>NC_134365.1:28375217-28980634 GCF_035582795.1 Mycteria americana
GATAGCATCATCTCCCACATACAGAACCAAGATGGTCTGTCAGCCCAACACACATGCTCCTCAGTTGCAGCAAGACCTCTCATTGTCAGCAGTCTTTAGAGTGGTATCTACTACAACCTAAAAAGCACTTGGTTCACATTTGCAAAGCATTCTTCCACCACAAAGCCTAAATTTTTAAAGTGATCCTTCCTACTACTCCAAGTTCATTATTTATAATTAAATACTCCAAGGACATCAAGCCTGGATTCAATAGCAGTGGGGAGAGAAAAGGAACAAGATCAGAGCTTGCTCTACAAAAAATGCCTTTATTAAAGTCATAGAATAAGGTGCCACCTTAACTCTACGCTACACCCCATCCTCCCAGCCCCCAATTCCAGTGTATTAAAATTCTCTCTCAAAGTTACCTATTGGTTTGAAAGTTTTAATGCCTTCTGTCAAGTTAAGTATTTGAAATATTTTACATTTCAGAAGCTTTTTACTCAAGGATTAAAAAAAAAAAGTAATTTCCATACGCTGAAAATCTGCTTTCATTTCTGCATGAGCACTTCAAACTCCTTTACACCTTGCTTTCAGAAACTGGAGGTGAATGTTACACAGCGCTGCCTGAGAAAAATACAGGTTCGCTAAATAATGTGGCTAGAATCCTTATACTATTCTTCTTTGGCTGCCAAAATTGTAATCAACCAAAGACGGTATTTCACAGCAGAACGGTAGGCTTACGATTGCATTGGTGGGCAATAGAATGTTATCTGTTATATCACAAATTATTGCTTCCAGTTTCATTACTGGATTTGCCAATAATTTGTTCTATTACTCTTCTCTATTTTTGGTTCAATTTGTTTCTCTCATTTACTTAAACTATGAGGTTTCCTTTGTAGCAAGCTTCCACAAGAGTTCTGCGAGCACAAAGGCAACAAGAATAGGGCTTTTGATGGTTCTGAGGTGCCACTGTATTATAAATACTCCATGACATAGCAGAAGTCACAATGCACAAAAAGCATCTAATTTCTTCAAAATACTAGTAACAGAAGAATATATGAACTGCAGTTTTAGAGATCACTGATCTTATATTTAGAATAACAGATTTCATTTGTATTTCTCTTCAAGCTTCAAATAATTATTTTTAACTTGTCAAAAATGCAGACAATTTTGCTTTGCATGATAACTTTCTATGAAGGTGCACAGTAAAAAGATAAGCAGCATCAGACACAAGTTGCAACAATTAAATATTAGGAAAAGTTTCTGAGCATGGGTGTAGTCAAACATTGCAACATGTCACCCAGAGAGCCTGTGTGGTCTCCAGCCTTGGAGATATCCAAAACTCAAAGTGCAAGTCCCTAAGCAACCTGACCTAAGTTGGCCAGCTTGGACCAAGTGGCATTTGGGTTACCTCCAGAAGTTTGTTTCAGCCTGTATGACTCTACAAAGAAATAAAGTTAATTTGCAGTTATACATACAGTATATGATCATTTTTTTCCAGACAGCGTTGAACACTTCTGTAATTTCCCAGCACACAAAGTGATTAAAGCTTCTGTTCTGCCCTTCAATCTCAAGCATGTTGATGCATTTAAAAAAAAAATTAATTCCTAACTCAAGTAAACACACTATGATATGTCAGGATGTACATAAAAATCTTAATCTTGGGAGGACTGCTATATTCAGAATTACGTGTCAGTCTGAGAAGCACTCCCAACTTCCTCATTCTTATTAAAGAATTTCCTCAAAATGTTATCAAAATGTAACCATTGAGTTTCACCTCACCTTTGTAAAAATAATTCCTTCCATGCAACTTCTGTTACATTTCACTTGTGGAAAAATGTTAACTTTCACAGCTTTGATAATGTAATAAATTAAACAGAAGATAGGCTTAAACAGTAACTGAGTTATTTAACATTTAAGTATTAAAGGTTTTTCAACCTGTCATCGGAACCTGCTACAGCATTTCCAGTTCCATTCAGAATTTAAATATAAACAAGAACCAGAGAGCTGACAAGGTCCTCCTGCTAGACATGTTAGTAAAGCTGCACCTTTAAGTAGAAAACAAAGCGTACACTGATGGACTACAAAGAAAAAACATTAAGGACACTTGCAAAACTTTACCTTAAGTTTACCTTATATATTACAGTGCAATTATACCCAGAAAAGGCTATTCAAATCCTGCTTCTACTTCAACACATTCTGCTTCTAATCATCTATGGTCTCCAAGTCTCACTCAGGGCAATTCTGAAAGTCAAAATTGAAGATCCTTCCAAAATGAATGATGTAGAGCACATATATTGCTTTAATACATGTGAAGACTTCTAAAAAGTAACAGTTTTTTGTAAAAAAATTCTGCTAATGCTTCCAAAGCAGTTTCAGTAAACAGGTTTATGTTTGCATTAAGGAAACACCTGAACTTCCCGCGTTGGTGGGCTTGTTGTACGTGCAAGTGAGATCTGCTGTCGATGTATTATGTTTTAAAGACGAAGTTACACATGAGAGAATGCATTTTACTGGCTTAGACTTTTCATCTCAAAACACTGATTAAAGAAACAAGTTTTCCTTAAGCAATCTGACAAAACTACCCTGCAGAGTTTTGATGGCGTAAGACATCCACCTTTATTACTTAGATTTGTAGGTTTTGACTCCCAATTTAAGAAGTTACAAAGTTACCCAACGCACCAGGAAATACCTGGAAGCAATGCTGGCTCATTTTCACAAATGGGACTACTTCCTCATCAGAAGAGAAGTTTTGCTCTAATTACAGCAAGCTGCCCTACTGTTAAACCCCACCTTAGTCAATATGCCTTCCTGAACAAGTGGAACTACTGAGACATAACCTTACTGAAAGAGGTGTGGTTCCTTTTTTAAAAATCATGTTTGACAATTCCCATATTTATATGCTCAGCATTTTAAGGAATGCAAGAGCTAATTTTGCATTAAAGAAATTGATGTGTTATCCTTTCCTACGAGGATTCTCCCCTTTCCTCCCTGAAGGCATCCCGATTTTCTCAGGGTTTATCTTGATATGAACACAGCTATTTAACTCCTGTGCTTTGTAGAGAACAGGATTCACGTTAAAAAAAGAAAAAAAATCTTCAGTAAACACATCCCTTCGAGTCACCAAAAATGGACTACAGAACACTAGTTTTATGATTTAAATAGTTTTAGTCTTGTTTTGCATTTGCGCTGTTGTTTGTTAATGAATATTTACATTAGTAAATGCAACTTTTACAGTAAAATCAGTACCTTCCATTAATCATTGCCTATATTCATGTAGGTAAATTGCAGCTTTTATATTCACACTAATATGCTCATTAAAAACATTTTTATATACGTTTATTAGTTTGACATAGCCACAGGTAGGAAAACAATTTCTACAGAAACTGGAATAAAATTAAACTGCAAAACATGGTTACTAGACTTTAACAAAACTACTTCAAATATGCTGGATAAATAAATAGGTATTGCATTCAAGACTTGTTAAGTGAGGATGCATTACCCATAGGAAGGGCACAGAAGTGATCACTTCCCATTGCTATCTCCCTTAAGACTTCAGGGCTTCAAGATTTCCACGTCTCACATCTCATTTTTATTTACAGACTGAAGCAAACAAACTTAGGTTTCTCCACCTACCTAAAAGCTTCTGAACTTTCAGTAACCTATGTTAATAAAGCAACTACAAAACACTGTGTCTCACAAACGCTGTTTTCAGCACTGGAAAATCCCTCGTACTGGATGCTAAAGCCAGTAACTTTCACTAGCAATGGCCCAACTTCAGATCTTTGGATGTACACAAATCTTACACACCATATTTACAAATAGTTGTCAGATTCTTTTAAAAAAGCTTTTTCAAACTTATCCTCATGCTTACTATCATCACTTTGAAAGATAAGCAAGGTTTCAAAAATCTCATGCTAAAACATGAATCTAAGGAACAAGACTGGGTTCAAAATCAAGTTACACAATCTTGCACATTGAAATCACGTTCTTTCTGGCAACTTTCTCCTTCCTTGATTTTAGAGCTTCTTTACCTGAACTGTAACTCTGTGTTTTGACACTATTCCAATTCATGCCCTTTCTGTATTCAAGTTTTAAACCTGAATTATGTTAGAGCTAAATACAGCCATCTTAAACTGACTACTAGATAGCAACAGGAAGGTATAGCTGCTACAAATTGAATTGCTTACTGCCTTTGCAACACTTAAATCTACTGACTGTACATGAAGTAAGACATGAATCAAAGACCTTTTAGAACTTGTATCACTACATCACTTGATCTCCTATTTACTTATGCTTTTACAGCATTATTAGGAGTCTGGTACAAAAAAGTTCTGTTATTGTGTTCACCTTCTTCCCTCCTTGAATTTCAGCAGTTTTGACCAGTGTTATAGTTATGTCCCTATCGAAATTACCTACAAAACTATACCACCAACATCATCTGCGTCAGCCTTCAATACTATCAGTTCCACATCATGGGAGAAAAGTATATAAAGGAGCAATGTGATTTATTCCCTGTGAAAAGGAATGTTTGCCTGTCTGCCTCTACTCCTACATTTATTTATAGTCCCAACTGGATGGGTGAGAAGGGTGTGCTTTTCAAATGCTATCCAGCTGATTTTTATTTTAGCTCAGTAAAACTGAATGTTTGAGATAACATTTTTATGGAGTTAGACAAGTTTTAACTTCAAAAATATTTGCAGTATCTTTCATAACAAGTGTCAATCAAGACATCAGAAATTAATCAAAACTGAAGAAATTCAGTTCAAGATCTCCATATGTATTAAGAATTTCCACTTCTAAATTTCATTCCTTATACAGTATTCATTTAGTGGCTCAGTAGAGGGCAAATCTGTCCACTTAAAATCACAGTAACTTACACTCCCCCAAAATATTTTACTCTAAACTGAGTATTTGCCTTCTATTTAATCCACTTAGAGTGCACAATCATCTAGATCTTAGTTTAATACCATCAGAAAATGATTAAAGCTTTTAAGCAGTACAAGTTTTTATTGTAAAACGATAGCACAACTTAAATGTATCAGAATTAAAATCTTAGGGCATCACATGATCTGCATCGATATTTGCTTCCTTTTCCAAGAGTTTGCAGTGTTACCCATCTTTGCTTTATTAGCCAATAAAATATACTGCCAGGCTTGGAAAATTCCACTCATATAGGACAATCAATTTTATATGGGACTGAAGAAGATAAAGGAATCAATTTAAATTTACAATGGAAGAGTGCTGATTCTATTCACTTATACCGAGGGAGGAAGTGTCTGTAGAAGGTCTGTACCCATTTTGGGAGAAAAGAAAAACTGGAATTAATGGATAGAAGAAAGTTCAGAACTTAACTCCATCAGTCACAAAAGTACAGGCGGTGCTTCTCAGATCATACAGAGGCAAGATAAAACTGTCATTGTATCTTTTATTATTTGACAGGACAAGAGGCAATGGGCACAAAATTAAACACAGGAGGTGCTGTCTGAGCATAAGGAAACACTTTTTTACTGCAAGGGTGATGAAGCACTGGCACATATTGCCCAGGGAGGCTGTGGAGTCTCCATCCTTGGGAGATATCCAAAAGGCTTCTGCACATAGTCCTGGGCAGCCTGCTCTAGATGACCCTGCTTGAGTGGGGGGGGTGGACAAAATGACCTCCAGAGGTCCCTTCCAAACTCACCCATTCAGTGATGCCAAGGTAATCCAAGTATTTCAAGCACACCCTCTAGGAACAATGTACTGGATTAGAGTTACTTGTATTTTCTACAAGGGGCTAAAAGAATCATGGATTACCATGCATACTTCTTGACTACATTACTACTTGTACCAACAGAGAGGTGGCATTTGAATGTGAATTAAGTAGAGGAGAGCACAGTCTTAAAGTCTCTTCGGAAAAAGATAGCAAGATGCTGGTGCTATGCATCTCTTGGCATATCAGTGCATCTCTAGTTCTGAAACGTGGTCCTGTTAACCTCAAACATGCAGAAAATCTGCCTTATTGTAACCACTTAGATGTTTTAGACATCCTTCTTCTAACTTCAAAGAAGTCTGAAACATCATTTATTGATGTCTCCCACATTTAAGTCATCTCACAGCTTCCACCGCCATGAAAACCTACATTTTTGAAGTCGGAAATGAGTAATACCGTGCATAAAGACACGAGCAGTGCACCAGCACCATGTACACAAAACACCACACCCTAGCTCTGAAACAGGCAGCTGCCATGAAGCTGGATCCAACAGAGGAAGACAAGGAGCATTGATAATTGAGGTCTTACAAGACACTCTGCTCCTCGAGAGTTTTTTCTGGAAAAATCTGTCTTAAACCTAACAAGTCTCCAACTACCATAAACAGAGATTACACGTACATCTCGTTAATACAGACTCTCTGCTCCTTGACCTTACACTTCCCCAATTGCTGTCTCCTAGTAGGAAGTAAAACAGCCTTCCTCGTCCCCACCCCCCGCTCCTCTCCCAAATCTCCCGAATCCCATCTCCTCCCGGAGCTTGCGGGGGTGAAAGGGGAGGCGATGGCCAAGGCCGGCCCCAGTCTGGGGCCAGGGCCGCGGCTCGGAGCTCCTCTTTGGGAGGGCAGAGCCGGTGCTCCGCAGCAGCCGGCTGGCACGGGCGAGAGGCCTCGGAAACGGGAAGTGGGGGTGGGGGAAGGGGCGTCTTTCCTGCCTCTCCCTACCGTCCCCCGCTCACCGTTCTCCCCGCCGCACACCGGGCGGGGGCGGCGGCACGCAGACGGCAGAGCGCCCACCGCGCCGGCGGCAGCGGGGAGCCGGCAGAGCGCCCGCCGCCTCACCGGACACCGGGCTCCGCCCCGCGCCGGGACCGCACCGTACAAGGAGCGGCGGGAGATACGCCGGGGCCGGCGCGGCGGCCGGGCCAGCCCTCCTCCCTGGCCTCCCCGCCGACCCTCCTCCCGCCCCCCTGACTGACAGGCCCGGCCGCGGGGCGACGATAAAAACGCGAACCACAGGGTAAGAGCCGAGCTCGCCCCGCGGCCTGCCGGCTCAGAGGGCCGGGGGACAAAAGGGCGGCCCGGCTCGGCCCAGCACCCCCACCCACCCCTACCTTCTCCTCGTCGGACAGCTGCTCCTCCAGGTCCGCCATCTTCCCGTCTGGCCCGGCCGCCACCGCCCCCGTCTCCTCCCTCCCAGGCAGGAAGGGCGGGGCGGGCCCCCCCCGCTCGTTGCGCGGCTCGCTGGGGAGGCGGCGTCTCTGCGCATGCGCGCGGCGGCGGGGGGGGGCGGGCGTCCCGCTGTGGCGTGGGGGAGGGGAGCGGCGGGCAGCGAGGTCGGCCGGGCTGGTGGGGAGTGGGCTCCCCGTCCGTGTCGGTGTCCGGGGGCACGGGGTGCCCCTTGGGGTGCCCCTTGTGGTGCTGGCTCGGGGGAAGCGGCGGCCTCAGCCGGTAGCTGCGTGTCGCGGCAGAGGGAGTCGGGGGGGGGGGGCAGGGCCTGCCGCACCCCTCGGGGCGTCCTCGGAATGAACAGCGGGGGTTCCCATCTCTGTTTTAATAGCAAAGTGAGTCATTTAAGTGCGGTCACTGGGGGTCTGGGCAGACAGAACTAAAAATTGCCAGGTTTCGGCCATCCCCATCCCCTTGGCAGGATGCTCAGTGCGGGTTAGTGGATGCGGGTGCTGGGGGGCGGCGGGGCTGAGTGTTTGGGGGGCGAGTGCCGAGGGTTGTCTGGAGGACCCTGCCGTGTGCTGGAAGAGGTTTTGGGAAGCTGAGTTTGATGCCAGCAACAGAGACCGAGGAAAAAGATTGTGTGAAATGATTTGTACTGTAGAAGATCGGACGTGGGAAAGGAATGTGGTCAACGGGGGGAAACAGGAAAATAAATAGATTGGAAATTTTGTACCATGAGAGTAAGGAAATGTGAAGAGTGTCTTCCAGCGGTGTAATATTGCAGGTACACAGAGGGGCATTTGAGATGAGGGCTTGCAAGGATTACCTGGAAGAAGAGATAATAGAAGTTTTGAGGAAAACTGTAATAGAGGAAGGAAAACATTTTTGTAGCTCAAACCATGTGGGTTTGAGGCCAGTGAAATTCTGTATCCTCTTCCAACAGTGACCCAGGGGCAGATGCCCAGGGAGTAGTGAGAGAACAAGGCAGTACGTGTTGGCACTTACTGGGCATGCTTCCTCGCTTCCAGCCAGCCGTGGCACAGAAGATGATCATCCTCCTCAGTGACTTTGTTCTAACGAGGATTGTTGAACTATTCTTCAAGGGTCAGGTAGACAGTGGGAAGTTTTGTTTTCTTCCAGAAGCAAAGTCAGACTGGGAAAACAGATAAGCAGAAGAAGCTGCCTTGATAATGATCTGTTCTGGCAACAGTGAGACAGTTGTAGACTCCATTCTGTAGAAGGTGAAAAACTGCAGAGGCCTAAAAAGGAAACCAAAAGAGGAGTCAGATGACCTTTTTGAGAAATCCTTCCATTTCCTTCATCAAAAGTAGAAAGAACATGGGAAATACTGGTGTTAGCCAAGTAGAGTGTTTGGGTTTGTGGAACACTGGGATAAAGTCTGAATAAAATTGGGTGTCTGTAGGCTTCATCTCATTAATATGGGTGCCTGTTTCCTGGATGATACAAGAGCAAGGGCAGCTGAGAGAACAAAATCCTCGTTCCACATTCTAAAAAAGGACAACCCTAAAGCATTATGAAGTAAATCCAAATGCTACATTGTTTGTAAGGGGTACATCTTTCAGTTTACTGCATATTAATGTTGGGAAACTCAAATATGTAATACAATTTGGAGCTTGAGAAAGACTATATGATTAGTATAATGAAGTTAGTGGGTAGAGTCTTGTATGATGTTGAAATTGATGGTTAGACCTTGTTCTTCAGGATGGAAAAGGTAGGAAGGCTGGTGTATTGTGCCAGAGTGGCCATTAGCTGTTTCAAAGTCAGAGAAGTTTCAGAAGAATAAGAACTTAATTACTTATAAATTAAAGTTCTAATTCATTCAGTGAAATATGGTCTGCCATGGACCACCTGATCATGCTAGAGAATAAGTTGAACTTCTTAACGGTCTGTTCCTAATGTGTGGGAAGAATAAAGTTTTTATCATTACTTCAAACTGAAGGAAGAATGGTGGAGGAATTATGGGTCCAGTGATAACTCTTTGGTAACATTTAAAAAATACATTTTCTTAATGTCCAGTACAGTGTACTTCACCCCAGTTATGATGGACAAGGGAAAGCTGATCATTGACTGGAAAATCACAGGTGTCAAAATACATCTAAGTTGGTCATGGTTAGTGGTATGAATGTAGCCAGCTTCTAGCCAAAGGATCTTTTTATGCTATAGAGTTCATCCACATCTGTCTGTCTTGCATGAGTATTTGTACACAATGATTAATGCTGTCACATGCAGTATAGCAAAATATTGCCAATATCTGTAGAATTTTTAAAGCCTGTCGTTCTAGCTGCTCTAACAGGACTGTTGCATAGAAATGAAGGAAAGTGATATTGTACCAGAAGTTGTTACAGTCAAATGGATACGTGGAAATTACAATGGCACCAAAAATCAATGTATGAACAAAGGATGAAAATGGAAAAAAAAGTCAAAACAATGAATGTAAAAGTTGGACAACGTGACCGATTCAGGAAAGCTGAAGAGAGATTTAAAATACCTGTAGCCATGGAGGATAGAGATAATGGACAGTAGTTCACTATGTCAGGAATAAAATGAAGGACAACCAAACCTAATGTTTGGTAAGGCCATTGCGAGATGCAGAGTGGTGAAGTGTAGAGCAGAAAAGGTACAGCTAAAGGATGTTTGGTTTTGGAACGTCTCACATACATTATTTGGACTCAATAATAAAAGGTAATGGTCTGTAGGAGGGGAAGGCATTGTGCAACATTCCGTTTCACACAATGGGACTTCGTAACTTCCACCCAGGAGTCTTAAGAGTAACTAGCTGAGGAGGTCTGTGAAATGCTTCTGTTAATTTTTAACACACCTTGGGATTTGCCAGCTAGGGGATGTTGCCAAGGATGTTGCTTTATTTAAAATGTATTAAGAGGATAGGTCAAAAATGTAGATCTTACCAGATAAACGTGAACAGTTTTCTCATAAGTTAATATATCTATGTGTTGGATGTACCATGTTTACACCAGGTTTTTTCTTGAAGTTTGCTGAAATTAGCATGATGAAGTGGATGATTCAGAGGAGGACTGTGTAGTCATCATAAATACGAAGGGGAACCTTCTGCATAGTACCCTGGCAGGTGCTTTACTGTGACCTTGGGACTTAATGGGAAATGAATAATCATGCAGAAATAAGTACCGTTCTTGCTTTGTGACTCAGTGTTTTGGAGTGCTTGTGTGTCTTTTCAGGAAGAATACAGAAATTTCAGAGGAAATTTAAAGGAGGACTAAAAATAATCCTGAAGATGCAGAACAAATTTCAGGATGTGAGGCTTAAGGATGTCAAGATTAAGAAGTGACTTAGGATATGGCAGTGATACCTGAGTTAGTTTGGAATTTATATGCATCTTATCTGAAGTCTTACATCTTTACTTGGTGTTTTAAATTGAATACAGCCAATTTCCAGCCAGTAAGTCTTCTCATGCTATAAAATTCATCCACATTAGCGATCTTTTTCATGTGCCAATGTCTCTACACATTGATCAAAGGTTAATTTGCACTACAATCACATACAGAACAGCAAAACATCCTATTTCTAACTAGCTAGCTCATGTCTTAGTAGGTGTCTCGTCCCACTACGTGAAGCTCACTGTGGGCAAGCAGATCTGTCTGATGAGCAGTGTGTGGTTTACTGATGCAATGAGAGAAAAACAAATGAATTAAAAAAAAAAAGAAAGCATTGAGTTCTACTTAATCTAATGGGACACAATAGAGCTACTAATCAAGTACCTGGTTATTTTTCTCTACTGCTTCTGTCATTTCTTTCTGTATTGACTGTAGGGCCAGACCCCTGGCCATTGAGTAGCATTGGGAGGAAGGGCATAGCAATCTTTCTTGCAAGGTCTCCTTGCAGGGCTGTAAAAATGGCTTGAAGTGCAGTTTCTGTGCTAAAGCCATTCTGAAGACTGGTGAGGAGGCAATGGGACATATGGGTTGGCACAGCACACTTCCTCTGTCCTTCTGCTCTGGCCCCAAAGATTGAGATAAACAATGCAGAAAAAAATAAATTACATTTTCATTATTCTTATTCAAGACAGGTGATTGACATTTGACCTATTGCATCTGTTCAGAGGACAGATTGATGAGAGGTGTATTTGGTGCCTGCTTGTTTAACCTGGAGGCTGTACTACGCACTGTTTCCTAGGACAAAGGTGGACTCTGGCCAAGCTCTGAGCCCTGCTCAGATGGTGATCCTGGCAGGGGGACAGGAGGAGTGCCCAGAAAGGTGTGCCGGGCTGTGTCCCTGCTGCCTGCTCCGTTCTCTGGGAAGCGTCTGCCTGCATCCTGATACCTGTTGGTATAAATCCTCACGTTCCTGTGGGTTGGTGGGAGGCATACTCCAGTTCCTGAGATTCCCAAATACATATCAGATCTTAGGGCCTTGGGAATTGCCTGCCAATTTGCGTCCGTATTTTGGGGGAGTGGTGTTTGCAAACCTCACAATTTGCTCTTTGTACCTTATAGAACCTTAGCAGCGAAAGCAAATAGGTTTGTTCTTGAGAAGTTGAATGTTGAATCCTTACAATAGTGTTGGAAAGAAAGCTGTGACAGGAAGAAAACTGTAATAAAGTGCTACTGTAGAGCAAACCTGAGACTGAGCTTCATTCTTAGATAACACTTAGGATCTTGTAGGCCACAACAGGCATTCAAGTGAATGACTCGGTAGCCCTGCACCTACTGTGGAGGTCCCATTTAGCGTTATAGAACAGCCCATGTTGGAAGGGACCCTGAAAGATCATCTGGTCCAACCTTTCGCAGGAAGGGGAGAATAGGTGAGATTATCTAGCGCCCTGTCCAATTGCATCTTGAAAACCTCCAGTGATGGGGACTCTATCACTTTCCTGGGAAGGTTGTTCCACTTAATGATTGTTCTCACTGTAAAAAATGTCTGTCTTTTTATATAAAAAGATTTTTGTTGGTAGCTTAGAATTTACTGTCCTGTGGTTTCTTTGCTCATCAAGTCCACGGCCTTGCTTACTGTGGCATTTTTAAGATTGTGACAACATTCTTTATGCTTCACCACCATAATGTTTTTACAAGTTTTATTAATTTTGCATCATATTCTATGCTTTTCATGGAGACTATGCATATCATAATTATTTAGATTACAAACTCAGTATCTAGAGTGGATTTTTTTGGTCAGTTTTAGGGGCCTTTATTACCACATTTACCCTAGAAGCTCTTTTTAGGCTCCTCTTAGGATTGCATTCAGATCTTATCCAGGCTTGCTCTGTGACTTCCTACTCTCTTTCTATTCTTGGGAGTTTTCTCAGCTTCTTTCTCCACCCCATCCCCTCCAAGAATAGTCAGCTATATATCTTGCCTTATGTAATTCAAATTCAAAGTCTGGCATTTGCCTTTCTTTTGACATGTACCTCTGTTTTAGGAAGTAGATACCCATGTTGTTTCTTAGATTTATTTTAAAATGCAGGCCAGTATTTTACTTGACTGGTTACAAGATTTAGTTCTCCCATAAATTGAGGTGCTTCAAAGCAGATATACTATTTCAAGAACTAAGAGTAGGGTTATTTATTTGTGATACAGAATTTTTATTCAGGGATGGGAATGCACAAAAGTAGGGTGAAAAAGAGCGAGTGTTGAGCATTCTAAAGGAAGGAAATAAACCTGTCTTGTTGGCTGCTACTCCTGCTCCAGCAGAGATAGGGAGGTTGCAGGTCTTTGAAGGCAATGGGCAATAGTGAAGCAGCATCTGCAAAGAGCTGAAGGCAACAAGAAGATGATAAGGATGAAGTGCTGCATACTGAAACATCTACTTTTGGTTCTACTCAGTCCTAAGCTATCTTTCGGAAGGAGCAATGCTTATATAATCCAAATGATGTACAGATTTTCAGAGGTTTCTGATCTACTGATTCTGAAGCCTGTAGTCTTCATACATGGGGTATGTGTCAGTGGGTTTTTCCTAACGTGTTTGTTATCTTTGCTATCTTAGTATGTTAACTATTTAAAAGCCTTAGCTTTTAAAATGTTGCCTCTACCTGCCAACTTCTTTTCATCACCTGCCCTTTGACTTCTTGAGTGTATTGTTTGATAAAGTTGCCAGACTTGCAAAAGCGCTTCATCCAAAATTCTCTGATGAAAGAATCCTGATTTCCTTCTGAAATGTAAAATGTAGTACTGTCAAGCAAGGAAGATTAGTAACTGCTTATAAAACATCTTTCATTACAGAATATCTTCTCTCAATGCTAATTTATTTAATTCTGATGCAATGTAAGGAGCAACAGTGTAGTAAAAGTGCATTCTAAAAGTATTCTTGAAGTTAGCAGTGCATGATGGATTGCCAGTACTGAGCAATTTTAGGGGTTTAAATTACAGCACTGGAGTTTTCAGGAAAAATAGGACAACTAGAAAAGTTTTCTCTAGCATTGTTTACAGTGTCTGTGGAAAAGTTGCTAACTTAAACATTAGTCTGTGCTACAGTGATAAATATTTTATTAATAAATTATATCATAGCCCTGTGCTGTGACAGTGCTTTGGAAAGAAGAGTATTAGCACGTCTATTTTACAGCCTGTTTTTCAAAGATAAATAAATTAGCTATAGGCAGGTAAACCTAGACGGTTTCCAGGAGAACATTTATGAATTGCAAAGGGTTCAAAGAATAATCGGGGACTGGAAAATGTGGGCAATCCAATCTGGTTAGTTTATCAGCAAAAAGCTTAAAGGTTTGTGAGTACTTATTGGGAGATCAGAAAGTTCTTAATAGGATGTTTTGATGTATTAGGATATTACAGGATTCATGGCCAGAAGTTAAAACAGGACAAATTCAGGCTAAAAATAAACTCAGTATTAATAAAAAAATGTAGTATTAATTGTCAGAGTAGTTGACTACTGGAACAATTTAACCAAGGCAACACTGCCACTAGCAATTTTAGAGTAAAGATTGACCATTTTTCTAAAAAATATATTCAGTTCAGCAAGGATTTAAGGAGTCTTGTGGCCTGTGTTGCAGAAGAAGGTAGCAAGGAAGATCCTGAAGCAATCCTCTCTGACACTGTATGGCATGATTCTCTGAGCCTTTTTCCCGTTCAGCAACTGATGGAGAGAAACTCAAGTGAGAATGGAAGTGGCTCCATGGAAGAGCCAAAGAAGAGAGAGTATAGATGGAGGGTAATGAACTGGATCCAGCAAGGATGGAGTACAGAAGGGGATCTGGCTCTTAAAAGGGAGCGAAGAAAAAGTACCGGGGAAATTACTGAGGTTGGAGTGGGTATTAATGAAACAGGGAAGACCAGGGTCAAATAGGAGGTCTGTAAAAAGGTTTAGTAGAGGATTTGAAATGGGATTATTTGGGGAGTATTTTTGATCCTTAACTTATAAACACCTGAGTCTGAGCTGGTGACCCTCAGCTCCCATTACATCAACAGCGAGAAATAAGCACTCCAAGGGTGAGATTCATCTGACCTAGTTAAGACATCTGTCTTAGGACAAGATTATTGGCTGTAATGAGGTGGCTAGTTCAGACCCAGCTGTCTAAATATTAGGTGCCTGTGTTATGACAGCCAAATCCCCTTTCAGTGCTAGAAGATCAAAGGGCAAGAAGGTGATGGACCAAGGAAGGGGGACAAGGGCTAAGGGAAAACCACAAAGGGCAGCTGAAGTTACAAGGCTAAGGGAAGGGAGAAAGGACTACACTTGTAATTCGGCATTGCTCTCTGCTCCTCAGGGAGGTAAATCACACACTTACCACAAAGGACTTTGTACCAAGAGGGCTGCATTTCTGTACTGCCTTTATTGCAGCTCCTACTCGCACATCAGGAATGCTGTCTCAGTAGCTATTGATAATACAGAGATAGAGCAGGAGTAGGATTAACAAAGGGAGGGGACAGGCTGGGGATTAGGAAGTGGGGGAGAATCGAAGTGTAAGGGTTCTGCACCCCATAATGGCTGAAGAGGGCCTTTAAGATAACTGTGTGCCTTACAATAGCTCTGAGACTTCTCCAACCTGAAGCAGTCTAGCTCTCCTTTGGTGTGCATCGTTTGTTTGCCTCTGCTCTGTACCAGGATAGGTTGGGAAGAGAAGGGAGGACCAGGAGAAAGCGGCAGTGGTGCTAGGAGAAAGCAAATGAAACCGAGGAAAGCAAAAGAGCTGGAGTACTGCTCTCCCCAGCCATTAACTTGTTACAGGAATAGAGCATTAAGTCACAGGAATAGAGCAGCCACCTGTTTCTGAAAAGCTCCATGAGAAAACACAAAAATTCCTTTCCTTCCCTCTCACTGAGCCTGGTTCCTGTTTATATTTTTAGTTATTCCTTTCTGAAAAAGGAAAGTGTAGTCTTCTAACTGGATTTATTTACTTTCATTTTAAAGGAGACATTGTTTGGCAATTTTCTTTTTCAACAGGAAATGGCAAATGTGCTGATTTGTTTAATTAAGTTGAGATTCACTGGAGAAGTCCAAATTCCTCTTTCTTTTACTTTCTGTAGACTGCATGTCTTATGAAGATAAAATCTCAATAAAGGTAAACCATGCAAGCAGATGTGACTGAAGGGCTGAGAATTTCTATGCCTCTGTAGAGAAAAATGCCTCAGGGACAGGGTAATTAATGCTGCTTAACAGTGGTGTGGGTCCTTAATTTTTGGTCTTGTGTCACATATTAGAATAAATAGTAGGAGGAGGAGTTAGGATTTTGAAGTAAAGCAATGTAATTTTATTTTTGATTGTTTGGCCCCCAAATGATGCACAAAATTAGTACTTGAGTACACTTGGGTACTCAAGTGTACAGTGTACTTGAGTACACTACACTTCTGACCTCAGTAAAAGTCCTGAATGCTAAATACTTGTGAAAATTAGGACACTGTCTGAATGTTGATGTGGGAACATAACTTCAGTCATCTACTTTTGAAACAGTTGCCATGCTGTGTATTGATAAAATTGCATTAATCTGTTAAAAGAGGTTTTTTGGGCTTTTTTATTCTGCACCGTTTAATGGAAGACTGGCACAGATGGTGGTACAATTTGCCTATAGCAGTCATGTAAACCCTGTCCTGCAGAACTCATCTGTGGCCTTAGAGCCCAAGGTCTGCTTCCTTGGGAGATCTGTCATTTCTTATCTCTGCACAGGGATGCAGTGAAACCTCCTTAGGTGTAAAAGAAACTGAGGAATTTATCTTACCATTCTCCTTTAGCAAAAGTAGTACTATATATGACTGTAATAACTGCATTCTTCTCAATTTTCTGGTGCTCTAGAAATTAGTAGGTCTCTGTCTGACTACAAGAGAGCCAGGATTTCACCCACCTGGATTCTGAAGTTGATAATGGGCTTTTTCAGGTAAGATTAAATGATCAGGAATCAAGGGAGGAGGTTACAGACAGATGGGCAGTGTGTCTGTGGGAGAGAATGCCAAGTTTTACATGTCTATACATTGTCTCAAGATAGCATTTATCTTGTTTGACTTAAACCCATTTTCTTATTTTGAGGCCTCAATTTCACACTTAATTGGGTTATTTAATGGTACAGAGGTCTGTTGCAAAGAGCAAAATTGATATCAGAAGCATAACAAAGCTCAATACAGGAATTATCCATTGTTGTATTTCATGCTTGTTTTGCACTCAGCTGTGATCAGCTTCATAGGCTTCATATTGACATCCCTTTATTCAATGGTTTACAAGGAAGAATACCCACCCCCTCCCCCAAGCATTTCCACTATTGATTATCTCTGTGGGAATGGGATTTTGATTAGGTTAATAATTCTGTCTATTCCTGAGGAGTTTGTAAGAAGGGAAAAAAAAGACTTCTTTTGTTGCAGTAAATTGGGATATAGGGATAGTTGGTCAAATTCTCCCTCAAAAGGCATGAAAGACAACTGACAAAAGTCTAATGCAAAGCCAGAGGAAATACATCCCACCATAATGCCCCTCAAGAAGTAATCTTTTGGTTAAGAAGAACAACTCAGAAAAAAAGTAACACAAAAATTAAAGGTCAGATTATACTACTTTCATTTCTCTGTATTCAAGAAATACACAGAGGAGGAAAACATTACGCTTACTCTGAAAAAAATGCTACCATTTTCCTCTTTGTGGCCCTTTAGCAAGCATTTTGTGAGAACTAAGTGGGAGTGGAAAATATTGAAACCAGAACTGTATTTTGGTAGTAATTAATAACTCACTAAAGAATTTCAATATCTAGATGAACTATTTTGAACCAAAGAAAATGCTTTTGATCCTGTAAAAGGAACAAAGTTTTATTTTAAAGCTTTAACCAGTTTTCTAATTTTTAGAGAATTGCATTTGCTATGTATCTCTGTCTGTTTTAACTCCTGTTGCTGCTGTTACAATGATCTGCCTGACTGATACGGATCATTAGTCTGACAGAAAGTCTCATGTACTTTATTTCCAGATGGTAAGCTCAGGCTTTTGCGATCTGTGGAAAGCTAGTGCAAATACTGTGCTCCACTTCCTTCATCACCAGAAGATTTTGAACTTCTGGTTTTAGTTTCTGATGTTGGATCAGGATATACAGCAAAGAAAGGACTCTCATCCCTGTTGTGATGAACAGGATGAGGTGACGAAGAGATACAAACAGAAGTGGGATATCCAGATATGTAAGGTAACACCATGTAGTGTGATGGAGAGGGGTCTCTATTCTCACTATTCTTTTTCAAATTTTTGTGGCCCTCAAGTCAAAAGTCATTTTTAGGGAAAGAGGCAAAGGAGAGCAGCAAGGAGCCTTTATAGATGTTCCAAGTGCAACACAGGAGAAGACAAAGAGTTTCCTTGAAGATATAGCGGTGGCAGGATGTGAGACTGATAACCTATGCAAGACCTAGAAGGAGTGATAATAGGCAGGAGATGGTGAGACACAGGTGGACCACTGTTTTCGTGTGCTGCTTGCTGACAGGATGACATGAAAAGCTGTTTCTCAACCTAGTTGAGCTTAGTTGCAGACCTGCTGTAACTGAGTCCAGCTTCCTCGTGTGACCTGCGTCCTCGCACAGTGCTAGATGTTGTTTTCTGGCTGTTCCCTTGTGTAGCACGTGATGGTTGGACTTGTATGTGTTCATTGTCTGGGGTTTTTTAGCTCTTCATTGCTACTTACTTGTTTCTGAGTTTGGCCTTACATTCCTTTTAGTCACAGTCTTTCCTTTGCTCTGAGTCACATCAGGTTGCTGCTGCCACCATTGCTCCCTGCCTTGTGTGCTGGGACTTCTCCTGCGAGTCAGGGAAGAAAGAGAAGACCTAGGAAAGGAGTGGGAAAAT
Source organism: Mycteria americana (assembly GCF_035582795.1). Classification (NCBI taxonomy): domain Eukaryota; kingdom Metazoa; phylum Chordata; class Aves; order Ciconiiformes; family Ciconiidae; genus Mycteria; species Mycteria americana. Next base: position 28,393,578 of record NC_134365.1, read on the forward strand.
ACCTAGGAGAGGGTGGGGAGGAGAGGGAAGCAGATGTCATGTCGTGTTTTTTCTTTACAGCATATTGACCTTCACAGTTTCCGTGCAATACAGCCTGCCTCTCATTGTAGGCTGTATTCCAGGGAAGGATTTTTCAAATGGGCTGTTAATAAACCCTCCATCTAGTCATAAAAGTCTGTTGCAGCCCTCTAAACGTGGCAAAGTTGGGGTTTTGTCATGTGTGTGGTGAAGGACCTGGTGGGGTCACCTGCTGGCAACCAGCCCTGCAAATGGCTGAGGCTGGGAGGGACGGTGGCAAGGGCCTGCTCCGGCCCCTGCTGCGAGGTGGAGGGGAGCGGGCTAAAACGGGCCAGGTCCATGTCAGCCCGAGGGTTTTCTTTATGTTTTAACATTTTGGGGAATTTCTGTTAGCCAAACAAAACAAAAGGGAAACCAAAACAAATAGTGAAGCGGTTTCAGCGGGCGTTGGTGGACTAGTTCCCCCGGTGTCAGGGGAGGAGCTGATGAAGAAGACAGAGAGGAATTTCAGTCTTGACTAAGCTGCAAAATCTGAAGGATGTGTGCTTGACTTGTGTGCGTGCTGCACACATCTGTGTGCCCAGTGTCATCTGAGACGTGCCTGACACTAGTTTGTATGGATTAAAGATTAGTGATACCAGGCTATGGGTGCAAAAAACCCCAGTGAAATGTGAGTCCTTGGGGTAGAAAGGAATCTGAGGCATAGAGATTGTAATCTTTCTTTTCCTGCTGCAGGATATACAGCCTTTATTTTAGGCTCCCTTTTGTAGTTTAAGGCAACCTATGTTGTTAAGAGCTGACAATGAATATACATTAACGTAGTGTAGAGGGCCAAGTATGATGCTAGGTGCAGTGGGAGGACTCCACAGGGTTTTGGGAAAAGCAAGCCAAGTCAGTATTCAGTGTTCCTGAAAGGGAGCATTTCATAATAGGGGACAGTAAAGCAGCCAGAGTGAAGCATAAAATTGGGTGGCAACAAAAAGGGAGAGCAATTCTGTGGAATCGTGGCTTCTGCGAGGGCTCCTCACGTGGGTTGGACCCTGGCTCTTCTAGGGAGGAGGGTTTAGAAGCAAGCCCTACATGCTTTGTCAGTGACCTATGGGCAAAAAAAGTTAATGGCTTACATTTTTCTGATAAAAATGATCGGTGTCCATAGCAAGGGGTATATTTAGCAGATCCTAAACAGATACTACGCTACAAAAATTAAAATGGTACTGTCCTTTTTTGCTTACTATTTGTGCTCAATGGTGTGTATGCATATACATCTAATCAAAAGCCATGAAAGGTATCCAGAGATTCTTATCTAACGTATTTTAGTGCATATTATAAAGATACACCTAAAGACCACAAAGAGGTGTTCCAGTGTAGCTGTTTTGAAACAGAACAGTTTAGAAACCTGCAAATTACTGTCGATGTAGAACTCTTATTTGTTTCAGTTAATTCACAGTTAGTAGTTAAATCTACTAATCAAGTAGATTTATCTCTATAGCTTGATTAATTATACAAATGTAAATATGATCTAAGACTGACTTCGTCTGGAAGTCACGTGTTCCCCGATGGTGAGACTTGGGGATTTCAGGCATATGGAGCGCGATAGTAATTTACCAGTCCTTTTTCGTTAGCATTAGGAAATCGCTGAAATAAAGAATGATGTGATTCTGCGTGGTAGTCTCTGAACAGAGTGATGCACTAGATGGCACTGTTGGTTTTAGTTTTACGGCTGTCTTCCTCTTCTAGGGAACTTGCCTTAATTAGCTTCCTTTTGAAAACAAACATGCTGTTTCAACAGAGGGTCAGTGTACATTGTTCTGGGCTGCTGCTTTTATGTTTATAGTCATGTAATCAATATGTTGGAAGGGTAATTAATTTTTAACTTCAAGCCAATTGTAGATCAAATGCCAGTAGAGTTACTGGGTGGAGACAGTTTAATTTCTTTTGAAGCAATGATACTGATTAGATGTAAAGGGTTTGCAGTGAGTTGCTAGAGATCCAGAAGACCTTCTGCTTTGAAATACTGGTGTTAACTTTAAAGTAACATTATTACTGTGATACAGATTAATGAGTTGTGGCATAATTCTGACAAAGTTCCTCTCATGTACTTGCTATATTTTGTCCTGTCAATTCCTATTTCAAAGCAGCTTTATTTGCTTTGACTATTCTTTTCCTATCAAAGGGGTGGTACAAAGTCAACATGAAATTGATCTAACTCACTTTCTGCTTTTCATCCCTTTCCTCTCATTATCTGTCTTCAGGGACTCTAGAGGGCCCACAGCTAAGGATGAGATGTGACCCTCCGAACAGCAGCATATAGGATACTGTAAGAAGCCGGGGGATTCTGAAATCTCTCCCAGCCATGTGTGTGGGGCACAGGAGTGTCCTGGCCTCCCTTCCCTTTCTCCTGCTGTCTAGGACAGCCCTGGCTGTCTCTCAGGTTCCTTACTTGGACGTACTTGCTAGCTCAATACTTCCAATGCTTTCAGCTCATCCCCTTGATACTTCTTTGTCCTCTGAGCTGACCTTTCTCGATCATGTTTCCATCCCTTCTCTCTCTTTCATCTTCTTCCTTGCCTCTGTTCTTCAACATTCAAACAAATTAGAATCTCAACACTCAGCTGTCCATCCCTGTCTTATGACTTTAACATCTTCTTCCTGCTCCTTTTTTACAATCAATAAATGGGCCAGTTTCATGGATAGGCTATTGATCACTTCTCCAGGTGTCTGTTTCTGATCTAGCGTCTGTACTTTCCATTACATTAAAATTTCACTACAGGCTCTGGCTAGCCATTCTTGGGCAAGTCTCAGAACCTCTCTGCTGTCCTCATCTTCCTTGATCTCTTGGCCAACTTTTGATACTTTGATCGTCTAATTGGATTTCATGTCAAGTAAAACCATGAGCACTGGTTTAATCCGAAATTAAACTTTTGTTTAGTCTAACATTAAAAAATAAGGTCAATTTCAAAACAAAAAATATTTCCCTTTCTCTGAAAAAAGCCATCCTCTTGCATTTTTGGGGCTTAAACTATTAATTGAATTCAGTCTGGACTGAACAACAATTTCTGTCCTTTTGAGTCATACTTTTGAGTAAATCTTATCAGTTAATGGTACTGTGTTACTGAGCTGTGCTGCAAACGTCTCTGGTTTCTGCTGGAACCAAGAGTAGCCCTCGGTATGGATGGGCGTAGCCATCAGCTATTGAGACTTGTCAGATTTTTAACCTTTTCAGGAAGGCAAAACATCGTAAGTAGGATAATGATCAGCAGAGGCTAGGGTCCACGCCATTACTTTTTCTGTCAGAAATGAATATTGTGAGTAATAAAGGCAAGACTGCAGTTACTGCAGCAGACTGCTCTGTAGACTGTAGTCTACAGTTGTTTGTAAGATATTAGATTAAGATCATGAAATTTATTCTAGTTTTGAGGCAAACTAGAGATGGATATTTGCAGCATACAAGAAGATTGAAAACCCAATTATCATAACCACAAGAACTGAAAAGAAAAATCCATGCTGTCTTTCTGTCTGTCGGTTCTGCAGGATGCATTTTTCCAGTGATCTTAGTCACAGTGCTTCAGAGTACTACTTTTATCAAAACTGACCATTTTGGGAGGTGGTGGGGTGGCAGAGTAACGTATACTGATGTATTTACAGTAGAGGGAGCTGATGTTCAATGAGTGCATGCGTGAGTTTTTACTGCCGTGCCAGTCTTTGTGCGGTATGAGTCACTACCAGTGAGTGTGTAAGCACTGCAGAAGAAATATCTTCTTCTCTCACAGTTTGAGGGGAATACCCCTGCATCCCTTGCCTGCCAGCTGCAGTCATGACGGAGCTCTCTGGCTGGGCAAGTGGCCTCAGAGAGCACTTGTTAGGAAGAGGCACGTCCCGGGGCCCCTGGGCATTTTTCCATGCGTCAGGTTTGACATGAGGGAGAGACTGGCGATAGCGTTAATACAACATTGCAAACGCCGAGCCTCGGCGCACCTCCTCCCTTACCTACTGAAGTCTGATGTTTCCATCTTTCCAAATATCGTAACTTCCTATTACACCGCAAACAATGTCTCTTTTGTGCTCTTAGCTTTGCTCTGCTCCCTGGGTTTGGCCTGGTTTCTGCCTGACCCATCTCATGAATAAGTGCTCAAGAAATTCTTTGATTTACAGCGCTCTATTTAGAAGGCAGAGATCTCTAGTTCTCTGGCACTGCCTGGCTGGATTATGCAAGTTAGTCAAGGTTAATTGATCAGAGTTAGTTAAAATAGAGACAAAGTAAGTGCCAAACAACAGAATACATATACGTTCAAAAATATGAAGATTTATCATTCTTACAAGTGAAGTTTGCTGGGTAATGTGGGCTAATGGATTGAAGGATTGGGGTTCCAACTAACTTGAGTTCCTGCTCCTGACTTTGCTGTAGCTCTTTGGGTGAAAGCTGCCCTCCTGGCGAGGCAGCTTTCCTGACTGCAATGGTTCAGCTAAGGTAATCACAGAAGAATTAGTTAGGGAAGGGACATTGTCCTGAGACAAACGTAGGATATACTTAAAAAAGAGAGGATTCAGAGAACTGCAGACCCATCTAACTTGTATAACCAGAAAGATCCTCAAACAAGTTACTAATTTGCCTTGTTAGCACCTAGAGCCATAGTTCTCAACCTACATCTGTTTGTGGACAAAACCGCTAAGCATGTAACGTGCTGTAGCACCTTGCTTTTCCAGACAACTTGAATTATATCACTGGTGGCTTTCTTTAGCCATGAGCAACAGAGCTGTTGACCTAATCTCTCTATAAAGTAGTACATTTTGAGAGTACCGAGTTCATCCTTGGCACCACTCTTTAGAAATGTGGGTAAACTGGGAAGAACCAGCAAGAAGAAAGTTACAGTGTTTAGAAAACAAAGGATATGAGTAAGGATTAAAAAAAACTTTTTAGCTTAATGAGATTAAGATGGGGCATCTTTGCTTAAAATTTTTTTGTAAATAATGTGACAGTCATTTGTTGGCTATGTGGCCAGCGTTGGGGCAAAAAAGAAGGGGGGTGGGTCTCAGGCTGCAGCAAGGAAGAGTTAGAAAAGAAAGCCAGGAGAACTTTAGCACTATACAAATAATGAAGCCCTGAAATCCTTGTAGCTTGTACAGGTTTTTTTTTTTAAAGAAAACTTTAGACAAACGTTTGCCAAGGCAGTTTAAGTGCGTTCACCCTGTCTTAGTGACATGGGATGGACCAAATGATCTCCTGACATTTCTTCCAGCCCTATATTTCTGTGTATTGATGAAAAGCACTCTCTCCAAACTGGGTGGTGCTATTTATTGTACTACTTCTTAGCGTAGTTACAAAGGGAAACTCTTATCTCCAAAATTGGTTCTTTCTGCTCATTCTCTGGTCAGCTTTCCTCCTCAGGCCTTGGCGCTAGGCATTATCATAGCAGGCTGAAATTGTCACTAGCTGTTTAAACAGAGGAGTGTTTCAAGCATCAAGAAAGGAAACAAGGAGGCTTTTATGATGACAGTTCTATTAGGGAATTCTCCCAAGGTTTCAGTATTTCCTAATCACGAGTAATTTTGGTATTAATTTCCTTAACCAATCCTCCTCGGAGTGATTGATTTTTGAGCGGTATGCTGTGGTCCCTGTTACTGGATAATACCTTCATGTTGGGCAATGTACTGATGTTATCTCAGCTGATCACACAGGTAGGATGGATTTGCCTCTTTTTCAACAGCCTTTTATCAGTTTTCCCCTGTCTTGAAGTATAAATTATTGTAGACTGAGGAACATCTCTCATATTCTCTAGTATAGCTTGGCTCTGTGGGAAGATGTATTATATATTCAATCTGTACCTAAAGAAAACCCACCCCACAACATAAGCATCTGAAGTTGTGGATAGCTTTCACGTACATGAAAAATAGAACACTGGCATTGCAAAACATAGATAAGCCAAAGCAGCGGTGCTCCACGTTCAGATCCCCTATATCTGACTGACACAGCTTACCTCTCGGCTATGCTTTGCCACTAAATAGAAGTTCCCTTGCAACTCTGCAAGTCTGTCACTTTATGCTTCGTTATTTGGAACCTGCAATACATCTGGGAAGTGAAAAAACACTGGGAAGTATTTCAGATCTTGAAGGAGTTGAACGCTTCAAACAGATGGCTTCTTTCCAGAGAAAGCTCTTCCAGCTTTCAGAAATGCTCCTCATAGAATTTGACCTAGCTGTTAGGGGTAGTATATAACTATGTAAGGGGGGTGGGAGGAGTGATATTAAACTTGTAGAAAATAGCATTGGGTACCTTGAGCAATAAAATCCTTTGATCTCATCGCAGTCTCTAATTTCCTGATGGGGGGTGAATGTATGAATGATGGACAAAGTTTCTGTGTTCTCATTCAGGTGGTAAAGGAAGGTTTTTTTTTTTTAGTTTTCACTGAAATGGGACCTTGTTAGCCTGAATTCAGGTTGAAAATACCAGCGTGTTGCTCCTGTATGTTGCACTTTATGAATGAGTCTGTTTTATAATATCTGCTTGGCAGACTAGTGCATAAGTACAGTATAACAAGTATGATCTAAACTAAGCATTTCATTAAAGAAGGACATTTGTTAACTGGCTTTCAGTATGGGCTGGTATCCTTCATGGCCACCAGTTTCCCTGCACTGAAGTTACTATTTTAACACCATTCAAGGTTATATGAAGTAAAATATAGGACTACATAAATTTTAATGCAGTCATGCTAAGTACTATAGGGACTTTGGAAGGGGTGCATGGGAAAAGTGCTGTGGTGATAATGATTAGTTCAGCGCAACAATAAGGATTTCTTTATATTGATCATCACCATCCAGACATTATCTTCCTATTCAGGATTGTCTGCAGAAAATAATATTGGGTAGATTTTGCACACAGAACCTCCATATCGTGATGCTTTCTGGTAGTGCGAAGATACTAGAGACAAGAAAAAGGATGAAGTATTTGGTACATCAGTTCTCATGGACAGAAGAACCCTCAAGTACTGCAGAGAACTCTAGTTTCTGCCAAATAATCCAAAATCAGTTTCCCTGGACTCCTCCCCAACTAACTCATCTTTGAGAAGAAACAAAACCTATTTCAAGATGTCCAGAATGGCTAATGGAAGAGAATTCCCTTCATTTATCCAAATAGGCTGGCAGATATATTTTGAAGGCATTCCCTCTCCTAGACATATGACATAGACTTTAACATATTTTAAAATAATTTACTTTGTATTTTTGTGATGGTCGTAAGAAAATCCTGCTGCTATAAACTGCTAGGTCAAGACACCTAGCAAATATATTTTATCATTCTTGCAGATGTACAAGTATTTTTCCAGGATATTTTCGAGGAAACTTAATATTCACAAAAAAAGTAGGAATAGTCCTGGCATAGATGCCCTTTATCTAGCTGCATTTCATACAGCAGCTCAGGTTTACACTTGTCAACGAGGTGAATTTGTTTTCATCACTTCAGTGACGTGATGCCGCGTTCAGGGGGACTGGCACGGGCCTGACAGACTTTGACCCTCTTCCCATCTGATTCAGAGCTGCTGTTCAAAAGTTCTGCCAATAGCTGCAACAATGTGGTGCTTCAGAGGTGTATGGAGGACACCAGCAATGCTGGAGCCTTCTTACAGTTATTGAGCTGTTGACCTTAGAGGGAAGTACTTCGAATGCTGTTACGGCTCTTGTGGCCAGGTGGCAGGTATATTACATAGGCGTGGCTGGTAATTTAATAGACAAGCTACTTTCAATAGATATCTTTCCTGTAACTGAAAATGAATTAAGAAGCTATTCAGATAATTACATTTCTCTACAAAATGCAAAAGTTACATGGTGGTAGTGTTTTTAACTTCTCAAGCTAGTTGTCCTTCCTGTAGCAGTAAACTCTTCTAAGGAAGAGCTTTTCTTAAGAAAACTGTTAGCGTACAATTGGGGTTGGATGCGACTCATTGCTTGTTAGGTCCCACTTGCTGACCGCGGCGTATACATGTTGTCACGTCATTGCACGTGTTTGCCATGAGTTCTGCACCGTGATCTCCAACAGGCTGCAGCTCCACCGTCTTTCTTAAATTGCCTTTGTTTTTTTCTGAGCTGCACAAAAGATAGAGAATATACCACCATTGTCTGAAGTGCTTTTTTTCCTTGCTAATTAAAGCTCAAACTGTATTTTTAGCGTTTGGTTTTGGTTTTGTTGCACTTGCAAAGTTGTGCCAACAGCCCCAGTGAGCTGCAACCTCATGGCAGCCGAGGTGTCCATGTTTGGTCATGCACCCTAAAGTTTTTGGCAATAGCTTTTCGCATCCTAAAGGAGGATATTCAGCTGTGATTTACACCAGAGAGGGGCTCAACGTGCGCTTGGTAATTAGAACTCTGGCAAGTGTTAATACATAGTGTTTGTAGAAATGCACAGGGCCTCAGAGGCCTGAGCGAGGATGACTTCCCTGTGAAATTGTTGTAATGAATGTGAGAAGACGTTCAGCAGATACTAGTGAACCTCCTAACGGTGCTAGGCTGTGGCAGAGTACTTACTACTGAAAGAGAAAAGCGCATGGAAACCAGATTAAATAAATCACCCTTCTTTGGTGTTCTACCTTGGACTATGGAAACAAAATCCTATCAAGCCCGACCTATAGCTTCTTGCTATATTCACTTAAATCCCTAACTACAACCGTGCTCCTTGGTTGAACTTGGGAGCCTTGTAAGGCTGCAGACCCAGAAGGTCCGTCTGCTGCCCCGAGGCTTCCTGTGCCAGCTCCAGTCGCGGGGAGGAAGGGATGAGGTGACAGCAGGGGGAAAAGAAATCTGAACGCGCCTCTCCTCCTCCCTCTAACCCCAAATAAGCTAACAACTGAAAAGCTAAAAGCCCGGCATGGTCTGCATGTCAGAGTCTCCCATTTAAGCCTGGTTCGGCTGGACTGCAGCTGATTGCCGCTCAGCCGGGAGGGTCTCCCTGGGCTGACTCCAGCAGGGATTACACCCTTGGCTGAGGGTCCCTCCCCAGGCATGGTGTGTCCTGAGGAGGCTGTTGGCTCTGGAAAGGAAAGCACCAAAGTTAATAGTAACACCAGCCAGGGAAGCAGCATTCCTTACAAAACAGGAACCTTTTCTCTCTGTCCCCCAGGAGGTCATGGAGTGGCTACAAGTGCTTGACCTTAATCAGAAAAAGTCTTTTGGCATCCTTGTTGGAAGTGATTACACCTTGAGCATTAGCAGGTGGATGGGGATTCCAAAAGGCAAATTTAGGTTTAATGTCAGAGCAGACAGTTCCAGTTCCAGGGCAAGAGACTGATCTCCTCTGGGCTGGTGTCTGCTGAGTCAATCAAGTTGCTCTGAATTCTCCCTGCTGTCTGTGAGACCACAATTTCTTGTAAATGTTTTTACTAATCGGTCTGGCAAACCCCTAAGGTTTCCTGTGTCTTTCTTCGATGCTCGGAATACTCAGTTCATGACCTATTTGTTAAAAAGAATGAAAATTGGAATTTCTCAGGAATAGATGTTTTGTTTAGTGAGTAAAAAACCCATTAGGATTTGTATTTTATCTGCTATGACCTTTTCCTGTGTTACAGTGTTATGGCTGAATTCCAGAAATGAAATTTCTGAAGGGAGAGTTTCATGTTTAGGTTTAAAATTATTTTGATGCCCTTTTGCAGTTGCTCACCTGTACTGCTTCTGCCACTGCAACAAAAATGGCAACGTACCTTTCCTCTTCATTTATTTACATAAGGCACGTAGGTCTGTTCTTCATGATAGAATTTAACACCAGAGACAGAAAATGAGCAATATGCAAAGCCTTAGCAACCCGATGGTACAGTGTACGGTTTTCCTTGATTTTAGAAACCTTTAATATTGTTGGATGTGTTAGAAATCTTCCTTAATATAGGCAGATTATTTAAAATGGTTGAGTTAATAGTGCACTAAAAAAAGTTTGTGTGAAATCAACAGGAAAATTCCTGTGGGGTGAGGATATCCCTCCCTATTTTTTTAATCTCTTGGCTTCTGTGTAGGGTATCTGTTATGCAATTTTTTTGACCACGGGCCGCGTCCACTGTTAATATTCATGTGAGGGGATGGCTGCCAGTATAAGTCAGCTGAGGATCTGCTGCAGTGTGTACCTGCTGTAAACAAAGTTACCAGGATGAAAAACTGAGCATGGGAAGCTTGTGATTCTGTTGACCCTTTCAGAACGGCAAGATATAGCATCCCTTAGAAATCATGAGAAGTAATCAGAGGAATGTGTTACAAATCTGGTATTTAAGTTCAGACCGTCATTTGGCTGCGTGTTAATGCTGGTTTACATTGAAGTCCCTGGTATTGATAGCGGACCGTGGTAAAACCTTGGACATTTTTTACTGACTTTTCAGGGAAATTGTGAAAATGTATTGGAAAAGAAATTAGATGTAAATAATTAGAATAAAAAACGTCAGACCTTTTAGCTGGATTGGGCTTGTGACACAACGGAAGAATGTTTTCATCCTTAGCTGCTACTTTCAATGCCCTTTTTCCCCTAAATACACTTTGAGTTGAAACTGAGCATATATGTTTTCTGTTAAGAAGTAAATGTGTCTGGAGAAATTGTGTTTTGATGTTGGTTTGCTTGATATTTTGAAATTACCAGAGCATATAAATGCTGTTTTTAATCAGCTGAGACTTTGTGCATTAAAATATTTCTGAGTGAGTTAAGTATAAAATGTCCCCCTGAGGTAAGCTGCTGGAGAAACGAGCTCGTAGTGTCGTCTGGCTTAAGAGTGGCACAGGACAGTGCCTGTTGCAGAGTTTGTGGGGTACCTACTTAAAAAATACACTTCACAGAAGTGAACTTGTGAATTCAGTGGGAGGCATCTAATGTAGCTGGAAGGAAATGCATGGGAGAAGAGCAGGGCTGGCTGCTGTTCCCCCAGAAGAACCAAGCCCCCTGGGAACTGCAATGCCTTCTCTCTTCAGGTGTCACAGATACAAAGTGCCTCACAGAGTGAAACGCGTGATGGATGACCATGAGGGACATAGGTTCAGGTGCTTGAAGTTTCTTGTGGATCATGACTGACTGGGGAGCTTGGACGCTAAACACAAGCACTGGCATCCTTGTTGGGCCAAGCAGCTACTCTTTACGATGCCCAAATTTTGAGCTTCAAATGTCCCCCCAACTCGAAGTGCATGAAGAATTTTGAGGCTCTGCATGGGTGCAGCCTGTGGTTAGGCAAGAGGCTTCCTATTCACACAGACTATGCCATAGTTGTTCATGACAAATATTCTGCACCTTTCTCTGATCTGTTAATGGGTCGGAGGCTGATGAACTGCATGTTTCATTTTTTGGTGCACTCTCCATATTTTTATGTTTCTGAGTTGTTTTCTCTCTCTTGCACAGTTCCACAGGGAGCTCTTCCCATGTTAGTCAGAAAAAGCATACGGACTTTATCAGCTTAACAGTCAAATGTTAACAGTAATTACAGCACTCGGAGCATAAAGTATTACAATAATTCATTTTAATAACATGTTTATTAGGTCATAACAACAACTATAAACATAAGTACCATTCAGCTCTTTTGCAGATATATGAACTTACTAACATCAAATCTTTATCAGAATCACATATTCTTACAGGTGTCCCAGACACAACATTAACTTTATTAAGCAAAAGTTCATAAATAGTAAAAATGTCCTCTGTTTCACATTGCAGCATTCCTCAAGCATGTATGTACAAGTTTTGGAGTATCTTCTCCAAATCTATGTGTCATAAACTTCCTTAGCTGTTTTAACAACCATAGAGATGATTTTTTTTTGCCTGCAGCAAAGCCTTTTGTCCTTGAGCAATCTACAATTAGTATTGCTCTCAGCAGACATGAAAGTTCGTTTCTGAAATGAAAGTGGTGATGAAACACAATACAATATTATCTGCTCATAGTTTGCCTACACACTCTGCCCTCATTATAAATCTTTCACTTATAACACTGTCTCCCAAGAACAATATGTCTCCCTTATATCAGTTCTTTATCAGCACTACCTCTCCTTGAAGATCTTAAAATGGTTGGCTTGCAGCAACGGAGATATTATACTTAGGGTGGAGTGTGTTTACAGTCAGTTCTTTTCCTTTTTAATATTTACACAGTATTTTTTTAAGGTTGCTACAATTTATGAATCATGTACGTTGACATACATTTTCTGAAATGTTCACAGTGCAGTATTTTGTGGCCTAACCAAACTTTGTAAATGTCATTAAAAATAAACTTTTTTTTAATATAAAAATAGAATACTTTATGTGTTTACACCAACAAACCCAGTTCTATCCTATACTAAACAAGCTATACAGTAGTATGCACAGAATTCCACAGGAACAGAAATGACATGTGATGCTTGCCCTAAAGCTATAGTACTCTTCTCTAATGAATGAAAGTTTTCTTTACTATCTCTTTTCAAAATTGTTTTTCTGGTCAGAATTTAGAAATAAAAGCAGGTATCATAATTCACTGGGTGGTGTGATCCAAGAAGAGGCTAGGGGGGCCTAAAGCTGTTTCTTCTTTTGATTTAGGGCTGGCACGGAGTTATCAACATTCCTGCTACGGCAGTGTCTTTTTAGGTCAGGGCTGGCTGCAACGCCTCCGCTCTTTTCTCACCTTTGGCAGCAGCTCCGCCCAAGGGTAGGTGGCAGAGCTTCAGCTACTTGCCATGTGACTCACCAGACAGCAGCTCCATAAGGTTGCCAGCCTGCCTGTCTCCTCTTCCTCTAGAATAATGCAGCCCGTATTACTACATCCCCGGGATTAGCCTGGCATTTAATATGGATGCCTTCAAGTTTTTATTCTCAGAGTGGTTAATTCGTTATTGAAAGAAATGGAGGCTTTGCATTTTTCAGCAAGAGATCTGTTGATACAGGCTGTTAGTTAAAGAAGCGGTTGAATGTCGGAATAAAGTTGACACTAGGAATGCTTTAAGCTAGATGATTTTCCCTTCATTTTATGTACCGTCTGACTACACCAGAGGACTGGCAAGGCTGGCATACTTATTTTACCGCACACCGTTTTTTGATGTTGATTTCTGTTAAGACATTTACCACGAGGCTGGCTCTCCTGGCTGTCTATGTTCTAAGAAACCTTGTTGATATAGTGCAAAAATCCAAAGTTTGGACTGTGCAGGAAGAAAATACATTTTAAACTCTTGTAACTCTCATTGTTTGTCTTAGCCTTTTGTGTGAAAACCATTTCTGCACTGCTCATTATCCTAAAGTACATGCAACAGTTAACAGTCCTTCCAGCCATACTGATTGGTATTCTACTTTCTCCTTCATGGCATTAATGATGAATCTTTGTTCTTGGGTCTGAGCACACATTAATGAGAGCTAGTGGGAACCAGCTCTGGATGGTAGCACACAATGTTTCCATTTGGTAAATTGATGCAGTTGTCCGAATACTTGGAAATTACTGTGATGGTTTATAGAATCCCATAGCCTTAAACAATATGATATCATGTCCTTGTACTAGTGCAACTTGGGCAACAACATAAACATGTGCAACAGTGTTCTCACAAAGACCGGGCAGTAAAAACTAGTGGACAAAATGTTTTGCTTTTTGTTCATACAACTAAGAATGAATTTTCCTCTATTTCAGACATACCCGTCATGTGTCAACATCCAGGTCTGTGTTGTCTTGTGATGATAAAAGAGAAGGATAGGGAGCGATGCACTTCACGTTGACATAAGTAGCATTGACATGAACGTAGTGTTCCCCAATAAAAGTGGAGAAGATTGTTGATATTTTTGAAACAAGTTCAGAAAATGCTGGACGCATCTCAGGTTTTGGATGCCAGCACTTCAGCATGACTTCATACCTGCCATTCAAATAAAAGAAGTGTTCAATTATGAAATCATGTAAAAAGGAAAAAAAAAACCCCTCTTTCCTCCCACTGTCTCACTTACTGTAATGTCAGAATGAGCAGCATTTGCAGAAGGCTTTGCAAACTACTTACAGTGGGTCGGGGCAGTATTCAGGTTGTAGCAGCCTTCGTCCTTGTAATAAGTAAACAGTTATATCAAAAGAATTTACATCAGGATAAGGTGGTGCCCCTCTTGTCATAAGTTCCCATAACAACACACCAAAGGACCACTAAGAAGAAAAAGAAATAAATAATAAGTGATAGGGTAGGAGGACTTTACATTCCAGTTTTAGAAGACGGTTTGACAGATTTAAGCATTCAAATGCATGGATTTTCCCTTTGAAAAGTCATTTTACTGCATTCAGCTTTCTTTTAAGTGGGCTAATAAATGCTGTAGGGACTTGAGGAGCCACTTAAATTAGAGCCAGAGAAACTCAGCTAAGTAAATGAAAGAAAATAAAAGCCTATAGGCCTGCTACTTAGCTGGTATAAATTGGCAGACCTCTTTTGAGGTTAATGGAGCTCTGCCAATTTACGTGAGCTGATGATCTGCCTAACCCTGTGTAAATACATACTGAAGAGAATATATGTGGTGAAAATTCTGTGCATCACAGGCTAATTTGAATCTGGATTGAAAGGAGAGCTAAAATACAAAGTGATCCAGCCAACTAATGACTTCATCTTACGATTTTTTCTTCATAAATGGCTAGGTAATGCTTGAGATTGCTGTAGGCAGTCAGTAAGTATTTATAAAGCAAATAAAGACTTTTTGACACTCATAAAATTTAATAGTTCTCAAAGTTAACCTGTTTTGTCAAGCTTTCCAGAGCCCCTCCTATAGCAGGGTTCAGCTCCAACTTGGCTTCTTGGAATGTCCTTAGTTTCCCTTGGAGTGGGATTAAACTCTTAATTCTTTCCTGAGCAGTAACAGATAATCAGGTCAACATTTTGTTGCTTTGTGATTGGGACAAATACCCTTTCTGGATGTAGAAACAGTCTCTTATTCTTATGTAAACTAAAGCTAGATTCAAGTATAAGTTTTGGTTTGGAGTTAGTCCATTCATTAAATACTAGAGAGATGCCTCAGGCAATGTAAGAGAAATTAATAGGTGATACAAATATGTTTGTACATTACCACATCTGACTTTGTTGTGAACTTCTGAGTTTGTAAACTTTCTAAAGCCATCCATTTCACTGGCAGTTTAGCTCCTGTTTTATTGTGCACGCTGTAGTATTCTTTATCATAGACATCTCTAGCAAGACCAAAATCAGCAACCTTGACAGTGAATTTCTCATCCAACCTAGAGAAATGACAAAAAGTATTATCTGCAGCTGAGCAGGCGAGATTTACAGTGATGGTGGATTATAATGACTGACTTGCATTTTTGAGACCGTGACTTTGGAAGGCAGTACTTTATCTTGGATTTATTAACTAATGTAACAGTGAAACAAAAAGTGCAGCAAAGTATATTTGACACCCATTTAATACAGTGAATGAACTCAGGAAATTACTAATATTGTTTTGATAATATAATTTGAATTACGGTTCTTTTAAAACAATTGCTCTGTATAAAAAGATTTTTGCTAATAGCCTATACATCCTGATTGAGTGCTACATCATTTCTTCCACAGCTGTTTCTTCTTCCGTATGCTTAGAAACTTCTCATTTTTATTTCCAAGTCAAGGCATCACCTTTACTATTCACTCTCAATTTTGATAAGGAAGGACCCATCATTATCTCAGTGACTGCCCATGTAGAGGTCCTGTAACTAAGGATGTGTTTTGTACCTGTACTGGCAAAGAATGGTGGCATAAGGGAAGTTCTGCTGGGGTTACAGCTCAGCCATACCAGAAGATCTCCCTAGCTTTGCTCCTCCTAAGCTTGGTGTTTGTCCTGATAAACAGTATTGTCAGAAAACAGACAGAGCATGGGTGTTGGCATGCGTAAGCCTATCCTTCATTGCATGTGCAGACCTAGCCATAGCAAACACCTGCTTCTGGGCTTCTTTACAGAATCACGGAATCACAGAATGGGTGAGGTTGGAAGGGACCTCTGAAGATCACCTAGTTCACCACCACCTCCCCCACTCAAAGTAGGGTCAGCTACCGCAGGTTGCCCAGGACCATGACCAGTTGGATTTTGAATATCTGTAAGGATGGAGACTCCACAACATCTCTGGGCAACCTGTGCTAGTGTTCAGTCATCCTTACAATAAAAGCGTTTCTTCCTATGTTTAAATGCAATTTTCTCTATTTCAATTTGTGCCCGCTGCCTCTTGGCCTGTCCCTGGGCACCACTAAGAAGAATCTGGCTTCATCTTCTTTACTCCACTATATCAGGTATTTATACACGTGGATAAGATTCTCCTGAGCCTTCTCCAGGCTAAACAATCCCATCTCTCTCAGCCTCTACACATGGCATTTCCCTGTCTTGAATTTTTGAGGTTCCTGTCTGGACAACTCTCTGATCTGTTGAAGTCCCTCTGAATGGCACACAACAATCTGCTGTATTTGCTGACGTAATAACTAAAGCAATACCAATGAAGGGAGTAGGAGGGCACTTTGAAGGGTCAACAGGGGACAGTTTATGCCACAGCAGCTTCCTGCACCTCTTCCAGGATAGTGGAATAGAGTCAAGAGTCCATGGGGACTGTATTTGCATCCTGGTTTCCTTTCTGATGGACATCGCTATTGTGGCAGGGGCTGTGCTTCTGGGTGCTGGATTGCAGATGGCCACTGGGGAATGTGGGTCTTCAACCCTACATCTTCCTCTCATGTGGCAGTGGCTCTCCAGGCTCTGAAGCGCTGAGCCATATAGAAGTACAAAAGCAGCCATTCAGTTGGCAATGTGAGACATCCTGATAGCTGTTCCCTCCTCACCCGAGGAAGAGACAGTAGGCCAGAGGGAATGTCCTGTTGCCACTATTTGGACTTTGATTAGATGAACCAGGACTTCTATCCAGTAACCCAATTCCTTTCTTCTTAGGAAACCTGAAAATCATGTTGCTTGTGGCTTTTTTCCTCCCTTAAAAAAACAGCAGCTGTAAGAAAACGTTCTTCATCAGAGGCTGTTCAGCTGCATGAGTGTGCACCCTTTGAAAAAGAATAAGAAATCTGATGTCACAGGTGAACAACCTTTTTGAAACCAGAGTTCCAGATTATGATGTGCTAAAAATAAACTCTAACGTTTAATCCTGTACCTCATTAATTCACAACATATGTGATGAATCAGCATAATAGTATCAGCAACTCCTGTATCAGTTAGTCTTTGTGTGAACTAGACTGTCTAGCTACTCAGACACTAGTAAGATTCTTTGCATGCTCTGATTTTTGAATGTTAATTTGTGTGCGCAATTGAGCCAAAGTAAGCTCATACTCATGTAATGAAAGATTACTGTCAATAAATCTCACTGGTGTTTCTTTGTGTTCCTGTTTTTCTCACAAAGTTCCCCTGTGTTCCTCTCCCTCCTGCTAGGTGCGGCAGCAGAGACGTACTGCTTCTGAAGAGGTTGGGTGGAAGCACAGCAAGTTGAGACAACAGCAGTTTAACTTCCCTTAGGAGATGCCTTTTAAATGCTCTAACCAATGATTTTGAGAGACTACACTTTCACCTCAGCTTTTCTTATTTCCCACACTCAAA
This sequence comes from Mycteria americana, assembly GCF_035582795.1. Taxonomy (NCBI): domain Eukaryota; kingdom Metazoa; phylum Chordata; class Aves; order Ciconiiformes; family Ciconiidae; genus Mycteria; species Mycteria americana. The sequence goes on from NC_134365.1 coordinate 28,411,084, forward strand.
AAAAAGCTTATGTGTAAGAAGTGAGTCCTTAGCAAGCTGAGTAGCTCATCGGTATGCAAGACAAACATCAGTATAATTACGGAACAATGAAAAAACCACCCTATTTTGACTAAAAAAGGAGAATCCTGGAAACTTTCATTTACCTCATCTCACTGTCTTACACAAAAGAGTGTGATAGCGTGGCTGGAATTAGATGTTTGTACTTACATACAGTTTCTTGCTGCCAAGTCTCTATGGACAAACTTTTTGCTTGCAAGGTATTTCATCCCTTTTGCAACCTGAAGGCCAAATCCAATTAAATCTTTTACTGTTGGGTTCTGTAAAATACAAACATTTGTGATACAATGAATGCAGAAGCTCAAGAAGCAGACTATTTTTTGCTGTGACTCTCAGTTTTTGACACACCTATCTTGCCACCAGAATGATCAAGACAGGTTGGTGCTTGTAGTAAAACTGGCATAAGTTTAGGTGAAATTCTTACCTCCAGTGAGGAAATACACTTTCAGAAATCAAAACAACTGACAGACTCCAGAAGAGTGGAGTTTGCAGCATAAGCAGCATGACATGGGCTGGGAAGTGGAACAGTATGCTGAAACCTCAACATCATAGCTGATGCACAAAATTCACATTTGTGAACTTAGAGTAATAGCATGTAACTCTGTAAAAGGTGCTACCTGTGGACTTGGAGCTCACCAGCTGGAAATGACCAAGAAAGGAGAGAGTCCTATTTGTGGCAAAATAAGTGCAAGCTATCATCAATATGATACCATGGAAAAGGCAAATGAGACCTTAGCAGTTACCAGAGGAAGATTTTCCGCAACAATTGGTAACTCTTTCTGCTGGTCTACAAGGTGAGACCTTACTAAAAATGTTAAATATAAAAATAAATATAAACATAAACCTGTAATTCTTTTATCCAACACCATGATTTGTTATGTAATAGTATGGTCCGATAGACTTTTGTGTTGTTGCCATTGCCCTGTATAATTGTCTTCTGTGGAACAATCCTGTTCAACTGCGGCGTTATTCTATTTATTTCAGGAAGGACCATGGCACTATTCACAGACAAGGTCCCTGGTGCTTGTAGAATGAAAGAAGCTCAAAAGGGAAGATGTCCCTACCTCAGAAAGCTTAACTTCCCCAACAATTTTTCAAGATGCTTTTTTTTTTTTTTTAATTTTAGTGGCTATTGTTGATTGCCATAGAGGCAGGGGTGAAATCCCATTGGCTCAGAAGTCACTTTATATTGTCCTAGCACTGTGAAATGGGTGAAATACTGCAGTATAAAGTGGGCTTATGCTACCTGAGGCAAGACCTGTTGTCTCATACTTGAGAGAAAGCAGTGAGGCGCATTTGAGAAATCTGCAGTCTTTCAATGAAAATTGGGAAAATCTCTGATAAGAGAGTACTCATAGTTTGTATAACAATTGCTGGTTTTATCTCTTAAGATAAGATGAAAAAATATGGATAATAATGGGACTGTGACACTCTCTAGCTAGGCATGAAGATCCCTTACCTAGAAGTTGGAAGAGCAGATGGTGACGACTGGCAGAGCTGTGCTGAAGTCAACAGAGATATGCCAGTTTAAACCAGCAGATGGTTGGGGCCCTTGACTTAGATCTCATAAACACATTTGTTTATAAAGAGGCTTATGGATGGGAAATGAGAAATACTTATTGCTGATAATTTCTGGGAAACATTTTAGAGAGGAATTTGAGGGGGAAGGGAAGGAGTGGCAGCGCTGCGGTTGGGCTCGGTGCCAGCTTAAGCAAGTGCTAAAGGTTGAGGTGTAGTAACAGCAGCAAGTTATAGATGTAATGAAATTATCAGAGCTTATAACCTGTGGTGTTGGAGCGGGACGTGGCTAGACTTGTATTACCATTCTGTAGACCTCATCATGTACTTACATGAGTCTCATTCCTAATGAAGTTTCGAAGATCTCCGTGTTTCATGTATGGAAGAACGACTAAGGGGGAGCCTTCGTTGGGCAAACAGATTCCCAGGAGCGACAGAACATTGGGATGAGTGAAATCTTTCATGATTATTCCTTCTTTCAGAAACTGAGCTACTTCTTCCAGGTCTGTAATCCCTGAGAAATCCAGTAATAAAATGAAAGAATTAAAAAAAACCCAAACAAACTACAGTTCATTTCTGTACAGCACGTCATTGCACAAGAAAGTGATAATGAGAAGCTACAAACATGATCCCCACCTCCCACATTACAACTAGGTTATATGCATTGATTTTCTTACAATGACTAAATACAGTTTGTTGGTGACTTTAATTCCGTTTCTCCTTTTCTTATAATGAATTATTTATAATTGAATAACAATACTTGAGTAAAGCCTTTAATAAATGTTGTTATAATTTCTTCCTGTTTTTCCAGCAGCTTTGCCCACTCTAGCAATTTAACTTCCAAAACCAAATCTTCAGTAGTCAGTAGAATAAAAAAATGACACTGCCTTTCCCTCATTTTCTTCTGTCCTTTTCTTTGTAAAGGAAATACCTGGGCATTTAATTTGATGCACAAATATATACCAATGCCTCGTGGTAATCTAAAGTAATTGGAATTGCTCCAGAGATAAATCTGATCCAGCTGCAACTAAGAATCTTTATTTGTGAAAGTACACTTCACTGTAATTAATTAGTTCACCCTGGTTATCTTTGGAATTATGGTAATGTCTCACTATTAAACATGTAACTCACTATTAAGTGACTTCACAGCACAATGAATTTTCCTGCCATCGTTATCCAGCAATGTCCCATGGTACACACACCCAAAATGTCCTGTGTAAAAAATGAGCAAGGTTAGCTTTAATAAGTAAAATTAGCTTTCTGGTATTTTCCACTGAGTCGCAATTATGATTTAAGAAAGTGATCACACACCATTTCTGTCCAATTCCCAACACTTGTAATGTATACTTCATAACTAACACATAAAGATCATTACATAAAACCATCATTACATAAAATGAAAACTCTGTGTGCAGCATAATTGATATTTCTTGACCTAGATGGAGAGTATAAATAATGACAAGGCTGGTGCCACAACTGCTTCATATTCTCGTAATGGCTATGCACACAAAAACCATGTCAACCCATTCCCACCATGCTCTCCTGTTAGATATATGTCAAAGCAGGGCGCTGGAAGGCACAGGGAAGCAACTAGAAGGAGCTGACATGACCACTGGATCGGTGGTTCCCAGTGGTCTGCAAGTCCGTCCTAAGTGGTCCACAGGACTGTACAGCCTTGATGCATCTTCAGTGGAAAGCTGCATAAGGAGGGCCACTGTGAGCTTACAGTCTCTCAGGCCTCCTATTCCATGGAAAATGTTGAGTGTTAAAAGTGGTGTATTGGCCATGAATGGCTTGGGAGTCGCTTTACCGATCACAGACTGACCACATCACTAGGCAGCAGTCTATGGTCTCCGCTGTGGCCGAGTTCCTAGTGCAAAATATCACGAGAAGGTGATGAGAGAAATTTGCCTTCTTGCTGATGGTCTAAGCAGTGAAATAAACTGCCAGCGACACAGAAATCCTTCCTGATCCTGTGCTTTCCTGTCAATCAAATGGGATAGTCTGCAGAGCGGGAAAACCTACTATGAGAAGTCAGGTTGACCTGTTTGGGAAACAGAGAACTTTAAGCTCCAGGCACGTGCATTAATTTATCCAAATCGAATTATGTGCATATAATGGTGACTTTCCTTCACAGATGTACTGTTTACTGGGTACTTTTAAAATATTAATATTTGCAGTTAGAAAGCAAAACAGTTTTTTGTCAAGTGTGAGTTCTGCAGAGAGAACAAGACTATCTGATTAATTTTACTAGGTTCCAGTCATAAGTGCTGGTGAGAGCCCAGTTGGCTTTGATTTTGGCTTGGGGTAAAATTAATACAAAGTTTGTTTTATAAAAGCAACTAAAATCCCATCAGACCACAGACTGTTTGGAGCCTGGGCACAAATCCTAAAGTTTGGATCGGGTGTGTCTGAAATATTTTTGGGTTTGGCCCATTTCTAGTTATGGAGGAGAAAATTTAAAAAAGTTAATTATATAGGTGTCATGCCTGATATTTTTCAACATTTAAAAAATAGGAAATTACTTGGCCTTTTCTGAAACAAGAAAGAAAAGAAAAAGGCCCACCCTTGCTTTGGGGATGATGAAGTGTAATACATGGAAAGGAAACACACTGACTGTTTGTTTGATTTGTGGCTATTTTCCTGCAGAAGAGGCATTAGGAATATCATTTATAGCCAAATTTTTATCAGTATTCTGATACTCAACAAGAGACCTCTCATGTATAATCTGTAGAAGAACTGAAAATTGAGTTTCTACTTGGGTTACTGACAGGTACTCAATAGTACAGATTTTAATAAATGCCGCTAACAGAAATACTGGCGTGGGCTATGAAAGAAGGAGGGAGCCTGCTTACAGAGATGTAGAGGAATAGGGGTGATGGGATAAAGTCCGAAAAATAGGGAACTCACTATACCAAGGACAAAAATAAAGGGAAGTGAATCAGGAGCTATGCATTGCTGCAGCTGGGATGAGAGAGGAATGAGGGGGAATGGAGAGCCTTCAGCAGGAGGAAACAGTGAATTCCTCAGAGCTGGAGGAAATTTGTGGAGGAAAAAGAGGTGTGTGCGTTTCACCTGGCCCATGGGGACTTTTACTGAATGCACTAGTGACTGCAGGAGTTTTCCGTGTCACGTAGCAATCCTACCAGCTCTCAGGCTTCAAGTTTAAGATCGCTGGTGCCCATGCCTCGGCATCCGCTGCCATTTAGGCATGTATCTTAGGCTCGTACAATATTCTGTGGCAGCCTTACTCCTGCTCTGCAGCCTTGTGGATCAGGGGCTTTGCCTGAGCAGTGCTGTAAGAGGTAAAAAGCTTGAAAAACCTCTGTGTAGACACCTTATCAGGATGGTTTACAATAGATGGGTGTGCAAAAAGAAGAGCAGTTTGCAAGGTAAGAGTCGTGGTACCCACCTCTTCCTATTACTTCGCTGAAATGCACAATCAGGCTGTCAGCACCAATAACCACATGCTGCACTTCTTTGACCAGGTCAGGGTTTAAGGCACTGATGTCAATGTGGACATTAGTTTGGAGAAGGGGACTCGCTAAATCTGAGTCTCCGCTAGACAGAATTGGGGAGAGGTCAGAGTGAGGATACTGGGCAGGTCTGCATGATCCATTCTGAGACATGCTTGGAAACTGATCTGCAAGATGAAGAGAGACTGTTACAATCCTTTCAGACTTCTCCTTGGAAAACAAAGAGCTTTATTTCATTGGTGAGCAACGGTTTATCAGTTTGTAAGTGGCTTGGCTTTGCAGAAGTTTTGGTCGCAAAGGGAAAATGAAAATATGCATTGCTAATCTGCCAGACTCCAGGAAAACCGTGTCACTAGAAACTTGCACTTGTCTCAGCTCTACTTTTATGACAGTAAATGGCAAAACTTCCACTTTTCTGAGGGGATGGAATGAACCCTTGTCACTTCTTGCCAAGTGTAGGTTATAGCATTTCTAGTAATTGGGAGTAACAAGAGTAAATGGAAAAATGACAGTGATATGGGAGGAGGAAGTAGTGAACAATTAAAAACATGAAACCTTTTATTATTGTCATGTTCTAATTTGGAAGGGAACTTTACATTTCATGAAGCTTTCCAAACTGCTGGTGACTAGCTATATTTATCCATTGGTAAATATTCAGCCAGGGAAATGCCTAGAGGTGATTCATATCCTGTAACTGCTGAAGATAATACAGTTGGTGCTACTCATGAAAATAACATGAGCCAGCTGATTTAAAATAGCAGAAATTAAAATGTTTCAGTCAAGCAAGGAGTATTTATTTGAGAAAATTATTTTTGTCAACAGCATGTTGTTCAGGTATTTTAAATTGCTGTTGTTTAAAAGAATTTTTTCTACTATTTGGTGTAATAGCATCAAGGAATTAAGTTTAATTTACACCAATTTCAGTCTGGAATGATTCCAGAGGAGTGAATGAGCAGAATTTAGCCCAAGGTCAAAAAGAAAAAAAGGGAATAAATGTAACAACAGAAATTATCAGATATTTTATCACAAAGAGTAAACGGTGTTGCACAGACATGCTTTATATATTTATGTATAAAACCTGGGACGTTTTCCTATAGTGCTGTTATCAGTCTAGGTGCTGAGAAAACCTCAGTGCTGTTCTATCTAGAAGCAAAAATACAAACTCTTCCATTTACAAAGCCACGTCTATGTTACCAAGGGCAAATATCTATTTAATAATCACAGTAAAATACTCTAGCCATGGTTGCAAAATAATTTTTACAGCTGCTACATGTAAACCTGCATGTGTTCTAATGCTCCTGTCATTTTATTCTTTGACAGTAATTGAACATTCCTACAGGAACATTAAGTGAATGTATGTCCTTCTTTGATGCACTCTCTGCTGTGCTTTGCTAGTGCACAGTGGCCCCAGGACCACTGTGGATTTACCTTCCACCAAGGATCTTTGCATAGTTTTGTCTCGTGTACCACTTTCCCTTCTAAGCAGTGGCACAGGGTTTCCTTTTCCTTTGGGAATCTTTCAATCAAGAAACTTCCTGTGCGAGCTGGCGGCAGCAATTAAAGAATCATAAAGGAAGCTGGGAACGGGCCTGGCTCTCAAACAGCTCTGCGATTGGGAATTACAAAGGTGGAATAAGGATTTGGAGTGATTTCTATTGAGTTGTATACAGCAGCACCTGAAATAGTACAAGATTATGTCTATACCAAGACTAACAAATACCTGTGATATCTCAAATATCACAATATGGTAACTCCTAATAGTTAAAGACTCTTTAATGTTAATCACAGAACATAGGCTCCACACGTCTTAAAGGACATGTTCAGTCCAAAGTGGTATGATAAGTGCAGCAGAGTGTTCTTCTGGAGAATACCCCTTCTAAAATGGTGTTGTAAGGCACAAAAATGTATTCAGCATAGGGTTTTTCTTCCCTCATGCCCACAGCCCTGAAAGCAAACAGTGTGTTTTCTGAGACTGGCATCCCAGCACACATGGACCTCCACTCAATCTGTCACAGTTTTCACATCCCTTTAGTGTAATTTTTAAAATGAACATTTCTGCATCATGCAACATGCCATTTTATAGGAAATGCATGAACAGACAAAAGAAATATCAGTTTACTAAACTTCATGTCCCATGCTGGGCTGACAGAACTGCTTTATAATGACTGCCTGAAGTCACTGAGACATCTAAACCTACAACCACTTGATGCTATCCTTTACCCCATGCAACGCTACAGGCTTGGGGAAGAGTGGCTGGAAAGCTGCCTGGCAGAGAAGGACCTGGGGGTGTTGGTTGACAGCCGCCTGAATATGAGCCAGCAGTGTGCCCAGGTGGCCAAGAAAGCCAATGGCATCCTGGCTTGTATCAAAAATAGTGTGGCCAGCAGGACTAGGGAAGTGATCGTGCCCCTGTACTTGGCACTGGTGAGGCCGCACCCTGAATACTGTGTTCAGTTTTGGGCCCCTCACTACAAGAGAGACATTGAGGTGCTGGAGCGTGTCCAGAGAAGGGCAACAAAGCTGGTGAAGGGTCTAGAGCAGAAGTCTTATGAGGAGCGGTTGAGGGAACTGGGGTTGTTTAGCCTGGAGAAGCAGAGGCTGAGGGGAGACCTTATCGCTCTCTACAACTGCCTGAAAGGAGGTTGTAGAGAGGTGGGGGTCGGTCTCTTCTCCCAGGTAACAAGTGATAGGACAAGAGGAAATGGCCTCAAGTTGCACCAGGGAAGGTTTAGACTGGATATTAGGAAATTTTACTTCACTGAAAGGGTTATCAAGCATTGGAACGGGCTGCCCAGGGAAGTGGTTGAGTCGCCATCCCTGGAGGTATTTAAAAGATGTTTGGATGAGGTGCTTAGGGACATGGTTTAGTGGTGGTCTTGGCAGTGTTAGGTTTATGGTTGGACTCGATGATCTTAAAGGTCTTTTCCAACCTATACGATTCTGTGATTCTGTAAAATCAGTTTTTCAGAGTGGATTTGTTCATGGTGTGATGAACCTCATGATAACTCAAAATCATGATATCCACCAGCTCCTACTTAATTGTGGAGCATACTTACAGTGATTTTCTACTAATAGTATTTTATATATTCCTCCAACCTGAGTAAAAATAAAAATCCTTTGCATCTTAATCTTGGGAAGCACCTGAGAAGCTCAGTTCAAATAGCAAACCTGTGAACACATGAAAGTCCTAAGCAATGGAGACACAGACAAACCAGATGAAAAAGTGAAATTAAGATATTGATCAAAATAGCTATAATCTGAAGACATGGAAAGCAAGATGTATAAAATGGTATCATCCATACAGATTCATAACAGAGGTGTACCTTCTAGAAAAGTTGATCTGTAGTCTACAGATTCACTTGAAACCATTTCTGTCGTTGGACTTACACTCCTCGCGCTCACCAGCCTGTCCAGGTGAGGAGTGTGCACTCTGCCATCATAGCGCACTAGGTCGCTTCCCAGATCTGAAAAGGGAGGAGAAAGAAATACTGGAAAACCCTCATGTTTACGGTGCGCTAACATTCATGTATATATTTATTTACATTTAAGGTGTTCTGCTCTGCTGGGAAGGGGGTCAGGTTGCTGCTGAGGCAGACACACGCAGGACCTGAACTTCAGCTACTTGAACAGCGTAAGATTTGCTGTAACTTCTGTTAAAGCCCTGCTCTTGGCCACAGTGGAAGATCCAAGAGAGCTTTGAAGCTTCTGGGGCCAGCTTCATGATCTGTCTATGATACCACATCAGAACAAGACCTGGCTATATACTAGCTTCCCTCCTCCTTTCCCCTTGCGTAGTGCAATGGTTCCCACTGGAAGGAAACCCAGACATGGGGGCCAGAGAGGAGGCACACTCTGACCAAGTTCTTGATTTGGGTGAACAGGAGACCAGGACACCGCAGCGCTCTGTCCTGCACAACCTAGGCACAGCCTGGAGGACTACAACACAACTGGATGAAGCTGAAGTACTCGTGATTCCACACATGTAATTTACTTGTCCCCTCTTCCAAGGCTGATTGGGGAAGAGGTTACTAAATTTTCCTAATAGCTCAGAGTTCCTCCCAAATCCTTCTCCTTTAGGCATAGTGTGGCCCTTCACCCAGCTCAGGCATGAGCCAAGGGCTGAAATGTAACTAAACATTGGACTTAATTGTGCAACGTCTGCTGACAGGTTACAACAGGGCATTGCATGGCAGTTAAGCAAAGCGTAAATTGATGTCAGTTTTTAAAATCTAAGATATAATAATGGAATTATTTGATGGAATTGACTATGATGGACCTTTAATTTGTTTCTTCTTCCTTCTCCAGAGGAAAAACACCAAAAAAATCAAAATTAAAACTGATGTTGAAACAACTCCAGCAATTAGTCCCGTGAAATTCTGATCTTGCCGGATCAGCACTTTTCCTATAACTGTTGACAAAACTTCTTGCCTCCACTGAAAAAAACAAAGAAAAAAAATAGTGTGATGATTTCAAAAGACAAGTAAGAAGTAGATTATTAGTACTAAAGTATGAGCCAATATGTCCCATATGTATTAAATCTTGATTTTGTGATGCTGTACTGCGATAAGACACTGGGAGTGGAGAAATTATTATATTGGTGTACATGAAAGCAGATCTACATTTTTATGATTCATTACATGCCTTCAAGAGCTCTGGTAGTGACACAGCTATGTATGTGCTACACCACACACAGAGCACGCACTCACACACGCACTCTGGATAACGGGGTCCCACTGCTACCAGATGTTAATTCAAAATGCTAAATTCATACTTTTACTCAAATGGGGCAGGGAAATGTATGGGCCTATGGATATATGGGCTGAGACATATGTTAAAAAACCTAGCCCAAATGTCTTTAATATGTGTCCTTCTCTGGCATAAATACGCAGTAACATCAAACTCTCTCTCTGTTGACAGCATGCCTGCATTTTAGTTCCCAAGGTCACGTGAGCCTGTCCCTTGCCAGCTTCTAGCTTGTCAACAGTTTAAAGAAACAAAACAAAACAAAACAAAAAAACAACCCCAAAAATCAACAACCAAACAGACACTAAGCAGCTAACAGGGAAAAACTGTTTTAGGTCACACTAGCTCTAGCTCAGTCAGTTGGAATGCATTTGGCCATCTTTTCTCTTCCTCCTGTGGAATTCATTCCTCTGGGTACTGTAATGATGGATTTGCCCGTCAAAAGAGCAAATTTTCTTCTTCGCTGGGCAGACTGCAATTTCTGAGGCTCCTTGCCAGTAAACAAGCAGAAACCTTACTTAACCCCTTTATGTTGTGTTCTTTTCTACGTAAGAAATACATGTCACGCATATCTGTTTCTTAGAGGTTAAGGAAATATCACATAGTAGAACTGATTGAATGTAGTGCCAGTCCCGGTTGCATATGTAAAAATACGAACAGGTACAGAATGCAACATATGCACAAGTATTATACGAAACTAGGCATTTACAGGTCTGGGAAACAGATTTGCCAAAAGGAGAGCTGCATCTAATTTTGTAGTTTGCCTGATACATCCAAGAAATGTAATTTGTACTTTTGACAGTAAATTAATATTAAAATAAATTAATATTTACTGTATCAATAAAGAAAATTAGTTGTTACTAGTTACTTAGATTGCAGTAGCACATAGGAATACCTTTCATGGCCCAGGATCCTATTGAGATGAATGCCATAAAGACATAGAAAAAACAGATGGTCCCTGCTCCAAAGAGCTTGCATAGACTTTGATCCTAGTCACACTTACATGACTGGCAAAGTTTCCACTGTTTTCAGTGAATCAGAGTCCATGATCATCCAATTTCATAGTTTAAAGGTAATTCCCTTCCCTTGTGATTTTCCTTTTTTTATATTTAAAAAAATAGAAAGATACTGAAAGATTTGTGTCTTATTCTAGGAATCAGTAGGTCAAAACTGTCTACAATTTAAATTTGCAGTAGCAGTCTGAATGAATCTAGTGAGACCACCTTTAGAACAATAATTTTAGAACTCAAACATTTGTCCTAAGTGTCTGCATCTTACAAAAAGAATTGAAAGGAAATTATAAAAAGCAGACAAAAATTTTTTTCAGAAAGGATCTGATCCTATTGACTGCAGCAGAATTTTTTGCTGAAAAAAGGACTTGTGAGCTCCAAAGTAAACCTACTCCATTATAGCTTGCCATCCTTCCCCATATGTTTCCTCTTGTGTTTGGATTAATAACTATCATTTTATTTCTGTGCTTAGTTTAGGTCCCGCTTTGTGCTGCCTAAGGCTCCAGAAAGTCTCTGTACAAACAGGTAATAACAACGATTATAATATTTATTTTAAAATAGTCAATATTATTTGAATTTCCATCCCAAACAAACAGCGATAGAGATATCTCTGTAAACAGAGGCTTAGGCTTAAATTTAAAGTTTATAGGTTCAATAGTGACATTGGGAATGATAATAAAAATGGCATTAATATCTCAATGTGTGGTGTAGCTTCCTCACCTCTATTTTTAGCTCGCTGTTGGATTTCAGGAGATCGCTGGGAACCGTACACAGAATTGATTCCGACTGCAGGAGGAGGTTTTCGCAGCTTTTATTTCCAACTTTTAGCACCTCTCCTTTAACAGCTTCTGAATCAATATAATTTCCCTTGGAAAAAAAAAAAAATCAATTTCATATTACATAACCATCTCATAAAAGTTAAGGAGAAGTCCTTTTATTACCTTGGAAAATGTTTTTAATGGAAAAACAATTGTGAAATAAAAGACTAATGCAAATTTACATTGCCCTGTCAATATGCATGTATCAAGTTTTTCATGTAAATGGGAGTGTGACAGACAGGCCAGAGGGGGATGATAAATTTTACGGATAATATCTGCTGTCACTAATACTCATACAGCCCATACAGACTTCTAAAAATGTAAATGTCCAAGGGATGAATTCTGTCGGTCCTGTTTAGATTTTTGCATAATTTGCACAAGAAAGGAAGCATTATGTGACCTTCTTGTTTATACAAAACTGGCATTATATTATCCACAAACTAAAGGCATCTCAAACATTTTGTTTTGCAAGTGGTTATAGTAGCAGGAGTGAAGCTTTCAAAAAAGAACTAATTAATTATAATCATAAAAATGCACAAATCTGTTACAAAATCACATTCCACAGACCAAAGAGGAACAAACCCTGGTAAAGATGACAGCATGAAAAGTGCAATCCCTACTCAGAGAACCTGCTTTCACATCCCAGACTTGGATGAAATATTATTCCTTCTGGTATTGTGATAGTAGTGTCCAAAGGCCAAGTTCAGGATCTTTTGTGCTGAGGAGGGCATCAGTATTTAAGAAGCTGCTGTACCCCATGTATAGCCCAACTTAGGATAAGCTGAGAGAAGAGGCGTATTAATCAGGAGTAAAAGGGCAGAAGGGAGGATGGGGAGTAACACTAATACAGGCTATTTATGTGGGCTGGATCTGGGAGTTTCTCATGAGAAGGGAGGAAGGTGTCATGGCTGACACTGCTATGAGGCCTCATACACTGGGAAGAAAACAAGAATCCTATTCTGAGGGGCAAAAAAAATTTAGAGAGATGGGAATAATTCGGGTGAAGGTCTAGAAGCAGTAGAAGGACCACAAACCAAAGTGTGGAAATTTTGAGGTTGGTGTCAGAAGAATTTGTGAGGTTCCTAAGCAGAGCGAGTTGACTTGGGAAGAATGAAGAGTTACTGCAGCTGCACAGCTTCCATTTCAGCTTGCTTAGAAATACCAGGGTTTCCATATTGCACTCTCTTGGACCCGACATTGAGAAAAACATAATTTTCTCTGCGATGTGGAAGAAGATTGAAAATAGAGTGACCTATAAATAGACAAGAAGAGTTTCTTAAGATTGTCTCATAAAGAATGTGTTGTACTGGCTTAGGAATAGACAATTTGGTACGTCTTGTCGTACTCTTAGTTTTAGGGCAGATGTGCCAGACGACAGCCAAGATCTCAGATGTGATGTGTAACATGAAATGACAATTGTGCTACTTATTTCTGTAGTGGAAGATTTCTATTTATAAATACAACTCAGTCACCTAGCGGCCCATTCCTAGGCCTCCTCTGGAAGGACACACAGACTCCCCACGCCAGCTTGGTGCACAAGCACAACCCCAGACCAGGCCAGGCCTTCTGGGCAGACTGAGGGAAGAAGCTGTTTCCTTCCTTATTTATTTGTTGGGTTTTTTTCACAGCTAGGACACACTAGGCTGTCAGCAGGCCAGCTTGCAGGTCTGGGTCAGTGGCTCCTGCGGGAGGCAGCAAGTAGACTCTGTCCTCCTGAGCAGACTCAGGTCTTCGGTCATCCCCAACAGCGAAACACCAGAATTTCTCCTCCCCCAAGAGCTTTCTGTGTTGGCGGGAGACATGCGCACTTCTGAAGTGGTGTCTTCACGGTGTTGAAGCAGAGAAGTGCCTCCAGCCACTCTGCCATGACCCCTCTGACTGGGGCATGGTGGGCACTGAGAGACTTCAAAGAGCCACATACTTGGCAGAGGAAGACAGTGATGATGTCGGACCTTGAGAGGCTTGGTAGTGTGGAAGACAAAAGGGCTGGCACTGAAGAGAAGGGCTGGCATTTGTGGCACACAGTGCTCTGACTGTGTTTTAGATAGAAGACTTAATGTTTTCTTGTGTGTAACATTTTCTTACAAAAACATCTTATGGTCATCAGGGGAAACCAAACAGAACCTTTCAATTGCTACCCACCATCATTTGATGAAAGCCAAACGTCACACTAGATTAGTCTGATTGAAAAACTTGTGATAAAAGCTCCCTCCACCCCTCTGAAACTAATTAAGAAAAAGATAAAAGAACTTTGGTTTGGTAGAACAGACTGTTCACTGAAGCAAGCTGCCATTTAATTTCATGCTGAGCTTGCTTAATTACTGCACAAAATATGACCATGAGGCATGTAAACTTATGTGCCTGTATTTTTGAATGCGGGTACGGGATGAGGGAAAAGTGTTGCCAATATGGCTTGTAATGATCTTTTGGCTCCCGACTATAATTTCTGAAAGTCGCCTCAGTGTTTTGATAGAAGCATCCCACTATAACTAATTCTATTTAGAGGAAGATGTTAAATTGGTGCTTGTTCATGCTTTGTTCTAGGAGACCAGCTTTCACTAATGTTATTCTCCAGTTGGTTGCTGGGAAATAACCAGAGCATAAGGCTTAGGTATACATCTGCCTTGGGTGCCATGACTACAGGTGACATCAATACTACAAAATTGTGACTTTGGTCAGTTGTCAGTGGGACAGTCCTCAGCCAGCCTTTCTCATCTGAATGGCTTCTTCCCAGCGATAAACAGCACTAGGGACTTCTCCTTCAGGGAGAATAAAAGGTTCATAAACGAAAGAAGAGAGTTAAAAAAACAACTAATTTTTAACCCTCAGTCTCTGGGAATATTACGGAGCAAGTCCTTGTGGAAGCATTTCCAGGCAGAGCAAGGACAAGAACGTGATTGGGAACAGCCAGCACAGGTTTCCCAAGGGTGGATTTTGCCTGAGCAGCCTGATTGCCTTCTATGCAGAGATGACTGGCTCTGTAGATGAAGGGAGAGCACTGGACAATGTTTACCTTGATTTTAGCAAGGTTTGCAACACAGTCTCTCCTAGCAATGGAAACAAATTGGGATGATAGGGACTGGACGGATGGATTATAAGGTGGGTGAAAAACTGACTGGCCATCAGCTCAAATCGTAGAAGTCTAACATGCAGCATTCGTCAATGGCTAATACTGGGACCAATACTGCTTAAAATCTTCATTGACAACTGGGACAAAGGGACAGGATGCACTGTCCTTGCCCTTTCAGATGACATCAAATTTAGGAAAATGACTGATATACTGGACCACAAGGTGAAATGAGACAGCAGTGTGCCATTGTAGTGATGAAGGCTCAGCACATACTTTAGCAGCAGCAAAGCCAGTAGATTGAAGGTGATTGTTCTCCTCTGCTCAGCACTTGTGAGGCCACACCTGGAGAATTGTGTCGAGTTTTGAACCCCACAGAACAAGAGAGGTACTGACAACTGGATGAAGTACAGCAGAAGGCCACTGAGCTAGGAAGGGAGCTGAAGCACAGGATGCACAATGCAGGGCTAGTGGAGCTGGGGTTTTTAAAGCCGTAAAATCTCCACTCTTGGAGATTTTCAAAACTCATCTAGACAAGGCCATAGGCAACTTGACCTAATTTTTAACTTAGCCCTGTTTTGAGCAAGGGAGTTAGACTACAAAGACCTCTAGAGGTTCCTTGCAATCTAAGTTATTCTATGATTCTTCTCAAATTAGTCTTCTTTCCAACTGGTTGATATGCATGACCTGGAAAATACTGGAAAACACTGCTGTCACTGCACAGAAGCACTGAGCCATGTAGCAGCTATATATTCCCAGCTCTCCGTTGACCTGCACACCAGAATTCTTTCTAACGTTTCTCCATAACTGAATAGGAGAATTGCTCTGCATTGAGGAAGGGGTGTTTGTATGGCCACAAGTTCCAAGTAGAAAAACGAAACAAAAAAATAAAAATCAGACTGATTATTCTTTGGAATTTTCCCAAAACACTTTGTGGAGACAGATCAATATTCAGAGAGTTTGACTGGAACCCAGCATGGCTGTCAGAGGCTCTAAGATAACTCCCTCTGATTTCCTGCAGCTCAGGTGCTGGCCCACTGGCCCATCTTGGAGTCAGAGACCTCAGGGCTTCCAGATTTCATGGCTGTCATAGGGGAAAAGAGTTTTGGCTTACAGAGCTATGGAGCAGCTACACAAAGAGATGACCACAGCATTAAGGCTGATTCTCTTCCATAAAGCATTTTTTATAGATTATATTCTATATAAATTATAGATATTCTATATAAATTACATGTACATAATAATGCATTTTCATAGACATTCATCGTAAATTAGAAATGCCTGTATTTATACTGTTTCTATTTGATCCCGTAACTCAGAAAAGCACTAGATTTCAAGAAATCGGTCTCTCGCAAAATGGATTTAACTTTCTCTGCAGCACTCTAGTAGAGAGCAGTCTGTGCCTGCGAGGGCCCCGAATTCCTACGAGATGTTTCTCAGTGCTGTGTAGGCTATTCTCAGTGCTCTTTTAACAGGCACTCAGCATCAACTTTGCATTTTTCATGGATCCGTAAATATTTAGGCTACAGTGGTGACTGATCCTCATGAGTGACTTTGTGCAGAGGCCAGGGTTTCCTTCAGCTCTAGAGGGCCAAAGCTACTAGGCCACTTTCTAAAGGCAACTCCATATCTTTTGTGAGGAAGGACACAAAACCACGCAATCATAAGAGCCGGGACTTGCGCGCAGACCACACACTTCAGGCTCTGGGCTGCTGCCCCTGTTTAATCCTGAACTGGTGACGCAGCTCATCGCAATTAGAAGCTGACGCAGTGTGGTCCTCCCACGAGGACGAGGAAAGCCCCTCTCCCACCCCACCTGATGCCAACAACCACCCTGGTACATCGGTTTTCAGCTCTGCATCTTTTAAGCTGTGACAGCTGGGGGCTCGGGTGAATGCAGTACTGAACACACTGCTCTCTCTGCCCTTGCTTCCTTGGGGCTTCCTTTATTTCATCAAAATGTCTGTTCCACGCTACACTGCTGATGTGCGCTTGCGAATAATTGAAAAACTTATTTCAACATTGCCTACCTTAATTTCCAGAACATTTTGGTTGCCTCTTGAGATGAACACTGGCTTTTCAAAATGCTTAAATACAGGATTATTTACATAATGAAAATCAAAGTACAAAGAGCTGACACCATCAAAAATAAAGAACACTTTGGTTGCAAAGGGTGTTTGAAGATTGAAGGCTTTCAGTGAAGGAGTTGTACAGCAGATTATCTCTGAGCTAGAGCGGTGGCTACATGCCTATAAGAAAGAAAGAAAGAGGTAATTGGAGTAAGTACGTGCATAGGAAGTCACTGATGAACATAACTGTTCTTGAACAATACACATATATTGAAAAAATAAACACCAGAGGTCTTGTTCTTCTTTAACCAAAGCAAAATCCTGATCAGTGCTACACAACGTTTATTTAGAGCTGGGAGAAAAGTATAAAAACTTCATGTCAATGGTGTTTGCACTCTTGTTGAGGAAATGTTCAAGTAAACAAGCTTCCTGGCCTGATTGTTCACAGCACTTTTAAAGTAAATATTTTGCAGATAATTAATGGAAAATTATTTCCAAAGCCAAGGACCATCAGGAGGCTATCCTGATGTACTGAGCTGTACTGGGACACAAAGCAGCCATAATTCAGTTTATCCAGCCTATGCCAGCATGACTGCCGCATGGATTTCTCTTCCTTTTATACTACCAAAGCAATAGCAAGGGACCAGAAGAGAAGGTAAAAATAGGGCCAATGAATCTGACTGAAATAGTGGAAAACAAAAGTAAAGCACCACTTATCCACAGCGTAGCTAAGCTGCCATGTTTCCAGAGAGGCACTATGGATGCTGTGAGAAAGCACTTTAAAGCCAAAGCCACTGTGGGATTCTGGGCCACAAAAGCTCAGCTCAGCAAAGTGTATCTTCTTTCTAAAAATGTATGTGCAAGGCCCTAGATGTGCAGCATTTGGTGCTTAGGTACACAGGTGTCATGCAAGTCCCTCCTGGGAGTGTTGACTGCGGGACGTGCTTCACGCTGTATCTCCTTGGACCAGCGGGGATGAGATGTTTGCCCCTCACTGCAGTGCAGGAGCTGCCTGACAACAGGCACGAAGCCACGTTTGCCCCTCTCTCTGCCGTTATTCCTTGTGAGGGCCTGCTCTGGAGGTGCTTCCTGGGGGAAAGCTGCTGGTGCACCCTACACTCCAGAAGACCTTCCAGAGCATGCTTTGTGCTGTGGGGGTGCGATCCAGTGTGAAATGTCTGGCCAGGGTGCTTTCCTCTATCCCACACCACCTTGACACAGGACTCATGAGACAGACAAGACGGACCCAGGTCCTTCCTAAAAGGATTGCTGTGTTGCAAGCAAGGACAGCGGGGATTTGCAGGCAGCCTGATCTGCAGCTGAGTTTAGACAGTTTGCAGGGATAATATGAATCCTTGCAGATGGGATTCATCCAGCCTGCATCCAGACACCTGCATTAGAGTTAGTTGTCTAAACTGTGTTTATAGTCAACAGAGGGAAACAGGTTCACCTGGAGTGGGATTCATCTGATCCTTTTTAGACAACAGCTTTAATTAGATTAATGGTGCTCTAGAAGGGTCAACCTCTCTCTCTTGACTGTGAAGGTTTCTACATGACTAATTTGATTATAATGTCAACAGCACATCTACAAGCATTGATGGGAGGCTCGGTGGGTGCTGGGCAGCATCATGCAAACCGCAGAGTGGCTTGTTTGTGACTGTATCGTGTACTCCCTTCACTGTGCCTCCCTTTCATGCTGCCTACCACGGATATGGTTGAAGGACTTCTGGCACAGAGTTGCTTCAGCTCCACAGAAGTATTCCTTTTCCAACTGTATAAACCTTCTGTAAGTAGTTCCCTGTACACTGTGCCCTGTCAGCAGAGATTACACTTTTTTTTTATAAATAGAGTGACTGACGTGGTCTGGTAAGAATGGAGCTTAGCTCCTAGTCATCATAAATCTTACATTTGTTCTACAAGAAATTACCCTGGAAAACCAACAGTGCTGTTGAATACCTTTGCGCATCTAGAGAAGGCCAAAAAATATATATTTTTCTGTTTTGTTTTTCAAATTAAATTGGTTCTCATTATAAAATGCTGCCTGAAGGAGCTGTGAAATTAGTTTACATTTGTCTCTAATATGCTAAATTAATGCAATGTAATTTTGCTGTTTCAAATCAGTGACATAACCATTCAAGCTATATCAGTTATATACTCACATTAGCTTGAAAAGTGGGATTAAATTAGCTATCTACAAATCAGCACTTTTTCGTATCACCACAGCAATTCATGTTTCTGTGCATAATATTGTGAAATCTTGAATCTGCCAAGGGAAACATTTTCAAGGCTCTGAAACTGAGCACTAGAGTTTGAGAGCTCTACTACAAGGGTTACAAGTCTGTGAGCTGTGAGTTCGGCACTCAATTAAATAACTTGGTGCAGCTTTCAGTGACGCTAATGGGACTTGAACCTGTGTAACTAACAGCCCATTTAGATTCTTAGCACAAATACAGAAATATTTGTGCATCCCCCATGACAACAAGATAATCTGTGTGACACAAGACAAGGCAGAATTTCACTCCATTTGCTTACAGTATCAAACTGTTCTTCCTCTTTTGAATACCTTGTTATACACCATTTACCATATCTCAGGCTTTGTTATATCACATGGATCTAGAAATTCATTTGAATCAGTACGGTAACAATAAGATGCATCATTAGTATAATGTATGATCAAGCCATACTTTTCCATGATATATGAATATTCGTAAAGATATCTATCATATTGTGTCGATGCTAAAAAGGGATTACTAAAATATATACAATTATAAAACCAAAAATGTCCCAGGTAATCATTATATTTATTTGAGTAATGTAAATTCATTAGACTTTTTATCTACTGTAGAGTACTGATGTCCCTTAAATGAATAGCAGTGGTATTCATAACTTTGTTTGTGGCTATCTATTAGAATCAGATACTTTACTTTATCAGGCTGGTCTCTGAAGAAGAAGCTCTCAGAAAATGATAAAAATCTAATAATACTCTTTGGAGGGGATGCAATGTGACTGATTGGTAAGGTCAAGAAAAATCCTATTTGCAATGCCCTTATTGGTACATGATTTGACATGACATTTTTACCTTGAAATTGGTTTTAGCAATTGAAGAATATGACGGTTTAGTTTTCAAGAAATATTGGATTGAGGATCTATAAGAAAAAAACTCTAATTCAATCTATTGCCTT
Organism: Mycteria americana; assembly: GCF_035582795.1. Taxonomy (NCBI): domain Eukaryota; kingdom Metazoa; phylum Chordata; class Aves; order Ciconiiformes; family Ciconiidae; genus Mycteria; species Mycteria americana. Next base: position 28,431,024 of record NC_134365.1, read on the forward strand.
CTCAATTAAGATACTGCCTATCACCCAGCACCTTTAACTTTTATTTAATTAGGCTTTAAAGTACATTCACTTTAAAAGCTAAGCCTACATTCTTCTTGTGACTATAATCTACATCTGAAGACAATAAGGAAGAAAAGATGTAGAAATTATGGTGCATTTCACAAGCATAAGTAAATACTATACCCCAAAGGGAATAATAATCCATTGCACAATGCATATGACTCATCACTTAAAGGTATGTATTCTTGTTTCATTTGTAAAATATGACCCTTGAGGCAATTAATTCAAACCTGACCTACAGAATCTGAACTTCAGTGCCCAATTCAATTTTTTTTCATCTGATAGAACAACAGGAAAAGTATGAGGGAGGATCTCTGAGCTCCAGAGGTCTCCCAGCAGCTGACCCAGATAAGAGAGGGGCAGTTGGATGTGTATTACAGGATCTGTAGCAGTCAGAAGGGAGAAAAGGGCCAATTTGTCCTTTCATAAAAAGTAAACTTTTGGAGTTCCAGTGAGGAATAAAAGATGAATGAGGTTAAAGACAGACCGGGAGACTCTCCAACCATCTTTGCCAAAGGGTGATTTCTCAATATGAAGAGATGAGAATTCAGGTCCAGCTTGAGGAAAGCCTATTCAGAAGGCTTTTCTGTGTAGGTGAGAAACTGAGCAGTGACACTCAAGCAGGGTAACTTGAAGATTTTTCAGAAAACTCATTGGCTTTTGCTGCCATTTCAGGTAGTGCAATGAATGGCCCTAATGGATCGGTAGCATTTTTATTCTAGTTGTCTTCTTGGATGAAGGCATGGGAGATGATACTTCCAGTCTATCAGATCATTGGACCAGAAGGTACAGTAAAACCTCTCTTGCTCCTGGGTCTGAGAGCCAGCCCTTTGCACAACACGACCAATATTTTCTGGGAGTCTAAATTCCTCCCTGGGCTTGGCATGGTCAAGGTACCTGCTAGCACCACATCCCTGACACCCTGGTGATTTCACAGTGTGGGCTTTTCCCTGACACCTGCAGGTTTCTGCTGCACTCTTTCCTTGCCAGGAGATGTGCATGAGATGCAGATTTGGCACAGAAAGAAAGGTCAATGGTTCCCCTCTGTGAGGGAAACTCTTTTCTGGGCTTCTGTGACAGCTTTATGCCACAGAGTCAACACAGATAGAGACTCCAACCCTGAGTGTCTTTGGATAGGTAGTCAGGAATATTTTCAATAATCACATACTCACTATCCACAGTTTCCAGGGAATGTCTTCTATCATTATTTAATACATCTAATGAATACACTCGCAGGTGAATTCTAGGCATTTTGATGAGTATTATAAGTATGGATCGTTCACGGACTTGTAAACATTGAAGGAACTGAAGGGTATTTTGAAATTCTCTTGTAATACAGCAGGAAATGGCATCTAGCAGGGAGCAATTAAGAAATGCTAAAGATCATTCAAGAGACTACTTACTGAAGAGATAATTAAAAGTCTGTGGAAAGAGATGATCTTGTATAGCTACAGGGTCAGTTGTTGAAGGTCATGCATTAAAAGGTGCTTCTCTCTAATTTTTCAACCTTGCATATATTGGGACATTCATGGTTAGAAGAGGTTAAGCAGTGGGAATATACATCCAAATTAGTTAATGGATGGAATATTAAAAATGCTACAGCAAAGGATCCCCGAATGACCACTTGTTCACTATAGGGGAATCAATGCAACGTACGGGTTTTCAAAGAGAAAATATTGGCCTCAAGTGCTTCAAAAGCAGAAGAATCATCTAGCATGACTTATAGCAGAGGCTAGAAAACACTTATTTTGTAAACAGGCTCGTGATCAAACACCATTCCAAACTGTGCAAAGCTTTTTTACAAGCACAATGCAAAGTGAAAGGAAGGAACGAGCTGCTTCCCTCCTTGTGCACCCCACATAGGAACTGGACGTATAAGCAGAAGTGAGAGGGTTTGTGTATCCTTATGCATTATCTAGAGCTGTTGGGAATTTATGCAGCACTGCCTAAATTCATATTTTTTGTTCCTAGTCAGAACAAATGGTCAAAAGAACTCATGAAATAGAAATTAAAAAGAAACATATTGCAAGTATTGAAACATGGTTCACTAACTCTAGAACATTTTTTTCATTTGTTGAAATACCAAATTTCAAGAAGGCAAAATGTATTATTTTGATAGTGTTAACATAGAATGTAATATAAACACAACTAGTGTGAACACAGTATTGAATAATTTTAAGGAAATTTAAATAAATATGAAATGAAAATGATAAAGTTGAAGCAAGGCATTTTTGCCTTATAGAAGAAAAAGTTTCAGAAATACTGAACTTCAAGCATGAAAGCTGAAAAGCTCAACTTAAATGTTTCTTCTATAGGGGGATGGCATATTGCCCCCAAAACTTTTCAGTCTCAGTGAAACTGCATTTCTTACAGGGAGTTGTTCCGGAAAAACTCTTTTACCAGTTGTACTGCTCATCTCTTCCACTGGGATGGAAAGAAACAGGTAGAGAAGAGCAAACGCCCCAGGGCACATCAGCTAGCTCTGCTCCCTGAGGCTTGGGATGCAGAGCATCCCCAACAGCTCCTACTGCTTACAAAAGTGACCCTCCATTCACACTGCGACTCCATCAGGGCTCTAGGCCATAATTACGCCTAAGGGATTGAATTAAGGGTCTGGGGACAGATAGCTGGCAGGAAAAGGTGAGACCTCTTTTAAATCAGGCACCACCAGTTTTAGGCAAATGGGAGAGGGTCTGGGAGGTGGCAGGAAGAAGGAGCAGAGCTCTAGGAAACACTTATCAGGAGAATTTGGAGTGGTTTGGTTTGTTTTAACTGGAAAAGAGAAAAGCTGAATCATAATGTAGTGCAAATATGTAAAATTAGCAGGAGAGGCTGGTAATCTGTTGTTTGTGTCCACTGAGGGTTAAACAAGAAGATAGCTAATTAGCAGCTAGGATTTGGGTTAATTATTAGAAAGAAGTCTTTCCAAACCACTAGGTAAGCAGGTAGAGCAGCTCTCTCCAAAGTTTGTTTAAGCAAGGTTGTGAAATTTCTTTCACAAGGAGCTTTAATAACAGCCTAGGCAAATATCTGTCAGGCAGTGGTCTGCATACATTTGCTCCTGCCGCAGGGAAGCGGGCCAGGCTAGGTCTTTGTGGTCCCTCCCAGCTGTACTTTCCTTTGATGCTTTGGGATGTGTTTCAGTGCTGGCTTTGGTTTTCCCAAGAGCCAGAGTTTCTGAATGCTGACAAAAGCAGCTTCTTGGAGTAGGCTGGTGAGAGAAAACTGAAAAGAAAAAGGGCTTAAATAACAATTAAAAAAATGACTCAGTTAGCTCTCCTCTCCCAAACCAAGGAAGCAAAAAGATATATAACTTCAGCTACAGGACTTCTCGATCATTTTGGTTTGTATTGTACTGTTTGTCTGGGTTTGGTCTATTCAGGACCACAACCTGTTTTCTCCTTTACTAATGGGATAGCTGGTCATTACAGTGCTCTGGATCCCTGCTGGAAATAGTTCCTCATCATTGTTTATTTTTGTAATGACTGGATGAAAGTTTGGGTTTTTGGCATATCGCTCATGCGTAGGGCCCAGAATCTCCAGCACAGGATGGGGCAGGCTGCAGCCATGGGCATCCTCTGCCAGCAATTTCCTCAGTTACACAGTGCAATCTTGTTTTGCCACTTATAAATCTTTCCCTTCTCCCTGAGAACTAATATCCTTCCTTGAGAAACAAGCTCAAGGCAAAGACTATTGGCAGAACAAATGGCAAGCAGAGCTGGGCTGCCACAGAGGCAGGGAAAGCCACCGAGTGCCAGAAGCCTTTAATTTCAATAGAGCAAAATATATTACTTGGGCAGTGTCAAAGTATAAAACACTCTGGATTATAAACTGTTTGAGGTTATATTCCACCCTTTGTGCAGGGAGGATGAACTTGTGTACAGCTGCTTTTACACTGGGGCAGATTCTTAGAGATCAGCAGTGGTAGGGGACAGATACCCTTATGGAAAATGAGGGTCAGACCTTGCCTCTTCTTGTGTGTTGGCAAATACCACACACACTGCAAGGTGTGAAAAGAAAAAGATTAAGGGAGATAAATCTGACTGTCTATGTCCATGCCTTTTTTCAATAGCAGGTTAAAAGGCAGGATGGCAGCAAACCACTGCTCAAAGGAAAGGTTGCTCCCCAATATTTGGGAGAGAGAGTAAACTCTGCAGTGTTCATTGCCTGGAGTTGCCAGTCACTTTTGGACAGTGGATTTAGTTCTTTAAAACTTCAGATCCTTTCAAATCTGTTCAAATTCCGAGGAAGTCCCAAATATTTGACAAGCAAGGTATGCAGAATCAGGGCCTGAAGAGAAGCAATATTGCATATTGTCACAGGGGAACAGAGAAAGCAAGTGAATGATCTTTACTTCAAAAGAAAGACTGCTCAAATCCACACAAAGCAAAATCTAAAGAGCTGATTTCAGCAATGATGTTTTCTTTGGAAATCTTTTGTACTTAGAAATAATCATGCTCAGATTACTCAAAACCTAATAAATTTTAAGTTTGGTTGATTTCACTGAAGTGTTTTGCTTTCTGACTCATGGGTAAAGTGTCTTTTTGATAACATTGAACTCTGCGTTTCATTGCAGGGGCACTGATTTTCAGATTAAATCTGAACCCATTAAATTACAAGCCACGATTACATCCAGCTGAAATTCAGGTCCCGACACTCATAATATTATACAAATTAGGATCATGAAGAATATTATGACCTTGAAGCTATAAAAGACTGCAAATTTGCAGACATATCATTTAAAAAGCTTTGAGCAAACCTAGGTCTAATACTTAGAATTCAATACAGGAAATAGTGTATGATGATCATTAGAAATAAGCTGAGAATATGAGCAGTAACGTAGCATGTCATAAAGAGTGTAGGTCAATTTAGCTTCAGTTAGGCTAAACAGACCTTACAGGATAAGAAAATGTTGGAGGTGCAAGACAAATGTGTAGGCAAAAGCTTACAGGAAACAGTTTCAGTACAACTAGCCAACAAATGTCATCTTTGCCTTAAAAAATTAAAGTAGATCACATGCTCATATCTGAACACCTTATTTAGATTTAGACACTGTGTATTATCAACTCAGGTAACAAAAGAAGGCTCAGATCCTTGACTGACCCTCTGTTCATGTAGAGGTACCCAACTGCAAAAGCCCAAACCTCTCTGAAAACTTAGTTGCTGAACTTTGATAAGTTAGGAAAGATTAGCCCCAATAGGTAATTTGGCAATCAGAAATTCTTCAAAATAATACTTACTTTTGATTTTACATATTCACTTTTCCTCTTTCTTTGATGCTTGTTCCATTTTCCTTTTATATCCACAGTCACCATTTGAATATACTTCCTACCTACCACAGTAGCACTTGAACTTGCCATGTAATCTGACATACCTGTATTGCATTGTTCTGTGTTTAGTCACTGAATTTGCATTCTTAAATTGCAATATAAAAATCTTGTTATCAGATACTGTAAAAGCCTTATTTCTTTGGAAGAGGTTGCTTGAAACTGTTATTCTACCTCCAGCTTAATTTCAAATTTGTTGTTGAGTTTTGCCTATGCAGTGGAAACAGTCTGTGCAGAAAACACCAAAATGTCGGTGGAAGCCCCGAAGTTTCAAGGCAAAAATCAAAGTATTTTGACTGAAAATTCTGTGCCATCCACCACACGATAACAGATTGTCTTCTCCAAGACTGACTCACCACAGAGAAGTTCATTCCCAGTTTAGGTACAGTAATCACCATCTGAGGAAAGCACACTGAGTTCAAGTTGATTCCCTGAGCTGTGATTGTACTTCCACCACTAGGAAAAATTAAAAAAAAAAAAAAAAGAAAAAAAAGAAAAAAAGAAGATGAGTAGGATAATGATACATCTGCTATGGTAATCTTAATTACAAAGTATATTTTAGAGTAAATGACAACATAAAACCAGAATTAGTGATATATGGGGTGAATGCAAATACATAACTCTGAGCAGTGAGATTATTTTTCTGGGAATCAAATTTTACACTTGCTGTAACAACTAATAAAATACAAGAAAAGAAAAATAATTTTTAAAATTGTGGTATGCCAGGATATAAAACAAATGTGTACATTTTAAAGGAGGGTGTATACTTGTACTTAGCATTTGCTAACTTACTTAACTTATTGCTTTCAGCGGTGCTGAAAAAGGTGCCTTTTTTACTGCTGACATTTTTTTGGCAAAGGCAGATGGCTTGGATTAGAGCTACTGAGACCATAAATATGTCACTTAAAAACACACACATACTACCATACATATATATTCATAATATTTATGTAGCGCTGGATTTAGACTATTTTAAAATCCATTTGCTCTCCTGAGTACCGCTGACTTGTCACATTAAATGATTTTCCTCACTGATCAGTGTAATGTCCAGACGCAGGATAGGAGACACACTTAGCTGTACAGTAGGTATCTCAGCAGGACATCACAGGTACGCTCAGCAGCAGCTAGGAGTTAAATCACATAAAGAAAAGAGGCGCCCTTCCCCCTTCTCCTTCACCTCTGAAAGGAAATGATCTGCCCTCTGCAACTGCACCATAATAGAAGCAATTGGCATGGCAGATAGAGATAAAAATGCAATTTCTTTTGATAGATTGCTGTGCACTGTAGCCATTCTTCTTTCATTCATTACTTTTCTTATTTCTATAAGAAACTTTTACTCACCTAAGAAAAGATTTGGCTGGATGAATTTTTAAAACAACGGGGTCTTCTCTGTATGTGAAATGACTGCTCGCATTTCGAATAGCTTCGTCGATTCCCACTCTCACATGATATTCCTGGGGAATTTGCTGTGCTGGAGTGTAGCACTCCGCAGTGCTCACTGATACGCTGGAAGGACAGAAAAAGGCTTGCTTGTCAGCACTATAAAACATGTACTCAGTTTAAAACACTGTCCTTTAGTGAGCCCCAGCTCTGCCCAAGGATCCGCTTGTAAAAAAATGTCATTGATTCCCACACTGGATTATCATATTGCAACAAATAAGCATGGCGTGAGGTAGAAAGAGCAACACCACTGCTTAGGCTCAAGATTCATCTTTATTTGGTTGACTTGCACCTTGCCTGCTGGAAGGTGTTTCCCCAGTGCTGGCGACAGCCATGTCAGCCCCTGCACCCTGCAAAGGCAGCTTCCAGCCTGGAAAATGACAGGACGCTCCAGGTTTAAGGAGAATGACTTGTTCTGCTGTAACCAAGGCATAACATCTTTCTCTTTCCAATCCACAGGATTTACCCTGTGTTAAAAACCTCAAGAAAAGGTGCTGGTGGGGGACGTACCAGCACGGCAGAGATGTCCTGCCCTGGGGGCACCTGCTGACTCTGAGCACTGCTGAGGGGCAGGCAGAGGGCAAGAAGGGAGGAGACGGTGAAAATTCAGGAAGAGCTAGCTGAATTCAGCACAGCAGCAGAGTCTCTGGGATATTCACCTTTCCCTTGCTCTCTCACGCTAGGCCCTGGAAGTCCTCCTCCTACACTGAGCTTAGTGGGTGAGCGGGCAGTGGAGGGGTGAAGGATCCTGAAGCTTGAAGCACATGAAGTTGGCCACAGGGAGCAGGGCACATCAGAGGCAAGAGTAACAACTGATTGGAGAAGTGACTGTAACTCTACCAGCTGGTTTCAATGATTTGGGCCCAACCACATCCAGAAACCCTCCAAGTGAGGCCATTCTCAAAGGATGTGAGAGAGTGTCTCCAAATTAGACAAAAGGGGCATTTGCTGCCACTTCTGAAGCTTTCCAGGAAGGTGGGGTTCACCGTGTGCTGTAGGGGTTAGTGATTTGTTCATATCTATCTGGAAGCTTTTTACCATCTTTTAAAGGAAAAATAAACCCTTGATCTAGCTTCTCTCAGAACTGGGGAAAGCTGCCAGTTTAGATAAATACCTGCCCTGAGAAACTGGCTAAGACCTGTGTAGAAGTCTCCAGACAACTTGGCTGGTGAGAAAGAGAGGAGCTGGGGATGCTTACCAGATAAGCCCCAACTACGGTTCAATACCTAGAGGCCACCTGACCAAAGCAGATGTCTGCCTCTGAGCTGGCTGTCATCTCACCCCCACAGCAGATTTCTCAAATGGATCAGATGAATCATTCCCAAAAGGTTTATATATTTGTCCATTAGTTGACCAGCTGAGATGATGACATCAATAAATGCCACCCTAAACTACTAAGTAGCCACTGAACAGAAGTGCTGAAGATCTTGGCAGTGATTAAATATCAGACTTGAATACCTAAATCCCTTTCTTGATTTAGTCAGACTTAGCTGATTTGATCAAGAGCATACAATAAATCATTTAGCAGCAAAGAATAAAATTTAGCTCTCCTGACTTTGAGTCTGACGTTAACTAATAAGCTATTGCTTCCCCACGTTCTCAGCAAGTGTGATGTTTCACCACTACGACTTTCCATAATCTTAGGAGAGACTCAAAATTTAGAGGAATTGCTGGACATCCTGTTCCTGGAACACAGTGGGCCATATTCTGCCCTTGGCCACAGAGGTGACAATTCTGGAGCTACCCTGCTGTACCTGAAAACAGGACCAAGCGGGATTTGCACCATGGTAGAATGGCTACCAAATTCAGAACGCTTGTCTGCCCATAGCAGAGAATCTGTGCTTGGTATTTAACATTTATATTCAGCTGGGATTGAAGGCATTTCCACACAGAGCATGTCAAAGATTCTTGACGGAGCTCCTACTGGATCCAGTACAGAGCCACAAGAAATTCTGGCTTAATCCTCAAAACAAGTTTATATATACTAGGAAAAGTCTGAAAGTGATGCTGCCTCTAGTTTGGAGGCTGTTCACTTGATAGTACCGCAGAAATAGCTGCTCCTCTGCACGGGATACACATTCCCACATTGGTCAAATTTCCACCAAACAAACCAGTAGGAAATGGTAACCTGCACCCACTGGGCGCTCACTGGGAGCTGCTGCATGAACAGCAGCTCTTGCCAATACAAGAGAGAGGGCTGAGTGTGTGGGAGTCGGGGTGACAAAAAAGATGGGAAATGGGCAGTTTCTAGTCCATTAGAAGCTGATTTGCTACTTCTCTATGCAACCTTTTAATGAGGTTAATGAAGGCATTACAGAACAAACAAGTCTTCTAGGGAACCATAGTCCGTTCTAGGAACCTTTCAGACCTCCTAAACTCAGGTTGTAATCCAGAACTGAATGCTTATTGCAGTATCAATTATCCGATATGTAACACAAGGAGAGGACAGCAATGCACATTTGTGGTTTTTTTACTCCAAGACATTTTAATTAAGCCATTTCAATATTAAAGGCATCACTTTTTAGTTAGTATATTACCTTTTCAAGGTGCATGATTTCTCACCCACAAAAATCCTTCTGGATTTTCCACTGTTTAGGTATTTTCCAGCTACAGTTAGCAATGTTCCTCCGGATTTGGGGCCATAGGTAGGAGAGATACTTGTTATTACAGGATTCTGAGGGGGGGTAAAAATAAGAACAGTGGATTGTTATATTATTTTCAAAATGTGAAGAGGAAGAATCTTAAAACATTTATTAGCATTTCCATAAAGTAATAATAAAGCAAACAGTAATACAGAATTACCATACTGGATTGGACTCATGATGAGCCTCCTTCCAGTTAATATTGAAGCTAATTTTGACAATAAAGTTTTAATCATAGTGCTTACCACGTACGAAAATGTATTGAATAGTGTTTTGCCATGTCCAACAGAAACGCTACTGGATATATTAAAACTTGGATTTTTTGCAGCAGGAACTGTGCATTCCAGCCTTTGGAAAAGAAGGAAAAAGCGGGGATTACATTTTTTTTCTGGCTTGAGTTTCTGTATTAAAATAGAACCACTTCAAACTCGTAATAATGGAGGATCCATACTAAACAAATCATCAAACTATGTGTGTCAGGGACATTTCAGAAATAACAGCTAAAAGAACTGTGGTCATCTTCTTTAATACTAAATACAAACATTGTGGTGTTTACACTTGGCCAGAGAAAATAATTTTAGTATATCAAATAAATTTCAGAAAAAAAAGAAGCATGCTAGAGAAAACAAATACCTCCCATTCAATGGCTGAGTTGGTTTTTGGAATTTTCATTTAGTGCCAAATTTTGGCAGACAACAGGATTAGAAAACATGCATCATATACACAAGTTTGTTGTATAAATTTAAATATTACCAAAAATTAAACTTGAACTTTTGTGCCAGCATGTATCAATACATTACATTACATTTACACAGTCTCATATATGAGCTAGTCTCCTTAAATCATTTTGTTTGCATTAAGACCGTTCAGAATAGCAGTTAGGAGAGTGCTCAGTACTTCTGGAGAGTGATCTTTTTGCTGCTATATATGAATAGGGAAGCCGTGCCATGATTTGCACATTGCTTTGGTAATAGATAGTCATATGCTTTGAACTGAGAGAGGATATTAATTGAACTTCCTATTTCTTCAAGATAACAACTGGAATAACCTCTGTCTTAAACTTAAGCCCACTGCCTCAAATACTTATTTCTGAGCAGGAGGAGGAGAGGTGCAGCTGAGGGTCATAAGCCTCTGGATGACAAAATACCTGCATCTTCTCACATTTATCTCCAGCAGCTTCACAGATCAGGAAGACGGAGGTGACATAACTGAGCCCAGCAGGATCCTGGCCAAAGGAACCTGCACCCTTTTCAAACCTTTGAATAGTTTCGTTCTTGCCAGCTCCCGCAGATGTTGAACAGCATTTTGCAGACAAACCAGCAAAAGCTGCTGCAGGAGCTATCGGCATTAACTAGATTTATGTGATCTCCATTTCGAGCACTTTTTTCTTGGGGAGCTTATCAAACCGAGGGATTGTTGCCTATTCGAAATTTCGGAATTGGAGATGACACTTACAGACTGAATGTTTATATTGTAAAAAAATCCATACCACATAAAGAACATCTGTATAAAAGGAAATTTGTATTTTAGGTTTCTTACTTGTTTTTGTTGCTAGATTTTGCTTCCAGAGCACAAATTTGTCCTCCAATATGGACTACTGTATTTCTTAATTCAAATCTACTATTTTTGCTGAATCCAAAGTCCCATCCACACAGTGTCAGTTTTGTCCCGCCTTCTAAGGGAGCACTGCTCGGGAGAATCTGTTAAAAAAATATTGTGTTAGTTACATCAGGTTTTCTTGAACTTCAAATGGAGTTAAAGAATGTGCAAAGGAATAATTTTAGAAAAGCATTTCTTCTGGTAGACTATGTCCTACCATTCATCTTAATTGTTCTTCACCTTTCATTTGTCACATTATGAGCTTTCTCTGACAGTAGCAATAAATAACAAAACCTATACTAGAAAGCTTTGAAGGATAGTGTTTAGGGGCACTGAACAAGCTGTGCATTGTAATAGTCTTTTAAATCCTGCCATTCTAGTCTTTCACATCTTATTTCTGGCATGTTAAACATACAATGTACTTATTTTGTTAGAAGCTGAATGCTGAACACAAAAGAGCCCCAAAATGACCATTTTTTGTCAGCTTGATGAAAGTCAGGTTCAGAGTGAAGTAGCTTCAAAGACACCATAATCCGATATCGCGTTGGCTGTGATAAAGTTAATGTGACTTCTGCTATTCTTTCCTTAAATCTTTTACATTTGGTCACCTCTAATTCTGAGTTAAAAATAAACTACCCCTCAGAAACACAGAGACAATCTACAAAGGAAATGCTTTTTTTTCTGTATATTGTAAATTGTCCTGTAAAATATAACAATGGTGGGAAAAATGTAGGAACACTATAGAAGTCTTACAAAACTCAGTAAAAGTACTGGTCAGTACTGCCAGTAAAAAAAAAAAATCAAAAAGACATTGGTTCAGGGTTTATGGGGACTTTTAACAATACTGCATAATTTTGCAAACATACCAGTACCACTGGACAAACAACAGAGAATGAAAGACTGAATTTATACTTGTGGTCATAGTGCCTAAATGTCTTAGACTTAATGCTTTAGTGATAGCAATTTTGCCCCTAAAATGCAATACAGCTGTGCCTTTCAAAGGACCCGACTTCATTTTCAAGCTGAAAGGAAAGTGTTTGAGAGATACTTGGCTATTATTTCATCTGGAAATCCAGTAAGACAGCACATTTCTTTTCAACTCTCTTGTAGCTATACTTCAAGACTCTCACAAATGAACTATTGTAGATAGAAAGGCAGCTGAAGAATACTTCAAAAGAATTATACCATATATTCTATATGGGCAAATTTACTGCCCCCATTAGAAACCAGACAAAGAGTCTGATCTAAAATGCACTGAAGCCAGTAGGAATCTTTCCTATTTTAATGAGCTTTGAATCAGCTCTCAATGAGTGAAGAACGGGGAACCTATGCAGGAACAGTACTTTTGCACAAATCCCACACAAAAGGAGTGATGCCCGCACAGCCCCCTGACACACAACACTGCAGCTAAAAGCGTGAAGCAGTACTGTACCCCATGGAGTCAGTGCTATTCCCAAGTTTAACTTTCCCTTATTTCTTTGGGTTTTTTCTTCAAAATCTGGATTGACTTCAGATCCTAGTTTTCTACTCTACTTAATATCTCACCACACTATCTATTTTTGGAGTAACAAAACCCTAGCAGAAACTGAAATTGCTCTGTGGGGTACAGGATGTCTCGATGTTTTGTACAATACTGCATTGATGTGTGGCATTTGAAGAGTTTGAAATGTAATCCACAATTTAGCAAAATAAGGGCGTTGAAATCAGGCTTCACAAAGCCATACAGAATGAAAACCGAAGGCATGTAACGGGTTTTGAGTGATCCTATCTGCCAAAAGAGACTTGTGATAGCAGCCCATGTGCCTTAATTGAGGGAGAGTGAAAGTATTTACTACATTCTGCCAGCAAATTTAGGAGGCAAGACCTCTAAGTAGATAGCAAAAAATAAACCAAATCTTAAACTTTTGTATTTAAGTTCTGCAGAAATTCCCCCAGAGTGCTTTTATTCCTGTCTTTATTTTTGTTCCATTTGTTCTGTACGATGAAACCTCTGAAAGTCAAATGTGGTTTCCCAGACTTGTTCTTGGGACAGTCAACAAGAATGAATAGCAAACCTCCTGGACTTTGAACTGAGGTATACGTAAGCATCTTCTGTGTGCTTACATCATGCAGGTGGTAACAGAAAGTAAGCAAAACCCAAATCAGTTATAAATGCTATAAAATTCAGGATTCAAAAGTTCTCTATAGCAAGGAAACTCCACTGGTAACATGGAGCAAGTCCTGCTGCAAGGCCTGCCATTCTGCTTGTCCCTGCTGCTCTCTGGACTTTGGGTTAAGGGAGAGAAAGTTAACTTTTCTTTCTATTTTTGGAAAAATTTAAAAAATTGTGTTTTGCTTTTGTTTACATTGACAGCCATTATGCTAATATCCACTCACATACTTTATAAATTGTTGGAAGAAAGTACCTATTTATTAAAGTTTCAATGGCCCATTCATTTTAATTGAGGCAAGAACATGCACAAGGCCACATGTGAAATTTCCAGCAAAACCTCCAACCTAAACAGGCATCAGAAGGCCTGACATTCTTGATACGTCTGAGACAAAAGCCAGCTAAAATGACTCACTTCAAAAACAACAACAAACCATGTCAGGTTTTTAACCACAACAAAGAATCAAAAGGGAGACCAGTTTATTTCTTCTTATACGCCGTTCACCTTTCAGCGTGACCTGAATGCTGCATGGAGATGCCTGCAATTTGTTCCAGCACCAAGCGATCTCAGAGGAGACTCCCTCGAGTCCCCCGGCTTTCCTCTAGCACCGCTTGTCCAGGCTGAAAAAACATGCCTCGCTGCTGGCAGAGGCGGTGGATGGGAGCGGGGTACGGTGCTGAGGTGCGGGGTGGGAGCCGGGCTGTGGTGGGGCTGTGATGGGGATGTGTCCTGGTGCCAGCCCTGCTGCACTGCCTGTAGCAGGGGGGATGCCTGGGCAGAGCTGGAGCTCTTGTGCTCCCCGCAGGGCTGGGGTGCAGGGCTGCTCCCTGCCACCCATGGCTCCAATGAAAAGTGCTTAAAGCAGGGCAGAGAGACGAAGGATCTGCAAGACTCCACGGGAAAACACTGGGTTTCTTCTCTGCCATCCCTCATGAGGGGAAAATCTCTTTTTTTTCCATTGTGCACCACTCTGTGTAATAACCTGGGAAAACTTTGTTGAAGACTTAGCTAACATCCATTGAACCAAACCCTCAGAGAAGCTCTGTGTTCCTCTCAGGTTAAAGTGATCGTATGACATATCTCAAGCAATCTGTCCCTCTGAAAGCTGCATAATATTAAGGGGGGGTTGGACCGAATTTCAGATACTATGCAAAGCAGGTCATCCTCTGTTTGTTAGGAACAAAACAAGGTTGTTTCTCATATTTTATGCATAGGGGTTTAAAGACAGATCAGAAGATGATGAATAATCTGTTCTATATTTTTTTCAGTAATAATGTTAAATGTCATGGTCCAGTAGAGCATGAAATCTGTCTTAACAGCTAGCAATCCAAAGGGATTTAAGTACTCAGCTGCATTTTTTTCCTTACAAGCCTTCTAGAATCAACTTCTACCAATGTGGGCACGCTGTAATTCGAGATTCACTTTAAGATCCATCAGTGCCACAGATCCATATTCATTACAGGAGTAGACTGGGCTCGTGCTGAGCAGGCAGGGCTGAGCCACACGGGGAAGGGGAGCACCTGGACGGCCCCATGCCTGCTCCCACTGCCCCACATCCAAGGCGCGCTCCCCGGGATGAGTCCTCCCCACAGCTTCACAGGGACTGCACAGGTGGCCTTGGGGACACATCTCTCGGTCTAAGCATCTCTGCATGGGCTCCAGGCACTTGCTTCTTAAAACTGCTGAGTGCACACACTCATAATTGAAATTAAAGAGGGCTATATGAGCTCAGCACCTCCGAAAATCAGAAACTAAGCAGTTCAGAGCCTTAGAAATCTTTTTGGAGGCATGGCAATATACAGCCACTACGGGAAAGTTTTGCCAAGAAAAAATATTAAAGGATGCTACTTGTGCTTGAGCTCTAGGAAAGACAAAACAAGCTGTGCATTATAGGTGTGAGTAGCTTGGTCCTGCAGTGGTATATAAAAATGTATCAGGACTAATTCTCAGTGTATCCCTTTGAATTGGTGATTCATAGTATCATACAAACTAAGGCCAGAAAGGACTATTTGATCATCTAATACAGCCTTTTTGAAATAAATTTCTTGTATAAAGGAAAAGTCAACTATTCACATTCTGTGTTAGCAATTCTTTTACATCTGCTTTGCCCAAAGGTAAATGGCAATAGAAGGCAAGGCAAACACACACACACCCCTTTCCATTCATTTTGGGTTTAATTCTTATAATGCTTCATTGCTTGTTCATTGAATTTTGCCTGTGTTAGTCCTAAATTTTGTATCTGAAAGGTGAACATGGAAAAGAACAAAACCCCCTGTAAACGTGTTTCTAAATTTGTTTCTATATTATTAGCAGTTTTGCCTCTTTAAAAAGTTGTTGTACGTGAAATCATCTGCCTGGTTGAAAGAAATGCATTATTTATTTAAAAAAACCTTTTGTCTCCCTTTCTCTCTGAGAGTTCAGCATGTCAGATTTTCATCTCCATTTATAAGCTGTATGCCCGTAAAGGGAAATGTATTTTTACTACACGGTGTAGTTTAAATGCATTAACAAAAGTAAATGGGTGTAAGTGCTACCAGAAAGTTTTATGCTTGTCCTTCCCTCAGTTTTCTAGTCTGTTAACTGCCCTATAAACCTCCGCCTTCACAGCTATGTCACACTTCACACAGGATGATTCGGTTACACATACAGCCGGCCAGTACGAGTCCTGCGTTAACCGTAGCTAAACTAAAACAGGAACGTGCCAGTGCAGCTCTCTGCTTGTCCATTTGTTCTTGCACACCCTTGATGGGCTTTAGCTGGCTGGCAGCAGCCTCCGTCTGTCCCCATTACCCAGGGAGGGGTGCAGCTACAGGCTTGTCTCCCTTGGTGGCAAGTGGACCCATGGGAACAAGGAGCAAGGGAGGGACGTTAGGAAAAACGTCTTCCCCAGGGTGGTGTTTTGGTTGACAGCTCTGTCGCAGAGCTTAGGTAGGGGAGAGAGGGACTTTTCCCCACAGGGAAACACCATCCTTATCCTCCAACGCTGGAGCCAGCATGGGGATGGATGAGGAGCGGGGGCCGGAGTCCTCCTGCATTGGGTCAGGCTGTGGTAGCTGTGGGCGGGAAGTGCTTTCCTCCACCTCCTCCCTTTGAAAGGGGTCTGGGCGGAAGGGTGCTCCTTTGGGTGACTGGCCTTTCCCGTCAGACCCCTGCCAGGCTGGCTCAGACCCATGTTGCTTCCCCACCACGAGTGCTTTGCAGGGCCGAGGCTCTCCCGTGGCAAGCCAGGATGGTCAGACAGACTTGTCCACTCTAAGGACCTGAGCCCGCAGCACTCAGGGCGAGTACGTGCATCCAGCCAGAGGCTTTATGGACGCTGAGACCGAGGGGAAGTCGGGGAGAGCAGACACTTCATTTATCATAATTACATCAAAATAAACAGAAAACGTCTGCAGAGCGCAGGCCGCGTTCTTCCCTCAGAGATAAGTATGAGAAATCCACCGCTTTACCTCATAAACGCTAGGCAAGCAGGTCTCCTGGGTCCAGGAGCCGCCGGGACACTCGGCAGACCTGAGGCACTGGTGGCCGCACCAGCCACACTGCATGAAGGGAGGCGCCAGCAGGCACTGGCTGCAGGAGCGGAGGTGATGGCAGCCCGGCCCCCTCAGCGGGATCTTCGTTATCTGCCGATGGAAAGACACGATGCACAGATCCTTTTAATACATACACTAAGTGGCACGGAGAGTCTCTATTTATGCAATGCGCTGTGGTGCTACTCAGATTTCAGATGTGCAAGCTGCAGTTTGACTTCTCTTTAGCTCAGTAATTATAGGATCTTATAAGTAATTTAATTGACGTGATTTTAAATTCGCTTGGGAGAAACCCTAAAGGCATCTTAATGTTATATACAGTTACTACCAGCATCTGGTGTTTACAGCAAGATAGCATTTTTTGCTGATGGAAAAAGAAAACAGCAGCGTGCTCTTCCCAATTCTGCACTACTTCTTGGAAAAAAACAGTGTATCTCAGTATGCCTTAGTTCATACATTCGTAAAAATAGGCATGATGGCTATTTCAACTTTGGCAAGGCTGTATTAATATCTGTGACACACTTACAGCACGTGACTGCTCATGTACTTGTTTTTTAACACCTATCATCAAAAAACCTATACTACACCTAAAAGATGAATTAAAATTTATATTATTTAAAATACCAGGATAGTTATGATAATAGTCACTCTAAATACATAAGAATTATTTTTATTTGAAATATTAAAATTAGTATATAATTACATTACTTTATAAGTACATCATAGTTCTTTACACTTCAGTACCTTCCTTAAACTTATTTTGGACATTTTCTTGAAGGTTACTCTTATAAATATCTCATACATTTCTAGTAAATGATTAATAACCATCTTTACTAATGGCTGATGTATTTCTGTAAATTCTTATAGAACTCAAGGGGTCAAATTATTGCTTACGATTATGGTTTAGGATTATCTGTAATATTATCTGCTGATGTTTTAAACCCATTCTACAATGCATATCTACTTATGACAATAGCATATTTATGACAGCTCTTCATCTTTTATTGACCCTTTGTAGACTACATGCTAAAGCAATCTTCAAACCTTACTATGAACACTGACTCCCAATTTTAAACACACCCACGTAACTCTTGCACACACCCCCCTCCTTAAAAAGTTATAATGTTATGACACAAACCAACAAAAGCCAGGAAACTGTGAGCACCGTTCTTTCCTTAAGCCATTGTGTGTTTTTTCTTTGCAAGCACTTGAATTAAGGACAGGGTTTCAGCCTTAAAATTTGCATTTCCTGGCTTTTGTTGGTTTATATCACAGCTCTTACATTATTTAAACATTTCTCAATATTAGGCTGTCAGTTTGTTTAGTAGGGAAAAAAGAAATCTTGGAGGAAACTTGCCCCTCCAGTGTTCCCAAGGGAATGGCAAGGCTGGGAGGATGCAGAGCATAAAGCAGCAGTGTGAATAGTTGCTCTTACTGAAAGTTGCTGCTCTGATGGCAGGTTTACACAGTGCACAGAAGGATTAGATTATGAACCACTCACCTTTTTCCCAGTCACTACCAGGGTATAGCCATCATCTGCTAATGAATTCTCGACAACAACTTGGGGAGAGACGGGGTGGGAGTCTAGCTGAAAGCTGACATGTGGAGCTGTGAGTTCTGATCGGGAAACCACTATCTAAGAAAGAAAGAAATTGGGAAAATCAGCAGGCAGCGTGTGACACAAATGCATGCTGCTCAGCGGTCTCACGTTCCTACCACTTCTCTGCTTGCATTAATTACTTTGCATTACATTGCATAATATTTTGCATAATGTTCCATCATGATTTGATTAAAGCGCTATAAAATCTACTTTGTTTAACACAGCAAAATCATGGCTGTTGGAGGATCCTCAAAATACATCGTATTTATTAAAATATGAAGGAGTCATTGCATGTTTTCTACTCCTTTAATTTCAGGTATTTATCAATCAACCGTAAAAAATGAAGATGGGTCATTCAGTCAGCCCTGTACATTTAAGAAAGAAGAATTTTATCTACCTAAAAAAATCTGTTTATCTACTTAAAAAAGTCTATTTAAAAAAATCTGAAAACTCCAGACCTCCAAAAGTCAAAGATCTTTCCATTTATTTTCACTTTGGTCCTTCAGTTTGAAAAGTAAACTTTACCCTGTGTCAACAGTGTCTGGTCTTGACGCATGTGGGGCCACTAGAGTGCAAAGCTGTGGCAGGCGCAGGTTGCGCTGTGAGCAGCTCTACAGAGCTACAGGCACGTGGACCTCGATTCCCAGAGCTGGCAAGGTGGCTGTTGCTACAGACAGACTCTTTGCAAGACGTGGCTGGGCACCTCAAGATCTGGCTCCCGCTGATTTCTGTGGGAGCCGGGTGTCCAGGACAGAGCACTCAAAGCACCTCTTAAATGACAGGGAGAGCTGGAGGCTTCTCTGGAAGATGTTCCAAAACAGGAGCCTAATTTAGTTGTCCTGAAGGCCCTTTGCAAGAGCCCTCTCTCTCTCTATTGATTTTAGGAGATCTTAGGGAGATTAGTCACACCAGTATGAAATTCCCCCACTAGTCATCTCTCTGCATCTTGAGTTACCTAAATACTTCTGAGAATTTGGGCCTATTCCTGCAAACACATGCTTAACTTTACTACTGTAACTTTGTTGACTTTAATGGGATGAGTCATGGCTGTTAAGCACAGGCATAAAGCATCTGCAGATTGGGGTGGATATTCGATAGCGAGATTTTATAGGCTTGGGCCTGCAATGCAGAAGGATGTGCGCCCAAATGTGATAGCATCAGGCAGCTAAGGCAGAGGATTGTTTACATAAGGGAAGATCATGTTCATGTTTCAAAAGCTGCATCATATGTAGTTTACTTAAGGAATAAGGAATCAACATTTGCTGAGAAGTTGAGATTCAATGGAGTTCATTATTTAAAAAGATTGAAGCCATTCTGGAAAGAACTTGTATGTCAAATGTTTAATTTTTCACTATAATGAAGCTTTTCTTCTGACTCCGAAGGCAGCATCAGGACAGCTAGCACGTTGACTTACATGATTTCACTGGCTTTTCGCACTGCCAAGGTCTTTCAACAAGATGGCTGACTCCAAAACTAGACTTAGAGATGCTGTAATTACAGCTGATGCTTTGTTGTAATTCAAGACTTAAATAAAATATATGAGCAGTTAATTCATGGCAATAAGTGCTTCACATCCCAGAGGTATATACAGTTTGGGGTTACAAGAGGCTTTTTTTCTTTAAAATGAAACTGGCTTTGTTAAAGACTTTGCTATGGGTTTGTTTCACAGTACAGAAAGTGCAGCTTTCAGAAATCAATAAGGTCTGATCATTTTCGGTGACACAGAAGTATGGTCTCTGACTCAGTGTATTAGGGCATGAGCTCTGTTTTTATATTCAGGACAATGAAAAATAGAATGGACTGCAAAGCTGCATGAAAAAGCTTGATTAATGTTGGCATTATGGGAAGAGGTAGCACCACAGCTGCAAATACCTTTTTAGTTGATCATTAGCCATGTCTCATCTCGAATACCCACTGCTATAAAATGCTAAGAATTCTTTTCTATCATTAATCCAGGCTTCCTCTTATTGCCAAGCATTCTTTCTGATTGAGCCACAGTGTTAACCCTTTAAACACAGCTGCCTTGCAACCTCAGAGCAATATATGAAAATTTGGTTCCTGTCTCTACAATCTTGGAAAAATTATTCCGTACTTTAAACACTGACCGACCTTTATTTTACTGAGGCCGATAGTCAAATCACCTGCTCAAAGCCCCAGTGAATAGACTTTGACCTCATGACATACAGGGAGCTCAAATTACACTTCCTAACTCATTTGGGACCATGGAATAAAAGTTTGGAGTTTGCTTAGAACTAATCTACCAGCCTACAGTGCTGCCGTAACAGATACTAGATGCAAAAATGCTCTTTTTGGTCTATATAACTGTGCGGTTTTTGCACGCATCAGCCCAGTCCTTGAAATTCTATCTTACCCTTATCCAACATAATCCTGAAGAAGAAGGCAATTTGAAGACAGCTTCTACAGCAGGAAGAAGAGGCTACTTAGGACTCCAGTGTCGTTCTCAGAAACCTCTGATTTTTATTGCTTGGGACTGGGCTGGTATGCAAACAGTGTGGCTTTAATCTGCCATGGACACACCACCATACGAGGGCTACTTCTACCATGGAAATAGTTCAGTACTACAGAAGGATTTCTCTTTACAAAGACTATAAAGTGCTGGTTTGGTTTTCTGGGGTTTTTTTTTTTTGAGGGTGGTGTTGGGGTTTTTTTACATTTTAATAATTCATTTAATAACCAAGCATTTCTTCAGAGCATAAGAGAAATGAAAGTATATCCATGTGCCTGCACTCAAGCAGTTAGGAGAGAGGGAAGGTCTTGCACAGATGAAAAATTGACTAAAAGAGAACAGACATTAGCAATAAATGGTCAGTCCTTGCAATAGTGAGAAGTCACCAGAGGTGTTCTGCGAGGTGTCTGTGCTGGGATCCATGCTGTTCAACATACCCATAAATGAGTTGGAAAAGTGGTTGAGCAGTCCAGTGACAAAGTTTTCTGATGATCTGAAGGTATTCAAGGTGATAAGGATGAGGACAGACTATGAAGGATGGCAGAAGGACTTTACAAGACAGCATGTCAAGGCAATAAAATGGCAGGTGAAATACAACGAAGAAGATTAATTTAAAGCGGTGTATGATAGATAGTTCCATGAAAACATCACCTCACTGCTCAGCAGCAGTCAAAAAAGCAAATAAAAACTTGGGAATTATTAGAAAAAGATTAGAGAACAAATCAGAAAACATCCTGATGTCATACAAATTTGTGGCTTACCCGAACCTTGAATTCCCTGTGCAGTTCTGGTTGCCTCATGACAAAAATAGTATGTTAAAATGGGAAAAAGTTCAGAGAAGGGTAACAAAGATGATCAAAAGGCTGTAATGAAAAATGACTGAGTAGGGTAGGTGTGGAAACACTATGAAAAAGATAGAGAATCATGAGTGGGTAGAGACTATTTACTCTCTTCTAATAAAAGTATTAAACACCATCAAAAGACAAAAGTGAGAGTCAGGTTCAAAGCAAACAAATGAGTAAGACTTCCTAGCAATATGTGATGACCTATGGAACTCCTTGCCAAAGGATATGAATGCAAGAGGAATGCACATTCAAAGGGAAACTCCACATGTACATGGACAGACAAAACCCAATAGCTCAGGAAATCCCCAGAATGGAAAACAGTTGGAGGCTTGAAGCAGAAGGTATTACGTATGTTGCCTGGGTCCCTAGGCATCCACTTGTCACCGCTGCTGGAGACAGAGAGCATTGAACTAGATGGACCCCTCGTTTAAACCCATGTGGCTCTTCTGATGTTCTTACAAATAACCCTTCTGAGAATCACTTTTCATTATCAGTAACTACAACCCCAGACATCCTTCTCAAAGCAAACACAACACTTACGTCCTCTATTTAAGAGAGAAACAAAATGTATGTGGTGTTTCAGCATAGCTCAAAGTAATTCCATGAAGATAACAGCCAACAGTTAATTAATTAATGACTATATTAATTAATATATCCTTTATACCGGAAGTCAGTGATCACTTAGGCCCATGAACATTAAAATAATTCATTTAAATATTCTTTCATTGCCATCAGCTAGTATTAGTGTTAAGTAAGAAGACTTTGACTCTAGGTTCATTTATGCATAATATGGCAAATTAAGACTGTAATAACTTGAGTTGAAAAACAGCATGCAACAGCTTCTTCTGAAAATAATTCTAATGCTCAGTTCTGCTAGTCAGCAGGATTGAATTACAAATGTTACTGTCTGCATGTTGAAATATCTTCTGCAAAAATGAGAGGCCTTCTAAAAGCAATCCCATCTAAGTATCATATTGTTATTTTTTCCCTAGATGTCTGGCAGGTGTAGGCCATTACCCAGCAGAGATAGGCTCAGGGTTAACTTTATTGTGTAACGCCTCAAATGCCCTGGGATATGCAGCGTAGCCTTGCAAAGGGCACATATGTAGCTCTCTAAATGCTGTATATCACTTTAATCCATGGAGAGTATAATAGATCTCCTCTGAAGGGTGTAAGCTTTTCTACTCAAACTGAATATTAAAACATGTGTGCTCTCAAAACAGTTATTTGGCACCAGGTGTTAATTTTAATTTGACTATATGGATTTTGCATTATGCAATATTTGATATTTTTTCTGGGAGCATCAAGATACATTCTTTACCACAAAAAGAACTGCTATTATAAAACTGTTAAAAGTTGAGCTATAGATATGAAAATGTTACTTATCTAGAGTTTGCCACAGTTTTCTGTTGGTTTAAAAATGATAAAGTGGGAAAGATTGCAACTATTGGCATTCCTACAAATGCACGTGTGCATAGTTTGCATTTAGCTTTAAACAGGTCAGACTGTCAGTATTGAAAAGCCAGGTGAATTGCTGGACCACAGAGGCAGGACAGCAGCGGGCACTGAGGACAGCCTTTGCAGTGACTCCGTGGGCATCCCATCACTCTTTCCTCCTTCTGGCTCTGTAGGGTTTAAGCTCTGTGCTCACATATTTCTTGACCTCCTCGCGCTTGCTGTCAACATGGCTTGCCACTTGAATTGGTGGGTTTTGTTACGCCTATATTTGTCTAGTGGGACAGGAACTAGATCAAAAGATGTTTGATCAGTTCAAAGGTGGAAATGGCTTCCAGTATGCTGTGGTATAAACTGGATTTGAATGACCATGCTGAAAGATGCAAAGCTCTGTACTTCCTTGCTCTGGGTCAACTCATTTTGCCGATGGGCACTATGGCTTTGAGCCTCGATTCCCAGAGAGACAAGGCCTTGCCACTTCGCTGTTTGCAAGAGATCAATGCTGAAGGCTTGGCTCTCTTCTTGCTGAATTCTGGGACAAATTTTTCCTAGCTTTGACTGCAGTTACAAATAAAAAGCAGATGTGATTATTTTTGTCTATACTAATTTCTGTAGCATGCATTATGTTCCCTGGCATGTAATCTATGAAAGCAGCTATGACACATGCTAATTTCTCTCTTTTCAGGGAAATGAGATGTGTGTGTTAAAGTTTGGTGGTGTTGGTGGTGTTTGTTTTTAATCATAAGTATTCCTGGGAAATGACTGTGACTACCAAGTGTTCTGTCTACTTGGATGTGAAAGACAACAGGTTTGTGAAAATTTCCCAGACCATTGAGCTGTGCGAGCCCAGTCCCTGTTCCTCATCAGACAGAATCAGGGGCACCAAATGAAATGATAAGGCAGCAGGTTAAGGAAACCCTAAAGGAAGCTCTTCATCATTCAAAGCAGAATGAAATTATGGAAGTCATTGTCACAACGTACTGTAGAGGGCAAAACAACAAATAATTTCAAAAAACAATACGCAAAATTGATGGAAAAGAAGTCCATCAAGGACTATTAAACACCAGATATGGGTGCAATTTCCAGGGAATCTCTGGGCCACTGAGTGCCAGAAGCATGAGGGTACTGGGAGAAGTATCACTGTGTGTTTTTACTTGCCTCATACCTCTCTTATCCATCTTAGCCCCTGCCAGAGATAGGAGACTGTGCTCCTTAAACCTTTATTCTGACTCCATACATCCTTTCTGAGCTAAAAATATGGTTAAAAATACTGGGATATAATGGGTCCCTAGAATAAGGCTTATTATTATTCTGTATTGTTTCATGTCTAACAAGTGCAGAGAGGCCCTGAGGAGGGTGAGTGGCCTGTTGTGTGATGTGCTCTACTCCGACGAGGCCTGTCTGTGCCATCATGCTTTGGTTTTCGTGCCCAAAGCCATTTTCAGTCCAGAATCTGCTCAGATGTGACAGTGTGTGACCATGTTTTGCTAACACTTGGCTTCTCAGCTAGAGCTGGCTCATGTCCAGCTAGATTGGACAGGACTGCAGCCAGCATGTGGCTGACTGCGTCTCAGGGTGTATGTATACCCATGGGAAGACCCTTTCCTTACCTCCAGCAGCAACAGGATGGATGTCCTACCGCCCCGTGAAGATGAGAGGGCGCATGGGGGAGCTCCTCACTCCGCACGCAGCCCGCTGGGCACTGAGTTTCACTGGTATAGTCAGAAGGATGAGATGGCCCTGCTGCCAAAATTGCATCTAAAGAGAGTGGTTGCCCATAGTAGTTGTGAAACATACAGTGAAAACTTCTCTATCCCTCTCTTCCTCAAGAAGGTCACCAACAAGCAGTGCATTTGCTTGGGCTTCACCTTGGTGAGGCCAGCTTCAAGCATAGGGAGCTCATGCAGTATTCTGCTTCCAAGCATAGCATTACGCTGAAAACCAGCCTCTGCATACGTCAAGGGCATCAGTCTCTTGTTTATTGTTAAGGCCAGACTAAATGTGAGCTTTTCAGAATAAATCTTGTAAAAATTTCCCATATCCCACTCTCCCCAGAGCTATCAGAAAGATTTCCCCTTCCTGAAGAACTTTGCTCTTTTCTTCATCACTCAAAAGTCACTCTCTGAAATAATACCAAGCTCCAGGCAAAAAAAAAAAAAAAAAAAAAAAATCACCTTGGAACTGAGCAAAACTAGAAGATATTTTATCTCAATATATCAGGGTTTGGGGTTTTTTTTGACAAACTATAATTTCCCAAAATAGTGCTGGTAATGCAAGTGTCTTTTCCAGTTGTGAGTCGTCGTCTCAGCGCAGCTTCTTTGGCTTGAGTGCAGTAAGGCTGCTTTACACCAGCTGAAAATCTGATTCCCCAACTACATCAGTGTGACTGGGTGCTGTTTTCTAATCAAATAACCACTGTGAAATACCTGATTCACTTTGCACCCAACAGCTGTACTTTCAGCCTGTGTTCCCAGTCACACTCTGAAAACAAGCACAATAAGAAAGGCTGAAACAGCTGCAACTTCTCAACAGAAAAAAAAAGAAGGGGGGAAAAAAAGCTTGTTGTCAGGCTCCAGCTTAGGAAGGAAGTAAAACCATTTTTCTTTTCTGTCTCATGGATGTCAGCTGTCTTAGAAAAATTATTACTGCTCTGTTTTGTAACAGAAACTCCACAATATTTGGTAAACTACAAACTCCAGTCTATCATGGCCAAATACAGATTTAACATTTCTGATGCAGCCAAAACATGCTCAGTATGTCAAGGGGCTGCAATTACTCTCCAGGAGAACTTTGGAATTCACCTCCTGGCCTCAATTATCCTCCTTAAAAGAACTCATGAATCTTCTGTATTTGGACCATCCAGATCAATTTGATTTTAGTTTTAGATTTTGGCTGAAAACAATAAACATTTCGTGAAGGAGGCTGTATTTCCTTTCCAGTATTAGTGCTTTCCAGAGCTGTTTAAGGGAATAATTCTATTTAACTGAACCAAAAGCATATACAGAAAACAACAGGTGAATTCCTTGGTTGGATAAAACATACCTGCTTTTGCATTCTGAATATTACTGGCTCGTCAGATGACTTTTTTTAAATAAGCAATATACAGGCTATATTCTGAGTTGGGTCATTAGCACAGTTTTGATGGGTAATGCCATAAGTTTCAGTGGAATCACTTGTAAAGATAGGAACTATTAATTGTGATACATCTCTAAATACCTCAAAACTCCAGAATCAGGTAGCCATCATCTACAGAAGGAAAAACTCTGGTCTCAGAAACTACATGTTAAACCTTCCATTGACTTTTGCAGCAATGCTGTGCTATAGTTGTGTAGTAAACAGAGAAAAATGGATGGAGATGGGAACAGTGTCAGAGATGAGATGTCAGTAGGAAGGCAGAAAGTGATGAGCAGAAGAAAGTGCAAAAGGAGATGAAAGACAGCAAGAAAAAGGAAAGAAAGAAAAGAAGGAGAATCAAGTGGTTGGCTGCTGATCAAATATAATGGGAGCAAATATAATGGGAGAATATGAGAAACCTTTTCAAATAAATTTCTCTCAGGTTGAGTATCAGTAGCTTGCTGCTGCAGCTGCTGGCTTCTACAGCCCAGGCTTGGAGCTTCAATTCAATTTAGGTGGCATGATCACTGTGTTTTAAACACCTTGTTTTCCCCCACAAAATGTTTCTTAACAATTAAAGGGAATCCTAAATAAACACAGCAAAAATGTGAATTAAATGTTCATTACTTTCACCAAGCTGTTTCATATTGGGCACTTCAGGGTGTGGCTGTCAGAGACAGAGGTATTGTACTACTATTTCTTTTAATCTCATGGATGACTGCTAGTGCTGAAATTTATGTCACAAACTAAATTGTCTAAATATGGTAAGGTTTGGTATTTCAAAGAGGATACAAGAACTGGATTCACTGGAAGGGCTGAGCTGATTTTCTAATTTTAGAAACCTATATACGAATATTTTTTCTTTTGCTTTTAAATAGTTGGCATGAAAATATGCTCACAAGATATTAATACAATATAAACAGTTTTAAAACAGGTTCCCTGATAGGCAGAATTTTGCAACTAATTTTCTCTGAAAGCATACCTGCCTCTGAAAGGATATAGTCAATTCTGAATAGCTACAAGTTACAAGCGGATTGCACAGGAAAATTCAATATTTGCATGTACAAAAAGCTAAAAATATGAGTGCAAATGATTGTGCAAAAGTGAGGTGCATAGTAAGTGAAAAACTGAGGATTCTTTGCAATATGTTCCAGTAGATTTGTGAATGAAACAAAAAAGAACATCATTACATTTCTTTGCTAAAAAAATGTGGGGAAGAGTTTAGGGATATCTTTTTGATAAATTAAGTCATTGTTAGATTATCCTGATTTTTTTTTAACCCATTTTACTTCAGTAATGGTCGTTTAATAGCTCAATTTTTAATGATCTCCATCTCATTGCAGTTAATAGCTATATTTCCATAGAAACACTGCAAATCTGCTCTAGTTGGGCATTTGCTAATGAACATGTTTGAAAGCACTTCCTAGATAACTATTAGTGAAAAAAAAAGATTTAATGTAAGTGAACATTAAATTCTGCAAAAAGCTGTGTCTTCTGTATCCTACAGACCTAGTATCCCTTTCAAGATCAATTAAAGGCAAAACAAATACTAACCTTTTTATTTGGAGGTAACGTCATTAAAGGCAGTCGGTATGCTTATTCTCCTGCTGGTTGCACCAAACCCCAAAGAACGAGCTCCTGCTTATTACAATATGAGCCGAATGCTGACTACCCCCTGTAGCTCAAGCCAATCTAATTCAATGATGAGAATATTTCTGCTAATGGCAATGTGCAGTTTACACAATAGCCTTTCTGTTGATCCATAACTGAACCTGGAATGGGAAATGTATTCTGGAAATATTTTAATTGTTCCTTAAATTGGGCAAACGTCTGAATGAAGTGTGTGGTGCAGGACTTGAATGAATAATTTAAAGAATGTTACAAATAAAAATAATGCTGCCTTGCGCTTTCCACCAAAGCTCCCTAAAAGCTTTGCGTGACAGCCCAGAAGAAATACAGCGAGTAAGACAGTAGTTGTTATTAACTGTATTTTGTAGATAAGGAAATGGCTTCAGAAAGGTTAAACAAATTGCTCATGTTCGCTGTGTGAACCAGTATCTACAACAGAGCGTAGGTTGCCCCTGTGCTTAGTGCGTAGCTCTTAGCATTTGCCTTTCCTGTGCTGAAGACAAACTCCAGCTTAAAGTTACCAAGGTCATCATGGGAAGTTCAGGTAAAACTGGCAGGGTTGTCATTGAACATTTTGTTAAACTCCTATCTTTTAGGGGGAAAGAGAAACATGATTTTCTCCAGTTTTTCATCTGCCCTTTGTGGTAAATCACATTGACCTCCCTCCCTGTAGGAGCTTTACAGATTTTGCATTATGAGGCAGGTTCTGTGTCCAGTCTGTCCAGAAGACAGAAGTGGAGGTATAGGATTCCCTTTGTCCAAAAAGGGTGCCAATAGTGAGTTAACAAATATTGGAGAAAATATGTAACCCTACTTACTA
The DNA here is from genome assembly GCF_035582795.1 of Mycteria americana. Lineage (NCBI taxonomy): Eukaryota > Metazoa > Chordata > Aves > Ciconiiformes > Ciconiidae > Mycteria > Mycteria americana. The sequence goes on from NC_134365.1 coordinate 28,459,702, forward strand.
TATGTGGCAAGGACAGAGAATGAGGAGAAGGGAGAGAAGAAAGGGAAGGCTTGTTAGTTAATCTTATCTGATGACTTACACCACACAAAGATTTTTACGAAAAGGTGCAAGTGCCCAAGTGTTTTGTAATGGAAAGGTTTGCGAAATGGGAAAGCTGGAAGGGCACAGCAACTCTTGATGGCAAATATCATCAGGTTTCAGTTAATGATGGTTGGGGGACAACGCTACTAACTTCGATGACTCTCTGCAGCCTACAGAGCAAGAAGGGCCACAGACTGGCAATACTTCAAGAAGGCCAAGAGAAGACAAATAATACTGGCAGAGTAAAATGACACAGGTCCTTGGGTGCAAGAGGAATCCAGGCTGAGATGCACATCCAGGCTGGACCCTGTGGCACCTGGAGAAGCCAAGCTCTCCAAGGTGGTCGTTGCAGGGTGACACTGCTTGAAATAAGATGGGTGAATAAAGGAAGCCCTTGGTGCTTTCAAAGTATTTTGTCTTCTGATATTTGATTTTGACTGCCAAGTTTTTAAAAGATTGTTGGCCCTACGGGTTAGATTGATTTCATTAGTCACCTACAAAGAAGCCAGGTAGTGTAATCAACCTGTCTAGATTAGTTACATGCTCAGTGGAGGGAGACAGACTTCTCAGGAGGGTGACTGACCACTTAGGACAGGAAGAATTGCTGTCCAAAAGAACAGAGTGAGAAAAGAATGAGCAAGAGCCCAAAAATCTAAGATGCACTCAGAGAGACTTGAAAGTAGGTGGAGGAGGAGCTAATCTCAATTCTAGAGCTGTGAGTCATAGGCTATGGGTACATTAGCAAGTAATTTGGTGCCAGAGGAGTGCATCAGTATTTAGAAACAACTAATGCCAAGGATCCTGCTTTTACACTATAAATTGTCTCAGCGTTTTACTTTGAACTAGGTTTAATCTGACCCTCTAGACCAAATGACCATATGAAGCGTAATATCTGAAGCTGTTTGAAGAACCAGTCACTGGTTTGGACCTTTCTGCCCCAGCTGGGGTTGGGCCATATTTGCTGTGTATCCAAGACAGAGCTTTCAGTTTAGTTTCCTTTGAAAGAAATCTAGTTTGTATGGACCAAAACTGCTCTGTGAACTGAACCAGCTGGACTAAGTGGAGATCATGGTGGAATTTGCTCCAAAACCATTCCTCCAAACCACAAAGCCCATGTAAACACTTAAATTGCTGAATGCTCTATTAGGCACTTTGTTCATATTCCAGAGGCTCTATTTTACTCAGCAATTTCAATTTTCTAATGCCCTGTTAAGCTGGGATAATACTGTTCCTCACTTTTCACCATCCTGCTAAATTCCAGTAGGTTTTTTTATTGTGAAGGTGTCGTAGTAATACTTACCTGCATGAAGCGGCCCTCTGAAGTTCCCAGATTAGCAACAGTAAGGTTGCCTTTGGTGAAGACAGATATCGAAGTTAACAGGACACTGTTGAACTGGCCCATGAACAAGTCAACCCTCTGCAAAGGAGTCGTAACTTCTAAGCGATATTCATCATCTTGTGCTCTGCAGTATGAAGCATTTCTTGAAAAAGCCTGTTAGAAAATGAAGTACAGATGAGTACTGTCTTTACGAGTAGGAATAGATCTTTGTCAGAGTGAAGTCATTTAGCACAAATGCATTTGACCAAAAGTATTTTAAAATGTTTCAAACTTAATTGCTTCAGCAGTTATGATGTTCCATGAGGAAGGCAACGGCTTCTTAATGTTATGTGAATGTTTCTTTTAACTTTTTTTTTATCCTGTCTGTTGGGAATAAGACATAGGGTCTTTATTTAACCAGATGATATGTGTATAAGCACATATATCGAGGTATCCTTTCTCTTAGTGAATTCCATAATGCTGCTTCTCCAAGGGTCTCAGAATTCCTTGACTGCAGAGCCTGCCCAGCAACACACCTGCTTCTAAAACAGTGATTCCTTAGAAAATGATTGTCTAAAAAACGTTGCCATTTTTTTAACCTTTTTTGCATTAAAATTTCCAGTATTCTTCTCTTTCTATTCTCTTTTCAACACCTTTTTCAGTGATAAGACAGAAAAGGGGAGAAAAAGATGGAGAAAGAGAAAAGGGAGATAAGCCAGGAAAAATGTTTCTGATTGTATATTTAAGTGAAACTATGGGGAAGCCAGCTTTTTATAATCACTTAGGCTATTGTATTGATCATCTGTGGCTCACGCACTATTTTATCCAATCTCTGTATGTCTTGAGTGTACTATAATAGTTGCTGCATTTGCAGGATTTTCTCTTTCAGTTTGGGAATAGAGATTACATGTTTTTAATTTTCATTGGAAAAATTCTTGAACAATACACTTAAAGTTATCTCCAGAGAAGAATATAACCTGCTGTCCTGACAATTCAATAGTAATCTATTAACTGATAATTCCATTACTATTGATACTACATCATCTGTTTTGGTGAGATCGTACAGATAATAACCAGGAACCCCCTAAAGGATCTCTAACCAGTTTAAATTTGGAAGTCATCTAGCATGTTCCCACTGTGACATATTTTATGAATAAACATGTAGGGAGATTATAAAGGATCTTATGGTGGTTACCTCTGTTGAAATCAACAGAGAGCTTTGTTTTTCCTAATTTTTTAATTGATTTTTTTGTTGTTGCAAACATGTTTTAAAAATTTTTTTAAAAAGCTTGAATTAAACCTTTTAAAGACAGTCAGAGTCTTTCCACTAAACTCAATAGATCTGGATCATACCCTTAAAGAATGAGTAGGAGTAAAATTTTATTTTCTTATTTTCTTGATTCAGATGGTTTTCCTTCTACTACCTATAATCAAAGCACTATGAGAAAGCAAGCAATGAACCAAGAATTTCTTGCTGGCTTAACTCTGGTGAATTCTGGAGAAAAAACCAAGGCATTGAGAATGCTGTTAACGGAATGTTCAACCTAATAGCTCAGTCCTTTGCCGTTGAATTTAACGTTTCTGAACTGTTCACAGCAACAGCACTGGGGGGTGAAGTTTTCTCTGACCCCTAGAAGTTGCACTCAGCTGTGATGCCAGCTTTTCTCTGGTGGCACTGTCAATTTACTGCATCATTTACATAACAGCCTGCATAAGACCAAACAAGAGCAACTGAAATCTCTGTGCACTGTCTAATGATACAGAAAGAAGGCTTCCAGATTACATCTTATACAGCAGCAACTTAACAGTTTGGTTATCCACGTGCTAAAATGCTGTATTAGTTTTGGTATTAACCTTTAAAGTATGGTGCGTTTTGCTCAACAGGAACTGAACTAATACTTTGCACTAGGCACACTGAACATTCATTGAATACACTTTAAATATTTTTGACTGATCAACAAGGAACAAATTTAGCTTTTCTTTGCTTTGGCCACCAAACGAGCTGAAAGCTTTATTCTTTCGCACTCACATCCTATCCAGTCTAAAAGTATTTTCGAAACATCTGTGCAAAGATTACTCATACAATGAGTATGAATAGTTCAAGTGCAGAAAGATGTACAGTTTTCATGCTTTTTGAAATCAGGCAGATTTCTGAATTTACCCTCCCCCAACTTGGGATCTCTGCTCTTTGCTGTAACTCCTTTTCTTCCATGAGCAAACGACTTTGGGGAGAGATGTTTCTGTGCTAACCTTAAAAAAGTACTTCCTCCTGTGTAGTCATTTAAACACAATTTGAACCTCCTGACACGCCTCATGAAACCCTGTTCAAGAGCTTTTTAACAAGTGGCTAGATTTTCCTGCTTGCCCAAGACCCGAAGTCAGTTCAGCCACAAAGTCAGCTCAGCCTTCCTCAGAGATGTCGTAATTTTGGGTATCTGCCCAAGAACCTGCAGACTGTTCCACATATGGCTCTTTCAAAACCTGGCGCTTCATGGATTAACCATAATGTAAGGTTAGCTGTTTAAGAAATAGGAAGGCTTTGATCTTTGAGTAGAAATGCAGAGATTAAAAGGCTACTTAGAAAACTAAAGGAAGATTGATAACGTGGAAAACTTCAGCAAAGAAGCTGCTTTAAATTAACTCTTTGAAGCCTGAATCTCTCCCTCCCTCTCCCTCTCAGTATACACATAAGTATCCATTTGGCTGTCAATGTGGAAAAATAACTGATGTCAGATGATGCACTCTGGATATTATGCCAAGTTCCAGTGACAAATCACACAACTATTGAAATGGATGATTAGAGTGGGTAAGTGCTTGGGTTGGGCTATATTGCTTCTCTTGTAGGAGAGGTGCCAATTGCACGTGTGATTCATAGCGAGGGCTTTGTGAAGCTGGTGTAGGTGTGCCACTGGAATGCAGTGAGGTGTGGGCAAGCCCTGCCTTTCAGCCGTGTCCAGAAGGGTAGGAGATAACCAATGCTATCTTGTTTGTTCATAGGGGAAGTTGTGGTGTTTCAGAATTTACCCTGGCTTCGGTCCACAGAAGATGAACGCGCCAAAAAAGTCTCTAGACATAGTTGAGCTGGGCTATCAGGAGCTGTCGCTGTTTGGCAGTTAACTGATGATTTATATATCATATTCAGGGAGCATAAAAATAATATTTTGGACAGTTGCACATTTGAAAAGTGCAAAGCGGGGAGGAAATTTTAAAGCCGCTAATGAAAAATCTCAAAAAAATACTCAGGTCAGTGTCAAAACCGATCATAGAGTCTAGTCTCTAGTCCGAATAGCTAGACTCAGGGGAAAAAAAAAAAATTTTAACCAAAGACTTTCTGAGAGCTTTTCTATTATTTGCAGCAACTGCAGTTTGGAGAAACACTCCTCCAGGCTCGTCCCTCCAGAGCTGGCCAAAACCTGTTCTTCTTAGCTAAGTGTAGTGCTCAATTAGAAAGTGCTATTACGTGTAAAGTCTTGATATTATGTTTAATGTCTTGAATAAACTAGAAATTAATGACTTAATCACTACAGAACATCTAATACTGTCTTGTGAGTGATTCGGAGGAAGTCACCAAAATGAAAATTTAATTTGACAAATTGGAGAAATGGTCTGAAAGTAACTAGGTAAAATTTCCTAGTGTCAATTGTAAAATACTACAGTTATGAAGGAGAACTGAAGTGAAAGTAGGAATAAGCAGGAGTCTTACTTCCTGCTGGTTTGTTTATATGACTTTTAATTTGTTGGCTATCAGGAATCAAATTCCTCAGTATCAACTTTTGCTTTCTGCTTTGGATCCTGGGAGTCTCCCTCAAGAGAAGTGGGCACCCACAAGTGCTGACAACGTTTCTCTTTTGAGCATTTCTATGGCATAATGTGGAGCAGGGGGAAATGAGCTACTGCTAAATGAGCTGGATCCTGGTATCTGCAAATGGCAAAAATCCTTTTTCAAAGAAACTGCTGTAGGGTAAATGAATAGATGATTCTACATAACAAACTGATTTCCAAGCCAATTAAAAACGGAGACGGTGTATGAGTTGCTTATATCTTCTGTTGTGGAGGTCAGTGAATGAAGCTGAATAATAAAACTACAGCTTTCAGGAGTGTGCCCTATTGGAATCAAGCATACAATGGTGAAGAATTTATGTGAACAGCAGACTCTGAACAGGAAGAGTAACTGTGAGGAACACAAAAGAACCTTATCAGATTTTCCTCTCTAAATTTTCTTGTGTATTTTTAGCCAACACAGTTTTGCTGTTCTGTAATACATTTGAATTTTCTGGGTAGTTTGCCGTATTTCTCTTCAGGTGATAAGTGCATTTGATCGCTGCTTCTCTCCATGTGAAACACAAGAAGTGAAATTCTGGCCCCAATAACTCAGTGAAGCCAGGGTGTTGCCTGAAGAGGATGAGCAACTTGATCAGCATCATGTCTGGAGGCCTGTTAGAGGGCTGGAGTGAGAACCTGTATTGTCTGTTTCCCAGTCCCATGTAAATAAAAGTGAAGGACATTATAAATTTGGCCTGTCTATCATTGTTGTCTTTGAAAGGAATTACTCCTTAAATTTCATAAACCTTATAAATCTTCCCAGCTGTCACATACCAGTCTGTTTAACTCTGGACTCGGTTAGAGATGACTACTAAGTTCCTTGTACTTATAGCTCTTTTACAAAATGGGGAGAGGAGAAAAATACCCAGGACAAACTTTCTGGCTTCTGGCATATTTAGAGACTTTGTTCACTTCATGCCTTCTTCTGTCAGTTCCCTTGGCAATGGGACTATCTATCTCCCTCCTCCTTTCCCACGTGGTTTCATGCCATAGCTGGTCAGAGTCAATAAAACGTAATGGAGAAGAGGAGAAATATATAAATAGCTTTCTACTATGCTATCACAAAGGAATATTTTTTCCTCTGCAATTTGCAAGACAGAGAGTTTGTGAAATGGACAAAATTTTACTACTAGCAATTTTAAAAAGTCATAGTCACATTTATTGTTCTCACTATACATAATTGTCACAGGCTGTCTGAATTCTTTACGGTTAGGAGCACATTCAATGATGATACATGGAAAAAATATGGACACATTTATTTTTTTGAAGTAATTGACCAGAAAAGAATCTCTTGTGAACAAACTCCAGCGCTGTACAACAGGCAGAAGAGAAGCCAGCCAGAACTGAGGAACATGAGAAACAGAAATTCTTTGGATGTAGCACGTTGGCTTTTGCCAACATGATCAACTGCAAGTCCACAGAGAGACTCCTCACCCGCTGGGTCAGCATAACTGCAGTGTGAGTTCCCAAAACTTGCTGCTGCATTTCCAAGAGAAGCAACTGTGGGAACTAAACAGGGACGGCCATCCATCAGTACTAGTCATAGGTGCTGTTCCATAGCAGGCCAAATGCACGTGAATAGTGTTTCTTATGGGTGCCAAGATTGCACTACGTTCATATTCTCCCATTTCACTTCCTTTATCCAATATTATCACTTAAGAGATTGGGTCTTTCATATTGAACTATTGCACATATTCGTACTGATAGGGCCAGTAAGTCCTCAGAAAGAGGTATCCCAAATGCATGAGTCAGCTATTATTTGCCGTAGAGACTACAAGGAAGCTAGACTAGAGCGGTCTGCTGGGGATACGCAGTGTGTACCCCACCTGCTGCTCTCACAGCACCGAAAGACAGCTAATTTCCATGTTAATGTGGCTGTGACAGGTACTAGGTATGCTGAATTTCTCTTTCTTCTTCAAGCCCTATTTTGTCAAACAACAAACTTGTTCTTCCCAAGAACTCCATGTTCTTGGGAAGTGGAACAGAAATCACTCAGAAGTCACATCACAAGAGAAAAGTATTTGAAAACACAGTATTCAAAATGCCATGTGCTTTGTAAAACGGATTTCTGCACAGTAGCACCAGACACTGTTACCAAGCACTTCTTGTAATCCTAAGGAAGGGAAAAAAAGAATAACAAATGGAACAGCTCAATTTTGCCAGTGGACACAAATTTATGTGCTAAACAAGTTCCATAGAAGCAGATCCACCGCGTTTCTGGTTTCTTCTTGACCAGTGGAAGACACCTCGAGGGTGTAGGTGCTGTGAACTCAGTCCAGCGTTCACAGAGAACTGAGCACGCCTGGGGCAGGGGACTGGGTTCTCCTGTTTCTAAGAACTTCTGCTGAGGCACTGAAGCTTTACTCTAAAAGGTAAGAGTTTTCTCCTCTTTTGGTTTTAAACAAAGAATTGTTTCCTTCTTCTTCCTTCCTCCTCTTCCCAATATTCCTCATGTATTTGAAAGCAATTCAAAGATTTTTTTAATAAAATACAGGAGAGGTTTGTTCCCTTTCTGAGAATAAACTTTTCAAATCTCAACTGTGAAGTAGGAGACTTGAAGAAAAAGCAAGCAACTGGAAACAGTCCTTTAAGATGGAAACGATCAAGCAATCCTAACTACGCAGTGGCCACTACTATGTGTTGCTACTGCCTGGAGATGGTCCAAGTTACACAGGAAACCAACCCTTCAAAATACTACATGTTGCAAAATAAGGAACAATTTGGAGGGAATTACTGAAGGATTAAGTACCTTTAAGCTACGCTTTCAACTTCAAGGACTTGCTCTAGAATTCACTGAAGTCAATGGAAAGATTACACAAATTTTTATGACCCCTAGAGAAATTTTTTAAAGAACTCCATTGATGTAAAATTTTACATAGTATCATCCCACTAACTCTTAATACTTGTTGCTTTGATCTACTTCACTGCTAAAATGAGAGGGGAGAAAGAAGTTACTGTACTGATGCTCCACTTAAGGTAATAGGTAAAAAGACATCCATGTTAAATGTAATTAGTTAATACAAATTAAGATGATTACATGTTCTATTGTCAAGATCATTCAAAGAGTTATTTGCTTTTGTCATTGAACAGTGCTGCATTAGTTCTCATAATCTGGTTAGTGCATTAGCACTAAGTAAATCCTATTGATTCAGCAGATAAAATGGACCTAAGTAATCTTTGTATTTTGCTGATTTCCCTTATATTAATTTAACATTTAACTCAGTATACAGATTATCAAAGGAGAAGTGTTGACTAATTACACATTTTGAAGAAATAAAATAATGCATTGGATATGTTGTGTTGATAAAAGCAGTTTTGCTGTACATTTGTAGTGTAGATCAGGTGCATTTTTCATAGAAGTCCTTATTTACATGGAAGCAGTGATGAAACAGAAAAGCTGTGAATTCCAAGTAGACCAGTTATCCTAAGATAATGCTGAGTGTGGAGACTCTTATTCCAAGATAACATTGCACAACAACTGCGTGTCTAGCCAAAACAGTGGTGCAAGAGATGTGTGGGATACAAAGGAGTCCAGAAAGTAGAGAAAATCATGCAATTTGCCCTAATTTCCACAGGCTGTGTATAAAAGCAGGGTAACATCTGCCTTAAGAAAGTGAAGCTCTCATTATCACTTCCCCCAAGATCATTCCTCCTCTAACATTTCATTGTTTTCACCCGCGCCATAGACAGTGCAAGTAATATTTCTTTGTGACCTACACTTGCTTTGTGAACCATTTATGCCACAGCTCTTCTTCCTTAGCAGTATTTTTTTTATTTACTGTGGGATTTGACTCTGGTTTTACTTGTATGTTTGGAAATGAGGAGTAATTCCACTCTGATGCAAAAGCTGTCTGAGATCAGAAGCCCACATGCCACCTAGAAAGTTTGAGTAACTCAACACTCTCTTGGATAATAATTACCTACTGTTGCTTTAGTGAGCAATAATGACGGCAATATGTGGTCCTGAGTCAGATCAAGTAGAGTAAGTAGAGAAACTGCTGAGGTAAGGTTGGTGCTGAGTGAGCTGAAAGGCAGATGTCTGCTTTGTCAGGATTTATGTGTGTCTCCATCGTCTGGCAGCAGAACCTGAGGAAAATTCATTGCTTGCTTACATGTCTCAACTACCTACCAAAGCCAGGTGGGATGAATCCAGGACTTAGATCTGCATGCAGGGCACTGCAGAATCAGCTTCTCTTTCTCTGGAACATGGAATTGTTCGTAAAGAAATCCAAGCAGCTCTTTCAGGAGGGCTGACATGGTCCCATTGCAGAATAGCCATCAGCAGACTAGACAGGAACTTGATCTGGGGCAAAGGAGCCTTCGAATTTGGTCTGAACCCAGGAAAAGAGGCTTAGATCTGAATATTACACATCTCTAGTGAATGTCCTTAATGCTGCATACCTGCTAGTCTACATTTTAGACATGTCGTCTTGTGGGACTGTAAAGGTTTTCAAATTTGCAAAGTTACATAGGATAAGAAAATTATCCTGTGTCCAGCTCTAGTCTTTAGTGTTATTTAAGGGCCTTCTGAAACTCTGAGGCATAAAAAACACACGACCAGAGAATCTAGATATCCATGTCAAAAAAAAAACAAAACCAAAACTTTCTGCCTGAAATTATTTCTGTGCAAGTCCAGAGAAAAGCAGCATAGTCACTCTTCCACACTAATAACCAATAGGGAACGCTGCCTTCAGTGGAAGAATTTGATTAAAAAGTCTGGAAATGGAACATTATTAGTAACTCTGGCTGATAAAGCAGTGCCCTTTGCAGAAAATGGTAGTTTAACGGATACCACTTTTTCACAGAGAAATCCAGCTTTCATCGAGAAGATGATAAAACACCAAGCAGCAGCACTGGGAGGCAAACAGAGACAGGCCTCTAACAGGAGATCAGGAGAAGGAAACTCTGTAGTTTTGCAGCACTCGGGGACTAACAGGTCAGCCCCCAGACCCCATAGCTCCTGGGGCTCAGAAGAGTCTGCCAAGATATCTACCACTCAGGGCGGTGCGGTACTTTCCAAAGAAACTCCCTGACCTGCCTTTTTCCTTGCCTTGCCTTTTTCTTGGGAACTTCCTTGTGACGGTGTCCATGTGGCAAGTCCCGGAGACAGAACAGCCCTTACCTCTACAGCTACACCTCCGCTGAATCCAGCCCAGCCTGGGATACCCATACCCATACCATACCCCCTACACGCTCATACCCGTATCTCTACCTGTACGCACACCCGTGCCTCCCTCATAGGCAGCTTAACTGGAGTTCGGACTCTTCCTGCAATCCCTTAGGCCACGCTATTTGCCCCAGTCAGGTCTTGCATGGCCAGGTGGGTAGATGGCCATGTACCTACTGGTGGAGGGGAGCTGCGTGGTGAGCACACCCTGCCTTGCACTGTGTCGCACAGGGCACAACGGGGACCCTCGGGGTACCACAGCCAGGCAGTGAGCGCAGAACAGGAACGTGGATGCAGCCTGTCACCGTACTACTATGGTTTAAGCCTGTTTTAAAGGGTGTCAGTGCACATTGCCCATCACCCAGTCCCTCTTCGTTTATTCTTCTGAGATGTCAGAACCCATAGACAAGCTCGCACAAAATCTGTACGGATGGAAGCAGGCTCTGTGCCAGGCAGAGTGCTGCATGCCATTTGATATAGCATTTCCAGAGGAATAAATGACTGAACCAATCCAACGGATTCTGGTGCCTGACTTTTAGGGAAAATATTCAGGCACATTCTACTTGCAATATAAAAAACATTTCCTCCATGCTGTGAGATTATCTAAATAAGCCACATCAACCCTTCCTAATCAGAGAGATGTGGTGTTATTTTTAAACCTGCCAAAAAATTTTAAGCCAAATGGTGTGGGATATTACAGTTACAGAGCCTCAAAAGAGTTATTTGTCTCTGTTTATTTTATTAAATATTCCTAGACATACCCTTAGGATGACAGATCAATAAGTGCCTTTGCGGTTTCCTGATAGAAGGCAGCAATTATTTCCTTCCATTACAATATAAGCATAACCCAATTTTACTCATCTATCATGTGTGTAATGGTAATAAAGAAGCATCACCATGTGTTTATTTTACTGTCACTTCATCTTTTGTTTTGGTGACCTTCTGTTTTCATTTCACATTCTTCCAACTGTTTGTGCCTTTCATTTGAGGGGAGTGGCGACCAGTTTGTCTTGCTGTAGGACACTTGTTGGGAACATGGTGGCCAAAGCCTTTCTGTGGTTTCTCTCTTCCTGTAAGGTGAATGGAGTACTTTAGGCTTTCACCTGAACTTACCTGTAGGAGAAACAAAACCACAGGAACTTTACAGAGCTGAATTTGGATTTCATTTTTAGAGGTGCTTTTCCATGGAAGTCAATAGCGATTGAAGTTGGGTATCAGAGGAGAACTGAGCTCACAATTGTTTAGCACATAAGAGATGCAGAAAGGCTAAACAAAGCCCATAAGATCATGATCTAACTAATGAGAATTGAAATGTATAGTTGAGATTTTTAAGGCAAAACTCAACCCATCTTCCTCACTTGGAAAATCACGTTTAATCCATGATAGAGGTGCACGCTACTGGATCACGTCTGCAAATGAAGTAAGCAGCATTTGTCTCCTCATTTAAGTACTCCTCTGCTTTGAGGAGTACCACACCAGGGCTGATAGTGACTAACTGTGACCAAGTAAACTCTGCCAAAAGCCTACATCCAGTTTTCTCTTCATTGTGGGTGAGGAGATTCCTGAACAGTGATTCAAAACCCTCCACAGCAGCTACCTTTCAGATATCCTTGTCCTGACTTAGGCAATAAAACCCCTTTACTATAACTCCAAATTTTTCTTTTAATTCAAAGCCAGTTCTGTTTCCTCTTTGCTGTCATTGAAGTGACAGCCAGCTCTTCACTGAAGGAAATTATTAGGAAGTGCTAACTGGTCACAGGTCCGCTGAGGTACATCTGATATCAATCAGATGAGCCATGGGATTCACTTTTCGTATCCCTGACTTCAATGAGTCCAGGTTTTGGCTTCTTATGTATTTCACTTAAACACAACTGGAAATGTTTTATTTTGATTTTATACAGTTTTCCGTGAGCACTGGAATAAGTGAAGCACAGTTGTGGCTGGATTTGTATCTTGTGATTGGTTGACTTTGCTGTCCAACTAAGCTCTGACGGAGACTTTTCCCATGGGTGAGCAATACCTGCTTTGGTCCCTGTGAGTCCTTCTGATATTTATAAAGGGGCTCCTTAAACTTCATCGGCTTCCATAGCCTGAGTATATATTGGATCTGTCTCTGGATTCACACCTGGATTCACATCTTTAAGATTTCCTATTGTTGAGGGTGTCGGGACAACTAACAGAAAGACAGGCATACAATAGCATGACCCCATAAACTTCATTCCTTTAGGAAACAAGGCTAAAAACTAACAAATTTTGTCAACCCCATCAAGATGAGTGGAAGTATTTTTTTTAATGCTTAAAATCTGAGAAGAACAAGTTGAGGAAGTGTTTTGGATGTTTTATTCTGGTTTATTTTGGTCTAATTCTACCTCTAGCAGCCTCAGACTAAACAGTCCTGAGGGACAGCCACTTAAAAAGATGGACTACCCAAAGTCCAACAAAATTATGTACAATTGTCTTGTGGGACTTTTTTTGATAACATGAAATGGCCTTCATCAATCAGAGTCTAACTGTAAATTATCAGATAGAACTCCCTTGCAAACATTGCTAAAGGCTCATTTTTCTTTTTAACGTTGAAGTTAGTGGTATACCATATTCACTGCTGTACTGTTTTCACTGTCCTATGACTTAATCTCACAGTGGTCAGTGCCTTTCACTTGCATCAGCGGTCTGTGGTTTCATTCTCTCAACATCAAAGAGAAAGATCATCTTGGCTACATTGCAAAAAGCAAGTTTTGAATTTTGCCAAAATAAACTGTGACAAACTCTTACAGTTTATAAAAGCTTTCTTTTAAGTTGAAGGTGACTTACAAAAGGGGAAAAATGGGTTATGCCCTCATGTACGTTTTTATAATGTACAAAAAAGGGCCTAAAGAGAGTTGAGGGGTTTGGGACTCTTTTTTTTAATTTTTATTTTATCTCCAGCAAAATCAAGGAAGACCAGATTTGACATTCCTGACACAAGCATAAGAAATAATGTGCTTTCCTTCTTTTGCCTGCTCCTTCCCTTCCTTCACCTTCCAACCTTGCAGGTCTACTTTACAAACCTGAGAAAAACAGGTGTATAAAGGATGCTTGGCAAATTCTTGCCAATCTTTTTGGCCAATTGAAACATGAAAAAACTCACAGGACACTTTTTGTTGGAGCCTTAATGAGTCCTCTGGAATAAAGCAAAGGAAATGGAATGGCAAAGCTTGACAGTCTTGATATTTCAGTGTTAAGCAAACAATCAGGACAAAAATTTCTGACTGCCTTTATGCCATTTAAAGGAACCACAAGAAATCTCAGAAACATTTTTCCCTTTATCAATTTAATGTAGCAGAAATCAGAGTTCTGATGACATTTCTTGAAAATGGGCAACTATAATAAACCGTCTGCAGTATAAGACATTCAGTTCTGATATGCAAAGCAGCAGCCGACTCTGGAAAAGCTTTTGAAACAGGAAAGTACTTCCCAGCATGTGAAAAGTGGCAAATTATTCTGTCAATATTTTAATGGTATACTTTGCTATGAAAAGATCACCTTATGAAATGGGTGTATAGGGAAGTACAGAATGAGATAAGTTAAAGGCCACGAGCTTTAAAGACAGTCACTCACAAATAAAGTACCCCAGGAATAAGGAAAAAAGTACTTTCAGAGAAGAACAATGTTCATTGTCAAAAATGAACTGAAAAATGAAAAAAAAAGGATATTAAGGCCTGCAATGAAAAATTAGGACAGCAATAACACAGTGAAGAAAGACAAGAAGTACCGTGCGGAGTGTTTGCTAACTTGCTTTTAGTTCCTGAAATTTCCTTTCGCTTATTTGTGACACCCTCCCAAAAAAAAGGGAATAAAATGCTACATCTGTTGTGATTGCTGTATCGGCATCCACCAGCAATACCTACATCTGTGCTGAACACCTGGAGCCTGCGACAAGCAGTCGTCCCCCGAATGCTGAGGCTGTCGCAATGATGCTCAGACTGGGTCGGACCCCACCTCTGAGCACTTCCCACTGCTGGGGAGAAGCCACAGCAGCTCTGTAATGGATGCTTCTCCCCAGACCACCCCATCTCACCCCTGGCAGTGAAGAGCAGCCTGTCCCTTTCATGCAAGAGGCTCCCAGCTCCAATGGGGCATGTGCCACCGCCCTGGCCTGATGTCATAGAACCATAGAATCATAGAATCATAGAATGGTCTGGGTTGGAAGGGACCTCCAAAGGTCATCCAGTTCCTGTGCTGGGCAGCCGTGCTGAGGAAGACTCTGGTGGTATAGGGGTGCTGAAGGCCTGTGGTTCCCACTCTCACCAGGAGCCATCGCAGCAACGGGGCATGATGGATCCCATCCAGCCCCAAATGCAGGTTGAGCTGTTGGTCCATCCTGACGCAGGCCTCATCCTGGCTCGCGAGGCTGCGCAGAGCCCCATCATAACAGCTCTGGCCCTGCCCTCTGGTAGAGGACAGTGTGCCACCTCTGAGCTCCAATTTTCTCGTATTTGAGAAAAGAAAGCTCCCCAGAGAGGACATTTAAGGGCCTGCTGCATAAGCAGGTACAACTGAAAGCTCTAATGTTTCATGTTTCAAAATAAATGTTAAAAGTACTCAATTCCCAGATTCCGTATTTCCTTTACAAGACCTGACACCAGCACAGACACTGGCTGGAAGGGAAGAAATAACCTCTGTGCTTCCCTCACATACAATATTTCAGATGGTTGGAAAGCAGCAACCACCTGAACACATGGTGTACAGAGAGGCAACCCTCCCATCCGAGACTACCGGCATCCTCATTCAGATACCCTTTTCATAGACGCTTCTTTCATTAAGAAAACTGATTTCAGTGGGACCGTTTATGTATCAAGCATGAGTAACTGTATTACAATCTGGCTCTTCATGGCATGTTCCAAACCAGCCCTTTCATTTTTTTCTAAGGAGGGCAGTGATTCAGCATTAACATAGTTTAAAATATGAGTGATATTTTCAGGGACTCCTCAGTGCACATGGATACTAATGTTAATGAACACTCTTTTGAGATATTAAAAGAAATAACTGCCTAAATTTTCCATTTATCTGCCTCACAGTTTCTCAAGAAAAACAAGTACTTACAAATTTAAAAAAAAAAGTATTTTTTCCCCAGTTCTACTAATACTTTTTTAGCACCATAAGGACCTCAGTGATTTTAATACTCAATTTACAGGAACTAATCCTTACAGAGATGAATCATCAGCAATGCTAAGTAATCTGAAATGAACAGGGACTTACATTTTGTAACTGAAACTGAGGGGACGGCTACCTGGCAATGGAATAGGCAGACAGAGAAGGAGAGTCCCAAAATGTAACAAATTAATTGTCTTACCCTGTTCAAGCAGTATTTGCTCTCTTTCCCGTAAAAGTGCTGGAGACATTTCATGTTCTGCTTGTCGACAATCTTGTTGAAGAACTCGTTGATGGTTCGCACGGAGACGGCGCAGACAGCAGATCTGTTGGTTGGTTCAGAAGAGTCTGGTTTGCTCTGTGCAAAAACGCCGTAGAGAATATCATCATTCAACCCAAGGCCCATTTCGTGGGCTAGAGCTGCACCTGGCTTGCTTACGTAGGCAGCTTGCAAAATGTTGAATACCTCCTTTCGGATGGACCTCTTCCTCCGCTTTTCGGTAAAAATACACTCAAGAGGCATTTCCATGTAAGAACGCATCTCTGAGTCTAAAGTGCAGAAGCGGATAATTCTAGTGTGAAAAGCCTGGGAGTCGAGAGATTCTCTCTGGACAGTCAGAAAATAGACAAAGTGATCATTTTCAAAGGCATGGACATACCTAATGGGATATGAGTCACGGAACTGAGGGAGAATATCTATATAAGACTGATCTGTGAGAAATTCAAAACCATCCTGTGTTTCTTTTAACCTTCTGACCGATATTGAATGCAGCACATGAGGAGGCTGAAATGTAGATGTCACAGTATTTCCAACAAAGAAGTTGACAAACCTGTCCTTTTCGGTCACCAAAACTTTGGTTCCTAAAGTGCTTACAACACAGTCAGGACAATTATCGGCTTCTCCGTCCACCCGGGGTGAATACATACAGTGCACCTCGCTTTCGATGTCAGCAGGGTTGTCAGGGTGAATGATGTGACGGTGGCAGACGCCTCCGGACACACTACCACAGCTGATGAGCTGATCATCATAATAAGTTTCTAAGAGCAGTGCCATGTTGACATTATCCTTCCATACGCTGTTAGATAAATTGGCTTTATCTTTGCAGTCTTTGCATGGCGCGCAGTCGGGGTTCTCCAAAATGGGCCCAGTCTTGTACACAGAAATGTTCTGGAGAGTCTCATTTAGTACATAAATCTTGTTGACCGCTCCAATATAAACATGATGCTTGTATAAAACTACATTCTGAATCGGTGTTTCTGCAATGAAGTTAGGAAGATCATATTTTACATCCAAATTCATCTCTGATTTTTTAGCTGCTTCTTTGCATTGTCCATGGCTCCGCTGCAGCAAGGCAAACAGGAATACGATAAACCCAGAAGGATATGCAGTAAAAGGCTTCATTGTCAGGGATTTAATCTGTCAAAATATATTTAAAGGAAAGAGTGGTTATATTTCATGTACTAAAACATCAGTTTATCAGTCAACAGAAACCCGTTTCTAGGCTGCATGTATTAGCTGAACTATTTCAGTTTAAGAAGTGTCGTAATCTTGCTTAGTGTCATTAATAGTCTTGTGCTAGAAACTGCTACGATTACTGTTCTTCGTGGGTACCCATTTCACTGCTTTCAGAACAATTCACAGAAGGATTTTCTTACAACAAATTTTGCAAGACCCCTCGGTGTGTTGTACAGCAGCAGAAGAGAGGTGACTACTTCCACATTGGCATTAAACCAGCTGACTGATACGGTTTAGAAGAAGATGGTGCACCGGTAGCTGAAAGCAAATCTGCTCAGGATACTCAGGACACAACTGCACACAAAGCAGTTGTAGCGCTTCAGTGTGTGGATATAAGATATTTGGCAAGTTCCTCAAGGGGCTGAGCTGGTTCTTAGTGCAGCTGCTCAAAAATGAGAACTAGGAAAGACATGAAATAATGTGAAGATTTGAGCTGGAAGTGGGCTTCTCTTTTATTCTGTTGACATTTTTGATTAACCATGGAAGAGACTTTTCTCCACCAGACCCCTGGTGACCCCAAAGGACCCCTCTCTCTCCCCCTCCAGCTCCCCAAATCACTGTCTTTCATAAGGGCCCGGTTTGAAAAAAAGCATGTTTTTTTCAGCCAGCTCTACTTCTTGGAAGAGTCATTTTCCCTAGTGTTGACAAGGTTTTGTAATATATTGTTAGAATATTTTATGCATCATGTGGTGCCTGGCATGTGCAAGTTTTATTTTAGGCCCTGTACCACAGCAGTAAGTCACTCTGGTGAACCTTTGCAAAATACAGGCATATCACTGTGTTGTAAACAAAGGGGTATCAAGTGACCTACAGCCATTAACTGATGAAATCAAAAAACCTAGCACTTCTCTTTTTTTACTTCTCCACACAATTGTTTGATGTGGCTTGAAAAACCAAAGGCAGATGACTAGTGTGATATTTCACCCCCTCGGAAGATCAATTAAATGAACTGTGGTTATGAGCGTTTCGGTGCAGTGTCCACGCTACGCCCTGTCACACCAGACATTTTCTGTTAATGCCATGACACAGTTGTTAAGCCAAATTTAGCTTCTTCATGGAGAAAACAATTATGCATTCTAACAGCAATATGATCACATACTTTGGGAAAATACTTATAGTTTGGCTATAGTTAAGCGATTGCTGCTAATGGAGAAATGCCTATGGCATTTCTGAAAGGATTTTAAATAGGCAACCTTGAAAATTGCAAACTAATAATCGGAACCAGGACTCTGTATTGACTTTTTATTTCATTAAGACTTTAAGCAAAATGGAAGGATGACTATAGACCAGAACTGTTTCAGCTGTGTATAAATTTAGTGTTTTTACTAGATTGGTCAAAACAATCCATCGATAATTCTCCTGCATTCCTTGTGACATTTTATTTCAGCATCCACTGAACTCCTTCTGTGGCTTACCTCATTAATTACACAAAACAATAGGTTTTGGAAACAAAGAATTGCTCTTCCTCCCTGTTATCTGATAAGAATCATGATCGAGAGCTGCGGATAAAAATCAGAAACACAGGCTATTTGCAAGTATTAGCTGGTAAGAACAAGTCACACTTCTGGTATTGAGAAATGAAGATCTTCCTTCAAATCAACAACATTTTCTGATATTAATTAGTGATAACAGAATCCTGGAAACAAATCAAGCAGGGATTTAAGTTGAAAAGAAAAAGAAAAGAAAAAAGAGCAGGGATATTGCTATAACTAGAAAATAGCCCCAGTACACAGAGTGCTGACTTCTATATTGTACAGGGCAGGAAACGGTTTTCTCATCCTCTGAAACTTCTTGCTATGACAGAATTTTTCCTGCTCCGTGCTGGGATGACACCAAGAGCTTTCAAAGTTTGTGTGAAACACCCAGCAGTCGCACCCGATCCAAGAACAACCGTGTTCACGTCCCTGCCTCGCCAGCACTGAGCGAAGGTCCCCGCAATGGGAGGAGTGGGAGCCTGGTCTGACTGTCTGCCTCCTTTCAGCCAGCGCTCCCACCCAAGAAACTGCTAGAACTGATACATTCCTGCAGATTCACTTCTGACGAGTCAACATGTTCTGACAAATAGTAGATTAAGCAGAAAATTCCAAAAATGCTCTATTTCTGACACAATGCAGAGGCAGGTAGATTGTTTGCTGCAACGAGTTTAAACCCACGTAACAGAGGTGGCACTGCAGTGGAGAGAGAAAACAACAGGTAGGACAATAGTTAGATGAGGATGAGGATGAGGCTGAGTGACCACCAATACAGGAAAAAAGATGCAAGGTTACTTGACAGGCACCTACTTCGTTGCAGTATATTCTGTGCTATGTTCTTGTTTTAATATGTTCCCAAATAGATTTCCCACCCAGTATGCCCCTAGTCTTCAGTTTACAGTCCTCCCCATTCTTCCAGCGTCTGAAAAAGAGGATCCCTAGCTGTTCAACAGTAAATACCAGTGTGCACTGCAGAGGGATTCAGAGCCATAAATACTGTCTGACTTACTCTTTCCCTCAAACCACATCTTGGGATGTGAGGCCAGTATCCTCGGATAGGCTACTCTGCCTACACGCAGTTGGTGAAAAGGCGCTGGTTTGAATCTGTGCTCCGGAGACAGAAAACTCCTCCTTAGACTCCTTTAGCAAATGAGATCCAAAACAAAGAGCTTAACAGCAAGAGCAAGGGTGGGATGCAGTGTAATGCAAAGGATGCCAGGAATAATAGGTACTGTATTTCACCACTACAGGAAGGAAAATATGAGCAATAAATGAAAACCAAGTCACCTTTGCTCTCATATCTGAGCTCCATCATTGTGTCTTCCTTTGTATGCTTTTGAGGTGTTTCTAGCATCCTCCCAGACAGAAATCTGCTGATTCCCACCTATGGGAAGCTCAGGCTCAGATTTATGGGCAGCTCTAGGGAAGATGGTTTCCCACAATGCATGTCTCCAGCACACTGTGTATCTTTCCTCAAGGTGCTTGAAATCAGAATTCACGTGCTCTACCGTGAGACATTTATAGCTTAGGGAGGACATAGGAGTTATGTGAAGAGTACAGTGTGCAACTCCTTTTTTTTGGCATTTTGTTTTTTCACAGTCCTGACATCACATGCACCCCACTGTTCCTCAGTGAGACTCCGGTGATGTTTGGTGCCTCTTTTCTGTATTTGACCAAGGGTCTTTCTCTATTCCACTGCTGCAGCCTGCAGCACAGAGTTGCTTTTTTGTAACCTCCAGACCAGGTCTTTGCAAACCCACTTCACTTGTATACATCCTGAAGAAGCAGGAAAATTTTGGAGAATTAAAAATTCAGTCCCACGCCTCTTCAAAGGTCCAATAGTCCCAGTTCTCCTTAGCACATACTCAAATGTAATTTTAGTTGAACTTAAGCACTTGAAGAGTTTTGCTGAATTAGAACCAAAATACTTAGGCTATAGATATATTTTTTGAATACAGGTCAAAGAACTAGTTGCTGCCTATCAGTTACAAAAGGAAAACAAGTAATCCCTTTGTTTCTCTACTTGGTTTGAATGATGGATGCTGTTCATTCTTTTGTGACCTTCCCCTGACTTGTGTGTCAGTGTGTCTTTCATGTGTCTACAGAAGACTTGTAAGCTTTGGCCTGTGATAACTATCAGCAAGCAATAGCTATGGATGGATTATTTCTTTTGTAAGAGATATTTTCAAAGCCGGTGTCATGATGTGCTCATTTTTCCATCCCTCAGCAGACACTAGCTGGTATAACTGATGAGAAAATGGATTTTGGTCAACCGTTGCAAGTGGCTAGTAATGATGTGTCATATTAGTGTGCCTGGCAACCTCAAGTGCTATGGCTGATGCTTCCCACCAGGCTTGGTCTTGAGTGTTTGTGTACCATTAACGGCTTCCCAGTGGCAATCTTTTTCCTACAAGTTTCATTCTCCCTAATTATGGCCTGGGTGATAATTTGTAAACACTGAACATCGTGTCTCTTCTTCACACTGTTTGCCACTGTACTGACAAGTCAGGCCTGGCCTTATTGTGGAATAATGTTCAAGCTGTCATATGCAAGGAAGCCAGAAAACACAGTCATGCTTGTTTTCGGAGCCCTCATTTCAACAACTTGGGTCCCATTTAACTCTGATTACAAAGCACTCCATGGATCCGCACAAGCTAAGACAACACACTGACACGAAAGCAAGCGTTTTGTAGGTTGGTCGGTGCATCTCATTTTTCCCTGCTTTATTACAGAAAAGGAAATGACAGGGTCCTGCATATCCCACATAGAGCGTGTTTGTACAAGAACACGTTTAATCCTCAGACAGGTCATTTCAGGTTAGGTAACAGCAGAGCCATGTTAATTCATATTTCACAAATTCTGTTGTCAGCAAATGGTAGCCTTTTCCCTTCTTTAAGGAAATATTTGATAGTATAGTTTTATATTTTTTCCAGTGGGATAGTACATCTTGTTACGATAGGCTCTGACAGACCCGTGGTGGCAAATTTATATAGGCTAACCATAGTGATTACTGCTCCTGAGAGTTCAGTTTGTTTTACTACCCTGGACCAAAATCCATGCCAGTTCAGGACCTGATTCCCTGTGGATCAGATGCCCTGCCATGGAGACAGCAGCATCATTTAACAGGACAGGGCGACTAAGAGAGGGAGATGATAACAGCTTCATCCATCCAACTTTAATCTGCTGTTGCAAATCTGTCACAGCACTGCCATCAGCTTCAACAGACTAAGCTCACAGCGGACGTGTCTTCATCAGAGTTTTCAATTAACCGATTGCACCTGTAGACAAGATCGGTTACACGTAAAACACATATTGAGGTTAACCTATTTTCTATGGCCACAGATCAAAAATGTTCTTAAGGCAGAATTGCTAACCTGAAATAGCTACCTTGAGTTAAAATAACAGAGAGAACAAGGAAATTTGAGAGAGTAAGTCAGCAACAAACATACAAATGATCCCTGAGTTGAATTCAAACAGCTAATCTGAGTTAAAATCCATGTTCCCTTGTCTTCAGCACTATTGTAACTCTAGTTTAGGTTACTCATCCTGACTAGGATGGGAACATAACTTTCCTGCAGCATGGTAAGTACACTATCGTGATGCATTTTCCCAGTGCATAGAGTCACAAGACTTAGTAGTGGTGATTTAGGTCATAAATTCATTCATAACAGAGCTGGGAGGTTTCTGTGGTACTCCCAAGAGGCGTGTGTGCACGCAGATGGCTGAGGGTGAAGAACTGGTGGGCAGGGCACAGCCTAGGCAATTGCTGGAGGATCTACCATTAACTAAATCCTCTACATATCCAGTGCAGTCGTGTGTGTCAGAAGAAACTGCTTTCATTAGCATGTTCAACTGATCTGTAAGCCTTTTCTTACCATATTCAAATACAAAAAAAGAATCTAAATTCTCCCTGCATAAAATATGCTCTTTAATATACATGGTCCATTACTGGGTCCAATATACCATTGTAATTCACAGCAGCTATCAATAGAAGCATTTTCATTGTCTGCCAGGTTTATTTTTAACAGGCATTAGAACACAAGAACACTAATCTATCCTTTGCAGTGGAGCAAATGTTATTCTTATACTCATTTAGCATTTTTTTTTGGTAGGGGTCCTGCAGTGCAATGAAGTGTAGAATGTTTTATTTGAAACTTGCTTCAGATCTTAACATCCTAAAGCCAACTCACATCTTGGGTCTGCCGCACAACTGGATTTATTTAATCATTTTTTGTTGTGATGGGCTACAATGGCACTACAGGTTCTTTCGTAACAAACTGCAGCAAACGCTCACTGATATATTATGAACGAGTGGAGCAGATCAAGAGCTATAAATTGCTCAAAAAGACTAATTTAAAAGGTGGTATACAGCATTTGTTGGGATTCAGGGAAATTTGTCATGTGAGGAAGTGGTACTTATTCTAAGGGCTGAGGAATCAATTCCACAAAGAACAGGAACTAGAAAAGAAGTTCAAAATATACAAAGAATAATTGAAAAACAGGGAGGAAATACCCACAATAAGGCAGGTCTTTCGTTGTTTGTTTATGCTTATATTTCCAGATGGATTTTGATCTTTAAATACAGGAGGACAGCTTTCCATATCTGGATGCATAAGGATTGGAGGATTTTAAAAAAATTATTGTATTGCTTGGCAATAGCAGGAAAATAGAAAGTAAACTTTGAACAACACAACACTATTGATCCACTCCATTCATCTGAAATGCAAGTCAGCAATTGTGGAGCTTCAGTAAGAAAATACCTGTGATGCTACTGTGGCCCTTTACCACTACACTGGCAGTAAAATAAATCCAGTTCTAGCACAGACTTAAGCTTGGTATCTACAGCAAATAATTCAGCCTGACAACTGACATGCGAACATCTTATTCAGCCCAAGTGTTCAGTCCAAGTAAAAAAGGAGCTGTGTGTGGGGCTGAATAACATGTTATGCTTGTTATTGTACAGGTCATGACCGATAACACACGGTAAGGTTTGTCTTCTGTTTCAGGTGAGTGAATATGGAGGTATTTGGGTTTCACTCCCAATTTTTCACGTGTTTGGACAGACTAATTCATCTCTTAATGCATTTTCACTGCATAGGCAAAGCGAAGACCTTTATTGACTCTAGCCAGCTGAGATAAATGGTGATAAAGGAAGTCACACAAAGTCAGGTAAAGACGCAAGTCCTTTTTGGTGTGTATTCACCTTACATTAGCAGAAAGCAGTTTTCTTGTATTTCTGAGTCGATCCTGCTGATCAACTTTTTGCATGAGTCTGTGGTTGTCTGTACAGCACGGGGACAGTGTAATTTCCTTGGAATGTAGCTCCTCCTTTCTTAAAGAGCCAAGTTGGCAAACCTGGCTGCAAGCACAGTTTTAGCTCGATTCCCTTAACTACTCTCAGCACGCACTTAGATTTTCTACTTTATGGTTGTAACATCTACCTACCTGAATTCTTGTATTGAAATGCAGAGCAGATTTTGGAAGCCTTTCCTGTCTTGTAAAGCTAACAGCCTTCCATACTGTGATAATTAAAGGAATGGTATGGGTCATAAAATGGAAAAGATTAAAAGGCAGATAGCCATGAGTAACCAAGACAGCATACAGATTTGATCTAAATGTTCTAACAGCAATTATGAATGATCTTGATGCAGGGCATTTCCTGCAGTTTAATTGTCATTTGGTGCTAATGGTTCTTAGGAGTCCCTGAGACAATAACACTTCATAGCCAAACATTAATCTCTCTAACAAAAAAAAAAAGTTCTGTATATCAATAGATAGTGATGATAAAGTATATTATATGAAAACTGTACCAAAGGATCTACATGCACACAAAATTACTGTTTCCTTTTGACGTCATAGTAAATATAATAAGTATAATAATAACAGCAACTAAAACCCAACAAGTCCCTGAATTCCTCCAAGGTGTGGTACAAATACCTAGGATACGAAGCAAAAGGAATTGTGCTGGCTCTGTTCTTTTCTCTGAAAGAGCTGGCAGGACGGTGTCAGGCAGCGGCTCTTCTGCTCCGCGAGCACACATAAAGCATGCCGCTGGGTGCCATGACTTCACCCTTCTCAGTCAATGTGTCTCCGAGAGCCACGAGGCAAATTAGCGACAAAACCTAGGGTCAAGGATTTCCAATAGGGTGCTGACGTCTTGCCTGATACACAGCTCCTCAAGCCGAGATGTCACGGTCAAACTTCGTACAGGGTCCCAGAGAGATCAGCACATCTGTAAGAGTGAGCTGGGCCCCCGGGTTCAGAGAGCTCGCCCAGGGGCTGGGATGAGACTGTCAGCTCTCCTTTACTCAGCCTGCTGGGGGGCAG
Organism: Mycteria americana; assembly: GCF_035582795.1. Lineage (NCBI taxonomy): Eukaryota > Metazoa > Chordata > Aves > Ciconiiformes > Ciconiidae > Mycteria > Mycteria americana. The sequence continues at coordinate 28,484,535 of NC_134365.1, forward strand.
CTTATCCAGGTACAGGAGAAACCAGGAAAAAGCTCTGCTTGTGGACCTGTGTTGGCACTGCACGGAGGCCTTTAGGTTGCCTCCAAGCCCGCTCCTTGGCATCTAGGAGCTTTTGAGAGGCTGCTGAACCAGTCTGGCCTGGCACAGCCCGTTGGGCTGATACTGTGATTTGTCCACATGTATTATATTTAGTGCTGGAAAGTAGACTGCACTCCTTCCACGCCCAAGCTGGCTCCACAAGCAGTATAACCATGATCGTGTAATGTTGTATCTGAGATGCCTAGCCCTGCCACACACAAAGTGCCTCTATGCAAAACTAACTCAGTGGTCTTTGCGCCATGAAAAAATGTGGTGCAGACCCTCAGAGCGGCTACAGAGAAAACTGAATTGGCTGTGTTTGTAAACCACCTAGTGAAAGTAATGAAGTCTATATTTATGTCGTAGCTTAGCAGAACACATCCTTTATCTGGTACCAAAGTTAATAACCTGATGGTCTACTTAGCTTCATAGCAGCTTTTCGATTATCAAACGGGAGCAATGTCAAGGATAGTGTTCATTTCCCATCTGTGTTTGGTTAGGAGGTTACGACCTTTTCTTTTTCATGCTGACCTCGCTTTTGTCACTGCAAGTTTATGTTATTGCAATGCACTTTAACTGATGCCCTACTTTCACTCAGTTTAGAAACTGAGTTAATGATGGCTCATTGGCATGACTGCTGCCTTGCTGTGAACCTGTGATTCATGATCTGCTTCCAAGGACTTTACGGTATTGGTGTTCATAAATCCCGAAATGGCCTGGGACCAGCCTATCTGACATCCCGGCTCTCACCAGAGGCAACAGTGTCACAGCTGCAATCAGTAGAGTGGCTGATCTGGAGCAGCCTCAGCTCCTGTTTTTTGGCAGATCTCCCTCAGTGAGGGTCTGTCAGCCACAGCTTTTATTCTGAAATATTGTGCTGACCTTCAGAAGATGCTGAAAAGCTCAATAGTTTGAAGAAGGTGTTCAGGGATGGCTGAACAGTCTGAGTTTTTTCATGCTAATAAGGTTGGGGGGTTTTGTTCTGAACAGATTTTTCAGCTGCTTCATTTACTTTTTCTCAGCCTTTCCCCTCCCCTCATTTTGGGAGACCTGGGGAGCTTAAATGTGCAACTGCTGCTCTCAGGGTTCTTCTTTATACAGGGTCTGGTACCAAGTTTTGGACCTGTTCAGATCCTGGAGTGTCTCCTTTGGAAATCTGGAGCCAGATTCAAGGAGTTTGTGAGATAAGAAAAGAGGCTGTTTCCAAACTTCAGAGAGTATTTACCTTTCTCATAGGGGTAACATGAGGATAAAATAGCTCATTCTTACAAAACACCTCCAAAATATGAAGGGCTTAGTGCCAGTGTTCACAACAGGCACAGCACAGCAAGGCTGAGCTGTAGGATGGTGCCTGCCATAAAGGAGTTGGTTTAAAACCATGGTCTTCATCCCTGCATGAACAGGTTGGCCAAAGGTCTAAATCTGGGACTAGGGCTTGGCTCTACCCCTCTCTGCCCGCTGCCCTCCCTTGGGTGCAGGCAGCCCCTGCCTGCGCTCTCCGGCCCTTCTGCCGTGAGAGATCCAGCATCCCACTCCGACGGCCGTTCCTCGCTCTCCTCCTCCTGTCCTGGTGGGAAGATGCAGAGAGTGGAAGGTGTGGATGTGAATCCTCGTAGGCAAAGCCGTCCTCATGCTTCGGAGCCGAGCGGGCCAGGAGGAAGAGCAGGGATTTAGTGTGGGACTGGAAGCCGCCTGTCAGCAGCAGGACCTGTCTGTGGTGCCCGGCTCCATCCTGTCTGGGGACTGCAAACGAGCTTAGCTGGGAGCTGTAACCTGGCCAGGACCGAGGGCCTCTTACTGCTCCACGTGATTTCTTCTCCTGCGGAGCTGAAGCTCAGGTGAGATCCAGGGCATAGTCAGCACGAAGTGCAGGCACCGCTTAATCTAAGCACCTAAGAGCTTTGTGGCCAGCAAGTGTTAGCTTTCTGGATCCCTTTCTTGGACTTATGCCCTGAACTCACTCTAAACCCCATTTTCGATGCCAAAGTAGCCTCTCTGGATCTTACCCATAATTTTAAGCTTGGTCTGCTTATCCAAAAGGCAAATAAAATGGCAATGGTAAAATTGGAAATGTCAGTTAATGTATGTTTTTAATTTAGGACTTTATATTACAACAATTGCTCCTGAGCATGAGGTTTTGTTAAGTAGTTGATAGCACTGAATTCAAGACTTCAGGCACTGAGCAAAGGTCACTGTCAGTTAACAAGAACATTTCCTTTTGCATCCCTGCTCCTACTTAAAATATTCAAATTATATTGTATTGCTTATTAACACCATGTATGTCACGTTCAAATAAAAAAATGGACTACTCGTGTGATTAATGATTACTCACTTGATCAATTTAAATTTGAACAAGATACAGCTGTTGGGAGTGATCACGGGAGAGATCTAAATTCTTACACATCTGGCTTTTCACATGAAAGCCTGGTTTCAGACCTAAGGTTTGTCAGGGTAAGTTACATTCCTTTACTGTGAAGCCACCACCTTTTCCAAGACTTCACTCCACAGTCTTTATGCAAACAATATTCTCATCGATTCCTGTGATAGTTGAGCTGACTAAGGACTAGAAAACAGGGTGCTTAAAACGCCTGAAAGGCAGAAGATCTGTTGACATGACAGAATCTCAATATTACCTCTTTTAAAATGAGCAATAGATGATACAGGGTAAATACTGAGATGTAGAAGGCATAACTTAACAGGGATGATAGGTGCAGAAGAGTAAATCTTTAAAAATCTTATATATTGTTAATGAAGATAATCATTAAAGAAAGACTGAAGTAACCTACATTGCCTTTCCAAGTAACTAGCTAATGGACACGGGCATTATCTTTTCATATGCCTTTGAAATCCCTACAAACCATGCCTAGTCAAATATTTGACTGATGGGCTTTTACCCCTATTAATAGCATGCAATGGAGGTCTCGGTAAATGACCTACCTTCAGATTTGCCTTTTCCAGAAGGGAAAGGGGTATTTTCTTATCCTTTAGCCACCTTTTATTGCTCCTTGCTGCTTCCTGAAAAGCTTTTTGTACTGTGAAAACAATTCACAGGTTGTTACCTTATTTTTGTGCCCTGCAGGGATTTCAGGCGCACACTCTCCTCAGATGAGGAGGAAGCCCTCCCGCTGCAGTCAGGGGAACTTTGGAAGCCATGCATGCTTATCTGCAGGCAGAGGTTGGCCCAGCCTGTGTTTAGTTTACAAGAGAAATGTGGTATTATTTGCATAAAAGGAGTTCTTTCAAAGCATGTTCTATGAAAACCTCTCAATTTGAAAACAAACAAAAAAACCACCACGCAGCAATTTTCAGGAAGCAGCAAAGATGTCTCTGAGCTCTCCCCAAGCTGATTTTATCATGGCAGCTTACATCTGAAGAAGAACAAACACATGCTTATTTTTGTAAATGTGTTTTCAGAAGGAAAGAAAACTCCAGAGAACTGGCAAACAGTCCTGACTGATAATAACCATGCACGGTGTTTTCCCTTTTTAGCCCTGCAGAAAAAACATGGGATTCAGTTCTGCAATTAGAAGGCCATTAATGATTTCTGTGATTTCATGTACTCTGTGCTGACTTTATACCTACCTCCTGGCTGGCTCTCATCTCTCCCACCTTCTGTTAGGATGCTCTGCATACAGAGCTCCTCCTCTCACGTAGCCTGCCATAGTTATCCGGGAAAAAAGATAACTGTTGCTGGTCAGGTCTTTCTGAATATAACCAGGAGAGGGAGGGAATCATCCCTTTCTCACAAATGGACATGCCTTGCAATCCATCTCTTTCGTATACATAAGGTCGGGATAATAAGGACAAAAATCCAATGGAATTTGATACAAAGAGGAGTAACTGAATTCTATGGGATTTAGTGGAAGATAAAATGTAATGGAGTTTTAATATATTGCAGTTCTGAAGCACGAACAGAATTGATATTAAATTTCACAGGATAGCTCAAAAACTTACAGTAAGGTTCCCATGTTGGGTAGATTCAATAGGATTTTCCCATTGTGGAAATCTGATTGACGAGCCAAGGTGGAGAACTGGCAAGATCTGGAGAATGTCACAGGAAAGGACATCCCCAGACAAGGAGCTATTTAATCCTCTGAGAAGGCAAAAGGACACAGTGAAATGTTGCCATATTCTCTGGTTATTCATATGTAAGGCCAGTGTTTGCAATACCAGGAAAAACAAACATTTGGGAATTTCAGATTCTGACTACAATATACTTAATAAACACTAAATACTAGGAAATGGGGAAAACAAAGCAAATCATACAAATAAAGCCATAGTCCAAGTGTGGGTCCTCTACCTGTTCTCAGCACTTGCATAGTTTCCACTGAAGGTGATGGAATTTACTTGCATCCAGACACCCTGAGTTTAACTAAAGGCACCTACATCCTGGCTGGGGGAACACCCCCATTTACTATTCGGAAGCGCTGCAAACAAAAACAAGGATAAAACTCATTATCGTGCAGCACTCCATCCTTGAACACATATGGGAAGGCAACAGCAAAGTGGATGCCAAAGTTTTCCTTCATCCGAAGGGTTAAACAACAGTTAAGATAAAGTTTTCAATCAGCTACTGTGAGCTAAATTGCATCCTCAAACATGCACAACATTTTCCACTGATTTGAATGGACGGCAAACACATTTGTCAGGGTGAAAGTTGGATTATATTCTCTGATGCAGAAGTGCTTAATCCCATAGGGAGCTTCACATTGGCTCACTGCTTCACTGGAGTCCAATACTGTTTGCATTCTACCTACCTTTTAAAGCATTATTAATATTGCGATTGTATTTTTTTTACTGCGGCTTTGGGCATTTGTAAGAATGATATCAAATACCGAGTATTAACAAGAAACATTTTTCCCCAGCAAAAATATTAGCCTCTAATCCAAAGAGCAAAAGCAATAAACCTAAAGAGTTTAAGCAAAGGTTTTGCAGGACAGTAATATATAACATTTAAAATTAGCACCCACTTTCTAGAAGTAGACAGGAAAACTGAATATAACTCCAGTAATTCATTTAACATTTTCAATGACATTAGGAAAGAGGAATTAATCAACTTTTGACATGAATTCAACTACCAACACCTTTCATTGTCTTCAGTAAAGCTGCCTCTCTCTGCTTTATCCTGCTTTCTCAGACCTAACCAATAGAATCTGGTATTTTTGGATGAGAAGACATATGTCATGAAGACACATGACAATGATATAATAATACCCATAACAGATATGGGGATATGTAATAACAGATAAAAGGATGTATAATTCCCTTAACAGAAATCCTAATACAATTTTGGCTGTATCACAGTATTAAAGATAGAGAGAAATCCAAGCCTCAGTTACCCCAGCATGTCTGAAGAAGAATGAAGCTTGTGAAGTTATTTCAGTTTTACAGAGCAAAACATGTTCTTTTCTAGTCATGCATTTGGGACAATGCACAGATTTGGGAATTTTCTCAAAGGCTGGGGTTACTTGGAAACCTGCTACCTTTATCCTCATAGGATCATCCATGGGGTCGGTGAGAGGTGGGGAAAAGCAAACCCCAGTGTCTTAATAAATATCTCTAATGGTCCTGAAATGTTGGTGATTTAGTTTGGGCCAACCAATCCAAGACGTATTCTTATTCATGATAAAGCTAAAGACAAAACAGTAAAAAACCGTGTATGTCTCTAGGTATTCACATGGCACAATAGACCTCTACCAAGCTTGAAACCATGCTAGCTAGAACAGTTCCAATATGGGGAAAACAATGTAAATGAAAGGTGAGGTTCAGCATCCAGCTCAAACAAACTAAAAAATAAACAAAGAAACAAAAGAAATAATATCTCCTAAAATAAGGGAAAATAAGTAAGTTTGGAATTCTAACTGTAGCTGTAATTGTTTTAATCTGCTCATTAGACATGCTCGGAAAGGATTTCCATTTCCACAAAATTTAGACAAAAATAAATAGTTCCTGCAGGAATTATCAATTTGTACAAATATTAATGAGAAAAATTTAATGTGGAAAAAGATACCCCAATCTTCTATTAAAGTTGAAGGAGAGGAAATCCATTTTGCAAATACTGTGCAAACACACACAAAGGCAAAGCAAAACCCAGTGTCCATGAAGAGCCAGTGGCAAAACTCCGAGGGACAACCGTGAGGCCACAGTCTGGCTCATGGTTCCTACCAGGCAAGTAGCACAAGCACAAAAGGAGGTATAAAAGGCAAGGTGCTTAAGACCCACATCTGTTGTAGGTCCGAGCCGTTGTGGTGGGTGATAGAGGGACTGGAATTGAGCTGAGGGCAATGTCTGCCAGATGTGGGCAGAGGCAGCAGCCGGCACAGCTGGGGCTGGGACACGGACATCCCACACCAGGGCCATGTGGCTCTCAGCCCTAACAAACGCTCAGCGTAATCAGTCCATTAGTCCAGGTTTCTCCCAGTCCCAGAGAGTTGTTTAAAATGAGCATTATTTGAAGCAAACCAGAAACCTTAACACTGTTTTTAATAAATAACTATAACTTTACTGCCTAAATTCAGGGTGGTCCAGCCTCTTTACTGTTATAGGCAAAATGCCTTTTTGAGTGTCGTAACAACAACTCTCCCTTCTGAAGGAGGTTCAGCTATGGCACGTAGGGTGCAGAGGCACACTACAAGGTCACAAACATAGGCACCCCAGATAGCAAGATGCAGGAGTGTTATATATGCTTTATTTTCTGGTCGCCTGCCCACGTCTACACATCTGAAAGCCCTTCAGGTACCGCACGCAATCCTGCAGTTGGGCTCTCGCCTGGAGGCTGCCTGTTGAGCTACTCTTCGCTCTATAAAGAGAATCAGAAGATTTTCCAGGACTCTCTTCAGTCACAACCAAAGCTATGATTCTAGCCATTTTATAAAATAAATTATACATTTGGCAAATTTCATATCCTTATGCTGAAAGAACATCTGCCTGAAGCCAAAAACTTCCTGTGTGGGAAGTGAACAACTCACATTGTATAAAATTGTAAATAAAAGTTAATTTCTTATTGCCTAAATCTAGCTGTCTTTATAACTGTGCCGCCTCAATTAACTGAGTCTGCTTGTAGAAGCATAACTGAGAGGCCCCTATGCTTCATCATCAACTCCAGAGCCATGCTATTTTGAAAATAAAAGACCTGTATCCTGTCCAAAAAATAAACTCTGGAGGTGACTTGCCGTGTTGCCATTTTGGATTACAAAAAAAAAAAAAATACTCGGCCAACACACAGGGGAAGGCTTAATTCCAGCAAACACACACATAAACAGGAAATCTCTCTCCAGTCAGAAGGTATTTTTCCTTCGTACAATGGGGTTCAAAGATGTGTCATCATATAGTTTAAAACAATTGCTAAGGAACCTTACCATTTCCAATAGCTTAGGAGTAGAGTCAGCTTCCACGGTCGAAAGCCTGTCCGAACTTGCATGGGAAGCACACAAACACTAACAAATATATGCTGGCTTAGGCCAGCGCAGAGTTTTTAATCAATAAGCACGTCAAGCTGGGGGATGGGGAGGGGAGGGAATCAATTTTCAGAAGGCAAATGGTAACAACTGTAGATTTAATCAAATTGCAGCTGCAATCCCTTACTATTCTCAATATTTTTGAAAGAAAGTAGCTCCATGGCAAAGAATGAATTTCAATAAATGTCACATATTTAGTTACATTGCTGATTTTTTAAATTTATCAAGCTAGGTCACTGATCCTTCACAGAAATGATACCAGGACACGTCAAAAAGATTCTGATAGTGTTTAGTTGAATAAACGTCAAAATGAAGGAGCTACGGTAGAGGAAAGCAACTTACACAGAAATTGTTATTTCTCTGTGACTACGGGAAAAAAGATCTGCCAATGTGACCCTTCAAAGAGAGGTTGAAGCTGCAACGTACACAGCAAAATGGATAGCTATCAAATACCATGGCGATGGCCATGGTGTGAACACTTGAGCAAAATGAAAATCTTCTGAAAGCATTCGGCAATTTTCCTTTCACATGCATTTGCAACCAAATTTATCATGAATTCAAACGAGATCCCTTCCACTGCCTCCCACACAAAAGGACAATTGCATGTTCATTTTCTTGGGATAAGCAGAAGAGACTATCATGGAGCTGTAGGATGTGCAAAAAAAGCATTTTGTTTCAGTATTTTGAGCTTATTAAACTCCTCAGCATTACAGAAACTCTTCTGTTATTGACACCTGCTTGAAAAATGAAATGCTGCGAGGCATTTGCTTCCCTGGAGACTGGTGTGCCGGGGGGCGGAGGAGAGGGGTTTCAGGACATCCACCGCCTCCCTGTTTGCACCCCACGCACCCTGCACCTGGGTTATGCACACAGCCTGTCCTTAAAATACCAGGGTTATAAAACCCTTAACATTTGAGGGTTATAAACCCCTCAAATTCTGTATCTCCACTTCTGTTTTCCACTCTGATATTTGGTGTACTCAATTGCAACTAACTCAAGGAAGGTCCACCTGAGCCAAGGGGACTCGGTCACCATCCAGCCACATCAAGTGACTGAAAAAGATCACAGCGTGACTAAAAAGTCTCAGAACAGATTAAAAAAAATGGCAATCTACTTGGGAACACTTTTTCCTTCAAAGGAGTTACATCCTAGACCAATTTGGTCTGATAACTTTACCTCTCCTTTATTTTTCTCATGTTTAAAATTGGAGGAAAAAGATACTTTATCTTCTTGTACAACATCATAGTTTTCCTGAAGGCAAATAGCTTGGCAATTTGCTAGATTTGTTAATGCTAGAGGAAACAAGTTAGCACACATACCATGTGTTTGAATGCCTTTGGAAATTAGATTGAAACGCTGATTTGATTTCCTAAAAGGTATCTTAAACAAGGCAAGGTTAGAGATTTGGAGAGTAATGAGAATTTGTGTGACTTCAAACAGCTCTACATAAAACAGACCTGATATTCTGGGGGGAAAAAGGTCACCTAATTATTCGTTTCCTGAAGGCCCTGTCTATACTACATTTCCCCTGGGTAAGGAAACTGATTTAAAAATGGCTTCTGCTAACATGCTCGCATCAGTCGCTATGTATGAGATAGAGATTTGTTAAAACCATTGCCAAGAAAAACGCAACATTTTTACAAGGAGGGGACAACAGAAACCTTCCTGGCTTGGCTGTGCCGGGAGGGACAGGCAAAGAGGTGCCATCTGCGGAGTCCTCCGTGGAGCCGTGGTCCTGCCTCCTCGGTGACGGCATGCTGCTCAGGACCACGTGGCGTGACCATCGGTGGTGAGCTGCATGGGTTTAATTACCAGCTACAAACTTTGCGTGGGAGGCAAAATCACAGGCTGTGGCCACAGCGGACAAGACGCACAGGTTGATGGCTCGGCTGAGGGTAACAGCCTAATGAAACGTGAAATTGTGTCACTGGCTCGAAGGCCAGCCAGCGAGGCAGCAACGGGGAGGTGGCAGTGGGAAGCCTGGACACAAGGGTTTCACAGGAACCAGCCACGAAGGCGCGGTTGCCACCCAAAACCTTGGGAAGGTTTGTTTAAGTATCACACTGCAACCCGTTCCTTGTCTTTTGCACCAAAATGATCTGGTAACTCCCTTCTGGGTTTCATGTTCCTGTAGTTTCAGAGAACGCTATTCAGCTACTCTATGGCTTTCTCATTCAAGAAACGATGTGTGTTTCTGTAGTGCTGAGAGCGCCTAAGCAGGATTTCCCTTACACTAGATATTCCACAAAGACACATGGAGATGCAGAACCTCTCCTTGCTTTCTGCCTGAAGTGAATAAAGTCTAGACACATCACCACCTCAAAGCAATCGTGGTACAAAGCACATCATCTAGAGGTCCGGGACTCCCACTGCCGCAGCTCAGGCTCTCTGGCTACCCCAGCGCAGCATGCTGCCGGCATCAGTTTCCCTTTGCGGCTGCGAAGGCAAGGCTGCTGCTCTTGCACTGCAGCCAGCTGTGCCAGTTACTCTCTGGAGTCCTGGAAGCCAGATTTGGGAGGCAGCAGGCTTGGAATTTCTCCTCCGAGTTGAAAAATACAGAGCAGTCACTTGCAGATCTTAGAAGAATGAGAGTAGGTGGGCTGGCCCCTTCATTTGCATTGGATCAGCAGGAGGAGGTTACAGGTCATCAGCTAAGGTACCAGAAAACTATAAATGCAGGAAAATCAGGATGGAAAAGACAGTCCTGGGAGGACAACATTTGCCACTCAGTTTTGCATTCATGAGCTGCTCATTGAACCTCTGCTGAGTTTTGGCTTTCTGTCTGGCTTGCCCTGACTCAGTGTGCTCCCGTCCATCTGCAGGCTGCACTGCCATCTCCCCTGAGCAAACGACACCTCCCCAAACCACTCTTCAGCCACAACATGTGCAATTTAGTTTACCAGTACAGAACTGCTATGCAGTGGTTATCCTTTGGAGGAAAAAAAAAAAGACAAGAAAAGAAAAGAAAAAAAAAAGCCCTATAGGATACTAAAGAAAGACAATTCATTCCCTCCCCACCAAAAAGGCAAAGAAGCTGACTCTCTTTTCTGTAAATAGAGAGATGAATGTTTTACAAAATACTCCTTTTTCCCAATGATTCAGTTTGTATCAGAAGACAGTCAGGAAAAGAATCATACAGTGCTGAAGAAGGATTAGGCACACAAAGAACAAGTGATACAGTCATTCTCTAACTTACTTTGTTTTCAACATGCAGCTCCTGCCAAAGGCTAGCTTTTTGCTCTCGCAGTGTATGATCTGTAAACATTTAACCAGCTCTTAGAGAAACATGCGAGACACTTTATCTTGCCTGATTATGAATCCAAACCTCTCAGATCTCAAAAAAAAAAAAAAAAAAGGCACCATAAAAAAAAAAGACACCATGCTCTTTTTGCTGGTCGACAATGCAAAAAGCACCTGTAGGATGAAAGCAAATGAACTACCACACATGGCATAGGTTCTTTGGAAAAAGCACGCATCGCAGCTTGAATAACCTCCTACAGGTTACACATGCACAGTTTGTTAAACATCACTGTTACTCGATCATTAATCCCTATTTTAAGACGTATGTGCAAAACTTCCAATTTCTAAGGAGTGCATTTGGTATTCATAAAGCCAAAGACCACCTAGTTTAACGCTGACATGGAAACAGTGGTGGAATGCCATCATACGGTGCGAATTATTTCCTATTTGAAGCAAAACCTGCTTTTTAAAAATGGAAAAGAAAAAGCCCAAACCGCAACGTGAGTGCAAGGAAGACTGCGGGCGCTGCACAACCGTGAAGTACAAACCCCCAGCTCGGGGAATCCTCCAGGCGCACCCCGAGACCTCAGCCCCACGGAAGGCGGCCGGGCTGCCCACCACAAACCCTCACCTCGGAGCCACCGTTTCCGAGTTGGGACTTCCCCGCCGCGCTAGCGGACAGCCCTGCCGCCAGCCGCCGCGGGCGCTGCTGCCGCCGGCTCCGCTGCGCGCCCCTGCCGCGCCCGCGGAGCGGGAAGGGGCGGGGGGCAAGCCGCCTCCCGCGGGGCCGCTGCGGAGAGCGGCGCGGGGAGCGCTGCCCGCCCTGCCCTGCCCTGCCATGCCCTGCCCGCGGCTGCCACTTCGCGGGCGTCCTCTGGCCCGGGCGCCCTGCGGAGCCCGGCCGGGCAGGGGCGAGCCGATGCCGGCGGCTCACCTGCCCCCGCGGCGCCCGCCCGGCGCGAAGGCTGCCTGCCCCGGGGAGCGCAGTGGCGGCCCCGGGCGCCGCGCTCCCGCGAAGTTCCCGGGCGGGGCACGGCGCGGCACCCGGGCCGCTCCCCGTCCTTCCCCCGCTCCTGGCTCACCCCGCTCCCCGCGTCCCCCGGCTCGCCCCGTCCTCCCCGCCGCTGCCGGTCCTTACCGGAGCGGAGCGGAGCGGACCGCGCGCCGGCACCGCCGCCGGAGGGGCGAGCGCTGCAGCCCGGAGGGCTGGCTCCGCGGTCCTCGCCCAGGCACCCGGCACAGCCCGGCCCGGCCCAGCCCGGGCGGGGAGGGGAGGGGAAGGGAGGGGCGGAGCGGGGCGCAGCTCGGCGCACCTCCGCGACCCCGCGCCGCTCTGCCCGCGCCCCGCAGCCCCCTCCGCCCCGCGGGCTCAGCCTCCACGGCCCCGGCCCCGGCCCCGCGCCGCCCTCCCTACCTGGGGCGGCGGGGGCTGCGCGCCCCGGCGGGCAGGGGCCTCCCGCCCGGCACCTGGGCTGCGGGAAGCTCTGCGCGCCCTTCCCTCCGGCGCCTCCGCCGCGCTGGTGGCGGCTCCCAGCGGTAAATCAGCCGGTCCCCTCGGCTCCCTCCGCCCCTCCGGCGCGGTCCTGACCTGCCTGTGACTCACCACATCGCAGGAGCCCGGGTGCGCGGCGAGGGAAGGAGGGAGGGGGCGCCTCCTTCCCTCCTTCCCGTCCTCTCCCTCCCCTCCCTTCGTCCCTCCTTCCCCCCGTTCCTCACGGCCAGGCTCCCCCAGCCTGGGGGCGGCAGGGATGGCTGTCGCTCCCCAGTCGGGCGAAGTCGCGAGGGGACCCGCCGCGGCCGCCCTTGGTGGCCCTTATCCTGTCCCCGGGCGTTTTCAGGGCGAGCGGGTAGCGCCGGCGTGCAGGCACAGCCCCCCCGCGCTCTCGGCCGCTGGGCACCCGCAGGTGTCTGCGCCTGAGGGATGCGAAAGCCTTGCCCTGAGAGGGCAGGACTTGGGCACCTCCAGGCTTTGTCCCCGGACCCCACAGGCTGAGTAGTAGCGAACAAATTCAGCCCATCTTGCCCCTGTCGTAGCGTCAGTGCTGGCTGTGCTCTGAACGTCTGTCCACGTGAAACTCAGAGTAAATGACCTCAGTTCGTACAGGCGATCAAATAGCTATCACCCCCGTATGTGCTTCCTACAGGGCACTAAACAGCACGGGTTGGGGTCTCTCCCTTCCCAGGTTTGCAAGGCAGATGGTGTCTTCGTCTTTAGAGGTGCTGAGAAACTGAGTCGCCGAGCAATGCCGCGTACACTTACGGAGCTGCTGAGAGACTGCAAGTCTCAGCACCGGGGCCTGCACCAGAGGACCCATCTTTTTTGTGGTAATGAGTTTCAGCAGCTACTGATTTAAACCAGATTTTAAGTGAAAGGCTCCATATTCCAATAGAAGTTATTGGAGACATCTATTTTCCCTTTGCATGCTTCCTTTTTTGGCCCCAGCTCTGCTCCCCTTAATCATACCATTTAAACTGATGAATGTTTTGCATGAGTAAAGTACAAGGGACTGTAAGAAACAGTGCCCAGTTTCATGATTAACCATGGGAAAAATGTCAGACCTTACATCAAAACATTTTGAAAGGAAAATTAAATAAAGTATTGTGTGTATTTGGTTTAGGCCCGGGATGTCACCGTGATGTGTATATAGACAAAGCAGTACATCAGAACAAAATGCTTTTAAACAGCAGTTAGCCAGCCTTCCACTCATCTGCATCAGCAGCACTTTCACAATTTGTTTATCTGTCTCCTCTTTCCTATGGGCTTTTTGGCACTAGTGATGAAGACATCTAACCTAGCTATAAACCAATTCTCAGCAAAAACAAATGTGTGATCGAGGCAGCGTGTAACCTTTTATGTGTTTAACTTGTGAAATTCTTGCTCTGCAGTATCTTTTACTGACAACAGATAGCAAAAAAGACAGCCCGTTTCGATGACAAAAGTGTATGATGGCTACAGGTGAGGTTATACTTATTGCCTCCTCATTTCCTCTATGTTAGCAACACACTAAAAATTACACTAAGTGAAAATAAAACCAGCCCCTTCTCCTGGTTCCTGAAAGATGAAATTGCAAAAAACTAACCAGCAATACAGATGTTCTGACTGACCCGATCCCATTGTTTGCAGTCCCTGAAAAGCTGTCCGTTTACTTCAGTGACCCTTACTTCAATTAATACTCAGCAGCAGTTAGAAAAGGAAGATCGAGAAGCAGCACGCACAGTGCCAGCCCTAGAGGGAACAGCATGCTTACAGCTAGATCGTACTACTCACTGGGCTGCAGTCAGTGATCAGTTTATCAGCGTGCATCCATACAGTTACACCGGATTTGGAAGAATCTCCCTCAGTAGTTTTGAAAGAAAGTGATGAAGAAAAAGATTTCAGTCCGGTGTTCACCCCCTTAAGGACAGCCCCACGTGTTATCTGTTCTTAGTCCGCTCCTCGGTTCCCCATGCACCTGCCTGGGCTGAACAGCCAGCGCCCGAGCTGTTATCAGTGGGACAGCCTGTGCTATTCTAAAGTTAACAAATGGATTGTCACTAACATAAAAAGGAGAAACAGATGTTTCCTTTCCATTTTGACCATGCTGACGCCATGTTATTTTACGTTAGCTGGATGAGGCAACTACACTGCAGCAGGGCTTTGATAATCCTTGGATACTCCCTTCACTGTGCTTGCAATGACGTGTATGCACCGTGAACAGCTTCTCAGAGGCTTGAAGCACGTTTAAGGTGCAGGAACTGGTGAAAAAGAAACTACGATCTTCTTATTTATCATCCTGTTTTTCTTATGGCTTTTCCTCTCTCCTCTCTCCTGTCCAAAAGGAGCTGGTCCTCTGCACTCTGCATCTGGCATAAGTATGATGGTGTGGCACATTTTAGAAAGCTGACGGCACTGGAAAAAACAATTCAAAAGTGTGAAGGAGAGTCTGTCGGGGTGATCTATTCGGCAAGAGAACTGGAACACACTGGGGAGAGTATTGGCACGTGCTTCCCAGCCCTGACGTGTTTCAAGATAGGGAGCTGACGAGCAAACACTATCACTTGTCCACGAATACAAACATACAGTTAGAAAAATGAGTTGCAAGGCTATGTTTAAGTTGAACTTTCAGACGTAAAGATGAGGAATGAAAACACAGGACGATGTGTATTTCCATGTATTGGCAGCAGCGCACGCCCAAACACACTAAGGGCCTGGTTCAGTCCTATGGGCTTGATTGTGACTTCTCTTCAGAGCCTAAGAAATGGTTTATCATAACTACAGGTAGCAAAATGGATTCCAAAGACCAGATTCACCTAGGTACCCAACTCCTATTTAAATTCAATAAGGAGAAGATATTTAAATATCTTTGTCAATCTGGATCTAACTACCTTTTTTAAACTTGCAGAATCAAAAATGGGTCTACTACGCATTTCTGTAGGAGCACGCTATACTATATGGCACCACAGCTATATGGTGCCATCAGTGGATTTGCTCTTTGTCCTCTGCTGCAGTCATTCACATCTTTGGGAGCAGATATGAAATGCAAATGTCATTGTGAGACTCCAGAGACTTCTGACTTAGCGGGGCTTACTCACGAGTAAATGATTTCACAAGGAGAAAGACAGTGGAAAGGAATTAATTTAATGCTTAAGAACATGGGAGACAAAGATCTCTAGACCTAAGCTTAGCAGTGGTGGGTATCAGGTACCCTCCTGCCACAGTACCCTGCAACATGGACTGACAGTAGCTCACTGAGTCTCCCTGGTGGGTGATGTACAAAAAAAGAGCCTTAGATGACTCCACCCAACCCCACTGCCTTACAGACCAGTGATCCAAAGGTAGAATGCCAGTGCAACAGCCTGCTGGGGTAATGTGTAACTGTAATTCCTGGAGACCCTTGTTTACTGGAAGGCAGCCTGGCTGCAAATGCCAGGGGCAGCTCAGGGAAGGGGTTGTGCCTGAGGCACAGTTCCCTGTGACTACTTTGTCCCTTCAAGTCATCTAACAAAATCTGTCTTTCACTTCTGTCTTCCCTGGGCTCAAAAAGCACACGGTGGCCAGGGACAAAGGGTGTTGACTGGGGGACTGGGCTCTGGAGAAAACATGCCCGTGACGATTGTTCTGCCTCTCTGGAAACCAGGCTAAATATCACCACTGATACTTAGAACTGTAGGCTCCAAAGATTTGATCATCACTGCGCTTTATGGCTATTTATTAATTATCTAGGCATTTATTAACTAAGCCCGTAGATTCTGCAAGCTAAATAAGTACTTTCTGTTTGTTTGTAAGAGGGTCAACAATGGCACTAGAAGAAATTTCAGCCTGTGGCTGAAGGTTGCAAAAGTCCCTTGCAAAGCCAGAAATAGAAGTCCCCAGCTAGAAATCCTAACCTCTAACCACTGAGCTACCCTGGGCTCTTCTCCATTTGTATGGAAACACAGATTGTAACCAAAGATGTTTCGGTTACCCCTTGCGCTGTGGATCACAGGTGATTTCTTTTCGCTATTTATTGACTGAGCAAAGGGAAGTCCTTTGTTTTACTTGATGGAGTTTTTCTCCTTATTTGTCTTTCTGGTTGTAACTGAACACTACAACTGAGAGATTCCAAAATCTGAACGGTGCAGGCATCAACTAACTGGATTGCTTGAGAACAGAGGAAAATATGGATGGGGTTTATGCATCTGAAGTCTGGATTGCCATGGGTTTGTGCCCCTGTTGTGCCAGCCCCAGCGCCTCGGTGACCACGCAGGAAGCTGGTACGTGAAGTTCAGGAATCCAGCAAAAATTAATCACTCAAAAGAACAAAGATTAGTTTACAGACAGATCAGCTCTTCAAATCCATCTGCTATGCAGTAACATGAGTGCTAGTGCCTGCAAAAGGACGAGGTCAGAGACTGAGGAGGAGGGTGGGCTTGCAGCAGACGAGATTTACGTTAGTTTAAACCGAGGAGGCAGCTCACCCTGTGGAAAGCAGCAGGGGAACTGGGAGGAGATGGTGTGGATTGCAGCCCTGCTCCGCACCTTAGCCTTCCCTCCCTTCCTAATGGTGTTGAAATACGTTAAATCCCTGAATGAGTATCTCTGAACGTACAAAACCAAGAAATCGTTTCAGGGATGGAAAGCTGAATGGTCTTTATGATTTTATGCTCACATCCCTGAAATGGATACAAGCGCAGTAGCCCTCGGTGCATTCACTGAGCTCGCACAACAGAAGCAAAGGCTTTCCAGCACACGCTCTCGAGGACTTTTCTAGCATAGCTCATTGGGGACTGCTTCCAGCAAAGCACAGTGGCAAAACCCAACCCCAATATCATATATGTGCCACTTTGGCACAGTAGATTTGTTTGTATAACTGGAAACGAACCTGATGATATTCAAAAGTCAGATATTTACAAAGTGAGGAATTTGCTGTGTACTATATTCATATGTTCACTGGTATTGCACATTTAGTTGTCTTAAAATGGTCTGATAAGTATAACTGGTTCTTGACGTTCTTTTCAGTACATTTTAAATGCATTCCCCCCCTTGTTTTGACTGCAAACATGTTGTATTTGTCTTGTAGTAAAATCACTCTGAATATGATTTTTCCAGTGTTGCAAGATTATCTTTGGACCAACTGTTAGGAAGTTTCCAGAAGTCTCTTTTCAGTCCGGTTCCTGTGACTCAGGTGCAGCTTTTTTTTTTCTTTCAGTTTGCTGGTTGTGTTTACAAAGGTCATAGCAGCCAGATCATTGGAAACAGAAAATCTGCCTATTTAAAAGCACAGGGACAAATCCTGCCTCCAGCTATACGTGCACCTGGTGAGCAGGGGGAGGGTGTGACTGTACTAACACACGTGTGAGCACATGTGAACAAACACAGTCCTGATTCAGCCTCCTTTTGAAGGACATAAGCTTCACTAGGGATAATCGGATGCCTAAAACACATACCTAAGTCTGGTGATGCCAAGTGCCGCGGGCATTTGCAGCCTGGTTTCTGCGGTTGTGCTCGTCGTTGTAGGTCACGACGGAGCTCTGCAGTGTGCCGTTTGCACAAGTATTACCATTGGTGAGCTCCCGCAAGTTGAAAGAGAACTGTCACCTTCAGATTTCTCCTTTGTCTGAAAGCATCTCAGAATGCTACTGCCTAAGGTAATGCTGCTGTAAGCGCTATCTCAGAGGGAAACTGAGAGAGAGTTGAGGAAAAAAAATGCCTTCGTCTTCTGCTTACTTCTTGCATTTATAGCACTTTGTTGCCAGACTAACGCAAAGATTTTTCCTCAATAATTTTTTCAACATGTGTGAGAGAGGAAAACACTTTAAAACCAGAAATTATCATTGTAAAACTTCCATAAAACGCCAGGGATCGACCTATATTTCCTTGGCATAATGTTGACCAGGCGTCAAGTGGAAAAAAAAGGGGAGGCATTACAGAACGTGTTTGGTAATGAAATCAATTGCATATATAAGTGTTAGCAGACTTGGGAGCTTGCATCTTAGCTCTCTGTAACTACCAAAGTGGAGGTCTTTGGCAAAACCTCAAATTGATGTAGTTTATAGTGGGAATTTGCCTGGCATGCTTAGTTTTGGAGAACTGCGTCTAGGTTTCATCATCATCTTTTCACCACCTCTAGGGGCTTATACACAGAATTATTTGTTGATTTGGAAAACCTGGTTCTTTGTGCACATCTGAGTGTATCAGATTTGTCTTCTACATGGCCATGAAGAAGAACTCCTCAAACTGGCTAAAAACTCGTAGTGTCTTTTTACTTACTGTTGTTAAATATGAGCTATTTCCCAGATGTGGTTTAGAATGTGTCGCATTTTATGTACAATACCTATTCTGGTACATTTTTAAAGATAAAGAAATGTATTCTGTGACCAAGCCAATTTATTGTAAGTCAGGCCTGGATTTGGTTCATTATCATTAAAGAATCTGCATTTTTAAGTTCACTTTAGAATAACATTGTTGATTCTGTAATGATGTAAGTATATGGTATTTGCCAAAAGCTGTATTTCATAAGACTGGTTTAGGATACAGCCCAACTCATAAGAATCTTGATAGGAGATTATTCCTTTCAATAACTTTCATAATTTAATTAGACACATGTGCTGATTATGAATCTAATACTATGGAGAATGAAGTCAACTTTAAAATCCCATTATTTTAAATTAGGAAGGAGCACACCCATAATGTGTAGCCAGGAAATATTTGTGCCCTTAACAATACATCTATACTGATAGCAATATGTTTCTCCCCCTCCCCCCCCCCAAAAAAAGTAAAAATCGGAGCCTCCTTGTACTATTATTAAAATTTTACCGCTTGTATTCCTTTGGGAGCTAGTAACACTGCTGTGTAACATCCAGAGAGAAGGCACGTTTAACATGCCAGTGAGGACTCAGGTGAGTTTAAAGTTTAACTTTGAGTTTGGGAACATTTTCAAATCAAATGAAACAAGGAGTTTCTAGGTAATACTGAGCCAAACCAAAAGTGATTACTTCAGCATAGTAATTTTATTTTTCATTTTCCTCTACCTACTGTCTGAGAGTTTTTTAACAAAGGTGAAATTCAAAGTTAAAATGTGAGTTTTGTTAGAACACCTTCCTGATTTTGGTCACTTTCATAGGTTTAGTTTTTGGTCACTTTCATAGGTTTAGTTTTATCTCTAAGAAGGAACAAAAGCACCCCACCAAGAACTGGGCAGCAGGAAAGAGGGGAACAGTAGGGCAAACCCAGTCCAGCTCAGGAGATTTAGCCATACCATGAGTACATCAGAAGCGAGGAACTGGAAGGTGATGCTTTTTTCCAAACTAATTCGCGGTACTCGCCCTGCCTACCTGCCCAGCCCGCTTGCAGAGGGCTGGGGAAGGCTCAGGCGTTGTGCGCTGCTCTTTACCCGGCTGGGTGGTAGCTGCACATCTGTGCCAGTCCCTCATAGATATGGTGACTGTGTCTGCCCTCGGTTTAGCAGGGGTGTTTTTAATAGCATGCTCATTATACAGAAATATTTTCATTTGACAGACAATTTAAATGATCCTATAAAAGCTGCAATTACCATCAGGACAAATCCAACTCTGATTGACTCCCACGTTAGCTCCCAAAGTTTGACTCCCAACTAAAAGACAAGAAAGATTTTAGCCTTTCTTTCTTCTTTCTTACATACGCTCTTCCCCCGTTATAGCTGTCTCCCATGTTAATGTACTGAAGAACATCTGAAACACCTGCTGTCTTAATCCTCCCCAAAAACCACTGCTGAGAAGTGCTATTAGCTTCATTTTACTGACGAGGGACTGAGGAACAGAGAAAACCACGCTCTTGTCTAAGGTAAGATAGGAAGGAAACCTCTAGAGAAGCAGAGGGAGGAAAGTAGGTCTAATATAGAATTATCTTTCTGAAGGTCCAAAAATCCTAAAGGAAACTTTTTTTTTTGATGCCTAAATAGGTCAGGGAGGTAAACCTCATGTGAAAATAAAATTTAAAAGACAGCTTTGAAATTGGGACCTTGAATTATGAAGCTACTTCTGACAATATTCCTTTTGCCAGCGTTGTGTTGTTAATCTATACATTAGTAACTTATTTGCACAGCCAGCTGCTCACATAACTGCTTGTTTGTGAAACCCAGGGATTTTTGTATGCAACCATTTCTTGAGAAACAGGGAAGAAATCAGAGTTATTTGGATCATGTGCCTTGAGCATCCTGGTCACCAGATGAAGGAGGTCACCTCGGTCGCCTTGGTCAAGTCAGCTTGTGAGGTCATTGGCCACTTTGAAGCATCCAGGTCACTTCAGCCTGTCCTCTCAGTCCCCTGAGAAATAAAGGATCAGTTCTGTGAAACTCTCAGAAGTTACACTGAAGGCAGTGCAGGAAGTTTGGCCATTCGTTGGGGGTTTTCAATTTCCTCTGAATGTGCAAGCCTAGACAGATCTTTTACATCTTAAAGTAGTTTTTAATGTTTTTCTCAGAGCTAAAATGTATTGTGAACATTTTGCTGGGATGTGTTAGTGCTCTTTAATGACAATAATGAAGTAATAACTGTTAACATTATCTTGGAAGGCTGCGATGTGTCTCATTGCACACATCCTATTGGCATTAATCAGGGAAGAGGCCTGATCTCAACCCAAACATGTCAGGGGAGCGGCTGGGGTGGAGGTGTGGCTGGAGATAAAAAGGAAAGGCTGCTCCTTTTTAGGAAGGAAAGGAAGGTCCCCAGCCCCATCACCCTGCTGTGGGGTGACCTCTATGTTAAGGATGGGTCTGCCCCTGCTCCCAGCCTCTCCCCTCACCTGGGCAAGACCCAGCTCACTTCACAGGCCTTTTGAGATGCCCAGGCTGGGGATCTTGCCAGCCTGGTCTCCTTTTACAGTAAACGGCAGCACAGAAAAACGTCTGAGAATGTAATTCAGTGCATCTAAAATGTGAATCGCTTTATTTTTCTTCATATACTACATGCAAGATGCAGGACATCGAATGCTTCTTCTCTGGTCTCAGTTAAAGACTGGCAGTCAGACAAGAAGAACCCAGCCTTTTTGCCTGCATGCTACCAGGGAAGTACTGAGGCAAAGGTAAGAGGTGGAAGTTTCAAAACCGATTAATTTAGATCAAGTCTCAATGGAAATATTCCAGCTAAGTTTTGTTATCTCCAGTGTTATTCAAGAGATTTTGAAGCAAGCCATTTTTGTTTTGAGGGGAAAGCAGACAAAATCCACAGATGAAAACATAAAAAAACAACCCTTACGCAGCTCCTAAATTTCTCCTAAATTTCTTGGCTCAAGCCTGCTGATGTTTTTTCTCATTATGAAAGGTAACATTAGACCTCACTGTAGAGTTCTCTCTTTTTTTTAAGATTAAAGATGCAGCAAAGTATACAGGGATAATTTCACTAGTTGTGATAATGAACAGTTTCATTAAAGTTTCATTAAAAGCATGGCTAATGAGATACACTTGGACTACCGATCTACTTCTACCACGGTAGTTTTGGACATAGTTCTTAAATGGACACCAAGAGGTGGCAGAGATTTTGGCTCACGGACCACCTTGTTTCTCTTCCGCTGTTCATATCCTGGCAGTTCCAATAGTCTTATCAACATTTACTTTGTGTGGAACAGGTTGCCATTTTTAAATTTGAAAGTTTCCAGTAAGGGATTTCCTAATCAAACGTTGATGTTTTTGCACCGGCTTGAGTGTAAACCTCACATGCCTCCTTCCTGGATGGGAAGCAGCCTCCCTGCCTTTTGCAGGGATTCAGAGTGGGTTCTACCTGTCCTGATATCCCCGCCCGGTCTTAGAGCTGAGCGCCGCTCCTCTGAATACCTACAGATGGGTCGGAAAGGCTACGGAGGTCTCACTCAGACTGAAGCTGTGATTTAGAGACAGGCCAGGTGTGAGCATCTGGAGGCAGGTCTGAGGGGAGGCTGACCCTGGGCAGGGCACGTGGTGGTGGCATGCCTCGGGCTTGCAGCAGGACACAGGTGACAGAGGAAGGCTGAAATCTGTGTCTTAACCAGGTTTAACCTGAGCTGCTAGAGATGGGAGATGTCCACAGAGAAGCTGAAAGGCTGACTCATACAGAGGGATGAAGTATGTCTTGCGGATGCTGAGACTCATTTTAGATGTCCGAATGTTTCCTGAAGGGGCTGACACCTCCACGCAGTGTGGCCTGAGCACCCAGCTCACACGCAGACACCTGCAGGTAGGCACCTCCAGAGGGGTGCCTCCAGCACTGAGCTGAGGTCTAGTCTGGAATGGTAATAGAGCTGGGACCGTGACCGAGATGTTATGTGTGGGTCAGATTACCCTGGGAGAGAGACCAGAGAGGGCATTAAGAGGGAGAGCCACGTGGAGAGCTGGAAAAGGAAAGAGGAAAAGATCACACTGAGGAGTGGTCATGAGAGAAGGAAGAGGCACAATCACAGACGTGAGTTTTCAAGAGGAGGACTGCAGCTGCCGTGGAGCCTAGCTGGTTTTTTTGGAAGAAGCTGACAGGTCGAACTAGCCGACAGTGCGGCTCTTGCTCCGAGAGGTGGCTAGGGAATCCCAGTGCCGGCTCTGCTGAGAACAACCCCATTTGCGTGTTCATGGCCTCAGATCCCTGGTGTTTATTGAAGGACTTGCTAGAGTACGGGAGGAAAGCTCACGTTGGATGTAGAAAACTTTGGAGTTGATATACTGTGCTTGAATAAGATTACATTAATTAATCATCCTCCTGGGAAAACGACAGATCCTGACGGATGCGATCTATCTAATTGCATTAATCTTCTCAATGTGACGACAACTCTGCGTGGGCCACCCGGCTCCGACTCGGCAAAGAGCCAGCAGCCAGGGCGATGGCCACAACCCCAGCCCTCGTGACAGAGCAAAACAGCCCGCGAGCAGCCTTACAGCGGGTGCGAAGGCAACAGCAGCCAGGGAATTCAAATGAAAGAAACCACTTGTTAAATTCTGCATGACCTTTTCCTTCATTTGCAATAGGGAAGTTGTGTTTCCTGGGGACGACTAGAATAGGACAATGGTATCTCTCCCTTTAGATATTCTTAGTAATTCTGCATTCTTAGTGTTTTTAAAAAATATAATGCAGATATATTTTCATGAACATAGGGACATATTTTGTATTCCACTTTCTAAATAAGGAGCTTTTTATTAAAGAGATCTGATATAAGCTAACATAGGCCTAACATTCAGTATTTTTGCTAAATAACAAAGTCAAGGCTTTCTAAATAAATAAGAAATAGGGAGAAATTGCCATAATTTTAAATTTACTTTTACTACTGTAAATGAAAGTAGTTTTTGAGGACTGGCTGATTTCAGGGTGTGATATTCAGATTTCTCTGCAGGATACGATCACGTCTGAATTCAGCATCCTTCACAAGCCTCTGTAGGCACCCCGGTACTGAACACCCAGGAACATGACAGATGCCTCACGGGAAGCCGGCTCCTCATCTTTACACAACAGTTTCTGCCTTTTCTTAGGAAAATAATTTTTCATTGCCAGGGTTTGGAAATGAAGGAGATGTCTCAAATACTTCCCCAAATTTTTCAAAACTGAGGTGATAAATATCACGATGACATTTAGATATTTTAAAATAAATGTTTCAGGGCGCGACACTAAGTAAACTATGACACTGCCACCTCGTGGATTCTGAGATTATATCTAGATCATATTTTACCATCACTATTTACATAGTGGCATAAATGTGTGTCACACTTCACGGCCAAATAATAGCTCATTTCTTACCCACAGAATTTTGAAATACAGAATCCATATTTTTGTAAATATTTAAGCTTCTAATGATATAGGCAAGCATCGTACTATGATTTATGTAAGCAACTGCTTAAGGGAAGTTCCTAAGACTTCCTTTCTGTTTGGAAGTTAGGAGGCGTATTCTCACATAAGCAGTGCTTTAAAAGCAATATTAGTCTGAACTTGCCACTTAATTCCTCTATAGCACCCACAAAAGCTAATGCTACATTGAGATGTAGTGATTCTTGCAAATTGTGCCTGGGATTTAATTCTTCTAAAATTGTTGAAGGCTGCTAATATAAGGAATAAAAGACTTGTCCACGTGTAATTGTTCATTGTAATATAAACTGAATTTCATAATTCACCTCTGAGAAAGTCTGGGGTATGTGCATCTGAGGATTCCTTTCTCCTCTGGTATTCTGGTGTATAAATACCGTGGACTGAGAAGTGCTGTATTGTATTGGACCCAATGAATCAAGAAAAAGGGAAAAAAGCAAAGGAATCTTTTTTTTCTGAAGGACCTGAACCATTCCTTCAGCACATCATCAGTGACTGCCTAATGAATCAAGGCATGAGGAAAAAAAAAGACATATTATGGCAACTTCAGTGCTGGTTTTGCTTTTTGAGTTTACTAAGAACAGCACCAGGATGCCCAAATCCCACATGTGTGGGAGCCAATATCTGAAGCAGAGCTTCTTGTAAAACATTGCTGCAGCTTGATGTGCAGCATGGATCTGTTCTGAGACCAAACTATTGGCAGCTGTAATAAACCAGTGATATCAATATTTGTATCAAGACAGCTCTTCCCTTTAGGGGAATGAAAAATAGCACTTCTGCATATTTAAAAGTCAGCTATGAAGACATTTGTGAAAGAAGAGCTGTTGTGCTGTACAAAGGCAAAGCAGAAGCTAGGGGACAGGCTTTAAACCCCTAAATAAACAATGCCTGAAGACTGCTTTAGTACAAAAATGGGAAAACAGACACCATCACTGAAATAAACTCCATTATGGTTCATATTTAAGGCTAGACAGTGATTCATACTGTTTCACTAGACTCAGCATGCTGCAAAAGGCACTTGAAATAATTAACACTTAGAATTAAACTACTTAGATTTCACATCATCAAACATTTAACTTTCTGTAATTCCCTCTGCAGCTGTGATTTATTTGCATTTATTATTTTCTCTATTTACCAGTTCTCAGTTGCTTTTTAAGTTGCTCATACTTCCTTTTTCTGTAAGTCTGAACACTGGCTTATTGTTTTGGTTTTAGCTCTTGCATCTTACTCATACTCACACTTCTTCTGGCTAGTTAAAAAAATGCATTGCATCAAATATGGTCCTCAAATTGCTGAAAGGAGTTTTCTGTTTATTTATTTTAATCATTGCTTTTGCCTTACTTGGTATTCATAACATGCTTACTCATTACTGCAGTTTGATTGTTTAATATTGGCAAGAATACCACTAAATATATTTTTCCTATTTCTCTCACAAAAAATATTCATTTTGTTTTGATTAGGTTTAAGAAAGAACACATGTGAAGAGGAAGTCTATTATATCCCAAAGCTTGTATCAAGAAATATGGATCAGAGTTGTCGATATGACAAAGTTAGTGAATTTGTGGAGACAAAGGGCCTGATAGATAACCTGAGAAGAATGGACCTGGGAAATATTACAAGATTCACCAGCTTTGACAAAATCACTTTGAAGGTATGGTTACACTGGGAAACTTCAGAAAGTATTTATAACCATAGCAATGAGGGAGAGGTCCAGGGAGAGACACTGACTACCCAAGTATATAAAAATTGCTATATTGGATCAGGACAAAGGTCCAAAAAACCCATCAAACTTCTGACAGTCACCCACAGCACACGTTTGGGGAAGAAGCATAAGGCAAGGCAAACGTACAGGGACATCTTCTCTAGTTTTCCTGAGCAGTTTCTAACACCGTGGCTGGAGGACTTCCTGAGCCAGCTGCCAATTCCTCAGGCTTTTGTTTCATCGTTCTTGATGGCCATTTCTGCCATCCATTTTTCCTATCGGGTTTTGTACTTGTATATACTTCTGGCGTGCAGTGTCCTCTGCCAATGAGTTCCACCATTTAACTAGAATCTGTGTGGGAAAAAAACCCCAACACTTCCTCCTGTCTGTTTTAACCCCTCTGCCTTGTCATTTTGTTTGATTTCTTCTGATTCTTGTATTGTTGGAAATACTGAATAATTTTTCCTTACATTTTTTTTCTCTGTGATGCTTTCACTTCTCTGTACCTCTTACATTTTCCCCTCATTGTCCCTTTTCCAGGCCAGCAAATCCCAATCAATTTAGTCTTTTTTTTAAACATCATCCTTGCCACTGTATTCAAACCTATTCTAGTTCTACGGTGTTTTAACGACAGTCCCAGAAGCCTATAAAAACAAATCTTTTGAGAACCAATAAACTTTCATTAATAATAATATAACGTTTCAGATTTTGAGAATATACAGCTTTCTTTTACAGTATGTTTTCATTCAAAGTTAGATGGATAGTTCATCACTGAGGTCTCAGAAGCCGAATTAATGCAAGCTGGGTGTGAACTGCACACCCACATGTGTACAATTGTGTCTTCATTGTTTTTACAATTTATTGTATGTATCTGGCTGCGTAATTCCTAGCCCTTGTGCTTTCTCAGTCAATTTGGGGAGAATCTGTTTATCCCTCAAGGGAAATTATGGGAAAGTACTGGCAGGCTTTCAACTTTCGACTGAGTTAGTCAGCATCCTCACTGCAAAATACCAGGTTAAAAAAAATATAGGTCTAACTGTAGTCTGCAGTGGGATAATTTACTTGCTCTCTAACTACATCCAAAGGAGGGTAAAATTTTTTGTTTGTGTGTGTAGGTGGACTTTAGAGCTAAAATTTGAATAAGAGCTTTGGTTTATACTGCTGTGTCTTCACAGGCTATTTTGATGAAGATTTTTACTAACCTTTTGAAAATGTTGCCATTATTATCCTTCCTGTGCTTGGTTTTTGAAATAGTCATAGTGAGAAGATTGCCCAGAACGTGCTTGGATTAAAACCTGGAGTAAAGACAAAAGGTGCTGGTCAACACCTCTGAACAGAGCGGGGGGCTCAGAAGAAACCAAGTGCTTGAATCTGCCTCCTGTTGATACCCACCAGAGCTGTTAAGCTGACATAAGCCCCTGGATTTTGTTGATGAGCTGCTTTTCACAGAGCTCATCACCTCAGAATTCAAAACATAAAGCTCAAGCTCCTGTAATTGCTGAAAATGAGATTCACCGCACCTAATTTTGAGAGTGCGAAAGCCTGGTATGTAATGTAAACTAGTCAAATCCTGTCTGTAGTCAAGGAAGAGAGATGGATCCATCTGGAGAGCAACCATTC
The DNA here is from genome assembly GCF_035582795.1 of Mycteria americana. Taxonomy (NCBI): domain Eukaryota; kingdom Metazoa; phylum Chordata; class Aves; order Ciconiiformes; family Ciconiidae; genus Mycteria; species Mycteria americana. The sequence continues at coordinate 28,511,883 of NC_134365.1, forward strand.
TGCCTACTTTAGGCTTTACTTTTAGCATGCCCTCAGCAGCCCAGACAACAACTGTAGAGCTTTCTTCTTAGGAAGTTAGTGTTGATGCTAGTCGATTCCCATCCTGAGAGCCGTCGTGGACTAATACTCAAATGGAAAACAAACTTACTTGTAACGGGACAAGACTACAGCAAATGAGAAACCTAAGGGGAAACTTGAGACATAACCTAGCCGGTCACATTATTCTCTTCAAGGGAGCTGGAGTCTGCTCGTAACTGCACTCCTCACTCGAAGTGTGAAGTCTAGGAGTGGAAGGATGGTCATAACTCAAAGTCTTAAAAAAAGGTACAGTGCAGAAAGACGTAAATTAAAAAGATAAGTCAGCAATGATTCTCAGAGAGCAGATATTAGACATTGTACATAGCTGTCTTGCAGCTTCGGCTTTCCTTTGGCATTTTTCAGAACCAGTACATATTTTTTTCCCGGCAGCTCTGAAAGTGGACATGTGGACATCTGCTCTGGTGTGGCTGAGTTCAGAGGCAGGATGAAGTGAGGTGCTGCTAGCAACATCCTCAGAAGGCTCCAACTCTTCACCTTCATTACCTTCCCCCAGGGGCACACCTTACCTGTCAAGGAGCAGGTTTGGTCCAGGGCGCTTAGAGGCTGCGTGGCTGTGCTGCAAGGCAAGGCTTCATGATAAATAAAACAGTCTTCGTGGGGATAACTTCTCCTTAGGGCAGTGGCTCTTGTCTCAAGGCTGACTCCCAGCACTGCAGGATACAAACACACTGGTTAATGCAATGCTTCACATAAACTGAAGAGACTACCATAATACTTCAGAGAGTGGCAAGATACTATAAAAGTCTGTTTGGAGGCAAGATGACACCATAAATTCCAGAAAGAACCTTACGGGGCAAAAATACAGAAAGAAACTAAGAAAATAAATAAAACACTGCAGGCAAAAGTGAAAGCCAAACCAAGCTGTAATAACTGTGAGAATATTTTGAATCTTACAACTGTAATTAACTATTTGAAGAGGCACAATGTTTTTGATAAAAGCAGTGAGGGCTTATGTGATTAGACAACCACAAAACCAGTTTGTTCCAGACTTTGGTAACAAAATTGTTCCTCATAGAGAACTGGGCTTTAAAGTATTTTGGAGAAATCTGAGAGCTGGAAATCATTTCAGAAGGGTGTTAGAAAGAGATTTCATCATCTTGCTTCATGGGAGTCAGCTTCATGGTTTTTGTTATACCTTGCAATACTTCATTTTAGAAAGGAAAGTTTGTAAATTTGAATAAATAGAATCTGTTTTAAAAGTGAGTTTTGAAGAATGATTTAGCAATTGTTTGTGGCTTATGTTTTTGTATAGAAATAATTGTTTTCTGGAGGAAAATATACTGTCTCCCGAGTAAATTCCCCTGATTTCCTAAAAAGAGTATTGTTTTCTGCAAAGATGATGCAAATATTATAATGATGGATACCTTGAACTTATCACTGCTCATTTTTAATTAGCCTAAATATTAGCTGGTTTTTTATTACTTGAAATAAACATTACAGTTTAAGAACAGGGGTCATTACTGTCATCTCATGTCTGATCTTGCCATTTTGATGTTCTGTTTTAGAAAGAAGTTCCAGGTAATAATTATGCATTTATAACTGACACCTTCCATGACGCATTCTAACTTGTGCTCCAGAAAACACAGGAAAATACACGCAGAATAAAAAAATGCAGTATGAGTTGTAACTGGTCTATAATCTACAATGCCAAGGGACAGAGCTACCTGCAGGTCTTCTCTTTCAAGGCACTGCCTTGAAGGGCCTTGAAGGGCCGCCATTATACTCACCACTGAATCCAATCTTTTCTTTATCACAGAAAAGACATCCCTCTTTTAAAAGAACCTCAGAAAAAAAAGAACCTTTTTTTCTGAGTTCCTCTGAAACAGCACCAAGAGATCTGTACACGGGTATTCCATAAAAAGCTTCACAGAGGGTGTTGTAAGACACAATTTAGGACTAGAGGGATTGTCATCAGCCCATTTACATGGCAGTGTCTCTTTATTTGAAATTACCTTTATGCTTAGTATAAATATATAAAAATATGTATATTTATACACACTTCTTTTTTTCCTGATGAAGGGAATGGTATTCAGTAGATGGCTGCTTAAGTAATATGGGTTTGTTTTAATGTGAAGACTAGAGAACCTCTTGTGATATATAGGTACATAATCTAACTCTGCCATTATTATTTGTTGGCTTTCTGTATAGCTAAAGTTCTGATTACGTTTCAGCTGTAAGGATGCAATTAAGTTCATGGATAAGACTTTGTCTGCTACGGTATCCTGTTCTTGGTTTTCACAGAAGCATTGTTCTTGTTACTTTAAGAAACACGGGAGATGAACACATATTATTTCAGGCAGTCACAGCATAAAAAGTTTAGAGATTTGTGTTATTTATAGTCTTGAAACAGGGAGGGGTTGTTTAAAATTTTACTCCCTGAAGCAATGTCACTCTAAGTATGAATTTTTCTTTCGTTCTGAAGAACATCATTACATTCTCCCTAATGCTGTTGCACCAACGAACTGCGGTGCTCTGACAGAGGAACTATTTCTCAGAGCAAAAGGATGGCCCGTCTGGAACTGCTCAAGGGAGATGTGAGAAGGTACAAGGCGTGACAGTGTTTCTGTGATCTGAGCATTTTCCCTTGAAACTGGGCTAAGACTCTTGAAATGGTTTCAGAAGACAGCAGTTGATGGATGGTTATACCCAGGACTGAACCTCTTCTTCATGTTTTACACAACACAAATTAATGATCAGTGTTCTCGGCAATAAGGAACTGCCCTTCTTGTAATGAGCTTTGTTATGAACTGTAAAATAGCCAGGAACCTTAAGTATTTTGACCTGTTGTAGTCCATGCCTCCTCAGCTCTGTTGTTGTCAGTACTCAGCGTAACTAAGCTAGAACTGGCTTGGAAACATCTCTCAGGACTGGAAACACTCACAGTGAGTATAGTGGAGACATATCCTGTGAGCCAGTATCCCCAAGACATTCAGAATTCACATATTCTCCTTTCTCAGGATGTTTTTTTAGCTTGATCATATGCATATACAAGGAGTTTTTGGAGGACAACACAGTTTGGTTTTGTACTGTGACAGTAAAAGTATACATTTCTGTGTCATATTGTCATGGTTTAGCCCCAGCCGGCAACTAAGCCCCACGCAGCCGCTCGCTCACTCCCCCCCGGTGGGATGGGGGAGAGAATCGGAAGAGCAAAAGTAAGAAAACTCGTGGGTTGAGATAAAAACAGTTTAATAGGTAAAGCAAAAGCCGCACACGCAAGCAAAGCAAAGCAAGGAATTCATTCACCGCTTCCCATGGGCAGGCAGGTGCTCAGCCATCTCCAGGAAAGCAGGGCTCCATCACGCGTAATGGTGACTTGGGAAGACAAACGCCATCACTCCGAATGTCGCCCCTTCCTTCTTCTTCCCCAGCTTTATATACTGAGCATGACGTCATGTGGTATGGAATAGCCCTTTGGTCAGTTTGGATCAACGATCCTGGCTGTGTCCCCTCCCAGCTTCTTCTGCACCTGGCAGAGCACGGGAAGCTGAAAAGTCCTTGACTAGTGCAGCAACAACTCAAACATCTCTGTATTATCAACACTGTCTTCAGCACAAATCCAAAACATAGCCCCATACCAGCCACTATAAAGAAAATTAACTCTATCTTCTCAGCTGAAACCAGGACACATATCCATCATAACATGATCTCTGTTCTTACTGGTATAGCTCTGCTTTGGATAATTCTCAAGAGAAAGGGTAAGACAATAATCGATTGTACCATCAGAAGGAGATGGATTGTAGATAATCCTCCAGAGACGCCTGGCACAGGAGTTGGCAGAGACAGAGCCAGTACTGTACAGCCACTTCCCAGATTGTCCCATCCCTGGCTGCCAGGCTTCTTGCCTCTGCTCCTCTGAACTTCTGCACTGCACCCAAGGCTGAGTTACCAGCCACACACTCAGTGCTTCCCTGCTTTCTGGGAGTAGGGAACGGAGGGTGCAGATGGTGGGGCCATCACACCCGCTCTTCAGAAGGGGCCAGCACACCTGGCTAGGGGTGTTACACACCACCAGTGCATCTCCGCGCATAGGAGAGGCAGAATGCAGTTGACGACCATCTTTGAGATGGTTTGACTTTTCCACCGTAACCTCTACCTACAGTGCATGTGAATGACAGTATTATTTACTTTTTTTGTAGGATGTGCATTATATTCAAGAGGTATTAGCTTGATTTAAAACGAAATGAAAACGCAAACTGTACTGCATAGAACTTACTATTTGTGTGATAAAAACACCCCGAATGTGCTGAAATGAAATCAAATGGAAGAGTGCAGCTGTTCAATAGTATGCAGGAAAACTATAGCATACTTAGAGTTTACATTCTGAAGCTGGGAGTCGACTTGAAGATGGATAAAACAATACCATGACATATTCCTGTTGATGCCAGTCAAGAACATTTCTTCTGCCTATCCATAGTCTGTTTTAAAATGTACCTTTATTTTTTCTCTACTACCAGCTTTATTCAAATGTAAATCTATTGACTTTAGCAGAGTTCTGATATTTATCTCATTTCCTCAGTGTATTTTCAAGTCTTATGCATGACTTTTCTCTCCTGCAAAACCCAAGGAAGAAAAACCCACCAAGGTCTATTATATGCAAACTGAAGCGCAGCATCTGCAAATTGTTGGAGGCTGAGGGGGTATTACTGGGTGCTGACCCTGTTTTAATACCCTTTCGTAGGCCTCTGAGGTTAGCTTGCTGTCAGATAGAGTACTGGGCGGGGTGGACCTATCCATCTGACATGGTACAGCCTTTATTATATTCTTCTGATTGCAACTCTACTGTTAAATTATTTGAATCGTCTCTTAGGGACACTAATCTAATTAAGCTATTTTTTAGAGTTTGAAAATACTAACATGAATAACAAAATCCAGCATAACTAATAATTATGGGTTTTTTCCCTAGTAAAAGACCAATGACCAAAATAGAAAAAAACCCACCAAACTCCCTCCCTCCTTACTCTGCAATGATATATGGCTAAACACAAGAAAGAAAAATGGTCAGTCTTTTTACATGTGACAAGAGAGTTCCTACTGAATTTATCACAGCAATACTCCTTTGACGAGCCAGAAATCATGGAGGCATCCTAGGGAAGAATTTTTGTTTCTAGAGTGAATGGTTAAGGTCACTGGGAAAACAAAGAAGAAAGCTTGTATTCATGCTGCTGCTACTAGAGCCTCGGATTAACATTTGGGGCTTTAATTTGAGCAGTGTCAAATACCATAGTGCTTAGAAGCAGAAGTACAAATATTTGCACTTAGAATTAAGGCTTTGCTTCTTTTAACAAAGTGTATGCACTTGTAAGTTTTTAAATATAGAATCACATGTGAGAGAAACTTGGCAGCCTAGGATGCTAAAAGATAGGAAGGTACCACTTCCAGGGTACTACCCTGTGGGCTGGGAGCCTGGAAACCTTGGCTAAGTTAGGAGCTGGCTTCTCGTAACCAATCTGGAGACCTTTCCTTCTCTTTCTGTTTGGTAGCTTGGCAGTCTGGGGACTTACCTGAGGTGAGGGGGATCAGCACTCAGGTCCTTCCACTGCCTGGTGGGATGGGATCCCAGATCTCCCACTATCAAGGTGTTTCCGGCTGCTCTCTCTCGTGCTTTTGCTTCTGTTCGGCATTGCATAGATATTTAGCATTGTAAGAGCGGCAATTAGAGCTTTCACATATGCTGTAGGAGAGGCAGTCTCTGCCTCCTCTGAATATTTTATTCATGTGATCAGAAGCATCCTCACATGGGAAGAACTGAGAGCACCTTTATTTAGATGACCCAGCAGTTGATAGAGTTGGAAGGTCAGAGGCTGCCACTGCTGGGGGGAATACTGGTGGCACTGGACCATTGATCTGGCTGCATGTGGCTTTCTTGCAGCTTTACTTCTGTTGACAGGAAAGCAAGTCTGTCATCCCAAATAGGTACAAATAGGTACTTAAATAGGTACTTTGGTTGAGTCGCCATCCCTGGAAGTATTTAAAAGACGTTTGGATGAGGTGCTTAGGGACACGGTATAGTGGTGGTCTTGGTAGTGTTACGTTTACGGTTGGACTCGATGATCTTAAAGGTCTTTTCCAACCTATACGATTCTGTGACTCTGTGATTCTGTGATTAATCAGAACGTTAATTAGGATACAGCATGGTTTCTATGGGATTAAATCCATTCCTAGTTATCAAGTCAGTTCTCAAAGTATGGGCAAAGACCACGATATTGCAGTGCTAGGTATGGAGCAATGCTACTAGGATTCAAATGAAAGAAGTGTGCTCAAACAGTTCAGTGTTACCAAAGTGTAGGTGGTTCTGGTATACTCATCTGCAGACATGTAGCAAAGCAGGAGGTTTTTTTGTGTGTATCTCTAGTGTTAAGTGGAGGTTTGAAAGACGTTAATTTGGGACTTCAGGAGTCAGTTAGGAAACTCCGTCCCTGTTGTGAAGATACTAATTGGAGGCAAAGAGCTTTCCCACACAGCAGAAGTCAGATTAAGCACCTGGTTGCTTGGACTGTGTGCACGCCTGTTTCACATAGCGCAAAGTGTTCTCGCAATTGTACCTGTTCAGTTGTGGGCACCAAATGATAAAGAATAGCTGTCTGACAGCCTGCTTGGCCTTCAGCTGTTTTTCTAAGCCTACAAGGCAAATTTGGCTGGCACAGTGGGAGAGCAGCTACACCCAAGTAAACAGTCTGATTCAGAGTTTCTTTCCTTTGGCTAAATGAAGCGTGCATAGGAGGGACTCGGCAACCCCCAGTTTGGAGAGCCCAGGATTCACAAACAGCAGCTTACTGGAGAAATACACTGTGCTGGTGAGGAAGGCTTTTTTTTTGTTGTTTTTTTTTTTTCATCCAAGCTATGATGATCTTTCCCAAAGCATGACGTTTGTTCACCCTTTCTGGGCGGGCAATGCTGGCACTCCTGGTTTCCAAAGCTCTTCCAAGGAATAGCTCTCTCATCGCCTCGATGGCTGTGGCCTCTCCCAAACCCCACGGGTTATCCAGGGTACACAGCACAACAGGGTTTCCCGGGGAACACAGCGCAGCGTCCTGCAAACTGCCCCCGTCGCCACCGGCCCGGGGCTGAGGTTACTTCTGCAGAACAATAGGCTGAGCTGTATTTCACTGTCAGCGCGGTGACAAATTGTGGCCCGCTGAGACTCTGAGACATATGTAACTTGGCTGGCAATCAATGGCAAAGGTCACGAGTTGTTGTCTTACATCTTAAAGCTCAATGAGATGGTTTTGTGCCATATCAGTCTCTGTGTATTAAGTTTCAGTAAAGAGGGGGCAGAGGAGGAGGAAAGAGATTTTTATCTGGAGTTAGGTGATGTTAAATGTTCTAAATAATTAGATAAGATTGTGCATGCCAAACTGCATAAAGAACAGATCATGTTTTCTGATAAAGTGTCTCTGATTCCCTCTGCCTCCCTGCCCTCCAGTACATGCATGCATGCATGCACACACATGCACTTTTTAAGTGGTTTCAGGGCTCATTAAATAAGCCGGGCTGATAGCTCTAGAAAATGTCATTCTTTCTCAATGGGGCAATGAATCCATGCTCTGCACATTTTTGGAAGTCTCAAAAAGTAGCCAAAGTAGGTGAAAATTCATTTTCCATGGCTGATCCTTTTATTCTCAGCATGGGGGTTTTAAAGCCTGACTAAGCACCCATTGCCTGGGCAGTGTCCCAGAGCTTACACCACAACGACTGCCGCTTCAGCTCGGTTTACTTTCAAAACTCCTGTTGAATTTCCAAAGAGGTGTGCAAAGGTTACCAGGAACAGGCGTATAAGGATACCCGGAATGTACTCCTGGCCGCATTTGAAAGGAGCCTTGACCAAATCTGAGCCATGCTGGAAAAAACTGATGCGAGGATGTGATTATGCAGGGTTGCCCCCATGGGCTGCAGCTCCTTCTGAGACTGGAGGAGAAGCCAAGAGGAGAACTGGCCTTACCCCTTCTTCCTGAAGCCAAGTCTGCCCTCACCCCAGGACTTAGCTCCTCCTAATGGAAAGAAAATATCTTCCTGAGTGAAGTGCCACCTTGAACATTTCTTTTATTCATATCCTTTCACTTCCCTGGCTGCTGTCACATCAATGTTATTAAATTGGGATCTATGGTGGTTTATCAGGCGGAATGCTTGAAAGCTCTGGGAAGCAAACATATGACAGAGGTAGAAACATCAGGGAAATCACAAGAATATCATTAAGATGAAGAGTCTTTAAAAGGCAGTGCTACCACTCCAGAGGTCTATCAGCCTGGGAGGACTGCAGCTTAGCTTTTTTAGTTCATTACAACCAAGTAAATCTGGTGTCAGCAGAAACTACATCTAGGGATGGACTTGCTGTCACTCTTTCCAGACAGATACCTTCTACAGCTGAATAAGTTTGTCTTCTGCACCTCACTCCCTGCAGAGGAAAACATAGGGAGCATCAGTTCCCATCTGCGGATTGCAGAGGAACTGGTGTGTGGAGTGATAACCTGAGCATCCTTCTTCCACGGCGTGGGCGATAGGACCAAGCAGGGAGGCTATATACGCCTTTCCTGCAGATGTGTTGGCTGATGGCTCCCATGTGTGATGGGGTTACAAAGTCTCTTGTGTGGTCTCACTGCAGTTTACTCCTTACATATCTGCTTGGCAGTATTATTTCTTGCTCTGGGGCAAGAAATCAAGAAATCTCAATCTGGGGCCTGATTACTGTGGAGAAAGGGGGGGTGTGGGACTTTGGCTCGGGTGCGTGCTGCAGTGGGGCTGTGGCAGGAGGCACAGGCGGCATGTGAACAAGTGTTCCCCACGGTCGGTGCTCCCTCATGGCCAACCCAGGGCACCCACGGGGCAGCCAGGCTACGGCTGGTCATGGTGCACTATGAGAGCTGAGACCACCACACTCAACCAAAAACTGATGAAGAAGGGAAAAGGTGAAAGCAGCCATGAAAATTCCCTTCAACATTTGTTTTTCCAGTGCAAATACTTTATGAGTACAAATAGATGAATGTTAGGCATGACATTGTTATTCACTCCTTTGAGCTCATACTTGTCTGTGAATCACCAAACTATTAGACGAGGAGCCATATATGCTGAACAAATCCTGTGCCTGATGGATGTGTATGGGTATGCAAGGCCCCGGGTCAGGGCAGGACTCTGCAGCGTGCATGGCAAAGGCTGTGAGCCCTTGGGTAAGCCAAGGCTCGCTTACGGCTCTCATCTCTAAGCAATTCTTGTAAGAGATGCTGAACAGGAATAATGTCAACCCCTGCTCTTTCCTGACTGGAATTTTACACTTTGTATTGATGCACCCTTGAGGAAATAAATACTGTTTGAAAATATCTATACGCACATGATTAGAGCTGCTAGGGGAGCAGAGGGAGGACGGGGAGGCGAGTGTGCGCTCTCCCTTCCCCCAGCCACCGTGCAATGAGACGATACGAGCAAACAAAGCCGGTGCTTACAGCCTTACCCAAGGATAGTTTAAAATAAAGAGAAAGATAATACTTTTGAAACCAGGGCCATAATTACTATTTATTTCAACAGCAATTTGCCTTATTATGGTGCACAGCATTTGTTACCTAGGCAACAGGTTTCTGTAGAGGCCTGACTCAAATTAAAGTAAATCAGGCAAGATCTAAAGTCAATATCAATATTATATTTTAAAACCAAAAGACTAGGGAGTCAGCAATTTCACCTAAGTGTTGTATTTTTTATTGTTGTCATAGGCAGATACAAGCAGCACAGTTTGCAGCCGAGTAATACTTTACTGTGCCTGACTGATCTTCTTCGTATACATCTGCAAATAAAGTGAATTTTACAGGAGTCCTGTGCTTTCCTGAGGAAATAACTGTGGGCATGGACAAGTGACATGCAATACACTGCTGCAGCCGTGTGTAGAAGAAGCACCACTGACGTGTCTAACCTGCTAGTTTAGTCTCAAGCCCTTGCTCAAGCCCAGCCTCCACGTAGTTTGTGAGCAGGTATGTGCTTTGCTGTGGGCTCAGGTGGATATTCAGCATACACCCGGGGACGAATGCTTGGGTCTGGTCACCACCTTGGTACCTCTGCCCTCTTGGGTGACCTGAACAGATGAGCATGGGGGAGGCTGAGCTCCCTGGAGCAGTCTATGGCCAGAGCTTATTCATGGGTTGTCCTAAGCACGGGTGCTTTGAGTGAAACTAATAGGCAGGGATATGTATGGAAAGCATCCATCCATGGATGGAGAGCATGACATGAGGCTCAACGTCCTTATGCTTGTCTGCAAGCCTGTCTTAATCTTACAGCGTAAGCAGAGGCCAAACACTAGTTTATGAATTCAAAACCAGTGTGAGGTTTGATGTTTTTCTCATCTATCAGCAAATAATTAAATTAAAGGACCGAACATTTACAAGTGGGATGTAGGGAATAGTATGCAGATATACTTTCAAATGTAGCTTTTGGGGAAAAGAGGGTTGTATTTTAGGACTTTTTCTTACCTGAAGGAACACTGGAAATGTAAATCAGTGAAGATATAAAATTTTTAGGAAAGGAGTCTGACTCCAACAGATCTTTTGGAGTCCAAGGCAGAAAGAATACAGAAAAATAGAGCTAAGCACTATGAACTATAAATATATTAATCTCTTTATAAATTCTGCTTAAAAAAATGCTAGTCAGCAAACACTAGACAGCTTGGAAATGAGCCATTGATCATTCTAACCTTTTTTTTTGCACTTTTTCTCCTTTGCTTTTTGCTTTTTTTGTTTTTTGTAAGTACAGAACTTCTGCAAAAAATCTGTCTTGAAAGCTTGAATAGGCCTAGAAAAAGTAATAGGGAGTTTGTAGTGAATAGCAATGTAGGAAAGCTCAAATATTCCCTTCTTTTAGACAGCTCTGTAACTACAATCCTTTAACGGGGAATTTTCCCTGCAGATTTTTGACCTATTATATAGATTTGACCAGCTATTATAGGCTTTCCTTTTCGGATTGGGCTTCTACTCTTGGCAAGCCACCGTTTTTGTTATCTAACCCTTCCTTAATGTACCTCAGTCAGCCTTTCTCCATCCCAGGGCTGCTGAAACGTTAACTGTTGTGGCAATTACAGACAGACTCCACAGCTGCTTCATGGCTGCCTGTCCATCCCGGTCGCCTGTCCTTCACACCCCTCTGCCGCAGGCAGTACTCGGGCAGGGTGCCAGCCCGCGGGGCTGGAGCTAGCTCAGTGTATTTGCTCTCAAGACAGTCACCCGCCTTCTGGTGATGCTCTTCAGGACTGTGCCATTCCCTTTTATCCTGCCTCTCACATAGTCTCTGAGAGTGCTGAAAAATCATTGAGAGAAAAGAAAGGTCCTGACTGTTACAGCCATTGGGCAGCAAATATTTTGCTGGAAAAACTTCATTAAGATGCTGCAATATGACCCTAAGGTAGTGCCTACTTTCTAAGAGCCTTTACAAGTTCACAGCTGCCAATAAATCCTACGGTGGTAAACAACCCCAGCTGCCTGGTGTGGAGGGAACAAGAGCTTTTTAGTAATCTTAAAGTACTTTGACTCACTGTGCTGCGCTCGGTTGGGTTTTCAAACATGCACTTGGGGAAGCTGCTTCAGTTTGTGCTGAAAATGTCGGACGCTTTTCTTGCTAATATGCATCTCGTCTGTTGATTCAGTATTTCTAGTAATACCAGCAATCAAATGTAGGAAAGAGTGTTCCACCTTAATACAGACGGAGAAAGAGGTACACGATGAATCATTTGCATGTTGGCAAAAGAAAGGAGTTTTACTCAGCTTTGGCAAAAATAGGCATTTATTGGTTGCTAAGTTTCCCCTGAATCCTTCCTGATTACCTTCTTCGCAGGGTCTTAGGGAGGTGCAGGATTTTGGAGGTAACATGTTTTGGATGAGGTGTTATCATTGGCTTCCGTGACTGGTAATGATTAGCAAAGGTCCCCTGGTTCTTTTTTCCGAGAATATCCTGGCCATGCCCCAATTTCATAACATGCAAATTCCCCACTTCAGTTTTAATAAGCCATTGAACTGTGTATGCCACTGGACTGTTATTTTTGGAGCTGCTCAGAAATTATTTTTCTTAATGAAAATTATGCCTTATGATGAAAAATGAAGCTCATGTTTTCAGTTGAAAATGCTTTTGTTTTGATACCTCAAGCATCTCATGAGAGCAGTAGTCTGCATGCTTCATACTCCAAAGCCTTCAGCTGTGTGGGCTTCTTAAACAAACTGCTCCTCCCTTGACCTGCGTATGAGTTCCCGGTTGTAGGACTCGTTATATGATATCCAGTCCAGCTAGAAAACCTGGGCAACAGAGAGGACTGGAGACAGCTACAGCTTTCATGAACCACCACAGGGACAATCCTAAAATGTTTTGGGTTCTTAAGGAAAAAAAAAAAAAAAAGAAAAAGATGATTTAGATTTCTGGTAATCTGCTTTAAGGAAAAAAGAAAAAAAAGCTAATTTAGATTTCTGGTAATCTGCTTTTTGAAAAACAAGAAATTTTGTCCGGTAAATGGCTAGTTCTCACCAAGAAGTTAATTTAGCTGAAAACTTGTCAGAAAACAGTGTGAAAAAAAGAGTTTGCGTATCATTCGCCGGTTTCCTTTTGTAAGGAATAACGCTAATTCTGTCAGAGAGCTGGTCTGCACCGCACCAGAGGAAGGTTGATAAGGCCTATGCCTGATGAAATTATAAATGGCCGCAGCTGAGATGCACACACACAGAGCACTGAACACAGTGGAAACTGGGGAACACGAACAGACCACCTCCACCTGGGTGTTCAAACTCTTCTGCTGCATGACGAACCTGTAGGATAAGCATTTTACCGCCTGAAAATACCGAGAATTTTACATTACCCACAACTGCTTTCAAACAATTGCAGGCTGATTTTCAAGGTATTTGGACCAGAAGGTCTTGCATGAGAGTTTTTTTTTAACTTGCTTGGGTACTATTTTGTTAAGGGTTGGCATGACTGCCTCTTGAACGTCAGCTTTTTTCCCATCCCTGTTCTCATTCTTGCTATATAGTCTTAGATTTTTAAATAATAAATATATTGTCTTTTTAACTCAGAACCTGGCGTGTGGTTTTGGCTGCCCTATGGCAGCAGCAGGTCCTGACGTCACGTTCTCAGACACCTTCCTCTCCCCGTTTCAGCCGGCTCTTCAGGTCCCTCACGTTGCTGTTTGCACAAGTGGGGCTTTCTCATGCTTTTGTGCACTTTGTCACAGGCCTCTGAATTGCCTGAGTTAATCTCTGAGGATTTTTCTCCTCTTTTTATTGCAATGGGCTACCTCAGCCAGGTTTTGCAGTGCTAAAAAGAACAAGTTGGGGAGAAATTTCCTTCTATTCAAACTGTGGATTTAAAATCCATTGGTTTATGGTATGCTCAGTGCCAACTTTGCTTTCTTTGTGAGAATCAAAGATTTTCCACCTATAATAAAATGATTTGCTGGGCCTTATGGCTTTGTCTAAAATGCTTTATACATTTATGATCCCTGTTAAACTTCTGTTTTTCATGTCAACTGAACTGCTTGGTAAGATATTCTCATTTCCTAGCTTCCCTGTGTTCGCCCATTCCCCCCCCCCCCCCCCCTTTTAACCACACAGCAGCAAAAAAGGTGTTCTTTGGTTAGTGGAAGTCAAGCATAAAATTTTCAGAGTTTCAGGCCAATTAAGGACTTTTGTACTGCTTCAAAAGTAACAAGCACTGAAGAACAGCGAATTCACAGAAAATTGATGGGATTTAGGCATGTTAGTTGATTTTATGCTGAAAACACACTATTGTGTCTTCCAAGATACCTTATGTCTTTTGTGTCTCCCTTCTCCTGCTCCGGTGAGACTGATAGAGCAGACAAGATTCACTGACTGACTCCTTTGATGTCAATGGGATGAAAGCCACGGGCTTTGGGCTTTCAAGATGACTTGGTGTATTATTTTCTGATTGCCTTAATAAAGCCACTGTAGCAAATCTACAGCTGCTGGGATAATTTTAATGCAGCAATTGTCTTTCTTATAGTGGTATTATATGTAATTATATTGTGCCCAGGAAAAAAATAATCCTGCCATGCCTTCAGGATATTTCTGGAGGCTGCTCTTCTACAATATTCATTTTGATTGCTAATGTGATAGGTAAACCTGTTAGTTTACCTATCATGCAGTCAGTCTGGCTTCCTTTGTTATACATGACTATATCATGTAAGATCTACCTTTGATTCAAAGAGCTCGAATTGGCTGAGGGGAGATAACTGAACTGGCAGTCCTACTCTGAAATGTGAGTATCTATCTATCTGAACTGCAGCATTAGCTCCCGTGTTTGCTAACTCTTTGGGACGTGACCGAATCTCAAGTTCAAAGATGCTATTTTTTTAAAGACCTAGAGGTGTTTCGTCTGCATGGGCAAGTCAAGTTTGCTTCTCCCTGACTCATGGATTCTGCCTGTGTAAGCTGTCTGGCAATGCTGCAGCTCCTGCATCACCAGGAGCAGATGCAGCTGGGTGTCCCTGTAGGTGCCTATAATGGTTCTGCAGAACCACATGGAGTAGAGAGTAGTAAATATGTATTGTGATTACAAAATAAGCAGGTATCCATCTACTAAATGGACCACGGCACCTTCTGAATAAAAACCATATTTACTGTGCAGACACAGTTTAGAGAACAAATGAACCTTTCAGATGGTTTTCATTTCTTAGTCTGTTCTGTCCAACATAGATATGAATGTTGATTCTTGCTTCCCCAAAAAGAGGACTGCAGTGATTGCAAACCTCTAGGTATTTTACATGTTTATTTCATCTTCTCCAAACAATTACCTAAAGCTTCTTGAAGATTAAAATTAATCAATTTATGTTTAATTGAACTGTGTTTTAAAAATCATGACATGTATCTTTACTCCTAAGGTAGATTTAAAAATAACCAGAAAACATAACTACTGAGAATATAATTGAACAGTATTTATCTTTTTAATCGCTTGCTGGTTATGTTCTAGGCTTAGTATCTATGACTGAATATTCAACAAAATATCAGAAAGATTTTCTTATTAGACTCCTACTTAAGTGCCCAAAGCATAAATTAATTCTTACTTTCAGCTGCTAGTAATCCAGCCAGTACTCAGTATTTAGTATGCTGGATCTGTGATAGAAACATGTCCCCGCACAGGCAAGTGTCTTTGACTTCAGTACAGTATTAAATAACTAATGTTGTGACAATCTTTCAGAAATGTCATCACTCCTGCTTGTCAAACGGCTCTTCAACACTTTTACAAACCGGCCGATAGCAATGCGGCTTGTTAGCTCAGCTTAAATAGTGGCTCCGAAGATATGACTTCATTTACAGATCAGAAGAGACTTTACATTTCTGTCAGGGTGGTTGTACAAACCATTAAACAAGCTGCCAGGCACAGGGATGCTCTCAGAAAAACCAGGAGGAGCAGCGGTGCCGCTCAGCAGAGGACCCCGCGCGACTCCCCCTCCGCAGCCCCTCCACATCCCTGCCGTGAGTGACAGCGCTCTGATGAGCTGCTCCTCGGGGAGGGTTTCTTCCAGTTAGATAAATACATAGGCATCCACACACTCTGCCTCTTCCTATTTATTAGAAAAATAATAATCTGAAAAGCCTTTCCACCCGTATTGTTGTACAACAGCGAAATGGGATAACTGCCCGTGGCTCTGATGTATAATCAGATTCCAGATGCAATAGATTGGACAGCAGATTATCACTAACCCACTCCCATTTAAGCTCAGGTGACAGACTATTCTTTTCCATTAATATGTTGATTTTTTTTTTTTATACAAGCAACAAAAGGAGGAATATGGGATGAAATAAGGAGGTGGATGTGGAACTGAAGTTTCTTTTATCACCAGCTAATTCACCTTTCCGCTTTAAAACCTATGTCCCACCTCCAGTGGCTCTGAAGATGGACTTCTTACAGCATCGTGATGCCTGCCTCATATTTTGCCTGCTTGAATGTGTTCATATTTAATCAGGGTATTATTGCGTATTTTTGCAGATACTACCTTGCCTGCAGCTATGGCAGCAGCCTTTTAGAAGAGTCCTTTAAACTGTAATTAAATAAAACAAATATACACAGAAAGAGTGCAGAAGCTGTTAATTGAGGACAAGAGCATTCGGGATGCAAGAGGTGCTATTTTTCTGTGTTGACCTCTAATAATTTGCATAAACCACCTGCCTTAGTTTATCCAACAGTTAAATTGTTATAAGAGCACGTTTTTCCCCCAAGGGTTGTGGACAGAACTCATTAATGTTTCACAAACACTTCCAAATGCTTTTGTAAGACCATCCTATTCATAGTGGGTCACACTAATGAGATCTACTGATAAAAGGTAAAAAACAGGCATTATTATAATATTATTCACTTTCAAACACAAATATTTTGATGGAGTATAACAATCATGGCACCTTTACAGTGAGACATTTATCATCATTTTTAATGAAAGCATTATTTCTAATTAAACCAGCATTAATTCTACAGCAATAACATTAATTTTTCCATTGACAAGCCAATCAAAATTCTGACACTGATAGTCAGAGATTTTGTAATTAAATTCTTTATGACACATCCCACCTCTGACTCTGATTTTTATCCACCTCAGTACACAGTGCTGCCAGCAGCTTTCCGAAATAATTTAATAATTTCTGAGAGCGCCGCTATTCATTTATAAGCCACCCTCCCCACCCCCTGTGATATAAACCTTTCCTAACAAAAAAGCCTGGATTTTCTTCTCTCTTCAGCCTCAGTTAAGAGGGTTATTGCCTATTTCCAGCGACTTCTGAAATGGGCCAGATGCATCTGTATGAGCCAGGTGTTGACCAGAAGCGTTTAGCATCAGGCCTTATTCTCACCTCCCATAGCATCTCCGGGTGGCTCGGCTGGATCCGGGTGAGCATGGGACACCGGAGCGTGGTGTGCCTTCAGCGAAGGCGCGAGGGCAGGGTGCAGCGCGGCAGATGTGCCCTGATGCACGATAACTCCCTCACAAGGCAATGAAAGTCAGTCTAATTACTAACGCACAGACACAGACAGGAGCTAGCGTTTGTCCTCTTCTGAATCATGGAGATTTAAAAATTTGCTGCATTACTTAAGTTTTCCAAAGAAATACCTGCATTTTGAAAGGTGAAGTTTCTTCCAGACAGATCCAAGTCTTTTTTTCTAGAATGCCCTCAACTTCTCTTGAAAAGGATGCCTGAGGGTAGTGCTTGGTGCCTTGTGGAGGATGCTCAGTTCTCCAAAGCTGGGTGTGAGGTACAGACTGCATATGGTCAGATAAAGTTTAAACCTGCTCCATCCAAAGTTGGTGGAATTATGGCAACCAGGATTTCAGAAATACATTAAACATTATTATATACTGTCTTCCAGGTCTTTTTTCTCTGTTTTCAGTCCTGGGACTGCCTAATAGATGTTAGCTTTGTTTACACAAGGTTCCCTGAAGAAGTGCCTTCTGGAGAGAGGGATCTGTGCAAAGATTTCCTCTCTGTCCTACACATTTTTGGAGCCAGCTCTAAAGCAGGCTGGAAAAGGGAAGTCCTGCTCTGTAGGAATTCCTATCTTTTTAGTTAACGGATCATAGTGAAACATTTGAGAATGCATGTTATATGAAGCAGAAAAGCTGAAATGATAACAGTGAATTGTTTCAACACTGCAGAAATTAATTTGCAGCTAGCTTTTTAATTTACAATTCCAATGAAATTAAAAAGTTGCTGCAGAATATTTTGATTTATCTGAAACTCTCCTTCCGATGGAAAAAATACAATAGCAATGGGCATACTGAATCCTGCTGGTGATTCTTGAGGCTATTTGACTTTGAACACCCTTTCTCAAAAATACCTTTTTTGAGGAGGCTGTGTCGGGTGCAGGCAATGCACCCAGCAGTTCAGCAGGAAAGTTCAGCTTGGGTGCATTGCATTGTCCTCCAGTGGAGCCCTTCTACCCCTGGCAGGGTGCCTAGGAAAGACAGCCTGCAAACACAGGCACCTAATTGAGGAGCTCCAAGGCTCCTGTTTAGATGTAACATTTCGCTATGGAGTTTCCTCATCTCCACATAATCAATTTTTGCAGCAGGAAGGAGATGTTCAGATATTGTGTAGCAGAAAGAACGTCTTGACTGCCGAGTGATGTTTCCTTCATTAATAGCTTGGAAAAAAAATTCTTGGCTCTTTAGGAATGCAAGCAGGCCCAGATTTACAGGGTTACTGTACAGCCACAAGGTATACATGCTTGAAAGGTAAAAAATTAGTTTTAAACATAGGTGCTTCATATTCACTGGAAGCGAGCTGATAAAAGGTTACCCTGTCCAGAATGAAGTGACGACTACATTTGCCAGGAGTCCATATGTGCAGCACTGCTGAAAACTGTAGTTTTTCTAACTTAATGTACAAGTCCGTTACCTGTTAACCTGAAATAGCTTTCAAGAATTCTGAAGGTAATAAGTAACACTGATGTTGTTGCTTTATGAAAAGTATTGAGGTCCTAAGGCGGCCACTTTCTTTGCTATTGACCTGTTGAATGCTATGAAATTTAAAAATGTGGGCCAGAGCTGGTCTAGAAATACCTTTTTTTCTGGAGAGATTGAAGGCTGTGAATCTCTACTACAATGACCAGAAGAAGGTAACTGACCATAAAGGACATCTACAAACTTACAAACTGTGGAGCATTAAAGATCAAACAGCCCACTCCTCCTCAGTCAGCTATGGGGATACAGCTGGTAAGTAACTCACAGAATGTCCCTTCTTTTCAAAAGTTCTCCTGCCTGTCTCTAAAGTACATGAGGCTTTTTCCAGCTATATGAATGACTGTCTGGACCTTTGACTTTTAATGAAACACAGAAGCAAAACATTCCTTTGCAACCCTCGTGAACATGGAAAGAAACTTTTCTTGCAAGCTTTCCATTTTGCACAACAATTTTTGAAGGCCTGCCAACTGTATCAACAGCAAAACAACACTGGGTTGTGTATAACAGAAGTTAAAAATATGATATGCGTGTCCCAGAAACTATGGTCACGTTGTTGACCCTTGTAACACAGCCATGGCACAATTGTAATGAAACATACTTGCTTTGGCTACAGGAGGTCTACGGTTCCCACTGACACCTGGAGGTGGAAGTACCCTTACAAGTATGTGAACGGTGATCCACGTGCAGCAAAATCTCCACCAGAGCAGCTGAACCCCACTCTACTGAAGAGATGGAATGAGACAGGGAAGGGTCTTGACTTTGCCCACGGCATCCGCAGAGCCTGAGCGCTCCCCCGTGAGCTGGAAGGCGCTGACCTGGCAAAGCACTGTCAACCGAAAGTGACAGCCACTTCTGTCACCCCTTATCTCCTCTGCAGCTCAAGGACCAAAAATAAAAAGCTCACTGTAGAGAATATCTGGGGAGGATGTCTTCTGAGCATCTGACAGAGCCTGGCCATTTCATTGCTATTCTCCCTCTATGCCATAGAGGATACAAGAATTTGGGACTCACTTCTTCAAAAAATTGGAGCTGTAGTGTGAATGTGTCCGATAGATGCATTCGCTGCTAGAAGATGCTAGATCTGTCTCACTGGTGTACTCAAAAAGGGCAGGGATCTTTGTTCTTCTCAAACGTGGAAAGCCACCAAGTGATATTACTGCTATTCTAATAGCTTTCCTGTTGGCAATCCATGGAGGAAGTTTTTCTGGCTGGTCCTGGATCGCAGCAAGATCAGAACCACCTTGCTGAAGGAACAGGTCTGTTCCATATGGGGTTAAAATTGTACAGGCAAGATTTTGTTTTTGTTAGACACATTGTACTCCCTTAACAACCAGAATAGCACTGATGGATTTAGCTGCGTGGAGGAACAGAGAGCTGGGCAGCTTCCAGCATCACCCAGCGCTATCATACACTGCTGGCTACACTGGTGAGCAGCCATCTAAATTGCAGTCTTCTGAACAAGCATGAACACTTGGATGTGCTAGAGAAGGCTTACCACAGGTCTGTGCCTGCTCCTTCACTCTTCTACATCTACATTTTTGTGTTAAGTTCTTCTGTGATGATTATATCTTTATAGAACAACCCCCCATTTTTGCTTAGTTGAAAAGAGTCATTACATACCTGACGATTTGGAAGCTCCACCATAACATTTCCCAACCTCACTGGTAACTAACAAAAGAGCAAAGCCAGTGCAGAACTACTTACTGTCAACTTTTTGCTGCCAGCGACTCCAAAATGAATCTCATCTGAAGCGTACAGGCATAGCTTTGGACTAAAGACTGGCTTTAAAATTCATCTGAAAAATATATAAAACTGTTATCTAGCCTCACGTGAGAATACTGATGCCCTGATTCATGCACACCTGGAAGTGTGTGCGTTGAGTGTACAGTGTTTGCACTGAACAGATCTCTGGTTGTGTAACTGAATGCAACGATTAAAAGAAAAACTTCAGGATCAGAATCAACATTAGATCAGGGTTTAACCTCTGTGGCATCCATTTTGCAAGTCTTTTTAGAATCACCAGGCTCTTAAAGCATCTGTAGAATCTCCATCCAGTCTTCAGGGCCCTGGGCTGCTGGTGTCCCAAGCAGACCTCTTACAGACCACATCAGCAAAAAGCCTCTAAGCATGAACCCACCCTGGAAACTACAATTTGCATTGAACTGTTTCAGGATATTGCAGAACATCTTATACCTTGGGGAGATGAGGATGATATGAGCAAAAGGGCTGGTTGCAAGCTGTGGACTGCATCATGAATCAGTGCTGACGACAACTATTTGTCAAATGTGTTTTACACTTAACAAACAAGTGACTTGCAAAACTGTCTGTTGATAGCTCACTGATCTGAATTTAATTAGCCAAATGTTTCCTGTAATTTCTTTCAACATGGGAATCATGGTCTTTAGCACAATTGTTATCAAGAGAATCAGGCTCTTATATCTTCCCAGTAGACTGAGCTATCTGCTGTGTTAACTAGGAGATCCCTCCATTACATTGTATTAATAGCTCCATAGTCCAGGCAACGACATTACCTAAATCCAGTAAATGCATACTAAATGGCAATGTTAACAATTTAACAATCTAGTTGCAACCAGTAAGTTACAAAAAAAATCAAGTTGTCTCTGTCTTTCCTTAGTTTTCCCCTTAATGGTCTCATTAGTTTTTGTAGTTGGGCATAGCAGTTAATGGCCTCAGCAATAAATCCGGCAAAGTGAGGTTTTAAATCATCAAGGTAGGTCTGTGCTACTGGTTTGTCTTGTTATTTTCCATGTTGACCTCTGCTACCTTTATTTAGGTCATGCTCCCTTAACTTTAACTGTTTCAGAGTCTAACAGGCGATACCTAACTCTGAAATATTAAAACTTGATCACATACATGCCAGGTCAGTGAGTGCTCCAGGCTCTACAAAACGATGTATCAAGGCCTTCCAGGATTACAGTAGCTTAAAATCAGAAGCATTTGAAAACAGTGACAATATAACCATTGTTTCTTTTTATCTGTCTCTTGCAGTTCTGAACTTTATTATTCAGGTTTTGCCAGCAGCCCTGTGAGGGCCAGAGAGTCCCTTTTAAAAAACAACACCGCCACAAACCCACCAGTTTTTATTTAATTTTAATTTTGTTTTATTTTTGTTTTATTTAGTTTTAATTTTGACTCGAGGACCAGCGAGCTTATGGAAGAGCGGCAAGGAAAACAAAAACCACAAGCAAATCTCAAGACTGGTAGCAATGTGGTTGGCACAATGATCCTTCATCACGATTTCAGGATCTGTGTACTACAATAATAGTCAGATTAGTGATAAAGATCATTGCATTTTGTGTTTCCTTTCTCTTGACAGCTTTCATGTCTGATTCACCATGGTGTTTATTGAGTCCAGGGATGTTCAGCCAGTGTACAACTGGAGTAAAACAGCCATGAATCATGCCCTCGACATGCTCTTTACTGTAGCCACTAACACTTTATAATGTTGTCTAGAAATCCAAAAGAATGATTTAGTCAAACCATGGCTTCTATTTCATTTTTATTAAACCTGGCTCTCTGCCTAAACTCTTGGCATTTTGAACAGTGAACTTAGGCTAGAATATATTGCTTTATCCGGAACATTTGTAACCTTTATTGATCTGCTCAGGTAAAAGCACAGAGTAAAAGGTCTTTATTATTGATGTGGAAAATATTACTTCTCCATTGCTTTTCAGTCCACAAACATCTGCCACTTTTCCTTGATAATTCCCCTTAAGTCTTCCTTGTTCTGCACCTAGAAATCCCATCCATGGTTATTTTGTGGGATCCAGGTGTTTTTCCATATAGAATCATAGAATGCTTTGGATTGGAAGGGACATTTAAAGGTCATCTAGTCCAACCCCCCTGCAATGAGCAGGGACATCTTCAACTAGATCAGGTGGCTCAGAGCCCCATCCAACCTGACCTTGAACGTTTCCAGGGATGCGGCACCTACCACCTCTCTGGGCAACCTGTTCCAGTGCTTCACCACCCTCGAATAGTTGAATTAACAATGGCTCCCAGCACTTTCTCCACATCTCACTTTTGAATACAATCATTTTGCATGAAAACGGCTTACTATGGTCACCAATGTGGTCTCTCAGACCAATGTGGTCTCTTCCTGCAGCTGTGGCCACCCCCCAAGGGACCCCTCTGCGTTCCCTGCAGCAGTACCGCCCCAGGGCGAGCATCCTTCTGGAGAGCACAGCAGCTCCGCCATCTGCGCCTCCCCGCGCGTGTATATTTTCCAAGGGAAAGTCAATTGGCAGCAGAGACTGTTGTGCACAGCTTCGCTTTCTGATTTTACCACCCCTGATTTTATCACCTCTGCTCCTGCCCCCCCCGGGGCTGCGAGAGCCGAGCTTCCTCCAGCAGTGGGGAACGGTGCGGAGGGACCCAACACCTGCACCTGCCCCAGAAGTTGTGGGTGTATTATCATGGCTAATGATTTTTCAATTCTGTTTTTCTGCCTGATACTTGATGTCTCTAGTCCCTGTATCTGACAGTTCCAGCGGTGTAAGCAATAATTATCGTACCTGTCGCAAGCCCCGTGGCCCGGCCGCGGCCCGGGGAAGCTTGCTCGGTGCCTCCACCCTGCCAGGGCTGCCATTCCAGTGCCCTTTTTGCTCTTACGACTTCCGAGGCAGAAGAAGCCTCCCAAGGTTTTCGGTCAGTGCATAGCTGTCATGTCTCATTTTGCCTGATACACATCAAAGTGATACCTTGACAAGTGCATTTTCCTATGCCATTTGTTGATTTCTCCTTTCTAATTCCACCTGCTGGGACCCAAACTGTCGCCACATCGGTCACCAGGGCACAGAAAATTTCACTGGCTATTTTCTGTGGCTGAGTACAGGGTTTTTTTAGTTACTAGCATTTAAAAAAGATTATAGATTATGATTTTTATATGCGTGTTCCGTGTGTATGAGTATGTGTTCAGGCCATTTATATTATTTGTTCATTCCTCTCTGGGCCGCATGTTAAGTTTGTGTGTATTTGTTTGCATATTGAGGGTAATATAATTTATCTTTGTACAAACAAGGTGTGTATGTCTGTGTGCACTCAAGCAGGTTAATGCATTCATCTCTTCATATATGTGCAGTATGGTCCTGTCTGTGTTACATGAAGATGAGCTAATGTTGTGGTGTGTCCTTCTACATGCAGTATGTCTCTATCTGCATGTTAATACTTCTCAGCAGCCTGCTGTTTGAATCATACATCATGTAAGGAAGGCAGCATGGCTTCCCAGTGGAGAACATTTATTTTAGGTTTTCATTTTCTGAAATGAATTCAAGATGATGCTCCACCATTATGAAAGAAAAAAAAAAAAGTGTTTTGCCTGACTGAACTCTTTACTTGGATTGGGAGCAATGTCATGCTCCCAATGGCACCAAAGAACATCTCTGGATCCACTGGGTGGGATCCATCTCACCTGTTGTTGGCCATTGTAAAGTCAGGCTAGTCCAAGCTCATCATCTTGGCTCTTTCTGTAGTCAGTGAAAAAAATACAGGTCTAGAGGCTCCCTCCGCAGAAATCCCATCCTATGATAGATGCCTAAGCAGCTGGGAGGACAGCTGTCTAAGGACAGGTGTTTGTAGCAGGCCACTGAAACTTGCTGGCTTTTGCTTTGCTAATGTAGGAGGAGAGCTTTACTCACCTCTTTATCTGATGAGGTGAGTCCTGGGACTCCAGAAAAGCAAAAATAGCTGAACTGAACCTAGCAGTCTTTCTCTATGTTTCATGACCACAATTTTCCTTGCAAGCAGGTTTTTCAAGTCTAGACGTGGCCCACACTGGATGAAAGGCATTAAAGGGAGTGGACTAGAATATGTGAACTATAAACAGCACAGGCATTGAATAGCACAGATCCTGGAGGGAAACTGCAATAGAGGAACTGTGGACGCACGACTAACCCCAAAGCCAATGAAATACAATCCCCTTGAATTTATGGGCTTGCGTCTGATCCTACAGGTGAATGATGATTATCTTGCAAATGATGAAATAATCTGATTTTTAGCACCGGGGCAAGGCCAACAGCTAACATTTGTATTGTGCTGGAACTGCTGAGCAGACAAACAGGACATCAGTGCTACAGCACTGGTAAGCCCGATAAGGAATATAAAGCAGCTGTCCCCAAAGGAGTATGAAGATGCTGAGTAAAAACAACAGGGTCCAGGCAGTGAACAATTAATACCCATTTTTTAATTATTTTCCCCACAGTATTTGTGAAAGGAAAGATAGAAATCCAAGGCAAAACCTGGTGCATTTTGGCCATTTTGTAGCTATTAAGACATAAAACAGACACAGATTTGGACTAAGCAAAACTACAAGATGTTTATTATCCAGTAGAACAGGTTTTACCCTCACCAAAAGGGTCTTGGAGGTCTAATAGGATACTCAAACTCGAACAAAAGGGAAAGAGATGAGCTTTCCCTTTTTCGGCTTTGATATGCTTGAGACAATCAGTAACTTGATGGATCTGGGGAAGCACACATTTATAGAACAGCAAGGTTTTTTATGAAAATCCAGTTGCTGATATACATAAAAATTTATAGAAGTGGACTCTTACTATGTTCTAAACCTCTCTGTTTAAGCTGGATTTTTTACATATGATGAACTTACAGTTTATCCTTGTGCAGGGTCCCAGCATGATACAATTTGGGGGAAACAACTGCCAATTCTTATTTTTAAGGGCTGAGAATTTTTTTTCTGTTTGTGAGAATTTCACTGGACTTTGGGTGGAGCTGAATCCAGCTCCATGTTTTAATAAAAATGTTTTGGATTTGGCTGATTTTAACTATTCCAAATATGGAAATGCTTGGATTAATACTTTTTTTAGGGCAGTAATACCCAATCTGTCTTAGGCATGCCTCATAGCTGTAGCCTTTCATTATTCTCTCTTTTCCTCCTCTCCTCCCTCACCCCATGACCCATGAGTCCTCAGGGTCCCTGCCTTCGGAGATCTATAGCACTATATTTCCTTACCACCAAACAGCGTGTTCTTTTTCTCTGAGATTTGAACCTGGGAGTGAAAAAGAGAATGAAGAAACATAATAAACTTAACAGTTCTCTCTCTTCTGTTCTTCAGTCTCAGCAGTACCTCTGCGCTCTCTTCTATATCTTATCTTTAATGCTGTCATGCCTCACTAAGAAGGCTTGACTCATGGGTTGGGAACTACTGCTTTTGGTGATGACTTGTTACTTTTTTTTTCTTCCGTTTACCACGTCTGAGCTAACTCAACAGCTTTCAGTCGATGCCAGATTGTCAACACTGGACCCAGACATTCCCTGTGTACAGAACGAGTGTGGTCATAGCTTTCCAAGTGCAGCATCTGATAGCCCACTGCTCCCTGTTTCTCTCCCCTCCACACCAAATATGCCTCAGTCCTTTCCTGGAGGGATGGCATCGGCAGCAGGGCGGGGGATTTGGCTCCTTTGCCCACTTGCTCTGCTGCCTTTCGGTTGAGATGCCAGCCTGGGAGTCTGCGGTGATGCTGGTGTTGGGATGTGGCTTAGAGCAGAACTGGAATGGCTGTTTCCCATCTGGTTCAGAGCAGCTGTCAGATGGTAACGAATGCCAGTGTCCAACGGCAGGAGCCTGTTTTTGTTATGTGTACGTGTTTGTGTCGTGCATGTGTAACTTCTGAACAGCCCCTGTGCCGGGAAGCAGCTTTCTTCTCTTTGCTAACAAATTCACAGGAGGGCTCACATAAAGGCGCGTATTACCCTGCGCTGTGGTTTGCAAACCATAGTTTGCATTGCTCTGGCTTACTAGCTATAAGGCCAGGTTAATGCATATGTGTCAAAGTAACTTAATGAACTATTAACTAGAAATACATTTAATTTATATCTTGCAAAGGGATCTAGGAGAGATGCCGGCTTGACAGCTTGACTAAGAATCAGAAATGACTAAAAGTCCTTCGTTCAACATATAACATGACCCAATAACTAAAACAGCAGCTATGATGTTTACATATGGCGTTTACATAAGAAGCATGCATGTGAAGCAGGCTACCTGCAGGGTAGTCTTTCTGCAAGGATGCCATGTTTTCAAGAGCTGTAGAAGCATCCAAAAGCCTGTAGCAAACCCACAAAATTGAAACAGGTTCAAAACTTTCCCCAACAGGACATATTCAAATAAAAAAGAGTATTTCTTCCCTGCAGCAGGTAAGTTTGGATCCCTGCCTAAGGAAAAGTGAGGACTATTTCAAAACAGCGTGGGGAAGCAAGAGAAACTCCATAAAAGGCAGGTCGTGTTAAAAACTATTGCTGCTTGTCTGCGATTCTGGACAAGTCTTCTGTGAAGTTTTAGTTACCTCAAGAACTGACTGTGTGATGGGACCAGCTTTCCAGTGCTTGCTCTTGCCCATCTGGCTAAGGGGCTTTGTGTGCTTGGCCAGGACTTGACAACTTTCGGGACTGCTGGTGTGTGGCATTTAACCAAGGAGAGCAGCTGTTGCTTATTGTAGAGCCAAGATCTCGCCCAGTCCCCGACTGTGAGCTTGTCATATAACCTAGCCCCATAATGGAGATAATAATGTTTGCCCTTCTTTAGAAATGACTTTGAGATCTGCCAGAGAAAAGGGCCTATTCAAATGCAAAGCCTGATGCTTTTATTTATTAATAGATACTGTGCCAGAGTCACCAATCTGCTCCTGATGCCTAGTGCGGCTCTGAAAACAGAGGATCTGCCTGCTTGATTTAACCCATCCGGCGAGTTGAGGCCCAGGGCTGCTTCATGATATTGGAAGCAGCACGGAACAGCCAGATGTTAACCAGCAACAACTCAAGCTCGGTGTTATCCTGCCTGTTACTCCTCTAAAGCTCAAGCAACTGTGGTGCTGCCTAAGCTCGTCTGCTGGCAGCACTGCTGCTTCTGACACAGAGGATGGGGCTTCTCAAAACACTCTTGTTCTCTTAGAGGATCACATATTCCTGCAAACAATAGCGGTTACAGGTAAAACTATCATCTCCCTCGGGGAACATATTTTATCTACTCCATACAACTCATAAGGGTGGCTGCTTTGTGCTGCACTGGTAAGCACAGCACAGGACTAAAGCGGGTTCACCTGGTACACTGCCATTACTACAGCACTACCTGGTGTTTCTGGAGCCTCTGGCTCAGCTCAATCCCAGACAAAATTTCCAGGGAAGACAGGCAGGAAAAAAAAAAAAAAAATCTGTTTTCAAGCTTGCTCTGGCTTGATCCCTTTGCTGCCAATGATTAGCAGGTGGGAGGTCTGCCTCTCTAATTTTGTGCTTTCCCTGTTTTCTTTTTGACTGCACTTTCCTGGTACGAAAAGCCTGGTGCTGATTTCAGTCAAAGCAGAATTCTGCTGGATCCAGTTTTGCTATCCTCACGGGAGGGTTTTATTCAATTACTCACCCCTCCACACTTACAGTAATAGATGACTTTTTGAAACACTTCTTTTAGAATGAAAGCAGAGGGTACATTTCCACTGATAAAGTGGCTTACAAACATTTGTTTCACCAGATGAAACGTAAGTGGAAGTAACTTCACTGATGTGTTTTTACACAGTTGGTTCCTGGAGCCGGTGTGTTACAGTCTGTTTATTTTGATTTCTCATATTTAGACCTGTTTTCTCATTTAGAACATTGCCTCTAGCGACTGAAGCATTTTTACCCCAGACATCACGTAAGCTGATGCATAAATTTAAATGCGTCCTTAACCCTCCTGGAAGTCAGAGGGAGCACAGTAGAGCCCTGTTGCTAGATGTGCATTGGGGTGTTTTGATAAATAAATGATGGGCTTAAGCAGGATCAAATTAATTTCCTTTCTGCGCTGCAAACGAGCGTTTTATGGCTCTTCTGGCTGCCAGGAGGGGGTGGTGTGACCCCCGCCGGCCGGCGGGCGGGCCGGCAGGACCAGCAGCCAGGAGATGGCAGCCTCGGCATTGCAATTGCGAGCCCGGGGCCGGCTCAGCGCGCCGGGGTGTTTGCTAGCCGCGGGTTTAGGGCGTTTTCCGAGCGGAAATCCCCCCCTCCTTAAGCATAAAAATAAAATATTGCGTATCGTGTGTTGTCATGGATTTAAGGAAAAAACAAAGGGGTATTTTCAGGGGAGGGCTTTGCCTCGCCCCCGCACCGCTGCCCCCGGGCTGCTTCTGCCGCCGCGTTCGTGGGCGACACGTGGGGCCGGAGAGGAAGCGAGCTGGCAGGCAGGTGAACACGGGGGAGATGTGTTAGGCTTGGTGAGCTCCTTCTGGTTGACGAGGGCCTCATTCTCACCTGGTTTAGCTCAGCGACATTCCTAAGTGTTAGGAGAAAAGGGCCGCTGGGGCAAATCAGGAGAGAAAAAAAGCAGCCATTAAAATAAGTCCTGTTTGCCTTGCTCTGACTACTAATACCTTTTAATGATGTTCTCCCTCACTATGGGGTGGGATTTTCCTTGGCTTACTTCAGTTTCCATTGAAGTAACTCGGAACATTCCAACAGCTTTGGTGGAAACAAACTCCAATAATCTGGGATTCTCGGAAGTGTCCTTCCTTTCCAAGAAACATCATCCTTTTGCGATGGAGAGAGCTCTATCTTTCACAGAAGCTTAATGCTTCTTCACTTTTGATGCTGAAAATGTATTGCATCAGAAATAAAGCCCAGAGCAAATGCGATTATACGCCGAGATCCCTACTCAAAGAGATTAAATTGCACGGCATTTTAAATATCTTGCATTAATATTATTTGGTCCTTCATTTAATTTCTTTGGCTGACATTTGGAATTTATTGAATAGTCTGAGGTACCCTCAGTTTAATTCATTGTCTTCAAGGAGTTGACATATATAGTGAATTTGGCTGGCTGTCTTTGAACAGAGATTTCTACTTCTTATTAGCAAATTCCTGGAGCTGTAAATGCTTCTTTGGTTTTCATACCTCCACAGCGTTGCCGTGAATTGACAGAATCACTCAGAAAGCAAAGCTATTTTCGGGTGTCTCCCTGGTCAATAAGGAAAAATGTTCCTCTTGCAAAAGCAAACTGTTTCTCTTCTGCGTGAGTCATGACTCTGCTTGTATGCGCACAGCGAAAGATTTCCAGCTTCTCAGGCCTCACTGGCATTCGGGGTAGGTTTCAGCCAGCCAAGATTCACATGTGGAAACTAAATATGGTCACAGGGTTACACTCCCATTTTTTGCCCATTACTCAGGCTCCTGCATGGTGTATTTCAGTGCCTACTCCCTTTCTGCCGCTGTGCATCTCCCTCTGCAGTGATAGTTTACTCTGTGGTTAAAGCTAGTAAGATCTTAGACAGCACCAGTTACAAACAAGTAGTGTGTTTCATCTTCTGCTTGGGAGTACTATATAAATAAAAAAGACCCAGTATTAATCCTGGGGGGGAAGCTAAAGGCTAGATACCTTTATAAAGCTCCATGCTAGAGGGTGTCATCTTAAGTCTTACTCCAGCTTTCAGCTGTAGTAATCACCACAGTTTTCATGGTAGAACCTGCCAAAAATAGAAAAACAAGAGGGAGAGAACATGTTGTTTTTTTGAAAACAAAACAGCTCGTGTATTTTCAGCAACAAGAAGTCAGAGGGACATTTTTATAATTATATACAACAGCAGAAGGGTTCTGAAGTCATGGGAGCCAGAAAAATACATCCTAAATTATACTACATTTCACCATGGAGGTTAATCAGTGAGCCAGAGGCATTTTTAGGTTCCTGTGAGGGTGTTCAGCCCCTGCGTGGGACTGGTCAACACGTGTGGCTGTGGAAGAGCAGTGGTGAACACAAGTTACCGGGGTCTATCAGCCGTGCACCGCTCAGACACGGCCGCACAGCTCTCGGCAAGGTGCTGGCTCCCTTCCCATCAGCTCTCCCGGGGAGCCCTCGTCCCCTCCTCAGGCGCTTTATAGAGCTGTGTGGGAGTAGCAAGGGGCCTGATTCATACTTTGGGCTCGGCTTCGACTTTCTCAAGAGCTCTGCGTTCTCCATTTGTCTCAAAGCTATTCCATGCTGCCTGGAGACACAAACTTCAAGGCATCCACCAGTGGAGAGGTGACACTTGCTCTGGTCCCCGTTTCCACCTTCAACCTCCATGCAGAATTCATTACAGAATGGTAATGGCACCGTGACCAAAGATTTCTATGAATCAGGCCCATTTTCAGCAAGGCTTTTACATAGTGTCAAATGCGTAAGTTTTCCCAGCAAATTATATGAGACCATACTTGATTAAAACAGACTTATGGTCAGGCTGGATTACCATTTTGGTTGGGAGATATTTTGTTAGCTGATGATTTACTCCTGCACTGTACAACCTCCATGGGACTTTGTGGCTTGCTGCAATATTTCTGTTAGAAACCAAACCCAAGATTTTTATACAATAGCTGTGGTGACTACATGGATTAGCAGCCTTGAACTAGAAGTATTTTATACAGATTTTTCAGTCAAACATTTTAGATTACACTTATTCTTTTCTGCATTTTTTTGTGTTTAACTGCAAATAAGTTGCCAGTAAAAGAAATGCAAAATAAATGAATCTAACTTTAATTAATAAACAGAACTTATTGCTGTGAGAAGTGCCACACACTAGAGAGCCACAGAGTACAGAGTTTAAATTCGCATTGGATTCACCGTGATTGCATCACTACTCTCTGGCTATGGAAGGGTTTGCATGGAAGAAGTGGTTCCAGTTTCAGTCCTAGGTCCACACAACACAGAAATTACCAGAACAATGGTATCAGTGTTGGAAGAGGTAAGAACTAAAAAAGTCCTGCAACTCATTTCTTTACTACGAGAACCAGTCTTTTGAGGAGACATGGGATAGACATTTCTGCAGGGCAATATGAAAGCTTTTTTACTTTTATTGTGTGTACCAATATTTATTCTGGAAACAGACAACTTGCTTTGTGAGAACTACTCCATTTCATGCCCTTTTCCAAGACTATTGAACTGTCTTTAGAAATATTCAGACATGCCTTATGCCAACTATTTGCACCTGTTACATTCTTTATGCAGAATTAAGTCACTGACTGTAAAGCTCCTAAGCGACTTATGTTCTGCCTCAGAAAATAATTTGGCGTTTCTACACACTGAAATTTGATAGTATGTGCCATGAAAAGGGATCAACATGGCTGCTCATCTGGACTGCAACTACCTACATATCCTTGGTTGACAGATAAACTGTTAGTTCTTAAGACGAAAGTGTAATTTTTTAACAGACTTTCATTAGCAGTGTTTGGTAACCCAGCAGGACAGCTTAGTTTTGGGGTGCAATTTAAAATTTGCATTTGACATACTCAGTGTTCACGGCAAGTAGCATCATATACTGAAAGAACTGAATCTAATATATCTGTATTATCTGATGACATTGGTCATCATGTGATGGGCATTTGGAAACATAGTACTAGGACTCAACAGAGAGCAATAGAATGGGTAGCTAGTAGTTTTTAGCCACTTTCAATGTGGTTTCCTTAAAGGAATAAAGGCTTTTTGCTTCTAGCTGGTGATTGTAAACAGAGACAAAAAAGAATGTAAGCTCCACCTAGGAGAAGGTTATGGAATACTGTTTAACAGGGAGAAGGGCAGCTAGAGAGTGATTTTATTTGCATAAGCTTTCTATCCAGAATCATCTACGCAACTGCTGGAAGCTCATGCTGAAATGGAGGCAGAGTAGAACAGAGATCAGAACAGAAACAGGGCAAGGACTTTCTTTAAGACTCCTGCAAGTCATAGACCTTCTGCAGACATTGTGGTGAGCTGATATGGAGGTGGCTTTGGAGGGAAAGAAATACCTTGAGCTGAAGCTGCTGAGCAGAGCAGCAGGGCTCTGTGAATTCCCTGTAAGTCTCTTGAAACAAGTGAGGTAGCTCTGAGCATCCCTATGAGCTAGCGACACGTCTGTGTGAATGAAGGAATTCCTGGATATCGTGGTGATGTAACCACTGATGGTGAAACAGGGAGAAGGGCTAGCTGAAATGACAGTAGTGACCACAAAAGGGCAATAGCTGAGGCAAGTATCATGGTTGTGGCTGTGAAACTGAGTAAAAAGTTTAGTGCGAAGAAGTACAGCATGCGCCTTTAATCGTTGCTAATACAAATATATGATTAATTCAGCGTTGTTAATTCTTCCCAAGTTTATTTTACTTTCCCTTGTCTCTATACAGGCTTAATCTAAATGAGAAATATTGCTTATCAAGAAAGTCAGGGTTCAATGTCCCCAGGACCCAGGTGAGGGTTCAACCTGGAGGCTTTTGCTAGCGCTAAGAGTTTGCTCTCTGCGTTTAAGCCCAGTTCTTCTTGTCATCAGCAACCGGGTTACTTTGAGTTTCAGTCCTCAATAATCCATGGTTCAGCAGGTCATAGACAATTAATATTTTTTTTTCTTATTTTGGATGACTATCCACCAACAGGATAGTTTCAACTGCAAAATTTTTAGGCTCTCAGCCAGGATGGAGTAACCCAATACATGGAGAGGTCCAAGTTTTTTGGAACACTTTGCAACAGAAAGGCTTTCCCCGCTCCACTGAAGAGCTGGGCAGTACTGGCTTTAACCTCTCTATGCTGAATACTGGTATTTGGGCAGACAATTCTGCAACCTAGAGGAGTAAATCTGTATTTTCAGTGGCCTTCCTCAAAGGATGCTTGTTAGAGATACAGAAAGGATTTTTTTTAACTATAAAAATGATGCTCCAAAGACACTCAAAAGACCAGTCCTTCAGACCAAAAGATTCAGTCCTGCTAAAATCTGACAAAAACAGCTCCAGCTTTTTGTCCCTAAGCATCTTTGTTTTACAGGGTTCTTCGGACTGTTTCAGAAACTCAGCACAGATGAAACAGGCAGAATTTTAGCTGCTTCCAAATGTAGTTGAAGCATTGTCTAATAGGGAGTAACAACACCTGCTCTTGTTAAGAGAAAACAGCTGAATTGACAGAAGCCTGTAACAGTTGAATCGGAGTCTACACATCATGAAATAAAGAGATAAAATACTGTACAAGCCAGAAGATTAAAAGTCAGGAGATGACAATGTATGAACAAACGTCAAAGGCACTTGTCTAAACCTACAAGAACTCATACACTCTATTCAGTTGTCAGTTCCTATTATTGGGATATTTACTGTCCTACAAGGAATCTGGACTACAAAGGGGGATTTCTGTCAGTGAGATAGACCATATCTATCTAATGAGTAGTCTGGCAAGGCATCATATGCTTATCGCAGGGAACACAGGCTCGGTTGTATTGCCCACCAACAGATTTGGGTTGGGCTTTGGGATTGCATGCAGAGAGTTTTCCTGCATGAGTCTGACTGCTGCCTGCAGCACGGGGTGATTCCCCAGCCCGCTTCTCAGTGTGCTTCTCCAGGATGGGAAGCAGCTTCCAGGCCTGGGTTTCTGCCCAGCCAGGCTCCTGTTGTGCGAATCTGGTCATACGTACCATCTCCAAGGTAAGTTCTGAGCTGGCTTGTCAGTGCATTTAAACCTAACTCTATTTGACCATACCTATGGTCATTCCCCTTCAAGGAAATCCACAGTTAAGTAGGAATTTTCACATCATGATCATACTTTAATGCCTTGCTTATTGCTTTCTCTACTATCACTGCTCTGCCTATCACTGCACTGTTCATATTTGCTCTCCTGTAGTATTCTCTTTCGGTTCAGAATTTACCTGCAAAATGTTACAGGTAAGGACTAAAGAAAGGTATGAAGAAGCATCCCTCCCCTTTTTCCTTCCAAAATTCTCCATCTATCACTGCTAGATGGAAATGTGCCTGCTACGCACAGCTTCTCCTCATTCCTTGAGTATGCAAGGCAGACCCCTGAGATTATCTCATCCTGTCGTTCTGCCTATAGAATATAGCTGCTCCTTTTGATGTACTTTTTTTTTTCTCTCTTAGCACCAACTATTGTGGATAAAGGTTCAGAGATGTGATCAACTGAGAAGGTCGCAGCTATGATAGCCTTAGATTTAAGTTAATCCCCAGGTGCCAAAACAACCCCTGAGACCTGCTGTCAGTCTGCAGAAAACAGAACAACTTTCAGCCTAGACTCCTAGTCTTTCAAGATGGAAAACAGAATTATCTCTAGAAGTGCTAGAACTGGAGACCATAACGCCTTTATTCCCCTCTGCACTGATGACCACTTGATGGAAGAGAAAATCTGAAGTTCTGAAGACTTTAGACCAATAATGGTGTCACAAGGCTCAGGTAGTGCCTTTAAGGCAAACTGGCACCTCCTGGTAGTCATCATGCCACGTTAGGGGTCTATGGTTAGTTTCTGCACAGCACGCATGGAGAATTGGGCTTATAAAAATTGTATCCCTAGTAGTGAGCACACTGAGCAGGGGGCAGCTTAAGTTTACACCTGGGAGTGCAGTGAGATGAGTTTAAGTCTCCTCTGTCTCAAAGAGTGAGATGCTAGACTACAAGACTCAGAAAGGCATCATTTCCTAGCTCTTGTTAGCGATCCCTGAGCGATCACATCCAGTTCCTGCAGGAGAAGGTAGCAGCCAGAGGAACATCTCTTTTGTACGTGCCAGCAGTGCGTAGGTGTGACCTGGGCATCCTTACAGTGAGTTTTACTGACAATTATGTGCCAAGGAAATTCAGGTGTCTGCAGGGTTATGTAAATTCAGGTTCTCGGAACAAAAGCAAATTACCTACTGGCATTGAGCCTAGAGCCTTTTGTGGATTGTGTCTTGAATCAAAACTAAAATGTGCCTTGACTATGAGGGAGGACACAGGCTTGTATTAGGTCTAATCACTCTCTGCCCACTTTTGCCATCCTTAGCAAAAGCAGTTACAAATCTAGTGAAAATACCGTGTATTTATATACTGTCATAGTTATCAAATGTACAACATCTACCACTGTGCCTCCTCCAGAAGGATATAATGGAGAAAAGCATCTTGAAGACAGGATGTGCTAGTTGTACTATAAAATTGAAATTTTAATTAAAAATTCCACAGAAGAAAGCAAGATAGAAATAACATAACCTGTATCAGATGGTGTCCCAGTATCAGATAATACAAAGTGAAAGAGTTAAGCTTTGTAAGACACAAATGAAGACAGCAAAGGTGTCTAGCTCAGCAAAGACTTTTATTCTGTTCCTCTTTCCCCCTACTCAGGAGATGAGGAAAAAAAGGAGGATGCCGCAGACGCAAAAGGCAATGAAAGGAAACAAGTGAACAGAGAACAATTCTAGTTAAACCTAAGAGAGGGTCAAAAGGTAACTTGGGTTTGCTATGGAATTTCTTCATCATTAATAAAAGCCTATGGTTTGTCATTGTATCTTGCTGCAACTTCATTCCAATAAATATAATTTAAAAAAAAATGCTGTATTTAGTTTGTTCTTAAGCAATCAAATTCAGAGGGATCACCCAAACAACCAAGCAGTTCACACTCTCTCATTTCTCAAAACTTGGGTGCTCCAGCTGGTTTTAACTGGAGTGTCCAGCTCCCTCATACGTTGTCTCAGGGTATTCAAAGGAAAACAGTTCAAGCTACACGGCACAATTTAAGAACTGGTGACTCAGAGGATGAGAAGAGTGACCAACGACAGCCAAGAAAGTTTTCTGCTAGGAGGAAAAAGTGGTGAGGACCCCACCTGAACCCACAGGTCCTGAGGCAGCTTACGACACCGACTTTCATATCTAGTAGTGTAAGACCATCTACACCACATTCACAGCCATGATAGGAGATTGCCTGACGCCGTTGTCTAACAGCTAATGTCTAGTCTCCTAGTAGACAAACCTCGATCTTGCTATGGGGTGTATCGTGACAGTGGTATTGATCATGACTGTTACTGCATGGAGAGCCTGGCAGGAGCACGGGTATGAGATTCACCCACAGCGCAGCTCTGCGACCGCTGCCCAGTGAAGCACCAGGGAGAGTGCAATCGTAGGGGGAATCTGCACATCTCTCCCATGAAGAGTCTTGGAGACGTGACATTGTAAATGGTTAAGATGCATAGATGTGTCTGTCCTGAATCTGTAAGGCTCTTTGCAAAAGCAAGATGTTTTTGAATATCGGAAGGCTCATTTGCTTTACTTTCACATTACAACCTCCCTTTTACCTTTTAAAATATTTTAAATTTTCTCACATAGTCCAATTCAACATACTATTTGCTACCATTGGACTATTAACTACCATTAAATACACCATTCTGCTGTTGGAAAACATATGACAGACTACCTTAAGCTGGTATCTGCCATTTGAACATTAAAATATAGTTAATAGATTTGTAGGCCAGAATGTAATAGCCTGTTTTGTTGGACTTTTGTGTACTAGTTTAACGGTGTGACAGGTATTGTGCAATAACACCATAGAAAAGAACTCTCCTGTCACAGGTTAGGTCTATACACGGCTGGATAAAAGCTGTCATTGCCCCATTTCCATACATTAAATGCCTAGGCTAATGAGCTTTTATTAGGAACAATCCTGTTTCCACTGGACTGAAAAAGAAAGCTTTAAACAATTTTAACTGAAGAGCTATCATCAGGACAATCCAGGACTGAATTTTGGATGGCCAAAGACTTTTACATAAAATGAACTATAAACAACTCATTATATTATGATATCATTCTGCTTATTGGATATTAAAATTGTCTACAAGTAAACATCATTATCCTAATTTGAAATGTAGGAAAACTGAGGAACACCGAGCATTTAAACAAGCTCAGGCTCCCTATTCAATGCTGTATTAACTAGTCCTACTGCCTACTTACTTAGCAGCAGAAAATATTTACTTGGGGAAAAAAAGTCATTTTTTTTGTGGGGAAGAACCTTCCTGAGTCAGATCCTGAACCACAAATTGAGATGGTTTTGCATGTTCTTTCTTGAGAAAAAAAAATTAATCGCTTTCTGTTTCTTTATCAAGAAATATTGGGCTTTTCTTCCTAATAACATGAGATTTGTTCACATGACTTTCAAGGAAAAAGAAGTCAGACAGGAGCTACCATTTAACATCTTTTTATTGTAGTCTTTAATGTACATGCAGAATTAAAAAAAAAGTGTCAGTTATATCTGTAAGC
Organism: Mycteria americana; assembly: GCF_035582795.1. Classification (NCBI taxonomy): domain Eukaryota; kingdom Metazoa; phylum Chordata; class Aves; order Ciconiiformes; family Ciconiidae; genus Mycteria; species Mycteria americana. The sequence continues at coordinate 28,549,382 of NC_134365.1, forward strand.
GTATAACAATGTAAATGTCTTGGATCAGCAATGTATTTGGATTAGGGACTAATAACTCTAAGTGAACAGACATCTTTCAGGATATACAGTTTATATGGTAAATCAAGAAGGTTTTCTTCAGAGTGATTTTCCTCATAAAAAGATAAAATATTTCTTGTTTACAATCTCGCTTGTTTTTTATACTGAAAAAATCTGTAATAGTACACTCTTCATTATGTACATAGAAAAACATAAAACTATATCCATACCAGTGTCTGTTTTAAATGCAAACAATAGTAGTTAATAGCTTTGTAATTTTTTTGTGCACCCTCTCCCCTCTTCCCTCCTCCCCCCACCCCCATTAAAAAATGCAGCATTTCCTAAAGTTTTCAATACTTTGGCAGAAATTGAACCGAAGGCGCTCCCGTGTTAGGTAAAGCAATATGTGAAATATCAGCGCTAAATAAAAAAAGCTGTAGGTGTACCAGACAGCTCCATGCTCATCCCAAGGGCCAAATCTTGCACTCTCCGAGGTCAAGAACTGGTTTGCTGGAGATCCCAACAGGAGCAGGCTCAGGCCCCAGGTTGGTTTACCATAAAGCTGATTAGCCTCACAACTATTTTTACAAATGCTTCACGCAAACCGTATGAGGATGCAGAGAGCAGCTCTGAACACAGTACTATCACGAGGGCAAAAAGCTCCTGCAGGTCACAGCATCAGAACACGTCGCAAAGGCTTTGCTTTCTAAGCCTTGCACTTTGCAACATGGTAGTTTCACACAACACCCTCCGTTTAAGACTTCCTGATGTTGCAGCTCAGCTAAAAACGAAGAAACCAACCCACAAATGTGAAGTTTCTAAACCATCTCTTGTGATGGGTTAGTTTAGACTCAGCAAAGCATCAATTCTCCTGAAAATAATATGCGTGCTAGTGGCATGCTGACTTCTGCTGATAGGGAAGCTTTGAAAGATGATAGAAAAGTTTCTCTCAGGGGCAGCTCCTCCTTGGCCTCATGTGGCTTGTGTTTGGCACACCTTCATTTTTCTTCTAACTCAGGGTTATCTCTGGCATACCTGCGATATGTGTTTTTATGAATACTTTGCAAAAAAAAAAAAAGAAGCCTATGAGATAAGCACCTAAATGCTCACTAAGGGATGTGTCGTAAGTCACAGTCAGGAAAACATTTCCATAATGACCAGTTTTAGTTCTCAACTGCAGTTTGCTTCTGCAATCCTAGCAAAGCTTGAGAAATGACTGGATGCAAACTTCCAAGAGAGAATGAGACAGAAAGGCACCGACCGAAGCTTTTTATGCACATGAAAAGCTTTCATGTGTCCATGTCTCCAACCTGATAAAGTGTTAGATTTTTGGGACATATATTAGTTCAGTAATTTGTTTACTTAACTAATTTATTCATAGTGCACATATCTGACCATGACTGTAAATAGCTGCAGTCAAGTGACAATCCAATTGAAAAAGAACATTCTGCTGAAACCTGCCAGCTGGTCATGTTCATTCTGCTGCAATAGCTCTGCACTCTTTGGCCACAATAAAATGAATGGCTTTATAGTGTTGGAAAGCATTTTTGTCGTTCTTCAGTATCACTGTGGATTTATCTCACAAGGAATGAAGAGTGAGATAAAAAGGCATCCAACAACACTTCAGTCTCTGAATTGAACAGCCAGCTAAATGATATGCAACTGTCATGGAAGAATAGCCATTTAAAGTTAGTTTGAAATGCAGACTGAAGGGGAAAAAAATGAAAAAAAAAAAAAAAAAGAAGCAAGTAGTCCAGTAAGAATAAACAGTAGAAAAAGAAACTGAGCAGTGATTCTTTGTTTTGGGCCAGTATATCCACCACCAGTGGCTGTATGTTGCTTTGGGAAACACAAAACTGGCACCAAAACACTCCAAACAACACAAAACTCCCACCCTCTTCCTAGGCTGATGGCTCTCCTTGAAATGTCCCTCAAATCTCTTTCCGTACTGTGGCTCGGATGCTGCTGAACATTCTGCCTATGGCCTCAAACAGTGGGTCACAGAACGTGTGGATGCAGATCGAATAGACGCGGCTAATGCACTGGATCTCAATCAGGTAGCTCCTTATGCATGGCACCACCGCCCAGATGTGCAGGAATGACAAAATGGCAAAGTAGATGCCCCAGATGAGAGCCATAGGAATGCCAAAGATAGCTGACAGTAAACGATAAAACCAGTATTTCGTTACAGTGAAGGTGGTAAAACTGGCCTTCCAAATCCCATCAAAGCTGTGTGTTCCCTCTGGCTCAGCAATCACATCTTCAAAATCAATCTGCAGCAAAGAACACAAAGTCAGGTCAGTCAGACGTCTGCATCAAGGGTGGATTCCAGAAATCGCTTTCCTCGAGAGCAATGGTCCCCTGCAACAAAATACCAAAGCACGTACTTTCTACATCCCAACATGATTCGACCCATTTTAACACATCATTTAAGCCGTGTATCTTTTCAGGCACTATCTTTTTCCAGTAACTATCAGGGAGCCTTGATGATTAGCTCAAAATGAGACATCTAACTTCTAGATGGAGATGAACTGTCCACAATATATTTTCATCATCTCCTACAGCCCTAAGGGTATGGAGTGCCCTTGAAGTGCCCTTAAGGGACAAACCAGGTGAACAGAATCATCACGCTTCTATTGCCTAACTTAACCATTTAACATCTTTACAAATGGAATAAATGCAGTCACTACTTTGACTTTTTACACACCTCAAGCATGCATCAATAACATGTGTTTTATTTGTCTGAATTATCCCATCTTTCCTTGTATAGCATTGCTGAATTTTGACAGTGAATAAATGGTGATGCTAGCTATTGAAATATATGCTTTGAAACAGGCATAGCTAGTTGTTAGTAGACTGAAAAATAAAATGCTGGATTTAGATCTGCATCAGGTGGAGCTCCTCCTTAGTCTGAAAGGGTTAGGGAGCTCTTCCATCTTATTAACCATAAGGAGGCTCATCACATTAGAGCTGTCTTGTTCTAGTCTATCCTGTTTATGTGACAACACTCTTTTCATTAAAGACATAGCCAGGCTAACATAGTAATATTTAGAAGGAACATGCTCTTCCACATATTTCATAGTTTTGACTATTCATAAATCGTTCAAAAAGTCACCTAAGGAAGCAGTGCATTCCAACAGGCATATTTTATTGCTCTCTGTTGAAATACTGAGTTATTCAGGAAGCTTAATTGTCATAACATTTCTATTAGAAAATTAACAGAATTGTGATGAAGGTTCAGCTCGATGTCACACAAACATGTGTTTGATATAACCCACCATACAGGATATTTAATTTAGTTAGCACAAGCAATTGTATAGGTACTGCATTCAACAGGAAAGAGAACATCCTCTGCAAGGGGATGACTGTTTAAATCAGATGAAAGAAAAAAAGAAATTGCATTCCTGGGACTGGATCCCAAAGTGAGATGATGATGCTGCCGTTAAGTGAAGATTTACAGGAGCAGGGTAAGTATGATGTGGGCCAGCAGCCTCAGAAACTCAGGAAACAGTACCTTAGCATGCTGGAAGGAGGTGAATATACATACACTGAGTATAAGTGTTTATACTGTAGGAAAAAGCTCACAATCACTTCTTTTAATCTAAAACATACAAAAAAATTGGAAGGAACTCCTCCCTCTCTCCTGTTGAGTCTTCAATCACCTCCAAACAGAAGTTACCAACTCACTACAAAGGGAAAAATACTATAAAACCACTGGACTTTCCAGTTTCTTCAACAAAAAAAGATCACCTGTGACACCAAATATCTGGAATGCCTAACATCTAGCTGGCTTAATACAACATATTGCTGAAACTTTAGGACTGCATCATGAAAGAAAGAAGAAAAGGCTGTAGATGTATACATTGGGAAGTCAATAATATCTCCTGATGATGGCATCTAATTGACTTGTATCTATTGACACAAAAAAATATTACGATGATTTCAAGATCTGCATATTGTTCACTGAAATCAATCTTATTCAGCTGACTACACATGTTGGAAAAATGTATGCCTGAGTTTATGGGGCAAGTATATTTTCTTTTAGTATAAGCAAGCATGCTTGTATTTCTGCAGCTACTCAAAAGCAAGCTTTCCCTTGTAGCCCATGGTAGCTCATTTTCAAAGCAAATGGCTATTCTTGGTTTGTTATCAACACTTGCCTTAAAATCAGATAATAAAGATAGGCAGATGATGGCAAAACCCAAAATGATTACAGGGCAAAAAAAAAAAGTTGCTTCTTAAAAAATGATACTACATGAAGACTACATGGTTGAGCATAGCCCTCTTATTCTAAAACTTCTGGCAATTTATTGCATGCTTCCCACCAGTTGATGTTGTGATCCTTGGCAGAGCCAGTTTGTGCACGCAGGCACCATACAGCAGTCCAGTGCGTTGAGGACTATTCAGGGTCATGCCTAAAGTCTTTTTATTCAGTTCAGTTGTGGCCGAGTCTATCTTGTATTTTTTTCAACTGGGCGATAAGGGAAATATTCAGTCTCAGCAAGAAAGCAAGTTTGCATTGAGCTCCATCAGCCTTTTCATGGTTACATCTTTAATTTAGCTAACTGGGACCTATTTTTATCAGCAAAGCGTATTTTTGGCATGCAAAAAGAAACCATAGGTTAATGTGAATTTCTTAGAACTTTAAAAATAAACAGTAAGACTGGCCTGGAATTTGATTCTTTTCAAAATAATTCATTACAAAAAATGCTTTACTGAAAAATGGAAGCCAGTAAACTCATTGGTTTTCAAATCAAATAGTAAACTTTCTGTAATCATGATTCTCAGTAACTTATGTGTTTAGCCTGTCATGTGCTCCAAGTTGTCCATGGAATATCCCATGGAGCTGACAGAAGAATCATGCCATATAACATTTCCAGATGGACAGCCCTGTCCTCATTCCAGGAGATTATGCTAATATTAGAACATTTATGATACATCTTTGGCCAGCTCAAGTCATACACAGTTATCCTAAAAGTACTCGAAGTCAAGTACCTAAAAGTCAAGAGGTTACTTTCTTGGAGTAATCTTAACAGCTCTCGGAATGTTCCTACCAATGCACAGAAGCTGAATAGATGGTGCTATAGGAACCATAGCTGATGTCTCACTACCATATCTTTCCCATTTCATTATTCCAGAAGTCCCATGTTCCACATTGCTCCACTTTGAATATGGGAGGTACCAAACTGAACTTGAGAGTGAAAAGACAGAAGAACAGCCTGGCAACTCTAAAAACTCTCAGATGAATACAGAGTTAAAATGAAGCTGTTATCTCCCTAAAAGTCATAAGAACATTATGAAAGTATGTACATGTCAAGAGAGTCCAGCTACGACTGGAACGCGAACATCTGCCATGCTGTCCAAAACCAGACTTACCCGCAGCAGTGTACAGCCTAAATAAAGACAGGCAAACAGTTGAGTAATCGGGGCTCTTCTACTTCTCAGCTGCCAACAGATCACATACAGATCCACTGGCTGGGAAACACTCTATTTATTTCACTGTTCGGGCAGTAGAGATAAGTCCTTACGCTGCAGGAACTGAGATATCAACCAGATTCTTCCTGCACTGAACCACTCCCATGAAAGATCCTGTTTTTCACTCACAGGGATCAGTCTTCCACAGGCAGCAGGAGGAATAGGTGACTGGATGCACTTTGCCTTGCTATGGGTTACATTTACATCACTTGGATTACTCACTCCTCAGTCTCTCCTATTACTCTCCTCTGGCTTTTAGTTCAGTAGCACTCAGTGATGGTGAGTGTCATCAGACTGATAATGGGAGTCCAACTGAACTAAGTAAAGTAAAAATAGGACTGACAGGAGAAAGAGAAGTGGCCAGAAATATGACCCTAGGGAAGAAAGACACTCTTAATTTCTGGAAGTGAACCTAACTGGCTTGCAAGGATAAGATACCTTTTTTAGGGTATTGTTCTCAAGGCCGCTTTTGCCAAAGCATCACGTGCATGTAGATCTGTGAAGAACTCTGCTTTATCTACATAAAGGCCTGCTTAGATTAGGCGCAGGTCTTGTTCGGTAGATTGCATGTTCAGTGTGCAGTTCGTTCCTCTAGACCTGTCAGGGTGTCCTGTGAAATCACGGTGAGTTATTTGCCAAGCTAATGAAAATACAGGCACGTTCACTTGCGACAAGGAGAGAAGTAAAGGAAATTTGTTTTGACCCTCTAAAGGATGCTAATAACTTGCTACAGCCTTCTGTTTCAGCCAAAGCTATTAAACACTATCAATTCCTGTTCCATGCCTACAATACACTTCCTGACTTCAGCTATTCTTTGTTTCCTACTATTCAGTTTGGTAAAGCCAGTTTTTACATTGCTTGAAGCTTTTGTCTGATTCTGCTATGAGAATTACCGCAGCTTCTTTTGCTCTGCATATGTTTATTAAACTTTTATCAGGAAATTAAGGAACCCGCTTTGATTCTAAAAGAGATTTATTTACAAGAAAAGGAAACGGTATGGGGAATTTTTCTTCTTTTCTCAAAGTCTGTTTAAATAAAAAAACCATTCATTAAAAAAGCTTAGCAGTGTGAAGTTACTGTTTTTTCTAAAAAAAAACCCCAGCTGACTCAAGAATATAAACTTTATATATGAAAATAGTTGACCTGTTGACTTTGCAACTTTAGTGCCTATATATCAAAACCTGGCAGGCTGGAAAGGTGTGTTAAATGCCAACCTCAAATTGCCTACTTACCCCTTGTGCTTCTCCTCAAAAGCCTGTTCTTTGAGGTACGTAATATCCATTACATAGAATAATTTACTGTGGTGGGTCTATCTGAAAAAAATTATTAAGGCCATCAGCATTTTATGGGGGCTTTGACCTAATCTACATTTCTGTGGTTGTAACTATAATTACGCAACTCTTCGTGTGTGGTAGCTGTGTGCTGCTACTGTGCTCACAGCATGCAGTGTGCATAGACAGGCACCACCACTACTCCACTGAGGAGGAACCCAAAGAAGCGCTGAGGATGCCAACATTTTTGAGTGCCATCAACACCTTTTGGAGCCAGTGAAAAGATGCTCAGATCCCTACTGTATCTCTCGATTGATCACTAATATCTCCAATCAAGCAAACCACTTAAACATGCACACAACCTGAGAAATGTGAACTGTCCCACTGATGTCAATATGCTTACATGCTCTGCCAGACCAGGCTATAGTCAAGTCTGAATATATATTTATACAAGAAGGAGTCACAAGCTATTTGTACATTTTTAGCACAGAGTATGGGAACTGTCTTTACTGCTTAGCCGGTGCTGTTTTTAAACAGGTTTTTCCCTTATACCAAGACTGTAAGTAGACTATTGTTTCACCAGATTATATTGTGTCCCTATAAGGCTTGAAACAGACATCTAGAAAAAAGCAGATATGATTTTTTTTCTGTTGTGATAAATGCAATTTGTAAAATTTCCCAATGCATTCAATGTCCTTTAAAGAAACATTCATCAGAAGAAAATGTATAAAAGATCGCAAGTGACGTTTGGGAGGTGATGTTCAGGATAGGTGCAGCACTACTATCTTCGGAGAAGGCTGTGGTGTATGTTATTAAAAATTAGAAAATGCAGGAGCATATGAGATCATTATTAGTTTTTGTACTTCCACATACTATTTGAAACTTAAAAATTGACAGTTACAGTGCTTGGAAAACAAAGGCATCACAGCAGAAGCAAAAAAACCCCTAAGCAATAAGCTCACGGCCATTCTGTTAAATTGGCAGTATCAGCTAAACATCTAAATGTTTCCCTGACCCTTTAAAATATCACGTTTCCACATCTGCTGGTGGTTGTCTTCCTGACCACTACCATGGTTTATCAGAAAATGATGAAAAAGTGTATTAGGTTGTTTCTACTGAATCCAAGGGAAAGAGCATGGGGGGTGTTGGGACTCACAGGGGTAAAGCTGCTCTTCTCCTTTCCCTCACCTCCCAGACACCAGGAGACTTCACTACTTTGAAGGTGTAGGGTGTAGCACATGGTAGCACTTCATAGCTGCAAGGCTACATGAAAGAGGAACAGGAGGACGCTTGGCTGCCAGCTTTGCAAAGGGGTCCAACGCTCTCCCTGAGGATGCACATTCATGCCTTAGTTGCATGGGATTGCAGGAACTTGAACAGTGCCTTCACTTGTTTCTACTCTAAAAAAATAGTCCACCCTTTTTACGAGCCCTGTGTAATCTCCATCTGGCAAACCTTTAGCTCCAGTTATGTAGAGAAGCTGGTACTTTGTTCCTGAAAACATACAGCTTCATGATGCCTAGATGTTCTACTTCCTTGCTAATCATTGTTTTCAACAGCAAACATTAGGTGCTGTCAGGTGTGTTATAAAGGCAAAACTCATTCTGTTCCAGAGTATTTATATGAGCCTCAGGCCATAGCATGGGTGACTACAAAACATGAACATCCAGCAGCGTCCAGAGATGAGGTAAGTTCCATCACAAGACAAGAAATCGCCTTAACTCTTGGTATGGTGGCAAGCATCTAACAAGGGAACCCCAAGAGCCTCTCCACATAGGGGGGCTCCTCAGGCTGCCTCGCAGCAAGATTAGGCTCTGCCGGTCAACCCTGAACTCTGTCTTCAGAGCACACTGCTGTTGTGGGGACTGGCCAGATCAGCGGGCACAACGCTCATTCCTTTATACAAAACCAGCGATGCCATGAGCGCAGATGGCTAGGACCATAGTTTTTGTGTAAAGCTGGCTAAATGCAGAAAAATGACAAATGATTCCAAGGTGAATGAAATCCTAAACAAGCAAGCAGAACTGTTCCACCCCAGTTACTTGTTCAAACTGATCAATTAATTTGCCTTACATTCCCTGTCTCCCTGTGCCCATAATATGGCAAGAAAAGAGTGTTCTGCTGGCAGACCTCTTGATGGAAATAGTGACTTTTTCCTGAGTATTATAGAGTATGCCAGAAAACCAAACAATGCTTTAACAAACAAGGATATTCATGTTGGAAAATAGAGTTGAAGGACTACACTAGCCAGAGAAGAAAACCAGTTCAGTCAGGAGTGACCCCTACCGCACAAATAACAAATATTCAAATGGACTGTGAACAATTTTAAGTATTGTCATGAATTAGAAAGAAGGTCGTGATTGCAGATCACCATTTCACAAACTGAAAATCAGTGAAAATAGCAAAAAAAAAATTTGCTACTAATTACTGAGAGAACAACCTCCTGCTCCCTGCCCATGCTGAATTCCTGATTACGTACCAGAAAAGCCCTGGTGATGGGCTTTGTTTTATCAGATGGGCAGGCTCATCAAAATCTGCGGAAGTACTCGTGAGAAAAATGCGCCTGATGCCAATGGGTCAGCACTGTAGCAACCAGCCATCCTCCAGAGATCTCTTCCTGAAGCACTTGCCCGTCCTGTCTCAATATTGTCCGGCAGAAGGAAAGACTAGCAGCTTCAAGGAGACATCTGCGCTCCTCTGAAACACAGCTGAACTTCCTGTGCAGGTGGGGGTATCATGTCAGCCAGCTCCTCGGAAAATACCTTGATGTTGTCAGAGTAAGCAGTCGGCATATAAAGTGGCCGTTTTCCTCCTTGGGAAACTGGGCTGCTGGGAGGTTATTGCAGTTTTCCCAAAGAGAAACTTTTAAGAAGCTTTCTTCATTTTATTATTTGTTGCATGTTCCTCCGTTCCTTGTTTGATACAGCTATTTTAGCAAAGAACTTTGATATGTCTGTGTGTACGTGCATCCACATATGTCGGTCTGTCTGTATGTTTAAAGAGGCAGATTCATCACTATGAACACTGGGGTGAAGTTTTGACTATGCTAGAGATAATGGGAATTCTTTTATTGATTCCAGTGAGGGCTGGAGTTAACCAGAATCCAGAAACATTAATAAAAGTAAAGATATCCTGTAAACAGGTTTTATATTATATTTTATATTATATTTTATATTATACAGATATAAATCTATTCTATTTATATTTTATTATTATCTTGCCTTTAATGCAGGTTTACAGACCTGTTATTAAAGTAATAAACTGCTATTAAGTATAACTTTTTAGAACTTGCTCTAGCTTCCTCCCTCCTAAATTTAGGCACTAATGGGAAATGGAAATATAGTGACCTCGGACTCTTTAGTAGTACATGGAGAGAGACAGGCACCTTTGGAGGGTGCTTGAGATCTGGAATTCTGTTTCTTTTCTATCATTTGTAAAGGGAGTCTAAGGAGAGGAGACTCTTAACTAGGTATTCTACCCACAAACACATTCCTGTTAACTGCTGCAATACTTTTTAGCAAATCCGTATAACTTGTTCTCACCTTTTCCCTCATTTCTACCTGCATGTGCTTATTGATGACAGTGAGTGTGCAGCAATGCCCAGCTGCCTCTCTGTTCCTTTAAAAAAAAAATTGCCTCTGCATTTCTTCTGTTGGAAGGTTGTCTTTCTTATGGAAGATCTTAAGTTAGTGATCCTTAAATATGAGGTAACTATTTCTTTAGTATTTCATAAAAATTAAGATATCATTAAGATATCATAAGTTCTGGTCTTGTCATAAGCTCCACTAGAAGAGAGATATATGAACTTGGACTTCATAAAATGATCGGACACTTTATGGCTGAGGTCTACAGGAGATATTAACCTGATCTTGAAGGAGAACTGAATGTGTTTTTATAGTATTTGTTTGAATTCTGAGAAGGGATTTCAAAGTTGACAGAGGAAGTGTTGCAATCCGTCTATGAGACTCCCTCAGGCTTTTTTAAAACTCTGAGTATAAATTCAGCACAGTGGGAGTCTGGACAGGGAATGTGATGCTTTCACCTTCAGCTGTGAGAGTGTCTTCTCACTTATCTACGAAACTGAATTTATCACTTCCCATTTATTTGAAAACAAAGTACATGGGCCAGATAAATAGAAGACGATGGACAAACCCTATCCTTGTACAGCCCCACTAACATCTATAGCACAGCTCCTTGACTATCTTGAATAAAATCAGGTGCAAGTTTTATCAATTAATGTGCTCATTAGGGTGGGGATAGTGGTACTGAAACTATTTGTCCTTTTGAATGCTAATCTGATGACATAATTTCTGATAAGAATGATATTGCATAAAATTCAACGTTTGTTTTGAAACCATCAAAAGACATTTTCATAAGAAATCTGCCAGAAAAATATAAAGGGACTAACAGAGTTAAACCTGCCTCCCCAATAAATCAAATGAAATTAAATGGCATAACTTCTCTTTCATCTTCAAAATAACAAATCCTTTTTAGTCCAAGATGGTTTTTATTACTGTTGTTTGTCTGGAAAAGAAAAGAGATATGGTAGTTCTGGATCAAAAAGCTTAAAAAATCAATTGCCAATGTAGATTTCATCCTGCTCTCTGTTTATTACAAGGGTATTTGAGAGCTGTGGGAAATACAAACTTATCTTAGTTTAGAACTATATCTCTCTTCATTTTTCCAGAGCAAGTTTTACGGAATCATCCGAGTTCATTTGTATTCTCTTCTCTCTGTTGCCTAAAATACAACAAAGATCAAATTCTCACTGGAGACCTCATGGGCAGACCACTCTGTTATACACATTTTCCCTCTTCCCGCTGGAGAGTTTTGGATTTCAATTTTTTTTTTTGTTTTAGACATCCATACTCTCTGCAACAAAAGATGGTGTTTATATCCATATAGCGGGCTAAAAATTCTAAAATCAATTCAAATTGTTCTTAAATTTTCTGATGTATAATCTGAATTCTGTTGAATTTATCAGAAATGAAAAGTATTTTTCTCCTCTGAATCTGAGATAGTGTCCAATAAATTCTAACAAAAGGAACATCCATGTTGAATCATTGACTCTGTCCCCATGGCCATCAAATGAACATTTTCCTATGGAGTTATAAGTCATGTTCGTCATGCTAAGCAAGAAGGCAGTGCATAAGGCTTTAATTAAAGGGCATGGAATAGCCCTTTGGCCAGTTTGGGTCAGCTGTCCTGGCTGTGCCCCCTCCCAGTTTCTTGTGCACCTGGCAGAGCATGAGAAGCTGAAAAGTCCTTGACCAGTGTAAACACCACTTAGCAACAGCCAAAACATCAGCGTGTTGTCAATATTATTCTCATACTAAAATCCAAAACGCAGCACTATACCAGCTACTAGGAAGAAAATTAACTCTATCCCAGCCGAAAACAGGACAAATACTATGAGCTTAAATGCAAACACATTTTTCTGAGAAAGAAGCTTTCATTAGAACAGCTGCCATTATTACCTGTAATCTTATGGATATTCAGAAATTCCATGTCTGGGAGCTCCTAATTAATGTGCAAGAAAACTGTTTTTCAGAACTCTAAGATGTCGCTCAGTCCTTGTGTAAATGGGCATTCATAATGACTCAAGTTTTTAATCCCTCACTCCTAGACTAGCCTTGGAAGAAATATTTGAAACAGAATTGTATCATGTGGATAGCCGAAGTCAAACATTTAAATATTCTTGCATTTTAAATCTAAGCCCCACAGCCGGACATGAATATGACACAAAGTTTCAGAATAATTTCATTTAAATGCAGATGTGTAAAAGTAAGGTGCTGTGTCTAAGCTACGTGTATCGTCAATGGAGAGAAATATGCACTTTGAGAGCACCGCTCGTCCCGTCCTAAGGTTAGGCCTAAACTGTGGATGTGAATCTGCCTCCAGAGGCACCCAACTTCAATCACTGCCAATAGCAACAGCCCAGATGACAAGCTTGGCTTAGAACATACACACACATACACATTTATATTTATATATTTATATATTTATATTGATGTACTTCAACATATATATATGTATTTAAATGTATATATCTATTTTTACGGGACTTTTAACAATATCTGAAAACAAAGAAAGGGGATCTGCATTAAATTTTATTTAATTCCTTGTTTCTGGAAAAGCGCCTGCCTGAGCTCTGCTTTTCTCTTGTTTTACTATGTTGAAGAGCAGAACTCTGTTCCTCCCCGGCTGATGCCTGCTGTCACATCCGAGTGACAGCCCTCAATGCCTTAGCCCTCCCATCCAAAAAGAGCAGGGGCGAAGGCCTGCTTTCCTTCCAGGAGGTTCTCAGGTGTGGCGATGGGAGGTGTTCTGCCTAGTCATCTCTCTCTGCGTCTTACACCGTGCTCAGCGCAACAGGAAGGGACCGTAATTGTGAAGGATTAAATAAAATGGCAAAGTGCTTTTTAAAAAGCCTCTCTTTTATTAAAAAGTGGCAGAAATTGTAAATGGTGTTATGGTATTTGTCAACATCTGACTAAAAATTCCAGACCTTTCCTTGCAGTGAGCTGAACCGCCCTTAACTACATTAGCTTTAAGTGGAAGGCACGAATACATAACTGTTTAAAACTTGGTACAAAAGCTCTGAATCCTTACATCTGTAGCCAAGTACTGGAGTTTTTTTCCAGAGAGAAAAGGACTCTTATGCAACAAACAGCAGATAGACACCACTTGTTTAAAACAAAATAATAATTATGTTCTGGATGGTAGACCAGGCACAGGCCTTTCTTCCTGGCACACCACCGTAGGAAAAAACTGTAATCTGGCTGCAGATGTCACTGCATGTTTGGTCCTCACTAGTCCCAAAGGAGTAGACTTTGCAGGGCTGGCTGCAAGGTCCATCCCCATCCTGAGCGAGGAGCAAGGAAGTACTGAAGTGCAAGCTGCGGGCACACTGTTTCCCTCCTCTGCCTCTTCCAAATTCAGTAAACTTTGTGCAGACTTGACCACAGATACTTTGAGAAACTCCAAAGAGTTGGAAGGCTTTAATTTAGCCATACTCTGGAAAACACAAATATTGTGTTGGGAAACAGGAAGAGCAAAGGCTGAACTTCAGGCACCTTCATGTGAATCCTGCGTCATCGGGGAATGAATGAGAGAAAAAAAAGCGATCAGCTTTCTATCCTGTTTGTTGCACCTCATCACACATAAATAAAAACTGTGGGACACAAGTCCAAGAGTAGAATCGTCCAGTGAAGGACATATGAAATAGATACAACTGTGAGGCAAAATAGCTGTATAATCACCAGATTGACTCCTGGAGAGCTCCTGGTGCACAGAGGCCGCTTCTCCCTCGCTAGATTCCCTCCTTGCCTCCTGCATGACTAGCCAACTTCACAAGCCAATGCCTCAAGGCATGGGACCACCATTGCATGTTCTCCCCCTGCCGAGGTGACACACGAGGGCAGTCGTATGAGGAAGAAACTCCTTCCTTTCCGCTCCCCGCTGAAGGAACTGGAACGGGAAGGAAATTCTGGTGATTTTACTAGAGCATGCTTCCTCCAGCACAGAGCTGCCAACTCTGTTGTCTGCAGACCTCAGGTTTGGTAAGGCCTCATTTCCATCCCTCTCTGTACAGAAATCCAGTCATTTGCCCCACTTTTCTGGAAACTTCACAGCACTTAGCTTCCACTTGGTAGCTAATGTGAAGATAAACTGTAAGCAAAGTCAAGGTCACCGAAAACTTTGGTATAAAGCTGCTCCATGTGTCTAGTTTTTTTAAAAGGATCTCAACCGGGTCTCCCCCTCTTGCCTGGATCCCTACCTTATTGCTGCCTGCACCATGTATCTGCTGCAGAGGAAGCTGTGCAGATGCTTTGTGTTGCACATCAAGGGAACACGTCTCCTGCTTCTCACAAGCAAGGGTTATTTTTAAAATGTGCTATGGGAAGTATTTGAATGCAGACAACACTGAGGCCTTTTAGAGAGCTGCTTACAGAGCAGATTCCTCATTCTCTGTCTAATCATTTCTATTTCATGGCTGACTGATTTGTCCCCAGTTTCCATGCTATTGTGCCTCATAGTCAAGTGGCAAGAAATGCACTAAATGCTGGGTAAAAAGCAGAAGGTTCTGAATCTAGAAAAATGCAACGGCTCTAAACAAAACTGAGCTAAGCCTGAACCATTCTTCTGGCTTACAATACCACTGAACATTTTTTTTCTCTTTCAGTGCCTGACCGAGACTGACGACTCCTTCTGTTATACAAGCGTAGTTTTTACACTCTGCCTGGATGATTTACAACTGAAGTAAAGGCAGATACATGACAGAAGGGGACCACAGACTGATAGCTAAGGCAGTAACTGAATCTGTGTCTAAGGCAGAATTGAATCTCACCCCAGTCTGAGCCTGTCCCTTAGGCACTGGGTCTGAACTTCATGGCTACTTCTAACAAGCTGAACCTGAAAGCAGTGTCCAAATAAACTCAAATTGTGGCAAAATTCCTCTCCCTGCTTTTCAGGTTGGACCTATCCATGAAATACTTATAAAAATGAAAGCAATTCTTATTTATCCTTGTAACAAGACAGAAAAATGTTGTTTTACGATGCCCACATTTTTTACAAATGCTGCTGCTTTTATGATGCAAAACGGATCCTGTCTGGCTAACGTCAAATTCATTTTGATACATTCCTCTGTCTTGATGTGACTACGTGCGCTACCAGGAGCTCACTTGCTGACACAGAGACGGTACCGGTATTCTGACTGTTTGCTGGTTTTCAGTGAATGTGTTGGTCCACAATTATTTCAAAAGGACAAACTGGAAAGCTTGTTTTTCCAGTCCCATAATTCTTACTTTTCAACTTTCTTTTGGACGATTGGATGTAACAAACTTTCTTAATCATTGCCCCTGTGGGAGGCAGAGAGGGCAGGATGGGCTTTGTACGCTTCAGTTTCTTTTAAGTCCGTTAGGAGTTTTTTCCATCAGTGGTCTCCCTCTTTTCCCAGCAGGATCTTTCTTTCCCTAGCTACATTTGTGGACACCCGGATTCCGACTTGCTTGGGGGCTATGACTCATCCTCAGAAGGTTTGGTTGCTTTGGGGACTTCTTCTGTTGATGTATGCAATAAGCCATGATGCAGTCTCATTCTCCAGCTCTTGCATTCCCTGTCTACTCAGCTGCTCCTCCGTGGGTAGAAGAAAAAAGAATTGCTCTCTCCTTTTTAAAATCAACCATTTTAATGGGAGTTTTGTACCATTAGGTACACAGATGATTTTTTCTAAACAAATAAAAACTTTATGCCTTTTCTTTCTAGATCACAAAGCTGACAATGGGTCCTTAAAGATATAGCCTGCTCCGAGGGATAATTCTTAGCGTTGATCCAGCACGATGGCTGGTCATATTAATCACCTTCAAATTGTGTTGAAGTCAGTGGAATTTGAGGTTATGCGGGACCTTGCTATATTGTCTGCACATAGCATGAATCATTTTACTGACATACATTCAGGAACCAGAGTCCAACCTTTTGATTCTCTGGAAACAATGCGATATTTCTTTTTCAATAATGGTTCTTCCTGACCAACAAACATGGTGAACTGCACACACTTGGACTCTGCTGGACACTAAATAAGCCAGTTAGTGCCTCAGTCACCCACTACAGCTGGGCAACTCCCATTTTTCCTAGGTTCTGACAAGCCCAGATGACAGCATCCTCAATTTTCACAAGCATAGTATAAAATTCATCTGCTAAGAGAAAAATAACCTCTATGATTTTTCTGACCAGAGCGACTTCAAGCAAAAATCTCCATTGACCCTGATTTGTCTAAACAGTCAAACTGATTTAAAAACCCAAACAAAAAATCTAGACGAGAGCAGAGTTAGATTTTGCTTGGTTTATTTCCTTCTATCATTTCTTGAGGGAAGGAAAAACACCAAGGAAAACAAAACAAAACAGGGAAACAAACCCAAACGACCACCAGGACCTGTGAGTTTGCACCCACTTGGCTTGGGGAGGGTGCTCTGTCCCACAGGCCGTGCCCAGCAGCGCAGCTAGCTCAGACTGCACTGGTTTGGTGCCACCTCCCTGCCCTGCCTCTATACGTGCCCGAGGGAAGGAAAATCCCTCTGCCGGTGTTACATGAGGTCACGCAACTTTCTTCCCCCGGTCCCGGGCGGGACGGCCGGGCTGCAGGGCTGACCCGCCGGCACGCAGCTGCAGGAGCCCCGCGCCGGGGCGGCCCTTGCCCCGGTGGGCTGCCGCAAGCCCCCGCCCCGGCGGGACGCAGCCCCGCCGTGCCCCGGCCCGGCGCGCCCCCGGCCGGGAGAGCCCGGGCCGCCCGCGGGAGGATGCAGCCCCGCCGCGCTGCAGCGCGACCCGCCTCTGCAGGCAGCTCCAGCGGGCTGCCCTGGCCCGCTGCCCGTGCACCCTCTCCCCTTCCTTTTAAAAAAAAGATAAATAAATTACGACACCCCCGGCCCGTTCCCTCTTGCAGCAGGTGGAGGGAAGCGGTTCGCGGGCTGCTGGCGCCCTGGCAGTGCCCGCGTACTCTGCCTCGGCAGGACAGGCAGCTGCCCGGAACTGGCATCGCCCCTCGCCCCGTCCCGCCTCGGCCCCCTCACCTTGACCACGTCGTCGTTGAGGTGCTTGGGGTCTCGGTTGACCAGGTCGATCTCTTTGGTGTGCACGTCGTGCACCGCCTTTTCGCTCAGCTCATCTGCCATCATCTTGTTGTTGGGCTTGTAGATGTTGCCCTGCTCCCTGATGGGCGCCGTGTACAGAAAGCCCTGCGGAGAAGGAGAGGGAGAGCGGGCGGGAGGGGAGAGCCGCGCCGAGGAGGGCAGGGCAGCGCCGCGCGGGAGGGCGGGCTGGGGGAGGCGGCCCCGGGTCCCGCGGGGAGCGCGGAGCGGCGGGAGCCTCGCTGCGGGGCGGCCCTCGCCCCGGCTATTTAACCGCGGCCGCGGGGCGCACACCACACCCCCGCGGTACCAGGCACGGCGCTGGCTCCCGCTCCCCCCGCCAGCCAGCCCCAGCCCCGGCCCCGGCCCCGGCCCCGCCGCGCCCCGCACCGCCCGCGCCCGGCCCCGCTCCCCGCGGCGTTGCCCCAGGGCGGAGCGCGGCCGCGGCCCCCACGGGCAGCGCGGGGAGCGGCCGGGGCTCCCCGCGCAGCGCCCTCCCCACACCGCCCTCCCCACGCCGCTCTCTCCACGCTGCCCTCCCCACGCCGCCCTCCCCACGCTACTCTCTCCACGCTGCCCTCTCCACGCTGCCCTCCCCACACCGCCCTCGCCGCGCGGGCCGGAGCACGGCGCCCTCGCCGTACCGCCCTCACTCACACCGCCCTCACTGTGCCAACCTCCCCGCACGGCCACCCCGTGCCCCCTTCGCCCCGGCGCCCCCCATATACCGCGGTCACCGTGCGGCCGCCACCACAGCGCCCTCCCGCCGCCCCGTCCCGGCCGCAGGGGACGAGACCCCGGGTCCCCCTGCCCCGCGCTCCCTGCCCGCAGGTGCCCGGTTGCCCGCCCTCCCCGCCGGGCTGCCCCCGCGCCCCGCTCCTCCGCTGGGCCGGGGCGCTGCGGCGGGCGGGGAGCGCGGGGGGGGCCGAGGCGCAGCAGGTACCCGGCGCCGGGCCGGAGGGCGGCGGGGCGCTCGCCGCGTCCCGGCTCCGTCCCCCCGGCGGTCCTACCTCCGAGTCTACGTATTTGGTACCGGACATGCTGCCCCGGGCTGGCTGGCGGCTCTGCCGCGCGTTTCTCCGGGCTATAACGTGTGGGACCGGAGGCAGGAGGATCCCGCTCTGCGGAGCAGCCGGCCAGGGGGAGGTAGCTGCGAGGAAGACGGCTGGCCGCCGGCCAGGGGCTGCTCCCTGCCTTTGGCTGGGGTGGATGACAAGCCGCGGTAGGGCCCGGCATATCGCAACGCGGCTGGGAGCCGCCGGGGGTGGGAGGGGAAAGCGGCCCTGCCCCGGCAACCTGGAAGCGGGCGGCCCCGGTCCCGGATTCTTGGGCCACGCCGCGCGGGGACAGGGACACGACAGGGACAGGGACACGACGGGGACGGGGGCCCCTCCGCGCTGCCCTCCCTGCCGCGGCCGCCCGCGACCCCCGGCAGCAGGTCCCCGCCGCTGGGCTGCGGGGTCGAGGGTGCCTGCGTGCGGCAGAGCGGGCGGGGGGCGGGGGGAGGGAGGGCAGGGGGGCAAGGAAGCAATGAGGAGATGGAAAACTTTAGTTGTGTTTCACGTCCAGGGCGAGCGAGGCGTTTGTAGGGCTCCCTCCCCCCCGGCACTGTTTACACATAGTCATCGCTGCCCCAGGAACAATTGTGGAAACTTGGACATCCTTGGGATGAAGAAAAAGAGGTTTTCTCAACTGGTTCATTTCAAAACTATGCAAATATTTAACAGTCCTGCACTTCAACTGTGCGATATTTTTCCCGGGAGGAGACTGACCCATGCATGTCTGCCATGCATATTAACCACTGGGACTGATTTTTCGAGAGGCATAGTGGGACACTGAGGTTTTGCATGCTCTGTTCTCAGGGTCCTCTGTAAGCTCAGGCGCATGTGTAGGAGTAAAAGCTATAAGGATTCATCACTGTATTTTAGGGTTGCAATGTTTATAAACATAGATGTATAGTGCCATTGCAACCCCAACCTGAGCCATCTTTCATGAGCTATATTTTGCCTTTTTTTTTTTTTTTTTGGTGTTTGCAGCCATCAGTTTGCAGAAGTTAGGAAATCAGACCACGGTGAAAGATTTATAACATTAACAGAAAAATAATGACCTTAGCGTTATGCCATTTAGCACAGAATTGCAGGAACAGAAGTAGAAAATTCTTAGCTGTGGTATATTTGGCTTTGGCAATTCAACAGAGAAATGGCCTCAAAAAAGCCACTGGCTAAGGTGGATGTAGGCTCCGCAGATGTAAATAACTGCACCTGTTGAAAATGCAGTTCACATGGACACGTATTACTGATATGGTCATCACTTAGCAGTGAACTTTCTTTAAGGGTTTATATTGCTCATAAACTTTAGAACAAATGCTTTGGATGGATGTTTTCCAACTTTCCAAGTTAGTTGCAATTTTTAAAAGTAACATTTTTATTGATGCAATCATTCACTTAGGCCATCATTAAAATATCTTCGGCTGTCCAAGCATTTCAGTGTGTGCATAGGGTCAAACGGTGGATTGAAGGACGTAGTCTCTGCAGTTTTTCAACCTATCTGAAAAAAACCCCACAAGACAGTTCTTTGTTTTCATACTTAGGAAAGTTTTTCAACTAGTCAGTGTCCGGCACGTGAATCTATCATTCAGTATTACGGTGTATCTCAAGGATGACTGAAAAAAAGAGATATATTTGTTGATTTGAAATGCTGAATTGGTCCTGGAGTGGTTTCTGCAGAACCACAGCCCCCTTTAAAAGAAATTTCTGAATCACGCAGCACTACTGTAGCTAGAAGAATATTGGAAGCTGGCAGAATTTATAAACTTTATGAGATGAATCCCAGAATAGGCTGCTTATATAGCTGAAATGAACCACCGCATCTGATGAACCTTAGAAGTGCTCACTTGAGCTTAAATAGCAAGAAGGCAGCCTACAGAGCAAATGGCATGGGTACTACCAAGTCATAAGAGTGAGGAAGTTACATCTGCAGAGGTGGACGGGGATAGAGCCATGGCCCATTGCCTCTAGCACGGTTGTCTGAGAAATGCCCACAAACTTAACACCCGGATACTTGGCACGGATGAGCGCAGGAGTTCTGCAAGGAGCTTCCATTACATGCAGAGGAACAGCATAGCTCTGCTGGAAAGGCCATGGTAAAGGCTTGCAGGAATCTTCTGGAAGTGCAAAGGTTATGGCCCCCTCTCATTTACTATGAATGGATTATCCAGAAATGGCCTAAAATTGCCAGGGGTTGTAGACACCCAAACTGACCTTGGCAATGCCACCCAAACTGTCTTCTCATTGAGCTTTGCTGTGTCTTTAGTAGCCCAGATCAGCTGTTGAACAGGAATATATGCTACTTTGGCTGGCCACCTCGCTGCCTTTCTTCATCATACCAGCCTTAGGTATTTCATGCATAATTTTAAAAAGTTTTTTGTGCTCCAAAGTCTTGCTTTAACTGAACTTTCAAACCTCAGGATTACCTTAATTGAGAACTTGCTCTGAACGTGGAGCAGAGTGTGTGCAAGGTATGAGCCGTTCTTCCCATTTTGAGAAGAGGAAAGGTTTTGGTACAGGTAGGAAACATTTCTTCGAGAAACCAGTGCAAAAAAAATATGGATTGGACAAAATTCCTCAAAAAAGTGTCAGAAAATGAGTCATGAAACTGAACTGAATGTGCACGACTGCTCACTGAGTGTCTTTGTCTGGTATCAAACACTCCCTCTCCCTCCGCTCCTCCCCTCCCACCCCCCCTTTTTTTTAAAACTTGTGTAATTATTCCAGTTATGGTATTAGCAATACTTGCACTTTCAATGTCAGCAAGATCAGAATCAGCTCTGAGAAACTGTATTCTTTATGTATCGTTTCAACAGCAGCGAGGCTTTTAGATAACAGAGGCTGTCAGCAAGCAGCCTGCTGTATGCAGAGCACTTAAAAACCTGAGGCTTAGGAGAGGAAGATCATTGCTTTTTTTAGTGTCTTCTGTTCAACTGCTTAAGCACATCCTTTTATGCGCATTTTTGGATGTTTTGCTGGATGAAAGCCTGAGCTGCCAGAACTGTTGGTAGTGAGCTTTTATCAGCCATGCTACTGTCCTCACCCTGCTGCGTGATAACAAGCATTGGGACGGGTTTAACGTGCAGGCCAATGTTTTGCTCATTCCGTGATTTACAGACTTGTAGTCCTGGAGGATTCATGGTGGTCATCCTGTCCCCAGTCTCTGGAGAATTTCTGTATTTTAAATTATAAGTCACTGGATCAGAACTTTTCCACTGAGATGGGTGCCCCTCGTCACCAGTATATAGGACCGCACTTTCATGCATGTGTTTGTTATTTGGCCTGTCCCTTGTGTCAAAGGAGTAGTTATACCAGGAGAGATGGTGAGATCCCCTCACATTCCTTCTTTCTCACAACCTCTAGCTAGGAGTGATTTCCTTTTATATGGAAGCACTGCTGCCATAACACATTTCACAATAGCCTGAGGGCTAGAAGAAGTAATCCAACGCTTGAGAGACCCGAAATCAGTATTTGCCTGTCTGAGGTGTGCTAATGCAGTTGGACTCACTCCTGGGAAAGTGTATTTTGGGAAGTGCCCTATTCTGCTGATGTGCAGTAAGTATATTTTGAGGGGTCCAAGGCAATCTCTTCCCTTCTTTTGCAATTCTGACTGGGCTTAGATGTGAGTAAGATGCCAAGTTGCTCAAACAAGGGCAGTTCTGGGCATGACCAAAGTAAAACTGTAAGTACTGAGGGGACGTTACATGAAAGGGAGGTGCCTTCTGAGTTTAGACATGTTCCTGGTTGGGTGGCAGCTGGGCAGGGATTACAATTTGGATTTAAATGCCTGACTGTCATCTCAGTCCTGCGGTAGGTGTGCACTTCTTTTATTAGAGCTAGTCCCTGTAGGTCTCGATCAAGATAGCTTGTAAACATCTTGGCTGGAGAGGCAAATAGATTGAAAGCTTTAATTCTGCCAGACCTTGCGCAAATCAAGTCACTCTTTTCTCAACCCTTTTCAATATCAAATTCCTTGACAAATACCAAGCTGGACCATGAATGTTGATCAATGTCAACACTGTTCTGTACCATTCTGCCAGTCCTAGCATCTTATTAACTGTTCAGGTGTCTTATAGAAATAACAGGCTGTGAGAACTAGTCTCATTAATGGGATTTAAACACCTACTCCTTGAGGCTTACGCAGGATGGGACTTCTTGTCACCGAGCTTCGCTGTCTAAACGTCTCATGGCCAATCCTAGCTTATAGTTGTAGCATTGTGATAGCTGTGATAGTGTAAAGTAAAAAGCAAGGTGAGGTAGGTACATGGGGTGAAAAAGCAGCTTGTATTAAACTGAGGCAGTTGGAAAAATAGAAAAGCTTTCCTCAAAGTTTGAAGTAAAAGTGTGAATCTCTACATTTTATTCCATTTAGGTGTCTAAAGTAGGATCTGATTCAGTGTCTTGTGAAGGGGTCCTTCTTTCTCCTGCTTGCAGTTGGAGGGGGAAGCCAGACAACGGACAAAACTGAACACCTAACACAGGTGACGCTCACCCCTGGCCTCAAGTTGTGAGAGAAGCGTGTAGAGAAAAACCTGCCGCACTACTTACATGAAGCTCTAGTTGCTTCCATAGGCCTGCCCAATTTCTGCAGCACATACAACTTTTTATGTAGCAGAGGAAGGGAGCCAAGCCAAACATTTTGCATTAATTAGTGCGGAGAGTCTTCTCTGGAGGATGATTCAGAGCAGGAACCTATCTTAGCTCCTCTGAATTGCCTCTACAGAAGACATTTTCTTTTTGTTGCAATAAAATTAGGAAGATTAGTGTCACTGGGCTAAAATTAGCCTTTATTAATTCTCCCCTCAGTTGTAAATCCCTGCATGAAGAAAGCACCTCAGTTTTTAATGCATAACTGCTGGTTCAGTATACTCACTGGAGGCCTTCAGCTCTAATTTTCATGAGCATGGTGTACTAACAGACAACATGGGTAGCATGTCTGGTGTTTGACCTTGTTCCATTTGCATTTTCTTTTTTTTTTTTTTAAATGTATTTTTCCATGCATTTTTAAAATAGAGTTAATAGAGATTAACAGCAATAGTTTTATCTCTGCAGGTGGGGGAACGATCACACCCTGTAAAAATAATGGACTTACCATTCTTTGGCTTCCACTAAATATGAGTGTGTGGTCTGAGGTCCCAGAGCTGCAGGGATGTTCTGAACTCTTCAGTCAGTGTATGCCTAAGTGAGCTTTTTGGATAGGTGGGAAAAGGCTCCTCATTTACTAATATGTCAAAGCTTCTGTTAAGAATTTATTCCAATTTATATGGTGAACAAGTAGGGTGGGGAAAGATAAGATACAAATAGAAAACTTCTAGAGTCAGATTAGAAGGATTTTATGAAATAGCTCTCATAAGGAAGCAGGTTAATTTTCTTTGTGAATTAAAAGAAAAAAGTCCATAAACACAAATCCAGGGTTAGTTCTCTATGTTAGTTGTGATCTTCATGAAAAACAAGATGCTGAAATATTTTGCATGACAGAACTGAATCTCCAGCTCATGATTATAAATCTAAGGTCTGCAGTAACAAGAGGCAGGCTGGAATTGGAACATCTCACACTTTTTATTTATTTATCCTCATAACTCTACCATGATGATGGAAAGTCTACTCTTGTTAAGAGCAATAACATTTTCTCCATTCCACAGAGGGGAAGAAGATGCATCAAAGCAGATGACCTGAATCAGGTGTAAATTTTCCTACATTTGTTGCAGACAATGAGACTAAGTTTCTGGATTCCCTTCTTGCCTAAATTCTCATTTGTAAGTTGCTGTTAAGGGATCAGCTGGGATGGTTTGTCCACATTTCAAACAAATTGGAGACAAACTTATGGAACCTACCCCTACACTGAAGATCACAGTTTAGTGCCAGTGCCTGTTCAGTCCCTGTTGTCCAGCAGTGTTGTCAGCTATTGACAGTATCAGCTGTGGCAGAGCTTCGGGATATCTGTCGGAACTGTCAAATTCATAAAATCCAGAGAATACTTGCCAGCCAGAGTTGCCTGGGGCAGATTCACACCTAAGTATTGAAGAGTCTGTATATATTCACGCTTCCTTCCACTACTTTCATGGATGAAGTAAGCGTATTTGCCAAGCATCTAATATTTTACCCTAAGCCTAACAGTCCATTTGGTATTTTCTTATAGTAAAAGCACATCTGTTCCAGAGAAACTGCTGTAAAATATGTAAGAAACTAACAGCTATAATTGCTCACTTGAGCAAGCTCACTTGAGTCTTGTAACAGCTAGAGAAATGGTGAAAAGAACTAATTAACGACAAGCCTAAATCAAAATGAGAACAAACCAAACCATTCTACCTGATTGTCTGTGGTAGCTAGAGCTGGATGACTTCATTAAGCTATTTAAGAAGTATGTATCCAGGAGTGCATGACCTAAAATGATACCTTTTCCTCTAGGGAATGGCTTCATTTTCAAAGTTTGGATCCAGACCCCAGTTCCCTCAAAGCTTAGGCTTTTATAGGGCTCCTTTTAGACACAAGGACTAGACTGATTGATTTATTCTCTTTTTTTTTACATGAATTCATCAAGGGGATATTTTTCTGTGGAAAATATCTTTGTAAAAATCCTTGGACGTTGTAAAAGAAAATAACTCTCAAAAGAATTCAAGCCTAGCCTGACCAATTTTTATTTTCAAAAGAGATATTTCCATTTTTAACATAAGAAAGGTATCTTGAAGAGCACATCTGAACAGCAAGCTAACTTCTTGCAGAAGACAAAAACTCCAGAGAGTTTCCATGGGCACTTATCATTAAGATCCAGTTTTGAAAAGCCATTATGAATCCCTCTCTAAATGGCACAAATGGTAAAAATATTTTTAATGTACAAAGATGTTCTCCATGTACAAAGAATATACAGTGACAGCTAGCTTCTGTAGGCCAATAAGCAAGAAAAGGAAAATTTGGCAGCTCATCTGTAAATAAAGCATGCGCCCGTAAAAAGAATTAAGCATTTTTTTTTAATGTAGCCAAAATTCCGCACCAAGACACCTGCTTCAGAGAAAGCAATCATTCTCTATGGGCTTAATTACACACTGAGATACATAATTTTCTACTATAAATAAGTAAAATGCACTTGATAATAGTAGAACCGTATTGATGCTCATCCATTTCTTTTCCCTCTCCCATATTTTGGAAGAACTGCATAGTATTCTATGCTGTTCGGCATTTTAAGAGCTTTTTAAAAAGTTGGAAAACCTGAAAAAATGAAGTTGAAAATAGGAAAAAGCTGACGTTTTATTTTTTTATTATATATCTCTTGTTTGATAAGAAATCTGTGATATCATTTTAGAAAATAACATTCTAAATCATACAAATATTTTACAATTGCAACTTGTCCTATTTAAAGAAAACAGCAGCATAAGCCCATCAGAAGGCTAATGTAATTTTAATGTACCTCTGCATACGTTCTGTTATTCTGGTTTACAAAGCCATATTAGGTGCAGAAGGAAGAAGGGCTTTTTTATGGGCTAGGCTTTAAAGTAGCAAATAAGCAACATGAAGAGTCAAGTCAATAGGTGAGGAGAATTAGACAAGGATACCAGTTACACTCACTCGCCTTCTACAAGAGCTTGCTACCTAGTTAAAGTGCCAGCATAGTGTCTATCGTTTAAATATCACAATGTTCACACAGATAATACACAGAAATAGGCAGGCTTGCATTTACTACACCCCATGTTTAATAAAAACATTTCTCATAAACAGATATTTCCAACTCTTGAATAGTCTTGTATGAAAACACTTATAATCTTTGCTTTTACACGCAACCATATATAATGAATATAATAGAATTGCACAGCAACACTTAAAAATCTACATAATTTAGGAACTGAAATTTTAGTTATCTGAAGTCATGTTTTGCAGTGTCTCACGCTTGCTGCCTAGTAAGTTTGTTAGAATTCAAATGCTATAGAAATAATGCTTCATGATCAAGTGCCATTTACAAAGGTACAAAATATACAGCAAAGTTAACCCCTCATTAAATAAAATATACAGATTAGCTGATGTTCCAAATCATTAGCTAACACCTTATTTTAAGGGATAAACTTCCAGGGAGCTTTTCCTCCCCGATACAGGAGAATTACACAACAGTTCCTTTCTCTGTATGCTTATGCAATGAGTCACATTCATTTTAGCTGCTGATAATAAAGGACTAAGTTGACCATTCTGCATAGCGAGGGCCAAAAATGATCCCTGGTGGACTTGCAGTAAAGGCAATGGGAAACCCTAGAGATCAGTTTCACTTAAGGTATCACAGCCT
Organism: Mycteria americana; assembly: GCF_035582795.1. NCBI lineage: Eukaryota > Metazoa > Chordata > Aves > Ciconiiformes > Ciconiidae > Mycteria > Mycteria americana. Next base: position 28,576,089 of record NC_134365.1, read on the forward strand.
ATTTAAATATTTATAGTAATAGTGCCAATCATGATCACTGTGGTGGCTGTTAAACCTCCACCAGAATTCTCCTGTAATCTAGCAATCGACGTACCATTAAAATAAAGTGTTGCCAAAATACTCTGCGTTCGCTCTGTTGTTAAAATGGTGAGCTATAAAAACTGCCTGCTTATTCTTAAACTGACCTCCCTGATAATAAATGAGTTTTGGAAAAAAATAGCATGTTCCCACTTAAACCAGCCATTGTAATTTAACAGTTTGGAATGAATGGTAAGTGCTTGCATGTTAGGTTAGCAAAGAGGTATAACACCAGCTACAATTACAGCAGTGTCGCATCCCTGATGTTTACTCTTGGTCCAGGCGTATATTAACCATGGCAAAGCATCGGCCTATGCTCTGAAAGAACGGTACGACGAAAACATCTGTCAGGCTCTTCCATACAGTTTGCACTGAAGGCAAGACCATGAGACAGGTTTTCACGAAAGGCACCACAATCCTGTAAAAGAGAAAATGGGAGATTTGAAGATTGCTGCTGCTATAGCACGGGGAAATCAGGATAACCAAACACAAGTGTGAGATCTTATGGAAGAGGAAGTGATTTTATAACTCTAAATCTCCAAACAAGTTGTTTTTGCACTCTCACACTCATTCCCCATCAATTTTGTTCGCTCACAGCCTCACACCTGCACATGCAGAAGCACCACGATGCATGTGGTCCTCTGGCCAGGATCACTTGAGTGCAACACGGGACAGGAGACGCCAGCTTTCTTTCCATCGTGCCTCTGCTTCCTAATTGGCAATGCTGAGCTACTTTTTGGACATGCCGTTTACAGGGGTGAACTTTTGCTGTTCTCTTCCTGCTGCTGGAAGGGCTGGTGTATGTGATATGCTGCAACCCTGCTGCCATCCCGCTGTGGCTGAAGAGCAGGGTCGTCCCCTAAGGACTCATTTGCAGTGTGGTCATACCTGAATGTGGGTCTCCAGGGCTTGACAGAAACACCATGTTCCCCAGTTTGATTGACTGGGAACAGAGCTCTTCACAATCTGTTCTTGCTCTGCTGTCTCTTCTGGTGTTTCTTTGATCCATCTCTCTCTCTCACACACACAAATGCACAGGCACACATGCCATCGACATTCTGTCTCATTCCCACCAATCTACCATTGCTGTTACATGTTGCTATAATAAAACAGAAACAGTAAAGCAATATCTGGTTACATAGTACAGAGCACATGCCCAACCTCAGAAAAATGGGATCTTGCTGATCCTGTAAAGTTTTTCATTTGTGGGTGAGAAACTAACATAGAATGAGGTCAAAACTCCTGGTCAGGGGAAAGATCTTTTTATTCACTCAGGGTGCATGCTTGGAAGTATTGTGCTTTCATCTCCTGAGCACTGGTAAGCATCTGGGGATGCTCTCCATATGTCCCACTTCCAAAGCAGCGTCATTAGTGGTGGCTTACGCCAAGCATACTAACAAGGGAGGTGAGCCAGAAGTGCACATAGGAGCAGCTCAGCAGGGCCAGTGGATACATGGTAACTGACCACACTATTTTAAGTTATTCTCCTTTCTTAACCATTTACTGGCCAAAACCCCTGGTCATTTCACTAAGCTGGATGTTCTTACTTGGGTGCAGACAAATTAAATGTAAAAATAATTTATGTAATACTGAAGTGGTACTAGGGCAAGGTTTTGAAAAATCTCTGTGCCATATAGAACACATTTATTTCCTAAATTACGTAGAAGAAACTATAGATTCTCTTGATAAAGGTAATAAACTCTGTTCTAGTTTGCTGTTGCATTCAAAATTTAAGATCCCAGTCCTGCATCCATATCATTCCACTGCAGAACTCTCATTGACTTTGGTTGGAATGACCGGAAATATTTAATTTACTATTTCACCACAGGTCTGAAAAAAATATGTAAGTATTGTGTATTTCCAATGAGTACCGCTCAGAATAGCAAAGTAGAAAAAAACCTGGCTCATTTAAAAAAAGTTGAAGCTTAGAAATGTAAAGAGTCAAAATGTATTATTTTCAGTGTTTATCTAACCGGATTCTCAGCTTTTATCATACAATGCAAGCTATACACTAGTATGTCTATGCTGCACTCTAAGCTAACCCAGATGGATTTAAACAAGAATAGTTTTTCTAAAACCTTCTCTTCTTTTGTCTCTGCTGAAACAGCTAGTAATATACACACCATATAGAACTGCGAGCGTTAATGGAATAATGTGTCTCTAGTTTTAAACTGAACCCTGTAAACTATGTATTTTATAACCACCTATAGTATCACTGCATATAGAATAGATAATTTCTAGAGAATAAAATTAGGGCTTCACCTGTTAGAATACAGCTGATAAACGTAAGTAATGCAAAGGAAAAAAAGTGGTATTTCTCCAAGCAACACAAGGGAAAACACCAGAAATGGCTACTCAGCTTGTGTTGACTTATCCATTTCCGTTACTTTATAAAGGCTATGCCACTGCTCCTTTGCTGCCATCTAAAATTAATTTGGCCTAACTGAACTGGAGAGAAGCAGAAAAGCCAACATTTCTATTGGACCCTCTGTCGACAGGATCACAAAATACAAAACTAAACAAATACTACACTATGCAGAAGTTTCACAGAAAGTTGTAGTGAATCACCAGGATGTCATTAGGGAAGGCTGGAAAAGCAGTGATCATACTACTTGCAACTGCTGTAGAGGTCATTCACACAGTACCAGAACTCAACCTCTTTTGATAATGTTAAATACTATAAATATAAACATGTTTTGGTAATGTTTTATAATCTTTTAGCACTTGCTATCCAATTCTATGGTAAATGCACATGAAAAACAATGTATGCTAACTCCATAGGATGATATGTGAAACACAGAATCATAGAATTGTTTAGGTTGGAAAAGACCTTTAAGATCATCAACTCCAACTGTTAACCTAGCACTGCCAAGTCCACCACTAAACCATGTCCCTAAGCACCACATCTACATGTCTTTTAAATACCCCCAGGGATGGTGACTCAACCACTTCCCTGGGCAGCCTGTTCCAGTGCTTGACAACCCTGTTGGTGAAGAAATTTTTCCTAATATCCAATCTAAACCTCCCCTGCCGCAACTTGAGGCCATTTCCTCTTGTCCTATTTCTTGTTACTTGGGAGAAGAGACCGACCCCCACCTCCCTACAACCTCCTTTCAGGTAGTTGTAGAGAGCGATAAGGTCTCCCCTCAGCCTCCTTTTCTCCAGGCTAAACAGTCCCAGCTCCCTCAGCCGCTCCTCATAAGACTTCTGACTTCTGCTCCAGACCCTTCACCAGCTTCGTTGCCCTTCTCTGGACACGCTCCAGCACCTCAATGTCTCTCTTGTAGTGAGGGGCCCAAAACTGAACACAGCATTCGAGGTGCGGCCTCACCAGTGCCGAGTACAGGGGCACAATCACTTCCCTGGTCCTGCTGGCCACACTATTTCTGATACAAGCCAGGATGCTATTGGCCTTCTGGGCCACCTGGGCACACTGCTGGCTCATATTCAGCTGGCTGTCGACCAACACGCCCAGGTCCTTTTCCGCTGGGCAGCTTTCCAGCCACTCTTCCCCAAGCCTGTAGCATTGCATGGGGTTGTTGTGGCCCAAGTGCAGGACCTGGCACTTGGCCTTGTTGAACCTCATACAGCTGGCCTGGGCCCATCGATCCAGCCTGTCCAGGTCCCTCTGCAGAGCCTGCCTACCCTCAAGCAGATCAACACTCCCACACAACTTGGTGTCATCTGCAAACTTACTGAGGGTGCACTCGATCCCTTTGTCCAGATCATTGATAAAGATATAAACAGGACTGGCCCCAATACTGAGCCCTGGGGAACACCCCTTGTGACCGGCCGCCATTGGATTTAACTCCATTCACCACCACTCTTTGGGCCTGGCCACCCAGCCAGTTTTTTACCCAGTGAAGCACAGGCCCGTCCAAGCCATGAGCAGCCAGTTTCTCCAGGAGAATGCTGTGGGAAACCGTGTCAAAGGCTTTACTAAAGTCTAGGTAGACAACATCCACAGCCTTTCCCTCATCCACTAGGTGGGTCACCTTGTCATAGAAGGAGATCAGGCTAGTGAAGCAGGACCTGCCTTTCATAAACCAGTGCTGACTGTGCCTGATTGCCTGGTTGTCCTGTACATGCTGTGTGATGGCACTCAGGATGATCTGCTCCATAACCTTCCCCGGCACCGAGGTCAGGCTGACAGGCCTGTAGTTCCCCGGGTCCTCCTTCCGGCCCTTCTTGTAGATGGGCGTCACATTTGCTAACCTCCAGTTGACCGGGACCTCCCCAGTTAGCCAGGACTGCTGCTAAAGGATTGAAAGTGGCTTGGTGAGCACTTCTTCCAGATCCCTCAGTACCCTTGTGCAGATCCCATCCGGCTCCGTAGACTTGTGTGTGTCTAAGTGGTGTAGCAGGTCAGTAACCATTTCCCCTTGGATTATGGGGGCTTCATTCTGCTCCCTGTCCCTGGCTTCCAGCTCAGGGGGCTGGGTACCCACAGAACAACTCGTCTTACTATTAAAGACTGAGGCAAAGGCGGAATTAAGTACCCCAGCCTTTTCCTCATCCTTTTTCACTACGTTTCCCTTCGCATCCAATAAAGGATGGAGATTCTCCTTATCCCTCCTTTTGGTGCTAATGTATTTATAGAAACATTTTTTATTGTCTTGCATGGCAGTAGCCAGATTAAGTTCTAGTTGAGCTTTGGCCCTTCTAATTTTCTCCCTGCCTAACCTCATGACATCTTTGTAGTCCTCCTGAGTTGCCTGCCCCTTCTTCCAAAGGTCATAAACTCTCCTTTTTTTCCTGAGTTGAATATGAACATGCTAGCAACCATATGACTATGCTAGCAACCAAAGCTAATTAATGTAAATAACTTTCAATTTTAAAATAAAAGTCAGTCTACTTAGAAAACAATTACTTAAACACCTTTCCTCAGAGAAGAAAATCCTTTACACCCAAGAGAGCAGTAAAAGGTCTTTTCTAACTTTTAAAATATGTGAGTGTGTCTATATATGTATCTACATGTATCTAAGTATGCATCCTGTTCTACATAGGATATGTTATCCTACCGTGTGGCATTTGCAAATTATCAGAGGGTGTGATGTGCCTTCCGTGGAGTGACCAGGCACACTTAAAAAATAAATAACCAAGCACCATTAGAAGCTATGTGTTTGTTTTGGTGACCTGTCAAACAAACATTAGCATATACATCCTTTACTCACAATGCTGTGGGTTTACCCCAGTCTGCACTTCTGTTCACAGAGACCACTTGCTTGAGTAACGTCCAACAGTGGAAGTAAAGTCGGCATATACCCAGAATATCAACATTTACTGCAATATTGGTACTGCTAGTGTTACCACATAGTACAGCATTGGGAAGAAAATCAAAGCTCTGTTGAATTTGGCATCTAAGATGAAGCATAGCCAAGGCATTTCAACTACCTATACGACCTCTCACTGAATCTTGCTATGTATATATACCATAAAATACCCATCCTTTCACTAAGTAGAAAGAATCACCTCTTTTGGGAACTGTTGAACTGAAAAGAACAAATTACCCCATTTTTTCCATGCTATCCTATTTTCTCTTCTTTCTGTTCAAGGCATGACATCTACAAAATTATACCTATCAACCTTTCTCACTTTTGCTCACATTACTTTTTTTCTGCTAATCCCTGAGGGAACATTGTCGAGAACCAAACACCTCTTGGAAACGGCAGAGGACAATTTAATTCCCACTGATAAGGGTATTTTCAGTTCAAAGTAGCTCAACTTTTCACAGAGTTGGGCAATGTGGTTGGAGTAGTCGTTCACTATTAATTCAGATTCCTGCTTCAAAGTGAAGCGGGAATCTGAATTATCCTGTATAGTTTTTCAAAATAGAACCTCAGACATGTCTTAATGCTACTTTTCAAATACTACACCATTCAGTGGTTAAATTACCTAATTCCAAGTATGCACATGTACTACATGATGATTTTGAATTAAAAGCCTTGCATGGCTCTACAATACAAGCAAGCATTGTGAACCGATGGCTAAGTATTACCTAGCAGTTGCAGAGCTTCTTGTCGACTCTCATTAACCCTTGGGATATTTATGAGTGAGGCAAGAGATAACCACCAAAGCCTTCCAGGACCCAGACATAGTATATGAAGTGCATTAAAACCAAACATTATATATGCCAGGACCTGGGTAGACTGGAAAAGATAAAGCTAAAAAGGAAGCAAGACAACATCCACCTACTTCCTCTTCAGAAGCCAAGGGATATATACTGGACATGAAATAGGAGACATCAAGGCAACACCAGATCATAAGGTGGGTCTTTGTGGCATAGCTGTACTGTAATTTCTTTTCATTTCAGACAGCCAGCAGGGAGATAGTTTTGGGGTTGAGTATGATAGCAATAAGTTATGTAAATGGAGTTGTGGAGAAAGAGGTAAGAGATGATGCATGTCCATATCTACTTCTCTGCATATAAGTCCCTGGCTACATCTTAGCACTGTGAATGGAAGTTTAAGCTGAGAGGAGCTCGGAGTACCTACTGCTCCAGGTGATGACAAGAGCATAAAGCTGGCTGAGTCCTTGTGCTTTAGAGCCCATCTCAGATCCAAGACTCAAGTTATGGATCCTCAAATGAACCACTGATTCTTAGCATAAATATGCAACATACCAGAACACTATTCAGACAAGACTACAAAAAAGCATATATGAGATTCAAGGGTTAATTTCCAAGAGGTGGCAAACATGTGGCTTGGAACAAGAATCAGTCCCTGATCTATAATAAATATCATGATTTTGCATGTGCTGCCTGGAAAACCAGTAGTGTTCTGCTCATGTTCAAAATCAATAACCTTAACAGCCTCAACCTAAGGACATGTTTAAAAGCTTGCTAATATTCACAGAAAGATGTTAAAACTCAGTCTGACAAATTCTGCCATGCATAATCTGTGGTGAGCATGACAGCCATCAGTAAAGGAGGAGAAATGTGGAGCAGTAGCCCTCCTTGAAATGGCTTGTATGGAGGTCACCAGCCTGCTAGCTTGGCACAGTTTCAGCCCATCAGTATCTTTTACCAGGCAGTGTAAAACTGGATTCTGGCAAGCAGCCAGTTTGAGAACAGGAACAGAATATGCTCCATCTTTACAGTTAAAAATGAAAATTAGAGTGTATTATTACCTATTTCTTACTCAGCTTTCTTTTTGCTTCCCATGAAGTCACATATTTGCTTCCTTCCTTAGCAATCTTTTTGCTGGTGAAAGACAACATTTACTATCAGGTATGAGGGGGGCAACTCATGAGGTGCCCTCGATGCATGAGGAATGGTGAGTCAGACTTTTGTGGATTTTTAGCATGCTGACAAAACTGCAACAGCATGTGTGACAATTAACAGAGCTTTGTGTCTGAGCACTTCCAAAAGTTCTTGAAACACCTTTGAATTTAGCCTCAGGAAAGGCTTCCTGATGCCAGATCAACATCATCATCTCACTGGTTTGGATGATAAAAGTGAGGCACAGAGACTCTGGTAAGCCCTCCTGCAGGCAGCCATGTAGGAGGGTGTGCCCAGGCTTTTCCCATGGCATTTCAACAGCTGAAGACAGCGTTATAATGGAATTCCCTTCCTCTCACCCACAAAACAAGGAGTTACTACTTTTTTCAGACCCAGTGGGACTACATGGGAGCCAGCACCATGTGCTTAGGGTCCCTATACCTGCACTGCTCCTGTGCTACCCTCTCAAATGCAGAAACTTTGAATGCCTTACTCCCAAGAAATCTGGAACGTGGAGAGCTGCAGAGAAGCTAACTTAGTCTCGGTGTGTTCCACCTTTCTGTTGGAACAAATCCAGCTTGTGGTTGTGGGAAGATGAGACAGTGCTGGCTTTGGATGGCACTGGATGGGGTCCAAGGGGGTGCAGATAGCACTACTGAGTTACATGATTCTTTCACACCCATCCCAGATGCAAGGAGATCAGAATGAAAGATCACTTCTGGAGTGACAATGAACGCAGGGAAAGAAAATTAGTTGTTGGGGAAGCAAGTGTGTTCACAGAAAGTCAAAGGAAACTTTTCAAATGAAATGCTGCATTCAGACAGTCCTATTTCAGATGTACTGAGAACCCACAGTTCCTGAGAGAGTCACTAGGGACTACTTGCATAAATAGAAGCTGACCTCCAAGTCCTGGTTCAGTGAAACTCATGTCTATGTATCCAGGCTGTGAAATCCAGATACAAGATAATTCTGAAGCACAAAAACTTATTCCAGTCTTAATAAATCTGGCATTGATGAATTCTTCCGTAGATATTCCACTACTGGAAATCTAATCTCACCGTACCCTTTTGCAGTCACGTGGTACACTACAGCACAGTGACAGCTGACAGACCTAAAAGTCTGGGCACACTACACAGTGTTCATAGTAATTTGGGGACCAGAGAAGTAGCAGGTGGGCAGCTCTAAATTACATTGCAACTCCTTTGGATATTATGCAAACTCTATGCTCCAAAATTCTAGTTGATCAGTTTTCGAATTGGCTCATGACAATGTCATCAACCCAACCTTCCATTCCACTTTCAAAAACTGAAATCTGCACCCACAAGATTGCAACCACAAGCTCAGATAACCAATGTATTCCTATCGCTTTGAGTTTGTTTCCAAGTTTCTGGATTGTATTTTGTTTTCCTTAACAACTTCTTCATGATTCCAGTGTTACCCAAGTCAAAGGAGACCTTGCCCAAAACCCATGTATATGGAAAATCCTGGTTTGATATCTGCATTCAGCCCTTCCTCTGCAGCCTGCTGGATTCTCGGTTCTTTCCTCAACCTCATTCTTTTCCCTGCCTGTCTTCCTTCTCCACAGTCACCTGCCTTTCTGGTTTTGAGGTACTCTTCCCCGATATTCTGCCAGTATATTCTGTTTAAAGTACACCAGGTTTGCTGTGACTTGGAGGGCCACTGTATTTGCCTGTGAACTTGGGCCATGGCCAGAAGCAGCTTTTCTGAGCTCAGCAGGGTTGTTTTGCTTAGGTGGAAGTGCTGTGGGGCACTGCACCTAGAGATGGCCACGTACCAGATGCAAGGCAGTGACAGTAGATTTTGTGGCAGTAGCAAAGAAAGAGCGAGCTGGGCCCTCAAAAGCTTTCTTTAGTCTGTGAGGAAAAAAAGGAGAGAAGTAACCGTACTGAGAAGGTGTCAGGTGTAAGTAATACTTCTGCCCAGGTCTTTCATTTCAAATACACATGTTTTAAGAACTTCTGTTTTTTTAACTCCAGTTTAAAAACAGCAAACAATCATTATTACTACTCCAGAAGCCAGCCGGGGCTGGAATGCATTGCGGTAGGTGCTGTACAAATGGTAAAACAGGCTCTCTGCCCCAAGGAGCTTACACAGACACGACAGACCGCTGGTAAAAGCAAGGCAGGGAACGGAATCGCAGCAAAAACATTGTTTACATTTCTCTCCCTTTAAAAATAAAGCAGATAACGTAAGCTGGTCTGACTACCGGTTGGAAAGACTGATCAACGGTTAGGCAGTAATGCAAGAGGCGAGTTCTGCTGAGCTGTCTGCAGAGCCCACGCACTGACGAGCAACAAAACGCACTTACCAGATGTGCAGACAGCTGAGCACCGCGAAGACGATCCCCACAACCAGGGCCAGCGGTATGGCAAGGACCAGAGTCAGGAGCTTGTAGATCAGGTACTTGCTGAGCTCAAAGAGAGCGTGGCTGCAGATCCACACTTTGTCGAAGGAGTGGGTTAGCTCGGGCTCCGCGATCACATCCTCGAACCCCAGCTGGAAGAAGAAGCGGCTCTGCCGTTACGCGGGGCCGGACGAGGGGAGACCGCGGGGTACCCCCGCCCGCCGCCCCGCCGAGGGCTCCGGCCCGGCCGCCGGGCCCCGGCCCCGCCCGCCCCGCGGCCCGGCGCAGCTCCCGCCGGGCCGGCTCCCCCCGCCGCGGCCGGCTCGCACCTGGAGGTGGGCGTTCAGCCCGTGCGGGTCGCGGTCCAGCTCGTCCTCCGCGCCCTTCTCCGCCTCCGACAGCGCGGGGCCGCCGCTCCGCGGAAAGTTGTCGTCGTCCATGAAGATGCGGGTGTCCGCCTTCTCCGTCTCCAGCCCCATGGCGCTGCCCGCCGCTCCGCGCCTCCCGGCCCGGCCCGGCCCGGCCCTGCCCTGCCCCGTCCGCTGCCGCGGCGCCCGCGGCCCCGCCGGGCTTGGGCGGAGCGGGGCTGCCCGGGACACGCCCCGCGGGCCGCGCCGGGGCCGGGGCCGGGAGCAGCCAGGAGCGGCCGGGAGCTCCCCGCATCGGGAGTCGGGGTGAGCGCTGCGGGCAGCGAGCGTCTGCTCGCAGCCCACCCGCCCCTCGGCTTGGCGGCCGCTTCATGGGCCGGGACTCGCAGCCGGGCCCCGCTCCAGCTGTCCGCAGCCGCCGGCCGTGTTTGGTGTCCCCATTCATCGGAAATCCCCGGCCAGCAGGGGATCACGCATTCACTGCGGGGATCACGCTTTCACTGCGGCCTCACGCATGACTGAAATTTGTAGGAGCAAGCGTTTGTGGCATTGTAACAACGGGCAGCGCGAAAAAAGTTGAGGCCATCGTGCATTGGGCCGGTTTAGGTCGCATCTGCTGCCCTCTTTCCAGCCGTAGGGAGTAAGTGGAAAAGAAGGGGGGAAGAAAGGTGTGTTGCCACTGCCCCCCAAGGTTCCCGTGCACAGCCCCACCGGTCTGTCACACTTCAACATTACTTACTTGCCTCGTACTCGCTAACCTGCCTCACTGTTGCCTCAATAAAGTAATGCATCCATCATTGCAAGGTATTATTGTGCCCTCCTTGGATTTTAGCTTCAGTTCATGCAAATTATTTCCCCTGTTTTATTTGAGAACATGTTTTAAGCCTAAGAATGATCTATATAAAAGTAAGAAAATGGCTATAATGACTGCTAAAAGTATTTGATAATATATTTGATAATATAATGCAGCGTGAGCTCATGAGCAGTCAGGAGTACATTCTTGCTGCGTTCAATAACCATGATCACTTGTCACTCTCAGAAGTGACATTACTAATCAACGATCCAGGCTTGTTAAATTAGAAGGAAGCTGGTACTGGTAATTTTCTTTACTTTTCACCACAGCATTAAATTAAGAATAGCTTTAATCTTTGAGAAGCTCACAGGAAAGCGATATGAAAATAACTACGCAAGGTTTGGGTAGGAAATCACCTAATACAATGCTCTGGACCACGTCGCATTGTTCTTGACCGCATAACTTCTGCAGAAAAGCTTTGCATCTATGTATAACTCATGTTGATGCTTTTTTCTCCCACGCTGATGAGTTCAGTGATACTGGTGTCACGTAAATTGTTTGGATCCAGCAACATAGCTGTGGCTCATTAAGTATAAAAGCCTGCAAATACGAGTTTACAACAGGTTCAAATGCAAGCAAAGAACCAGTGTGATGACTCGAGACATGCTTATGAGCTGCATTTCTACCCTCCGCAATTCCTCGTTGTTCCGTGAGTAGGAGGAATAAAAAGGCCAGTTCACAGACTTGAGGTTCAGACCCACCCTTCACGGTGCTTCTGGCCAGCAACTACTATTTTTTAACTTATAGATATAGGGAGCTGAGTGCAGCCCAAAGGCATTCAGCAGCCTTCTGGTGGCTGCTTGGGTCAGGCACAGAAATTTGGGTTTGATGCTGCTGAAAAGCAAGGTAGGAGCAACCAGCAGAGGATCCCAAACTAATGCCTTGGCTACTGAAGTCAGAGCATACTGGTTTATGTCAGCTACTTTCTACCTTCCCCCTCACTAGAGGCATGGCTGGGGTGCATGTGCACAACCGAGGAGCTGCTTTTGAAAAGGTCTGCCCATTTCCCAACCACTCCTGCTACATCTCACTTTACCAGCCAGCTGGAGCAGCAAGTCCATAGCTCCACTTGCTTAGCTCCAGCTTTGCTAAAAGCTAGGGGGTGGTTCTTCTTGGAAGGTCGCCCAGATCACAGTCTGCCACTGAAGAGTGATCTTGCAGTATCGGCCCCCTTTATAAAAAAAACAACTATCACTTTTAGTTAATGTCCATCTGTTTTTTGAAATCTGCTAATGTAATAGCTGATAAATGTTGATGTCTGTCAAGACAGCACTGTGGAAAATGAAGAGTTTTCCTTTGTAATCTCTGAGGATTTGAGGATTTGAAATAAAGTGGTGATGCAATTGCTCCTGAAAGAATAATATTTTTCATGAAAAGCCTGTTTAAAAGCAATAAAAGCTCAAGGCTGTACACGACTTGGGATGTTGTTTATTAAGAACCCCTTAAAACATGCTGTTTTCAATAACTCTGGTAGTTATTTTGGAAATTATTTATATATGAATTATCAAGTGAGGTTGATGGCAGAGCCTGAGCAGTGTCAAGCTCTGATCCCTGGCTTTTCTGGCAAATGTACAGAAAACAAGGAGGCACATACAGTGTTCAGTAGGGGGGACTTTTCCAGTTTCCCTCCCCAGGGCTGCCAGGCGCAGCTTTCTGTCAGCATGGCTGGACAGAACAGTTCAAAAGACAGAAGTAAGAGTAGAGAGCAATGACCACAAACAGGGTGGAAATCTTCTCCAGTCTTATATAATGTTGTGTAACATCCTTTGGACAGATACTTTTTTTTAAATCTCTGTGTAGGTAACAGCCAAAGAATTATATCAGGTAGTGTGAAATTCATGTTTCTATGTGTGTGTTTCCACACTTTGGCCCAGGTGTAGTTCTTTATGGTGCTAAACTTACGTTTGAAGGTCCCATCTGCTACTGAGGAGCTATAATGTATGTCCATTTTCTAAGCATTATGCATTTTGCTGCTGTATTTTTAACAAGTGGAAGGGTAAAATTGTTCATTATTACAACTTCTTTGTATTGGAATAGTCTCTCAGAGCTCAGTGCAGTATAGAGTGCACAAACATTGAACAACAAGTAGTCTCTCAAGGAGTTTGTAATCAAAATTATAGGCCCTGGGATGACTGATAGATGCAGACGTATAGATGGGGCATCCCAGGAAACAAGCAAGCCTGTGGTAAGCTCAGTACTTTTATTACTGTGTTTTCATACACATTGTTGGAAAGGGAGTTTTAAGAACTGGTTTGGAGCAGGATTATGAAGACGCATCTCGCGTGTTCACAGCAATTCCTCTGAGGCGTGAAGTGCAGCATAAGGGGAAACAGCTCAGCTCAGACACAGATTTTTGGAAGAGGAAAGTTCTCAGCGAAAAAGTTTTCATATTTGTCAGTGACAAAGAACGGGTTAAGTCGGTTACATTCAGACTCTAAGCAATATGTAATTTTACTAAGAAATGTGGAGTCAATTCAACATTTGTTTTATAAGGATGTTCCTGTTTAATCTTTGAGCATTACTTTGATTATTGTAGTGCTTTATATACAGACAGAAACCGTCTTTCCTGACCATGGCAAGGATGTCAGTTATATGTCTTTTGGCAAAAGCTTTCACAATTATACTTTGCATTTAAGAAAGCTCCCCAGTCTTTGCAACAAGACCATGGATAATGGCCAGTTGGGCCTCATCTATTCGGTTTTGCTTGTCTGGATGAGTTCGATTCTCAGGGTGTTCTTTTCCTCTTTCCCCTCTCCCTTTTACAAATTATTTCTAACCTGATCTAAAGTTATCATATCATCATTATCATATACATAACAATTTACATTTTCAAAGAGATAAAGCACAAGGAATCCTATTAATTTCTCTTGTAATTTTATTGGAGTTTTAACAGATGTGTACTTCAAATATGTTATTTTCTTTTCAAGATCAGTATTGAAAATCTTAATGATTTCAGAGGAGCTGTAAGAAGAGTCTTTTATTTTACCCTCATATCTCTATGACATATCTGGGGAATTTTTGTTACTACCATTTCACAGATGGACTACTGGGATACAAAATGTCAGATGGGCTTTAAATATTTGTGTACCTTAGGAATGAGGTGTAAAAACGGTGGCTGCAGCCCTCACCTGGCCATGCAGTGAGGATGGAAGGGAGCACTGCACAGCTGAGAATTCATGAAGTGAACCAGGCAGTGTTAGTGGAGAGCTTACAACCCCTTTTCCCAATTTTCCTCCTGATAAATGCGTGCCTGGGTGTAAATACATATGAAGGAAGCAGGTATAGTGAACTGAGAAATTTGGGTGGCATTCAGGGATATGCAAGATGAATTAAAATGAGGCAAAACCTGAAGGATCTTGGAGATTAAAGATATAGATTAGAATCTAGATTTTCTTGTTTTCACAGTGGGCAGATTAAATACCCAGATTCGACAAATATAGAGAGGTTTAAGCTGCAAACTCCAACACGTTGTCTTGAGGTAGCCGTATCTGTATAAGAAAAAAAAAAATTAAATAAAATTGCTTGTTTGAAGAGTGTACATAAGAAAAGCTGATGGGAGACTTTTGGAAAAAGTGGGCGCATCCTATCTGTGCTAATTTGTCACCGCGGAAGCAATGACTCTTGACTTGTTCCATGAAGAAGGATAATTAGGTCCTGTGTCTGTGTATGGAAACTCCCTTGCTCTCGGTTGCTTTTCTTGTAGTTTTCTGCCCTGTGGAGTGTAAAATTCACTGTTTTCAGTGATCAGTCAATGTAAACAAACATAAGCCGCAGCTAAACATTTATATTTATTTTGCCAAATTATATCCAATGCTGCTGAATTTAAGCCAAAATCTTCTATGAAGACAGGTTTTGTATGTGTCAGGGTGAAAGCTCCTTAGAGAGTCAGAGTAGACATGACACGATAAATGCGTTCAGGTCAAAAACTGGTTGCAGAAATGATTTTAGGATTTTCTGGATCTCTTTTAGCCAAGCTAGGTTAGTGTAACAGAGATGTTTATAGTAGCTTTCAGCATAGTATCTGACTAATATGAGAAAGGAAGAAAGAAAGTACTCCCATGAGGTCTCCTGAGTTACTGTTTTGATGATTTACCAGTTAGTGCTCAAATGGTCTCCAGTGAGGGGGGGAGAGAGTTTGCTGTTTAATACCGACAATGGGAATACCGCTCCTCACGAGCAGATGGAGAGCATGGGGAATAGCAGAGGGGCTGGGCTCAGGCATTTTTAGATATTTTTTTTTTCTTTTCTACAATCAGTAGAAGTCTGGAAATGTTTTCAATGTGTTTTCATAATTCATTCTCATCTGTTTACAATTTTTTTTTTTCGATTTTTGCTTCTCTCTGCAATTTATAGGATGTATCAGCAGAGCTGTTATTAATGTGAGAGCATATATTACAGGGTAAAACTCGCAGTGAGTCAGTGGGACCCACATTCGAGTGCTGAAATAAGTGATGATCTGGTGAAGAAAGTCCCAGGTTGGGATCTGGGGGCTGACTGCACCTGTGGTACGTACTTCAATGATTACAGCAGTACAGGGACTATTATAATCAATGTTTCCAGTGTGCTTAAGCATGTTAAAGATTATAAGGAACCCTAATGGGGTTTGAGAAAGTATTAAGACAAGTCCTGCTAAGCGGGCCATCTGCACGTTGTAAAAGGTTGGGAAAGAGATAAGGGGTATGGAGAGCTGCTCAGCTCTGGATGGCAACTCATGAGCCTGTTCGTGCTCCAGGCCTGCCAGAGCTGGGGAGGAAAGCCATCGTCTGCTTTAACCTTGCAGCACGGTGGTGAAACAGCCAGCTGCTACTGTTCGGCTGACTGGTGGTAGCTCGTTAAAACGTGGTGACCCAAGTGTTTATGACTGTTTATTCATATAAGCAGAACGAAGACAGGCATTAAAGTTTGGTGTAGCGTGAAACCAGAACCTGAATGCTGATCAGAACTTCAGAGCTTGTGCCGTTTGCCCACTGAAATGAAAAAGCAAAAGGGATATTGTGGAGGAGGTATGCAAACAGGTCTGGTGCTGGTGGGATCTGCAGGAAGAACCAGAAGATTTCTTCATGAGCATCCAACAGTTAAACCAGATTCTGGTGGAAAATCATTATAAAAGCAGTAACTGTGCTTGGCCACTCTCTATTGCCAACTTTCTGTGATCAGCTGTCAGTGATGGAGGGTCCTGCTCTTTAGCTTGGATCACACCGTGTTTTTTGGAGATTGCTAAATGCTCTGGTTTAATTAGGACTCTGCTAATGGTTGTTTCATACTTCTATTGATGGAGTGTTGCTTTGCAGGACGTTAATGCCCGGTGGGAAGCAGGTGATGACTGGGGATGTGAAGCAGGGTGTCGTCATTGCTGGATGACTTTTTTAAAAAAATGAAAATCAAACCCTTCAACTCAAATAGCTGCCACAAGCTTAGGTGCTTTGGACATTTAACAAAAAACCCTGGTGGTTTTTTCTGAAGATGCAGATTCCTATCCATTCAGCAGCTAGATCAAATATATCTCAGATCTGTTTATGAAAGCCATCCATCTGGAATCTGACTTTAAATGTGACAATCACTTGATTTAGACTAGCGTGGTTTAGTTTGTATTTCTAAACCACACTTCAGGGGTTTACTACCACTAAGTTTTCCAGATGATTTCTGCAACTTGCTATTTAACAACTTTCTATGTTGAAATCTCTTTGATCTTCTCACAGGTTTCTGTTCTTTTCATGCTTTGGATATGGAAGGGGAATACTGAGCATGTTATGCTTGAATTAGGTCATTCTCTTGTGCAGTTCCTTTACAAAAATACTTACGATCTGATAAACTACTTATCCTAAGAATGCATTTTTGGTCTGTTTGCAGTATGTTGATGAGCCAGAAAGTCTCCAAGGAATTTAGGACATTCTCAGCAATAAATTAATCCAACCTTAGAGAAACAGCAAAACCTTTTTTTTTGCTAAAATATAGACAAAAATATTTTCCATTCTTATTCATCATATAGTTTTAGAATGGCATATTGGAAAGCCAGAAATATATATGGGTCAGCTGCATACAGAGTGATGAGTTTTTCCTTTCCAAGGCATTGGCCATTTCTGCACTTAGGGTTCATAAGGATCTGACTTATACTTGCACAAGGAGTGCTTCACAAATGCTATTGTTGGGTTTTTTTCTTAATGTATACTTTATTTATCTTTTTATAGTCTGATAGCTTGGTTGAATCTTGACTTCTTTAGGTAAATTAAGTAATTTTTGAGGTAAAAGTTTTCCTTTATGAAAATGAATGCTGTTTTGTGAAAAGTAGAATTTGCAGAATACTTTTTCAAAGGGCATACAATTTAAAAATATCTACTTTGAAAGCTCCACTGAGAAGAAAGATGAGGAGAGAATGGAGGACAAGTGCCCATGTGAGCAATTAATATTTTTGCTAACTATTTTGAGTCAAAAAAGTGTAGCTGTTCCCATTCTTGAAGGTGCACTTACATTCCTTCTCGCTGTAAGAATTCTCTACTATGACTTGGCCTTCCCCTGCAGTGTCCATGCAACTAGTGCATGTATTACGACACACGTATATATAAATATGTACATATATATACATTATATATACAAATGTATATCTATTACAGTGTTTTGCTCTGTCCAGCTTATCCAAAGAAAGGAGACAGGAGCAGATAGAATGCAAAGTTACTTTTCAGACAGGATGCACATGATCAATAGTCAAATTCTAGTAAACTGTGATTAACCTTCTTCTGAGGCTACTTCTGATGTTTTTCCTTCCAGGCCGCTCCCTCCCAAAGCTACGTGCTCTTTCTCTTTCTGTCTGTCACATAGCTTTCTATTAAATCCAGATGGAATAAGGAAACTCTTGCCTATATGAGTCAGCAGCACCCAGTGAGTTCAACAAATGCTGAGAGAAATTATATGTATGTGATACTTGCATCTTAAAATTTCCTTCAGTGTTCGTGCTTGTGGCAACGGTGGTAGGAGACATAGCAGAGAACAGTGACTAGGTTAGGGATTGGTTTGTTCTCCAAAACTGTTTTGACCAGAGATAGATGATCCTTGAATAAAATGCCAGCTATGCTGTCTTAGTAGCAAGGAACATTGGATTGTGGAGATGAACTAATGAGAACAGGAATAAGAAATTTGTAAGAGACCTCTGGTAGACAGTACTGGGAGAAAAAAACTTTGTTAGTCCCTAGACTAGCAGATCTTGTACACATTCCATGCTTGGGAGACTACTCAGTCTATTTTGGAAATCCAGCATGCATTTTTCTTTTCTTATTTAGTTGCCCTTCCTCTTTTGCCATAAAAGTCCCTCTCTTTTTGTATTCATGCCTTTCAAACTGTAGATTGCCGTCTCTCTTTAATTGTCATAGAGCCAAGGTCTTAAAAATCCAGTTCTATTTTAGTCACTCGCTATGTATCAGTCTCTCCAGCTCTCTGATCATTTTTGCTGTTTTCTGGACTCTTTCCATTTTCTCCCTCGGCCTTTCTGATAGTTAGATGGCTATAATTGCATGTAAAATTCCTGGCAGGCACACAGAGAGTAAGGTCATCTACAGATAGATTTTCACCTCCTTTCTTTTTGTCATGTTGTGTTTGTGAAAGCAACTCAAAACTGTTTTGTTTGCTTTACAAACAACAAATTTAGTTTTTTAGTATGGGCTCTCTCAGGCATTATAGCTTTAAGATTAATCAGAATAAATGCTTGGCCTCCACTGCTTCTGTTTATGCCAGCTCAAGGTCTGCTCCTTTTATTTTCTTTAGGCTGCTTCAATTTATAGCTGAGCTTTTGTTTATTTTTTTATGTGTGTCTGTGTGTTCACGTTCCTTCATTGATGCTGTTTATCACTTTTCCATGGCTTTCTTCTTTTCCTCTTTGACAAATAATTCTCTGTAAAGAGAAATGTGAGAGACCCGTTAGTCCTACAGCTGAAATAAGTCAGAGCTCCAGCTTTTCCAGCTGAACTTTTGGGAATAAGGGCAGAATCAGAGACTTGAATGTCAAAGTACTCAATGACTGTATCCAGGCTATATATGGTAAAACGACCCAGGCGATACTCTGAATTCTAGGCCACTCCTGAGACTTAGCCCCATCTTGCCCTTTGAGGCAGTTTTCCCTCGACCTGAGCTATGGTTCCTTAAAAATCCTGCTCACGCTGGGCCAGGCGATGCGCTGACAGGGCTCCCGGGGCCCTTCTAAGGAAGCACCCGGGAAGCATCTCTCTCACCTCCAAAGTACAAGGGCAATGAACATGCATATATATCTACACTTTGTTCCGGGGACTATCTAAAACATATGCTGGGCACTCTGAAGCTTTGAATATCAAGTTTATTAGATAATATTGACATATTATACTGAGAGCGTGGCAAGCCTGAGGCATTTCTTGGATTATGACTCATTCTGTTTTCCATTTCAGCAGCTCCAGGTTTATTTTGGTGCCTTAACCAAGTATTTTAGATTTGTTTAACTCTTTTCATTGTAGGCTTTCTAGTTTACTTCAAATTTGCTAGTAAAAGAGAAGCAAAAGACAGGAGAACACAGCTTTTGAGGACCTTCTGACATGAATATGAAAGTACCAGTATGGTCCTCTGAACACTGAGAGCTGATAGACCAGGGCTTTGTTTTTCTCTCTATATAACTTCTGGCAAGACATCTGTGCTTTTTGTGCTATATTGTCTTTAGTTGTGTGACTCATTCCTATTTCATTGTGTGGGAATGAAATGATGCGGTTTTGTCAGGCTCATGTTTATTAATCCTGTGAAGCATATCAGGGATCCCATTTGCCTTTATACATGCCCAGTGTGCCATTTAAGAACCTGTTAGTGTGTGCTGCACAATACTGCATACATAACTTCCAGCTGAATCATGAAAATTCAAAACATTCTGGCAAACTCTCCTTTTCTCTTGGATTAATTTTATAGTCCACATCCTGGTGACATTGTATGAGTACCCAAATTCTCAGAAACAATATATTAAATCTTTTTAGTCACCTAGTTTGCCTTATTGGCATAGCTTTTGCTTCTTAAACAACTGGTTTATAATAAGAAAAAGTACTGTTTGGCATGCTTGGTAGGGAAAGCTATGAGGAATGTGAAAGCTGTTTTAAATAGACTCTGCCTGTTGTGTGTGATAAGATGGATGCAACCTGGATCTTCACAGGGAGTTTGAAAATACAGTAAGGACTCAACTCTGGGATCACCACAAAGTCTGACAAAAGGACAACATATCAGGTTGTTTCCTGGTTCTTCTCTTGCTCCAGTGGAGATATATTTTGGCCAGTCCTTGATTTGCAGTAGATCAGGTCCATGGTATGGGTAGGGTCAAAAAGCCTCCACTCCTTTCCCAGCTCGCTGCCTGCTCATCCCATTGTTAGGAAGGAGATGACTGGTTTCCCCATCGTGTTGTTGCCTGTGATGATCTTTCTTAATGCTGGGAGGAAAGGTGAGGAACAAAGGGACACAGAAGAGCCCATTGCTACCCACAATAAGTGCATAGGAAGAAGCGTAAACCTGTCCAGAAGTGTTCGAAATAGCAGCACAACCTTTAATGCCAAGCATTCCGCAGATTGACCAGGACGTATTTTACTCAAAATGCTCATTCTGCCTGGGAAGACCTCCTGCGAGAGGCTGGCCATGAGGGATCTTTAAAAAACAAATGAGAATGCAGTTACAACAGAAGGGCTGTGCAGTCCCTCTAATAGGTGTCAGAAGAAAAAAAGGCTCACCTTCACCTGTCATACATAGAATACAGATTATTCTGATATTTTTAAAGATACCATTTTAAGACAGGCCTGTGAGAAAATGTCTTTTCTTTCTGTTTTGTTCCATTCAGAGACATTATTTCCAGATCACTGTGACATGAAAGAGCATGTATTTACAGAGTATTACGGAGTGTCTCTGACAGAACATAGCTGGAGGCAATATAATCTGGAGAAAGATGCCTCATAAATTCCACCCTATCTCATGACCCATCCAGCAAAGGTGGTTTTGTTCAGACACTGTTCAAAACCAGCTATCATCATGTAGGCAAGAAATATTAACAACAGACAATGTGAGCATTTACCCAGAGCTCACCAAGGAGTGGGTGGAGAGCAAAAATCTAAAGAAAATTCAGGAACAGAGCTGAAGCCTGATGTGATTAATAGAAGCATGTTTTTGTAATTATTATGTTCTCAACAGCCTGAATCTTTTGCTGCTTGCTAAGTGCTCTGTACAAGTCAGCTGGGCAGCAGGGAAAGCTAGCCAAACATTCCTACATTTGCAGAGAAGTGCCACATGCCTCCACTGCATGCAATGTTTGAAGATGCTGCAAAGTTATTTTTCTTGTAACATCTGCAAACTGTGACTAACAAATAAAGAATCAGAAGAATACAGAACTGGCTATGCCATCCTTCCCACCGATAAACTTGATGTCTCGTATCTGCCCTGGCCGCGTGCGTGCTCTGGACATCCACGTCCTCACGGCTGCTGAATGCCACTGCAAAAAAGCAGACGCTGCGGCAAAAGCAGGTAAGCAGCACAACTCAAGCTGAAGTGGTAGAGAAGGGGTAGAAATGAAAGGCAGGGAAGGCAAAAAGCCCGATATCAAAGCAGCATTGTCTTTTCCCTTTGGACGTGATACAAATCTCCACTAATAACCTGTATAGCAGGAATTTACAGAACACAATCTGGATGGAGAGGAATTTTGCCTCTTGTGTGCTCTGGGTCTAGTGGCTTTTACACACAGTGTCCAAAAGAAGCTGAGAGCTGCCCAGGTTTTATGTTTCCCAGGTACGGAAGTTATAGAAACAACGAATCTTATCTGTGTTTTTATCTCAGCATGCCTGGCAGAGAGAAAGGGGCTTGGTCTTTGGAGACCGCACATGGCTCAGCCAAATCCTTCATGTCAACTCAAGTTCAGGGAAAGCAAAGAGAGATTCAGCACAAAGAAGTTGTTTACATTCTGGGGCTGCCCTTTTGCAGGTGGAAATCAGGGTGGCTCTGTCTTTTGAAAGCCTGAGGAATGGAGAGGTTGAAAGGCTGAGAGCACCTTTTTCTTTGCTATGTGAGATGGACTTATTTGGTCTGATTTCTCTGGGAGGAAGATTTGAAAGATACTGAAGTAGAAATCCATAAGGTAAAGACTCCCCGTGAAAGAAGAAATTTGTGGTTTATTAGTTGTGTAATGCAGTCATTGAGGTTAACTACTGAAACAATATTTGTTGCTCTATTAATGGTCAAAGAGTTCGATAGTGAAAATAAGCTGTTAAAATAATTGTTTCAAGTTTCTTATATTCACACTAACTTTCAAAGCAGGGTGTCAGCTCTGCCAGCACATCAGTTAGCATCACTGAAGACCTGTTCCTGCACAGCACCTCTCTGCAATCTGAACCGAGGAGAACCGGGGACGCGCGTATGGTAACTAAAGCAGAAACCGGAGCCGATTGGCCTCCCGGGCACAAGGCAGCAGTGAGGTCCGGTGTTACAGGAGAAACACCGATCCCTGAATTCTGATTTTGGACGGTAAGAGAAAGGAGAAATAACATTAAGCATTTTTGCATGAAAATGTGCTTAAGTGTGCCCATCTATATTAATAGTCTAGCAGATGAACTTTGGAATTAGTGATCCATCAAAGTTCAGTTCCCTTGCTACTAACCGTTCTCATCGCTAAGGGATACTGGTAGTTTTTGAAGAGCTCTGAGAGCAGGTCAGGTTTGATAACAACTATGCTAACATCTGTCCAGGTGGTTGGTTAAGCATTTTAATTCCATTCGCCAGATCAAAATTAAAGATTGATGTCTCAGTCCATTCATTCAGGAAAGGCAGCCTCTCCGTCTACCAACTCCATTTACCAGCACAAGTTTGAAAACATAATAGAAGCTCTTTTATGCCTCTAGCAATGCACTGCACACTTTTATAACAGACAGGTAATTGTTCTGGGTACGCCAAAAGATCAAGTTTAACAATTTATGACCAGATAAGAGAGATGTAAATATTATTTGATGGGAGCTGGCCAAGTGCCAACCTGCAGCACGATTGTTAATCGGAGTTAACTCCAGGGACTTAACAGAAAGGTCCAACCACTGCCAGGAGAACAAAGATAGGCAGCTTCAGGGATGGCTGTTGTGGTTCTTGCTTCCTCTGCATTCATTTATAAGGGATTTCAAAAATAAGGGAATCCTTATTTTTAACTATGAGGTTACAGTTTCATTTTGTAGAATGTAAAAATGTTTGTAATTTTTTTCATGTGGTTGTGTGACACCATCCACATCTAAAGTTTGCTTTATGTCAGATTTGATAGACTGCTGTATTCATAGGCTTCTTGGGTGTTGGTTTGGTGTTAACTCTGGGTGCTTTTATTTGGCTGAGCCGTTTATGCTGAGAAATTGGCATCTTATATACTTTTGATAAAACTAGGTCTTTTTAAAATTTTCAGCGAGGTGGGAACAGCTAGATTATTTGTATTGTGTGCCAGTAAAAACCACAATATCCTACTTCTTCCCCCATGTTGGCTGGTTAGGGCACTTCCCTGTGATTTGCAGGCTTTAATTTCCAGCCTCCTGAGGCTGAAAAAGCTGAGAACACAGAACCCAAAGCTTATTTATAGAGTGGTTCTGCTAACCACAATGATATTGTGCAAAGGTAGACAGCACCACAGACTGTTCTGGTCTCAAAGCTATTCATATATGCTGACTGCAAGGATATCTGCTTTGCAAAATGCAGATATTTCAGCTGGAGATACAGCAGCTCAACTCAACCAGAGAAGAATTCTTTTGGGTGAGAATGAATGAATAGGAGAAGCTAGATGCCAAAAGTAGTCTCATAATATAATGCATTATTTCCACTTACAGGGACAGTTTACTACTCTATTTCTAGCTTAAAAATTTAACAGGGGGATTTGCTGAGGCTGTGAATTTGTCTTGCTGCTAAACAACAAGGGAGACAAACTGTGGGCAGCTCCTTTTGGAACCATCTTCAGAAAAAAAATCATTTAAAAAAAATGAAGCAAACAAAATATGTGTCCAAAATGCTGCCTTTCACAGCATCAGCAGAGTCTTCAGTACTATGACTTTTACATCCTGGTGCCCAGATTTCTTTTTGACCCAATTTCTTAATATCTTGGTTTACAGCCTTTTGTCATCAGGCAAGGAAAGGGAGAAAGCTTATTGCTCCTAATTCCTTGTCAGAAGAAAGAAAATGTAATTGTCTTTATGAGTGCTTTCTCTCTGTTTCATTGCAGAACATTAATCTAGAACCTGTATAAACTGTCTCTGAGTAAAAATATCGTACACATTCCATTTTGTTTTGCAATGGTGGAGACATATGGAGTGTGCTTTAGGACAGCTGTTAAAAACTGACTTATCTTTTTTCTTATAAGTAGCCAAGCCAGAAAATCATCACTGGAAATGAAACGGATCTCTATAGGTACAAAGCATGCCAAATACTACTGCCTAGTTTGATTTTGTATTCTTGTTTAGGTTATCACTAGAATGCCACTGTTTTTTTAAATTACCTTGTGCCCTGCAGGATAAGATAGTAACATACTTCCCTTTGGCTTTCAAGCTGTAATTAAGTTGGGCTTAGTTTACCATTTTAATGAGGAGAACTCCCTACACAGTTCTCTGTATCATGCATAAACACAGATTCCTGTTTATTCATACTGAGAGCTCTGTTAGTACTGCATTATACTAACATCTGCATCTTGAAACAAAACGCACCCATTTTTTAAAAATCCATGAATGAATAGCATGTGTAGTCGGGTTTATGAAATATTAGGCTGATGAAAAGTTCAAGTGTAAACAATCAGGGAAAGCCCCCTGAGCTTATTTAATTAACATTCAGAAAAATGCGAACACGTGGGGAGAAATATTCCTGTATGTTTTGACACATTTCTTTGTTCTCCTACCCATCAAGATACAATCCCTACACAATAGAAGTCTGGGGGTTGTTTAATGTCTGGGCAACTGAGAATAGAATAAGGGCTATGCTGCCTGTTTATGTGTCGTCTATCTTGGATCTGTCAGGAATGTGCTGCAGCCCCCGTCCAGCCTAGCTTAGCTAGGCTGCCTTCCTGTGGGAGCCAGATCGTGGTGGGAGGGAGACAGGGCAGCCCCAGCACCCTCCCGAGCGGGGACTGAGCGTGTGGGTCCTGCAGCTCAGAAGCCCTTCCAGCTCCCATGGGTGAGACATGACCCTCGTCAGCTGGATGCGGCAGGACTTTATGTGGGAGGCAGTGCTGGTGCAGGCAGTGAAAATGTTTCCTTCCTGCATAGGCTCCAACAACAGCGGTGACTTGAATTGCGGTTCTTGCACTGAAGTGAACACAGGGACTGCTCCCCGTCTATTATTTTGATGTAATAAAGTGATGTGAGAAGTCAGAAGAAAAAGTACATGGCTTCATGAAATGTTCTATGGCGGAACTATCTGGATTTACTGTAAGAGACATGGCCATGCTTAAGTGGTGCTATCTATTCTAAAGAACCTGCTTTTACCAGGCAAAGTTTTCATTTAGAGACAACTGAATAATGGGAAAGCATTTTCAAGTGCTGGTAAATTGTCTGTGAATACACGTAGCCACATCTGATAATATTTTTATTGAGATTACAACATTAAAGTAAAATACTGAACTGGTCGATGCCAGAGTGTGAACAGTGGCTTAAAAATGGTCTTCTAGTGAGAAAATGAAAGATCAGTTCCATTTACAGAAGAAAATAGAAAGCTTTCTCCAAATGCCTTTATTGTAGAGCGTGTGTCTGTCTCCATGAAACAACTTTTGGAGCTGCTGGAGAGCTATGGCATGGAGACCCCTCCAGCCCCAGCATTCCCTATAAGCATATGTTTATCTTAACATTTTGCCTAGAACATTTTCACCGATTGAATGCTGGCAAAAGTTTAGCATCTCTGATGCTAATTTGTATCTATGGAGTTGTTTTAGTAGTTTGATAGGAAAGAGCTTTAGGGTTGTACAATATGAGATAGCTGTGTAACTTCCTCAGGGTCCTGTAAAAATAGCAAATTTACATTCTTCATGAAATTGGGGCATTCCTTGAGCAGACATTGCCTTGCTTCATAGTAAATCAGCTCCAGTACCTTTGGTACACATGAATTTACCAAGAGCATGTCTCTGAAAGGTCAACAGATTGCTCAGTCTAGTCAAAATGTCTTTCCAAGTTTTAAATTGCACAAACTTCGGTCTTGAGAAAGGTCCCCTGGAGCGATTCCCTTTTTATAAAAAGTATTGTGTTGATTTGCCAGTGAATTTTCAGTATGTTTCTTCTTCTTGAAACATGTTGCTAAGGCACACTGCCTTGTTTTGTATTGACCATTTGGGCAACGCTTCACCACGCACTAGGAAAATCACTTGGAGGAACATGGGCTGCTGACTAATCCAGCACTGATGAGCTGCTGTCCATGACCACCTATAGCACAAATGTGTCCACCAAGAAGGTGGGAGGCAACACCACTTTATTAAGATTTTATTCACTGATTGAGATAAATATTTCATTTTTAGCAATGCTGTGCTTTGCGACAAAGAAATCCTGGGTCCCACTTCAGTCAGCAGAAAACACATTTGGCAGTTCAGTGCTGACACTGTAATGGTTATTTCCCAATGGCCTGTTGCAGTACTTTCCAGCCTCACATTGTCCATGCCTTAATCACTTCCCATTTTAACTATTCCTGCTGCCACTTTTGTGCTCTTAAGTCTCATAGTTTCTCAGTGTCCAAAGTTCAGTGGCTAAATCATGGGCTTACTCACGGAAATGGAAATGTCCCACCCC
Organism: Mycteria americana; assembly: GCF_035582795.1. NCBI lineage: Eukaryota > Metazoa > Chordata > Aves > Ciconiiformes > Ciconiidae > Mycteria > Mycteria americana. The sequence goes on from NC_134365.1 coordinate 28,602,721, forward strand.
TCTCCTCAGTCACTTTGCACTGGCCTTCTACACAGCTTTAAGGACAATTCAGACTTTGCCCTTTGTCTTTTAAACCTTTCCTCTATAAGCTGAAATACAATGTCTGCTCTGTGACAATGACTTTGACCAAATTTTAATTGAGCTATTCATGATGTTCAAAGGGGCCAAATGCTACCACAGTTCATATTTTTAATTGGGAATAAAAATTCTCATGAACTACAATATTGCATTAGGCAACATTGTGAGAAGGAGTTCCCCAAGATATCTATGAACGTTGCCTTTTGGACATGGTTTTCAGGAGGTAGTATGGGGATGGCAATGAACTCTAGATATCTTCTGGAGATCCCTGGAAGAATTTGGTCTTCAGTGGTATTATGAAACTCTGAGGTTCTCTCGGTGGCAGCAGCTACATATTTAAACATCAACAGCCATTGTATACAAAAAGATTGGGTGAAATTGTGGCCATCTCAAGTCAATAATAAAACATATGATAATTAAATATTTCTGTCTTCCACATTTAACTGACTTAAAAGTGGAATTTCTATAATTTAGACATTTAGTCTAAGCTAGTTCTTCTATGGTTAGCAGAAGGAGAGGATCTTCAGAAGGTGATTTGGCTAGTTATTTTAGATGTGTGTTTTATAGTTAGACTAAAATGCCTTTAGGAGCCAATTTCTCTCCCTTAGGAGCCAATTTCTCTCCCTTGACTGTAAACAGTGTAAGGGACAGGCTTAGCAGAAAATCCAGCTGTTGTATAGCTGGTTTCAGTTATGCGTTGTCTTCCATGGTTTTGTCTGTATAGTCTTGGGCTCAGTACTGCATTGTGCACTGTGAGATCCTGCCCAGCGTCACCTTGATTTCAATGGAAGAACTGGTGGTGGTTTTGGGCCACATCCGAGTTTGCATCAACCAAATTATCTTTTTTCTATATTTTGCTAAAATGGAGATGTTCAGCAAGTATAAATCAATTTTAATGCTCTTTTGGTAGGAAATACAGAAACACCCTGATTCATAGGAAATAACAGGAAATTTTAAAATTCTGTGTTTACCGTTTTAAACACATTTTGTATAATTTTCCACAAAATGGAAAATCTCATTCCTCTAAAGCTCCGCTCAAGGTACAAACCCTCTCAGATGTTTGCTTTACTGTAAAAACCATTGGACAAGTAAGGACTACACAGAATTTAGTACAGCTTACTTTAGTTAAGCTGTAATTGCTTTGCAGAAATTTTCCAATCTTAAGAATATTTTTAAAAATTAGAGTATATATATATAAAAAAGGAAATCCATTTGCATTTTAACTCCTTCTGTCAGCATATTGTATTGCATTTCCCTTGGCTTTCACTCTTCAACTGCTGTTTCTCAGTGGTTGTTTCTCCCTTACCTCAACACTTGTTTCTCACTTAGGCCATGATTTTGTGAACATATTATTGCAAGCTAGGTGTCGATTTACACCCAGTAGTTATTGTTTGGTAGGTGCCTGTGTGCACATGCCTACCACAAGTAAATGAGAGGTGTTTTACCAAATTTCTAGCAATATCTAATGAATTAATGAGTCAAAGAAAATTGCCGAAATAATCAGTGAAAATGGATAATACAAACTTAACTGTGAGAGATTCAGAAGCTATTGGATCATTAGGCTTTACAAGAGTCTTAAAAAGTGGCAGATTGTAGCAGAATGTAGAGATTTCCACTTGCTTCCATCATCTCATGTTCATAAAATTAGTCATCCTTTGCTTCCCCTAGTTCTGCCTTACACAATAGATATAGAGGAATCCACTGGGATAACCATGGAGTTCCAAACCATTGAACTATATTTATTTAGATTACAAAAACAAAAGCAGCAAACCTGACTGATGAACATCACAGACTGAAGGAACAATGCCTTTAGAAACATGCAAATAGATTTCCTTTAATTCTGGAAGGACGTCTTTGAAATAAACAGCGTGGTAAATTATTTAGCCTCTATTTTTTTGGAGGTTGAGCTTGCTAATGTTCCAGATGTGAGAGAACAGGAAGTTCTATCATTTCCTCAGAATATGTGATGTGTAGACTATTTTTTTTTAAGCTGCAGATTGGTAAAATAAGGAGAAAAATAAAACAGTCATTCCCTTATACAAATATGTTATGGTATTAGTATTATTCATGACACTACTTTTTCTGATTTTTTTTTACTTTTTCCTCAGTAACATAATTTTTTTCTACATTGTAAGAATCAATCCAGCAATAGAGACCCATTTTTACTGCAAATGGAATGAGAAATCATTAAGATTATATTTTGCGAATATAATTACACAATATTAAGCACTGCTAAATAATAAAACAGTATTACTAAAACAATGGAATCTACGTTGGGTATTAATGATTATTAGTACATGCAGAAATACATTTTCCACTACAGGTACTGTAAAACATGTGGCATCATGGATTAGACAGATTTCTCCATCAGTTTGTGTGATTAGAAAATCCGTGCTTGAAAGGGAAACAAACATAATTAAAATTTATATAGATAACTGTAAAATTGTTTCCTGTCTGATAGCAGCTAAAATGGAGTAGCTGTTCAATCACTAATTTCCTCATTAATTCATTTTAACGGTGAATTTTTCAAGTTTTTCTTGTTCTATACCCTCAGCTCTTCAGTGCTGTGCACTTTTCTTAAATATAGAAATTACTACAGTAAACTTTTTCCCCACCAATATACATTTCCATGTTTATGCATGTAAGTTTGCTGTATGTTTCTTATGAAAAGCAGTGAACATGAGAAATACTGAATGTCATCTTTTGATCACCCTTTTTAGAATCCCATTCTGCACTCTGGCTCTGGTTCTCTCTGGTTCTGTCCTTGACAGAAGGACCATCCTCAGGTCCTCAGGGCTGTGGATGCTAAGCTTGCACAAGATAGCTGAGAAAGCAGGACAAGCGAATCTGTGGAAGGGACAGCACTGTCCTCAGATGTCCACAGGATATTGAGTATTAACAGAAGGAAGCAACACAATATTAAAAATAGTTAGGAACACTGTCATTTTATTAGTTTTTGCTCTGTAGTTCTTTGCAACCTGATAATTTTACTGATTCCGTAAATGCTAGGAAATCCTCCAGGAAAGGTAAAACTTGAATTATGCATGAATTCACACATCCTGAAGAGTAAAAGAGGCAAGCCAACATCTTTCAAGAACATCTTTTATTGGATTGTATTTTTAAAAATACTACATCCTATTAGCAGTCCCTCTTTGGTCTTGAAATATTTACATTCCAAGATAAATGTTGACCTAGTGAATAAACAAATTTCTGTGAACGGTTTTCTAGATAAAGACGTGAGTGAGTGTCCCAAACACAGGAATCAAGCTAATTCACCAGTAAAGCTTACAGGACAGGGATTCCCCTCGGTTTAGTGAGATTTAAACCTGATCATTATTAAATATAATTTGTTTAATGTAATCTACTGAACTATACTTAGATTGTGTTTACTGTAATTGCCATTATTAATGCTACAGCTGAAGTTCTGTGAATTTTGGGCAGTATTGATGCCATAAGAATTCAAAATCTAATTCAGGCACAAGTTGCACAGAGAAAAATGGGCTACAGTCCTGTTATAGTGCCAAGTCTGCAAGAATGTCATCCTGCCTTTGTAACCAACCACGGATAAAGCAGCTGTGTGGGAAAATATCAAGAAGAGGCTTACCAGTGCCCAGCTGGAGCTATACTGAGCCCTGAATTGCACAGAACCGGAAAAAAAATCTAATGTCTGTTTGTAGTCCTGTAAGTGTGTGGGCTGCTTTAGTATGGAAACCAAATTTTATTTTTCTCCACCAGCAGAAACCTCAGACCAGGGCACTTCCATGTTACACGGTGATAAAGTGATTGTGCAAACAAGATGGAAGGGCATGTAATAACTCTGTGTTACATTTGAAGAGAATGGAATATCAAGTATGAGTGTAAATACCACTTAATAATTTAGGATTATTTCAAACTGTGTACTTACCTGCAGAAAAAAAAATTACTTAAAACACTGCAATATGTCAATAGATTCAAATTTGTCTCTGATTCAGCTGAAAGGGACTTGTGCTCTGCAAGGTGCCAAAACTCCTTAAATTTGCTGAGATGTATTTTGAGAAAGCTGCTCCGTAGAAGCGCCTAACAGACTATCAATAAATTAATAGGCTATCAATAAAGAGTCTATCATAAATTGCTTGGCTTCCAAGAGCTCGCCAATAACCTACTGAAAGTTGTGCTGCAATAAGGCAAAAGGGGCACACACACCTGGCAGTAAATACTGCTTTCTTGTCATGAAATAAAGCAATGCAAGAGATAAAGACATACACTTGGACGCCCGGTTCTCTCTCAAATGTCATCTGCGGTTGCACAGATCATTCCGAAGACTTCATAAAACTGAAGCTGTTCCCAGCGTTGGGTATCAGCAGTATGGATACGTCCATACTTGAACATGCATTGAGTTACTTTGTATTGTTTTGTAAAATACAAAAGCAACTGAGCCACAGTGACATAAACCAGGACTAATTTAGGGAAATCAATGACATTACTCTGACGTTAGTGCAACTTTCAGAATAATTTGCTCCCCCAAAGGTCCACTTTTAAGAACTGTCTAAAAAACAGGAAACTATATTCAGCGATCCCAAAACCACCATGGACCATAGCAAGGAAATACATAGCTCCTTTCCACTCCAAGTTGTTGGCTGTACTCACGCATTGTTTTTTTGACTGGGTAACAGCTGTGAAGAGAGGAATATTTTCCAAACACAAATATAAAAATGCCCTTAGGATGCAGACATTTTATCACTCTTTGGGAACAGTGTATTCTGTTTTAGATATTAAAAATTCGGGTACAGCACATAGGGCACACCAATTCACTAGATTTCTAGTGGGTGGCCTAAACAGCACTGTGCGTGTCAAGGATATAAGGAGGGAAAGATTTGATGGAAATTAAATGGCTTCTAAATATATGGTCTTCACAGAATTACATTTAAACATTCTCATTCTGTTTCCAGTCCTTCTCTTAGTGAAGTCAGTGACAAAACTAGTGACTTCACTGGTATATAGGCAAAATCCTTTGCTTTTAGCACGTTGCCTTGGGGAAGTCTCCATGTCTAAGACAGTAAGACGTGTTTTATTACCCTGCAGAAGAGGATAAAACACCACGAGTCAATGTTCTCTACACTAAATCGTCTTCTTGTTATGACATATAATGTTCTGCAAGCCCTGAGTCATTAAAAAATAACAAGGATCCCCAGCAGGATTTTTGCTAAACAGTCGAAGAAGAAACTATTTGATTTTTAATGGACGTGTAAATTTATTATCAATTAGATTTCCAGGTCTTGTTTAAAGAACAATTGAAAAGTTACTCATGGTCTATTTTGTTCTGATTAGGAATGGACTGAAATTTTCTGGAAGAACAGTTTTCTATGAGAAAATATGATCTAATGATATTGAAAAATATCTGAGAAGGTTTATATTCAGTTGAAACTGCTAATGGAAGCCAGACTGGCTTCCAGATTTTCATCCTGCTTGTTGTCCCATTCACTTTGTTCTATTCACTACCTCTTCAGAAGCTCTATTGAGCTAGAATAATAAAAAAAAATCTTTGCCATCAAGGAAAAAAAATTATGTTTTTCATTGTTTCATCAAATTCAGAGGAGAAAAAGTGGATATTTGATATTTAGTTTTAGGGGGTTTATTTTTATTTTACAGAAAGGAAAGTGCAGGTCCCACCCCAAAATATTTACTAATCCAGAGTGTTAAGAAGACCTAGGTTAAGAAGAGCCAGGACATTCTGAACTTCCACTGAATCTCGGCTTTTAATCTCAAGTAAAAACCTGCAAGGAGGTAAGAATGAAAAGTTAGTGTCAATAAATAAAACTTGTTATTCTTGACTTCTTTCTCTCAGGTTTGACATCAGTGCAATTATATTATCCTATCTAGAAACTGATGTAACTGTGTGACTTCCTGATACAAATGTTGTTTTCTTAGAAAAGCTATTATAATGTGCCATTAGAAATTAAGAAGGCATATGAGTGCAGAAAGCTGTATTAGCATTTACTTTGGGGCAAGTGCCCAATGACATAAATTCTAGAAAATGATCCCAAGAGAGCTGACTTTATGGCTGCTTTTAGCTTTCTGTGAAAGGTGAAGCAGCTACTAGTATTAATGGTGGAGGCACTGCCTCTTCGCTGACCCTCGAAGCAAGGCTGGAGCATGGCAGAGGCTCTTACCCTGGATGTGATCAGTGAAAGCAAAAGGTCATGTGTTAATATTCACATTGCAGACGCATTTTTCTCATGGTCGCCCATCTTCTCACTAGCATTCTCCAAAGGTTTCCTTAAAGCCACGTCTGAGTCTGGACTTCAGTATGTGCTCAGACTCAATTTTTTGCATGGTGTATAAACAAAGTCAGAGAGATTAACAGCCAGACTCACAATTCAGGCACCTATGTTTCTTTATAAGCTCAATTTAAAGAACTAGACTTCCCTGAGCAATTAACGTAAAGCCTGCCTGGGCAGGGTAGGTGCTCAGACACTTGTCTTAGACCCAAAAGCTTACTTGGGTACCTTTAATGGCATTGCTACACATGATGGGGCCACAGTTTTTGGCTAAATGAATCAGTTCAGTGCTTCCTTCTGGAAGGGCTTGATTTGCTAGAAGTGGTCTGAGAACTCCCGGTTCAGCAAGGGATAGCAATAAAGTACCTAGGGAAGAGGGAAAGGCAGTGGCCATGTTGTCCTGATGACCTGGGGGGAAAGCACTTGCCTGGGAAGTGGAAGATCTGATTCAGTTTCCTCCACATCCTGAGGAAGTCCCAGCCCCCTCCCATTTCCCAGTCTCTAAGCTAGGCTGGGATGGGGTCACACTTCATCCTTCCTATTGCTGATGGCCCAGATGAAGAAATCATGAACCCAAAGAAAAGGTAGACAAGAGGGCTTCCATGTGGCTTTTGCTGTGTTAGGAGTAGGGCATCTTGGCTTCTGTTCTCTGATGAAGAGTGAATACGTAAACAGCTTGGGAAGTGGGCATCAGAGTCTAAGAGTTACCTCTAAATGAGTAATGTCTTTTCTGGCCAATACCACAACCTGCGATTTTGGATTGATATGGATGACTCAGTGTCACTAATGAAGCCTGCAATGTGCCTGCTCTTCTGAGTACATCACCACTGTCAGTGGAAGGAATATGTCCATTTTGGCCCATTTAGCAAATTAGCAAAAGTTATGAATAATAGCTATGATAAGAAAGCAGGAGATGACTAATGAGTTAAGGTTTTTTTTGGCGAGAATGTCAAAAGACATTAAAGATTTTTCAGGGATAAGAAAGGTAATAAGCCTCTGGACTGCCATTAAAAGGCAGCGCTAAGGCAAGCAAGAAAGAAAACACTTGTATACTTCTTGCAAAACAGAGGGGGCTGAAGGGTTCACACTTCTCATAAGTTAGTGAGGCAACAGAAACTCCTGTTGAAGAAAAGAAGAGGGAATAAAGTAGCAAAAGGCTGTCTTTTGCTGGGATCACTCGTCTTCCTTCATCCTTGTCCTTCTTCCCTTCCGTTCCATTTTCCTCATCAGAGTGGAGCAGGACAGGAGATATTGTGATATTGTGATTAGTCCAGAGCATGGAGCAACTTTAATCTTAAATGCCTGTATGTGTTCATGCATGTGTGCATGTGGGTATGTTCATACACTTGTACAAAATTCCATGTGATGCTGACAAAATACATCCAAAGGAAGGACTGATGGTATTTCCTCCTTTTGTTCTTGAGGAGGGTAAGACATTTTTTTCTGCACACAAGTGCTCCCCTGTTCCTGACACAATCACTTTCAAAATCTGCTGTCCCACCCAAATGAGGATTGCATCCTACTTTTCTCCTCTGGGGACTGCAAGCTTTAACTTTTAGGGCTTGTCTCTACAAGTACAGTCTTTACTTCCTCTGCCTCCACGTAGCCAAAGAGAGGGGAGAATCTGGGCCTGCATCCATTGTGTATACCCTGTACATCACCCACAGTCAACTGTCAATCTTGAAAAAACAGGGTACCTCTTAAAACCTGGATGGAAGCTCAAGACGGATGGGGGAAAAAAATCTGCACCTTTAAAATTATGTTTAATAAATAATAAAAACTCAACTCAGAGAATTTGGTGTTGTTTTGCAATGTCAGTCTATGTTATCTGTTATCTTTTGAGCATATGTCTCCAGGGGCCACAGAGGTAGGTGCTGAGCCTGGGGCTCTTTCTGACTCAGAAAGGCACAGGGCCAGGAAAATGGTAGTTCCCAGCCCTTATTAATGAGAGCACGGGGAGATCTTTCTATTCACAGGATCAAAGACCAGCTGACACTTGTTCTGGCACTGAGAAGATTATAAATAAGGATCCTGCTTTTGTGAGTTCCTGAGCATCTTCAAATCTCTTTGACCTTGATGAAGAGGAAGAAGAAATTGTAAATATAACTGTCTGAAGATTCTCTGTGAAGTCCTTATGTTCACGTGGGACAGCAGTGAGAAATGTCAGGAACTTGAGCATCCTCAAGATAGCACGACCTCTTTGGACTGTTCCAATCAATCGGACATTTTTTTGCTGAAACCAGCATAAATATTTTTGGAGTACAAAGTTATGTTTTTCTTAAATGACCATTGGAAGAAATGACCTCGTGATATGGGTGAAGTTGTATTGAATGTCTTAGATGATGAATGATGATATTACATTGTATCCGATTATATAGTTCCTGAATAGGCATAGTTTGGCTACAGGAAGAGCATGAGCTTGAATATTTGTTACCATTTCCTTTTCATATTATGAAAAAAAAAAAATGCAGATTGGCTGTGTATGGTTTGCATAAAAAGATGTGGTTGGTTTTCTCTTATTTACTAATGAAATGCTATGTGCTATTGTAATTTAAAAAGTTTCCTTCTCCATGGCTTAAGTTTACGCAGTTTTCTGTTTTCCTGATTTGTGGCAGAAAACTAAACAAATGTCATACCTGGGCTTTTACCAGTAGGGTGGTATCATGCTTTGGCAACTCGGTGTATTTTTGTCTTTAGTTTATTTAGTCTGCTATTTTTTCAATTGTTTAATTATTATTAATAATTAAAACAAATTTTAATTCTTAATTGTTTCAATAATTTAATTATTATTAACCTAATACATTAATTTTTATCTACAATGCTCTGAATGTAACAACAGGCAGAACAGAGAAGTAAATCATGACTGAACCTTCAGTTCTGTCTGCTTTTGACATCTGCCTGCTGCGAATCACTGATTTGCATATAAATACATTTAAACTGCTGCTGCTTGATTTTCTGTCGCCTATTCTGGATCACTGTTGGCGTGAACACTCGTGACCATACCAAACAATGCCAAAAATCTAAATCACTTTTTTAACAAGTGTGATTTTAAAATGCCAAAACCAGAGATAACCAAATGCTGGAGAATTACTGTATTATTAGATAATATCATCATCCAGATAGAGTGATTGAAATGCGTGGCTTTGCTTTAGCAAAATAAGAGAAAGTGTACTGTAAAGATTTAAGATTGAAGGATTATGCATTTTATACAGATGCTGTTCAACTTCATTTTTTCAAGAAAGAATATTTTTTTAAAAATGCAGTGAGATTTTTGAAATTGGCAATCACTTTTTCCCAGCAGCAGCTCAGCAGCATTTTGCTCTTCTGTCCTGTGAGTTCTTGCTTTTTTTCCCCGCTATGTTTCCATTATTTTTTTCTGTGGAGCATCTCCATCGCTTCTGCAGTGTCTGCTCAGCTCTTGAAGCTCCTGCATGCAAAGTACTACTGCTGCATGGCCGCTGGGGAGCAATGCATATCGTGAGAGCAGCTTACCTGGTAAGTGGGGAGTGGTAGTACCCTGATTTCAAAGAAGGGAAATGCGAGCCCAGAGGTGGTGTTTGGGAGCCATACAAGAAGTCTAAAGCACTCCCAGATAGTGGATGGACACCTATAAACACTAACTTGACTTTTGTGTCCCTTTATCTTTCCTCCCGCCTTCTAAGAAAACGATCTAAGAAAAATCAACATAATATAGACACAGTCTCTGTCAAGTTTTGGTTATGCCAGGATATTTGGAAAACTCTGTGGCAAACGTCTTTGTGGCTAAGAGCTTGTAAAAAGGTTTGCAGATTAAAAGCAGCATTCTTTCAGGCTCAGCTCCTAAACAGATCATATGATCTTAATACCTGCCTTATAAATGTTTATACTGACAATAAAATCCATAAAGGAAAGACTGAACAGCAATTTCACCTGTATTAAATGTTGATGTCATGGAAAGACATTTAAATCCACTTTCATAAGAGAGCCTTGTTTACAGTGCTGGAGTATATGACTTGGAGGCTTTTCAAATGCAATTGTTTTGGAAGAGCTTTTTTCTTTTCACTAGTTTCCTGAGCAAAACTTGCAGGCTGTCAGATATAAACACATATTTCAGTGGGAACAGTTTATAATAGCTTCATTCTAATGTAAATTTACACCAATTTTGCACTGGTGTAACTGCTGGCTCCAGATGAGCATCAGTGGAAGTGAGATCATGATTAGTCCCTGAGGAGTTGGAATAAGGAGAAAAAAAATGGTCAAGATACAGCCATAGAATACTCAGTGTATATATTTAATTAGGTATTTATATAATACTCTGTGTATATGTGTATGCAGTATATATCATTTATGTAGAGAGACTGTATATCCATGCGGGTGAAGCACTGATGCGCACATTTACTTGGTGTGGAAGCTCACTTTTGTGAGAGTTACTAATTTAATGGAAGCTTGGCTCCTAGCTAAGGATTAGCTAAGATTAGCAGGAGAGGGGAGCAGAGGGCTAAGGAGGACTCTTCCCCCTTCTTCTGGCTGTGCAGCAGGCTCGCTCCTCCTGGCCCGGCAGTCAGGGTCCGGCGGCATAGCCACAGGGCCCCCTCTGCTCCGGCAGAATTACATTATGCCACATGATTTGTGCACCCAGAGCTCCCACCGACTCCTGGTTGCCCTTCCCTGGAGGGGGCAGCTGCCCCTGCCAGGCCCCGACTCATAAAACATTAACTCGTTTTTCTGCCCTTGAGCCAAATCCATTCCAGCCAGGCTGGGGGAGCTCGCCATGGTTGCTTTTCAAATCTCTCTGCTATTTTAGCCTGGATGTATTAGTTCACATTACTCCAAATTCAATCTGAGTTCCCATCCATTTTCTTCTCTTGGTCCCTGTAGGTTATTTCCCCGTTCTCACAGCACTCCAGTCAGCTCCATGCTGGATTAATGCTCTGTTTACCTTCTAGTCCGGATTGTTAACAGCATGACCCTGGTGCACCGAGTTCAGTGGCTTTTATTAGGTTTAAATTGGTCCTTTAATAGGGCTTTAATAGGGCTTCCCATCAAAGCCTGAGAGATTGACTTCATTTTTTTTCCTTTGTATCCAAAGCAGAACAATCAGAAACACCCGATACCTCTAGCATAGTTGCATTTCAAGTTAGTACAGGTTTGCTTTTATTTCTGGGATTTCCACTGGGTTTTCCAGTCATAATCCCTTGCTCAAACCACAGTTCTTTCTTTTTTTTTCTGGAAAAGGAAAACAAACTGCCTTCCTCTTCCCCAAGTCTTTTGTACAGCTCATAGCATAGTTCTTTGCAAATAGGCTAAATGTGAATGTCGGAGGACCTGGATTGCTTGCAGTTATGGAATGAAGCTGCTAATCTTTTCCTGCATCTAATTTATGTGTAAATAGAAAGGAGGTGCCTTGTAGGGAGTCCAAATAGGAATCCCTTCTGTTATAGGAAGCCACAGCTATGAGTCACTCCAAATGAAAAGCTTAGTGAAAACATCAACATCCCTAAAATATTTGGGGAAAAAAAAAATTCATGCAAAGGAAAACTAACCTGCTGATTTTAAGCCCACATTACAAGGGCTGTTTTTTTTTCTTGAATGTTCGTTGCCTTTGCTTGAGCTAATAACAGTACTTTATTACGGAAAGTGATTTTAAGTTGTACACAGAGCCAACCCTTTGAAGCTTAACGGTAACGCAGAGCCGAGTGAAGCTTTCATGTGTTGTGCCCTCAGAGGATCACTGGCATGAAGGAACACTGCAGAATAACAGTGATAAACAAAACAGGGGCGTTACAGAGCTACTGTGCAGTTTATAGCTTTATTGAGATGCCAACTGTTACACAACAAAAAGCCCAACTAAAATTCTAAGTGCCTTTTAACTATTTACACTTCTGAGCTCTCCCAACAGAAAATTCTATTTACAGACTCAAGCTACTCTCCTCTTCTTGGGTTCCTCACCCTTGTTTGTCAGGATATTTTTCTTTTTTTTTTCTTTTGCCTCCTTTTTGATGCTGCTAGCAGAAGGGCCTGGCCGTCATGGTGTTCCCCTCCAGGGACAGCAGTGCCGGGCACCCTCGCCTCTGGGCCACCCAGAGGAGCCAGCAGCCAGCTCTGAGTATGAGCATGGCCAAAAGCGGAGCTCACTGCGTCTGTTTTTCTCTCTTCTGCCTTTTTTTTTGTCAGCAAGATATTGTATCCCGTCTCCTGTTTGCAGCTGGCACGCTGGTCCTGCTGAGCGGCGGCTGGCTTAAACGCTACCAATCGCACGTATCATTCGCCTCGCAGTAGCTACGAACACCTTCACCAGTGAGGGCCAGCTATCTCGAATGGCATCCAGAGGCGTGATCTATGTCTCAGTACAGACAGCCCGTTGCTATCTGTAGCCATTTTCCCTTTACGGGTTCAAAGGCTGTCAGAACGAGATAGGCAAGCCTTGACATCTCCCCCAGGCTGATCGCGAGCCCCTCCCTGGGTCGGGTGCCAGTCAAACTTAGGTTTGCAATGCACACAGAGATGCTCAGCCCTGCGAAGGCTGTGGCTGTTGCAGGCACAGTGGAGGACGAGACCCCTAAGGGACTCTGCTTGAAAAGAGGGGGCTGCAGGGGTGTCTCCGAAGCAAAGTGCCATCTGAGCGCAATCTGAGCAGGCAGAGGTGGTGAAATCCCTTCTAACTCACGCCTCAGGTGCCTGCGCTCTTCTTCAGATCCAGTGCCAAAAGTATCAAAACACGTTCAGCAGCATTTGTTTGCACCCTGGATGATACCCTCAGGTGGATCCTTTATGAAGGGATCCTGGAGTAGGTAGATATTGCCTGGATTCCCTGGTCATCTGGAAGAACGAAGTGGAAATAACTTTCTGAAAATGCATCCATGCTGTGTATATATAAAATATTAGCTCTATAAATAGAGAAAAAAAAATATATATATAAAAAAATATATAAAATAACTAAAATATTTTCTGATGTGCTCCACTGGAACACTGCTGCTTTCTGAAACACCAGAATTAATGTTGTCAAATCCAGGTGACGGCTCTTTCTCCACTCCCTCTCTCCCTTTTTCTCCAGGGTTCCTCACACCATTCAGTTTCAAGCAGTCTTGCTGTGGTTTTACCATCCTCCTTCCCGCTGTTTTGTAGCTGAATGCTCCAGATGCCTCCACCCACAGGTTTCTGTATACTGGGCTTATGTTACTTGAGTTTCTGTTTGTTTGTTTGTCTCATCGGCCTGGAAACTTTTCCATGCACAAGGCAAGGGTTAGGGGACAGCAATTCATCTGCAGTAAACTATAGCGTTATACATTTTTTATTTTAGTAGAGCATCGCCTGACCTTGAGCAATGCACAAACTGCAGAGAAAGCCGGAAATTCAGCTTACAACCAAACCTAAAAATTAGCAGGGGAAATAACGGGAAGCGAGGTTTTGGTTAGAGCAGCCTGTTCTTTCGTTCTGGGTGACAAGGAAGCGCCCAGCAGGCTCCATGAAGCGGCGTGGCTCGTGGGGGGCAGCCTGCACCAGCGCCATCTCCTTCCCCACGCGGGAGACTCAAACTGAAATAAAGCCACCAAGCCTCTGCCTGGGATTTTAGTGACTCATGCAGACGTTATGGACCTGTTTCCTAAATTTGTAATCGTTTGCTTCTGCTGTTTTATTTTTCTTTAAAGTTGTTTCTTATTCTTCATCCTTGATTAAGATGAAGGTGACATTATATAAAACTATCAGCTTTTGTTTAAGGAAATTTGTAATCAGGAAAAGTCTCAACGTCTTTGTAATGAATAAGAATGCCTAGATGTGGCTCCTATAAAAGTACAAATGTGTAAATTGAAGTTACCCAGTTCTCTTCAGGGGACTCTGTATGGTATCCCTAGATTTTTATGCAGTAAATAGCAGGAAAAAAAGCAGTTTTGCAGGAGGGATTGTAATGCCTTTCCAATCATTCAATTAATGTCACCTGAGTTCCATAAATTAATGTAAGTAATCATCACTTAGCAGCACCATCCAAAAATGAACAAAATCTCAAGATAGCTAATCTTGATTTTTTCAGTTTAATTAGTAGGTCATTCATTTGATCATTTGTTTGGTTTATAATCTCTTGACCTCCATATAACCTGAAGCAGCACTGCTTTAGCTAGAGGAGAACAGAAAATAAGGGACGAAATAAAAAAAGCTGTAAAACTAACCTAATTTTTCTGTGTGTCAGTGCCACTGTAGTTTTGATTTGATCTAGGTGCACCTACTATTTAAACATCCTTCCTAATTTGATTATCAGCAAGATAAAATATGGAGTTATTTACCTGCGTTTGTGTGCCATATATGTTTGCCTTGGCAACACTTCACAGAAGGCATATCTTAAAAAGTATTATTAACTGCTGGCCAGCATCTTAATGGGCAAAGGCTAAGCAAATATAGCAGTTTTTATCTACTTTCCATTTGAATCACAGCTGTAAGAGGAGGCAAACTCAGGATTTTGGCCAAAAATTTACTTTAATCTGAAGTGGCCAGGAAGCAAACCCTGAAGGTGAGGAATCCAGCCTCACGGTGACAATTAACAAAAACCCCTTGCAAAACTCAGAGGTGTGGTTTGAAAGCCTTGTGCCCTCTTGGAAACCTTCCCCGTTGTGCTCCTCCTCCTTGCATAGCAGTATTGTTAGTCTGATCTCTGTTTATTTTTCAGAGGCCAAATTTAGAAGCAATCCTCTAAAATATTTCTGACTTCTAATACTTTAAAGTTGTTCAAAGAAGCCATGGAATGAAGTTTAGGTCCTTGGAGTAGCTATGGGCTTAGGCTGAAGTCAGTGAGTTGCAGCAGGAACGAAACAAGTTTGTGGCATTTGACATTTTTGATCTAATACTAACTTCTTGGTTAGTATGCTGCTCATGCCTGTTAATAGTTGAAATATTTGTTTTCTCTTAGTTTTTCTGCTGTGAGATTAAAGATTGCTTTAGGGTCTCATCTAACAACAGTTTGCTAAATGTTCTATGTACTGGACCTGGATATTTGGACTATGTTCAGACTGTCTATTCCTATATCTTTTATGTGGTCATCATTTCTGCATTGGTTTGGTACTCTGCAGTAGGTGGTCTGAAATGACCCTTTGTCACTCATTCTGTGGCTGATGGGGTATAACAGTAGTTATCACCCAAAGAGAAGAAAGACGTAGCTAGCAAGCTGGTCACTTGTGGGTCTAATGCTCCAGATTTGCAGAGAGCGAGCACTCAGCGTCATAGGCCAGATGATCCGGGCAGAAATGCTTTGTCAGAACGAAGAAGTCTCGGCTGTGTTCAGATTGTCCTATCCATTTTCCTGCAGTGGCAATTGGTCTCACAGGAGAGAAACTTTGAATTAGATCTACTATCTTGTAGACTATATCAAATCAACGCAGTCAATTATAAAGCAGTATGTCTACTAAATGCATTTTTTTCTCATGCTGTATGATAGGGTATCTGGAAATAACATTGGATCCAAATCCAAGTGAGATGGATGATCATTTGCCCTTCCTGAAAGCCTGTATCTTTTTAATAGCGGAAAGACAATATGCACTAATGACTTCAGAAAAAAGTACCAAAAAGCATGCACTAGCTGCAGGAACAGGAGCACTCATAGCTTGTTGTAGTATGCCTTCCTGGTACTGCAGTAGAACTTGTAAGAGCTGCAGCTAGAGCTATGAAACATCCTTTCATCCAGGCATTTTGACAACATAGGTAGAAAAATGTTAACATTCTTTGCTTCTCCAAAATCTTTGCTTTTTTCTTTGCCATTGTAGCAAGGCTTTCATCTTTCAGAATATGAGAAACTTCCAGAAGAAAGAAGTTGGGTTTTCAACGGTTGCAAAGCCAAGGAAGCCCCTAGAGCTATGCTGGCTCGCACCAGCTGGAGGGTCTTGCCATTAGTGCCTTAATTCTGATAAACGTTCATGGGAACTGTGTTCCTGTCTAACTGAACAGCAACTCCAAGTGCCACAAGGTGCTAATTATCTTCCTAAAAATGAACATATTCAATAATATCTTGATCATTTTTCCCCTGTTCATTTTATGGACTGAAATGCCAATGTATACAGTTGTAAGTCTGTATATAGGTAAGCAACAACCACAGAAATAAAGTTATACAGTTAATGAACTACTGGATATTTTGCTAAAGGTGCTAGCTAATAGGTTCTCCACACTTGAAGGCTGTAAGTCTAAACTTGCATCTTACAATCATTTGTTGTAGTTCAGACAATAGTTTCCAGCTCCACTATGGAGCTGTCTAAATTAAATCTTATGGCTCATATTATGCAGGAGCCAGATCAGGCAGCTGCAATGTTTCTTTCCAGCTTCAAGAAAATCCGTAAAGAACAGTAAACATTAGTTTTGCACACAGAGCTAAAGCCCTTTTTGAACATATGATTAAGAGCTTTGAAGCTTTTCTTTTTAGCAGTGTCCCAAATACAACTGTTCCAAAAAAGTCCTTTTTTTCCCTGTCTTTTTTTTTTTTTGTTAATGGCATTTATAGCCACTTAAGATTTATGTTCTATGTCCAGGCAGTGGGAAAACAGTGAATTATTTCTATACCACTGGAGCTGACTGGTTAGTTGTAGTATTGCAAATATTCCTGGTAGGAACTAAATGAAATAAACCATCTCCTAAATCTTCTGGTTTGGAAAGATTCTGCACAATCAAGTGGTGGTCAAGAGAACAGAAGTACAAAGCAATTTCAGACACTTCTGTGATCATTGGCTATGCATGCTAAAAGCATATTTCTTTCACAACCAACCCAAGGGAAAAAAAAAAAAACACTAGAAAAGGATTTTTATAATCATAATTTCAATATATTTATTTTGATCACTTTCACACTGGTAACAGTCAGCACTTGGTGTGTGTAATCTTCAGTTGGACAAAAAATAATATCCGTAGCCCCATCATTCCGAAGCCCCTTCAATTAGTTTGTGAATTGCCAGGCAGCTTTTATAGGGACTCAGTGAAATCATTGGAATGGGTATGGAAAAATAATGGAAAAATAATTTAATAGTATTTTTAGAGTATTTCCCATACTTCTAATTCTTATCTACTTGAAACAAAATCATACTGAATGAATAATCAAATAACCTTTTTCTTTCTGGGAGAGTGAAGCTTCTTCCTATTCTTACTTCTGCTGATTCCTTTGCATTTCAGGAAATCAATCCTTCAGCTAGGGTCCCCAAAAAAAGAGTGGAAAAAGATCTAAACAATCAATTTATATAGTCGCTAAAGTTGTCAATATTTCCACTAATTTTCAATTTCCATGAATATTTCAAGTATTACAAAGGTGGATTTCTCTCTTCCCTTGCATTAAGCCAAGGGAGTTTGCTGATTCCCAACACATAGCCTTCCAACCCAGCTCCAAAATTCTCCACATTTTTCTCCACTATCTGCTACCTAGAAAAGTAGTAGTAAATGAGAGGCTGGGAAGAATTCTGTTGACCCTGTTGAGCTTGATTCAAAACTAGTGTGTAGGTAAAATCTGTGTTAGGACAAAAAGAGCCAGGAGCCTCCTCCCGTACAGAAGTCTTCCTACACTTGCGCTGCCAGCCCAGATACACGAGTGAGGCCTTTCCAAGTGCTCTGCCTGGGTTCCTCTTGGTGCCCCAGGCTGGGTGACACAGTTTGCATTGCCTCCTCTCCGCTGCTCGAGCCTTTTCCCTCGCATGTACTTCGGCCTGACCACAAATGCAGCAGAACTATTCCAACAGGCATAAAGAAAAAAGAGAAGCAATGGTCCAGAAAGTGCCACACGGAAGCAGCTGTAACAACATCAGTGGTGGTGTCCCAGAAGGGAAGGACAATTTTTTTTAGCAGAAGAGGTGAGTCATATGCTTTTTGCTTCAGAGCGCTTGTTTGAGCATATTGCCCACGGATTCTGCTGCTGAATTTACTTCCTTCCTACTTTATAGGAAAAAGCAATGGTAAAATATTCCCTAAACTCTTTAGGGTTTTAGATAATGGGATATTTTGCCCTTATTAGAGTAGACTAAATAAGCCATTTCAACTGTTAGTTCCTCTAACATATTACTTTCCAGATGGGAAACTCTCCGTTCAGTCCACAGATGTCTTCTGGTAGAGAGGTGTTATCTCTAAGTGCTGACTTTCAGCTTTCTTTCCTTAGCAGCAGTGACTAGCAAAACTATTTGAAAAGGAGACTTCAGAAAATTCCACTGGGAAGGCAGCGACAGCCGCTCGCTCCTCCAGTGTCACTGCAGAGCCCACGCAAAATGCACAGCTGCTGCGCACGTCTCCAGCTGCTGCCCTCTGCGCACCGCGCCAGATTCTTGAGATTTCCTCCGATGGGCTTCTTGGGAAGTTCATTTCAGGTGCTTTGCCATCAACCAACTTAAAATGCAAAGGAATCAGCAGAAGTAGTATCACGCAAAGAATTTGGAGCAGAGAAAAGAGAAATTTCTCAGCTGAAGAATGGCTGTTAGCTGCCAGATTTCACAATGAGCTTCCAGAAGGAGTAAACATTTACCAGAAAGCAAAATATAGTCTTGCATACTACCCGGTGAAAAATGGGTAATATGATTTCATTTTACACCAGTGTTAATCAGAAGTCATGCCAGCGGAGTCAGTGATCCAGGTTCAATAGCGTGATGCTGAGTTCTGTTAGATGAGAAAGCAGAACATTGCGGTTAACATTACTGTGAAGTAGACTGAAATAAAAAGCATAAACATTACTGAGAGTCTTAATGCACTGAGTGCTGATCACACATTATATTTTAATATTTTGACTTATGGGCTTTTTAAGCATTGTTGTAAGATTACAGTTTTCTCTCAAAGTAAAGTGAAAAGCTACTATCTATATGGCTGTTTGCTCCCTACCAGCTCTTCCTAAGTGTCTGCCAAATAAGGAAGAAGCAACGTTGCATTTCATTTGAAGTATTAAATAATTTTAATAAGTGATTATTAATAAGTTAAGATAATGTATGAGAATTTTCTGACTGTGGCACAAGTATATCAGTGTTATTTAGTCCAGTAATGAGTAAAGGAAGAATAAACCGCATTTCATCACTCGTGTGTCTACCTGTGTCTACGCGTATCTGTGAACACAGCTCCTTTGTTGTAATTTTAAGAAATACACAGACGGAATTCTTTCCTCCTTTAAAATTAGTGATGTCTGTGACACGCTTCTTTTCAAAGCACAGTATTACTCAAGAGCAATGTCTTTGCCTTTGCTAAATGCATATGCATGTGTTTACACCATGACTGGTACAATTCATAGTGGTTGGAGGCTCCGTCGGCAGGAGCCTGGACACCACTCTTCACTTTAACCACACACTTGTAAACAGTCCCATGGCAGCAGATGGGAATGTGATGATTTCTTTTCCCTTAAAGAGCTCAGAATTACTAGTTTTTCATTCTGTTTAGTTATATAAAAAAATAGAGATATCAAAGACTCCAAGCAGTGTTATCAGAAACAGCAACATCTGTCTACTTCAAAGCACAGAGGGCTGTATGCCTCGCTCCTCCAAACCCGCCACGGTAGGTCCGGAAAAGCAAATAAAACCAAAAATCTTCAATCTGTAGCATCAGAGCAGGTCTAATATATTTTCCTGTTTAAAGCTCCCAGGAAGTTTCCTGTATTACTTTGGTTTGCTTGCACTCTTAATAATGCTGAAATACTTCTCCTGAGCACTGTCCCTGGCTGACTGGCTGGGGGAGAGGGATCCTGGCACAGGCGACATGTAGCTGGGATAAGCAGACCAGGAGGGTTTGGAGAAAGGCTTCCCGGGCGGGCTGAGGTCTGACGGCGGGCTGCTTCCCCACGCCACCGGCCCCGGGCATTTTCCAGGATGCTACAGGGACAGCCCGGCACCGGCGACACAGTCGGGTTTTGCTTTAACTCCCTTTATCAGCGTGGGTGAAAATATGGCGCTTGTTTAGCGCTAGCAGTAATCAAAGGAAGCTACTGCTCCAGCTGAAATTCTGATTTCTTTGGGGCACAATGCAAATCACAAGCAATCCTTAGGGCTGTGAATTGCCACCTGAAAAAATAAAAAGGAAGGCTACTTTGCTGTCCGAGCTTCATGCCAGTCTGGGTTTTCAAGACCGTTAGCTGCCAAAATGAGTTGCAAGTAAATGAAAGTTCTCTTTGTGCTGCATTTTCTTTCAACATTGCTGAAACCACAAAAGCCTATCCAGTTTTATTAGACAGCTGGAAGAAAAATGAAAAATTAAAAGGACTTATCTTGTTTTTTGTAACAAAAATCACTCAAGCTCATTTGAGCCGGTTTTATTGATGTGCTGTAGCCTGTGCTCTTCAGGGATCGGCATGTGGCACCGTATGAAGCAAACAGATGGAGCAAATCAGAGATTTTCCAGTTTCCTTCTCAGAACTGAAGAAGCATGGAAAAAATTAGAGGCAGACTGCAGATGGTGGAGAGCCTCATGTGTTGGTTTCATGTGCATTTGCATATACTACACTACATGTATCAAGCACAACTCAGGGGCTGAGGGAATGCTATTACGTATCTTAAATTGTCCATCTTTAAACCTGCTTTCTGACAAAAATATACCACAAAGAGAGGCAGAACATACAGCACATGTCCTTTAATGGTGTATTATATTTTTCATGCGTTGTTAATCTTTGCTCATTTGTTTTGCAAACAGGAGTAGCATATGAGAACGTGTTTTCTTAAACGAGTACTGTTTTAAGGATACAAAAATTTGTTATTAGTAAAGGCATATCAAGTCAGCCAAACTGTAGATGATAAACACATGTGTACAGTAAATTAAGAAAATTCTTCAGATCTGGCAAATGTGGTCTATCATTTGCTGTTTTGCCCTCCTTTTACTTCAATACTTCTTTCCTCTTATACAGGAAACAGGAACTCAGGTGGGCTACACCCCTGTGTTTTCAGCGTACCCTGGTGACTGGAACAGTTCCACATGAGCTGGTGGCATTGACATGCCCATGCTGCCATGCACAGCGCTGATACGGCCGGACACACGCCATCCCTCCATTGCCCCACACTCACCGTTCAGCACCAGTTTTCACAATCCTCTTTATAAACTGGAAAAACATTTTATAAAACACAGGAAGTAGAGAAGTTCCCAACCTGCAACATTTGTTGTCATCCGTACTCAAGGCTTAGGTTTGCTGAATATTGGAGACAATATTCAGAGGTGTTTAGGGAGGAATTTGCCTTATCTGAAAAAGAATCCAAATCACTTTCTAAAATTGTAGAGTTTAATCTACTGATTGCATTTCTTATTGGGGGAATGAGAGAACTAAGCAGACCCTGCAGTGTGTAGCTACCTATGCTCACTCTGGTAGCTAGGTAGAAAGGTTTCAGCACTATCAAGATATATTTCAGCCCTTTTCTCTCCATCCCTTTTGCTGAACTTTGAGCAGTATCAGTGGTTTTTGACTTTAATACTAAATATCATGAAAAAGAAATAAATATCTTCTAACTAACATAGGAGAACTAACAGTTAAACACAGTACAGGATCTCAGAGTTTTTTGATCATCATGGTACCAAACTCAAGATTCAGCTTCGGCCTCTTCATGGTGGCAGCACGTGACTGCCAGACCAATGTTCCTGTGCATTTTTCACTGGACTCTTCCCTATCTTTCACTTGCTTGCCATATAAAGCTAAATGTCTCTCCTATTTTCATCCCTTTATGGTTATTCCTCCAGCTCATTGAAATAGATTGTAAAGAGGCTCCTGTATATGAATGAAATGCTTTTCCCAACAGAGAGGTGGAGACATTCTCTGCTCTTGAAGTTGGCCAAGGGAAAGTAGAGTAACTGTTATTAAGATCTGGAGGAAGCTGTTGAAGAAGATACTAACACAGATATGGTAGAACTGAATATGAACCCCTCAGAATTTGTCTTGTTTGGATGCTGTGAAGATGAGGTAGACACTGTAACATGGCCTTCAAAGGAAGGCAGCCAAGTCAAAGCCACAAAACCCTACAGGTTCAAGAGGAGACTAAAACCAGACTTTTGTAAGCTGTTAATTCATGTTTGTTCTGCTTGAATTGCAGAGGCAGGGCAGACCAAGGCTGTTAGCTCTTCCATATGAGCACAGCAGCTAACAGACTTGAAAACCCAGTAAAAATATTCTCCCCCCATGAGAACCCAGTTACACCAAATGCTTTGGCATTTGATACTCATAAAGGGGGCAGTGAAGGGTAGGGGGGGAAGAAGCAGTTGGGGACAGGGAAAACCTCCTAAAACTGAAAAGGTTTCTAATACATTGGCGGGTGTTCTACTTTAAAAAATCTTCATCTTCTTCCTCCCCTTACCCCAACTTGTTCTGCCTTCCCTGGTGATCTCTGGCCCTGGCTTGTGCCAAGTGTCAGACCGTGACTGATAACCACCTGGGTGATGATTATCGTGGGGCAAAAGTTCTGCTGGAGGAGGAAGGTCAGGGCAAGTGTCCAGGATGGACTGGGCAGCCTCTGAAATGGTTAGGAGGTCATCTCCTTACAACTGGTGAATGCTGTGAATACTAAATGAGTACAGATCTACCGATTTCCTCATTCCTCTCTCTGCCTCAGTAAATCCAGGAAAGCACTTCCATCTACTTGTTCCTCCATGCAGATGAGAGCCAGCCCAGAGCAGTCCTGCCTGTAAGGACTGTGGATTGCACTTTGAACTCTGTCACTGCTACATAAGGGAAGAGGAAAGAGAGACAAAGATAAAGCAAGGCTCTGTCAGGCGACATTTTATCAGCTGATAAAGAATGAGCTATCTGACGACTAGTTTATATACTGCCTAAACGGTCCAAGATTAGTCTTCCTCAGTTTCAGGAGCAGGGTCAGTTTGAAGTGTTTGCACAGTACAGCTCTCCAGAAGTGGATCAGATTGGGCCCTTGGGCTTGGATCACAGGCTAGAGCATTTTAAGGAGACACTGGTGGACTTTTAAAATCCTAGCTCTCAGACAGCCTTCAACAACGTGACAAAGTTTCTGTTCTACATTTTCACATTTAGATCATAGCTGGTGTTTGAAAGACTCAATTTTAAAGAACCACTTGATTCTCACACATGAGACTTCATCAGCCGTATGCCTTGCTCTCACAGCCTGCCTTCTAGAGACTCCTATCTTGCCTTCCCAAATGTATCTCCCATGGGTCTCACATACCCACACAGACCACTCGCAGAGGGAGGAGGAGAACACATCCAAGAACAAGCAATGCTAAAGGTCATTGCTTTTCCAGGCCTTGATTCAGAAAATTGTCATTTAGAGGTTTTTCAGATTCTGCTGCCTCCCATTTGAACTCCCTGAAGGAAACTTCAAGGGGATAAGACTTGGCAATAGTAATAACAACTGACTGGTGGGCTGCCGTGCGGACTTCCCACCTGCTCGCTCATCAGCCTTCTCAGATGTCATGGGACCTGATAGCAAGGGGATCAGGTAAAACAACTGATAGCAAGGGGATCAGGTAAAACAACTGCTAGCAGGGCTGCTAACGATGCTCTTTTTAGTGACAGTTGGAGAGCCCTGCCTGAGCACTTGCTTGTCAAAAAATCCCTCCTGCTGTGACACCGGGCAGGTCCTGATCATAGCAGTGGGACCGAGAGTTGTGGGACAGATGTAAATGCTAACACGCTTGTGCGTGACCCAGCCTGGGAGTCAACCCCAGACCACAACCTCTGCCGTTTCGTCTGTATGCAATGCTTCTAGTTGACATAGCTTTTATTTGTAATGGCTTTTTGTAATGAACTACGACTTCCTAAGTGCTTTTTTCAGTTATATATCCATAACGTATGCTTTAGCTGTAGCAAAGAAAGTAGAATTTTTAATTGAGAAGAGTTTCCAAAACAATTACATTTCAATCACAGAGGCCATGCTCTCGTCTTTACTTAAGCAGCAGCTGGTGTTAATTAAAATGAAAGAACACCCTGATCCCTATGGTCTGAGAGCTGAATGTGGCTCAGA
This sequence comes from Mycteria americana, assembly GCF_035582795.1. NCBI lineage: Eukaryota > Metazoa > Chordata > Aves > Ciconiiformes > Ciconiidae > Mycteria > Mycteria americana. The sequence goes on from NC_134365.1 coordinate 28,626,920, forward strand.
GGCCTCCTTGTCCCTTTGAAGGTGCCTCCTGCGTGCAGAGGATGCCAGCTCCTCCAGGGTATGGGATGACACAAGTGTGTGACCAAGTACACTGCAAAACTGTTTTGCCTTTTCTTTAGAGAAAGTATTTATTGCAGAATTCCTATGCCCGTGACGTTCCAATGGTAGAAGAAACATGTGGATTCCTTTTAGCAGAATAAAGCTTATGTGTTATATAAAAGCACTTAATCAACAAATTACTTATTAAAAATATTCTCTCTTCCCATAAACGCTGGCCTATTTAGAACAAAAGCATTTCAGAAAAAGATTATCTTAAAAACAGTAGATGGCCCACATATCTCCTCACCTGCACTTACCTTTCCCCGATGCAGAGGACCGAATTCCCTCCACACAGCTTGTCTGTGTCAGTCTCTCTGTTTAGGAGGCATCTCTCAAGCGCATCTTCCATTCCAAGAGCTTTTAAAACTCTTTTAAGCTTCCTTTGCGCTCTGGTTCCCAGGCTGTGTAAACAAAATGACTGATATATTGGAGTTTGGACTTTTAAAAGTAACAACTGGCTCCTATTGCCATTGCAGTCTATATCTATGGACATTTTCAGCCATTTTGTTTTCTATATAGTTACTATGTAATCCAATCTACAAGGAGATACAGTAAATATTCCCAAATTCCCTCACTGACTTAGATCCCTTCATTCACCTTAGAAATAAGTCAATATAAAATAACTTGAGAATATTATTATTATCTATCAGTATTCATACAGATGACTAATACTGAGTGATTCTTGCACTAATTATAATGCTATAGAGTATGGCTTCCACGTCTCCTAAAACACTAGAAGGCTCTGGATTTATAATGAAAGAATTCAAAATGATCTTGAAAAGAAAACATTTGAACAAGGTTAAAAGAAAAGAAAAAAGTTAACGGCAATTTCCACAGAAGAAAATATTTTTCCTATTGCTACATCAATAGTGCCTAAGTCTAACACTTGACTCTGTGGTCAGCAGCACTCTCTGTGTTGGCAGATGTGCCATATGTTTGTGCCAAATAATCTAAAATATCACCTGAACATGCCGCATACCTTCTTGTTCACAGACAGCGTAGACAGAGAACAGCACAATTCAAGTGGCCTACAGCAGGTACATGTCAAAACCTCAAAAGTAAATATATGCAATACATTTCTTGTAGTAAGGCTTTACAGTCCAGTTTGAACAGAGGTTAACTGAGGGTTGCGTTTCTCACATTTTCTTACTGTTTTTCAAAACCCTGTCCTAAATTTTGTTGTGAGGTCAAGGACATCAAACTAGCAAACAGAAATGAGAGTCTGAATGGGAAGCGAGCACGTTAAGGTTAGGGGATTTGTGATCAGTTTGCAGGCAATAATTAGAGTTTTTTGACTGAGATGGTAATTTTTCAAATACACAACAAATGCCTATATCCTAATAAAAACCTTTACACTATGTTAATTGGAAGTGGACGATACTATGCAAAGAAGTAACTTGGGAAGGCTGCATAATACTTTGGAAGAAAGTTTGGCTGGAATGACTATCATACTGATGGTACAGGTGTAAGTGGCAAATCCCTTTGCACAGGGGGAAGTAATGCCTGACATTTGGGTCTGCTTTATTAGAGATGTAGTTTCTACTTCGAACCAGTGTAATCTCTCACAGGTAAATTCTCTGCTTGCTCATAAAGGTTACAAAAGGCACAGAACTACTATTAATGGTCAGCAGAGGAGGGAAGATGAGGATTTATGATTCCTTATTCTAAATTGCTATAATATGTATCTTGGGAAGATCTGCAAGAAGGGATCAGAAGTGATCTCTGGTGAAAAGGAATCTTTTTTCATCGTGATGCCCTCAGATGGCAAGCGACTTTTGTGTGGGAGTGTTGATCTGCTGGAGGGTAGGCAGGCTCTGCAGAGGGACCTGGACAGGCTGGATCGATGGGCTGGGGCCAATTGTATGAGGTTCAACAAGGCCAAGTGCAAGGTCCTGCACTTGAGTCACAACAACCCCATGCAACGCTACAGGCTTGGGGAAGAGTGGCTGGAAAGCTGCCAGGCAGAAAAGGACCTGGGGGTGTTTGTTGACAGCCGCCTGAATATGAGCCAGCAGTGTGCCCAGGCGGCCAAGAAGGCCAATAGCATCCTGGCTTGTATCAAAAATAGCATGGCCAGCAGGACTAGGGAAGTGATTGTGCCCCTGTACTCGGCACTGGTGAGGCCGCACCTCGAATACTGTGTTCAGTTTTGGGCCCCCCACTACAAGAGAGACATTGAGGTGCTGGAGCGTGTCCAGAGAAGGGCAACGAAGCTGGTGAAGGGTCTGGAGCACAAGTCTTATGAGGAGCGGCTGAGGGAGCTGGGACTGTTTAGCCTGGAGAAAAGGAGGCTGAGGGGAGACCTTATCGCTCTCTACAACTGCCTGAAAGGAGGTTGTAGCGAGGTGGGGGTCGGTCTCTTCTCCCAGGTAACAAGTGATAGGACAAGAGGAAATGGCCTCAAGTTGCTCCAGGGGAGGTTTAGACTGGATATTAGGAAATTTTTCTTCACCGAGAGGGTTATCAAGCATTGGAACAGGCTGCCCAGGGAAGTGGTTGAGTCGCCATCCCTGGAGGTATTTAAAGGACGTTTGGATGAGGTGCTTAGGGACATGGTGTAGTGGTGGTTTTGGCAGTGTTAGGTTTATGGTTGGACTCGATGATCTTAAAGGTCTTTTCCAACCTATATGATTCTGTGATTCTGTGATTCTGTGACTGGGAATTTCCCCTGTGACTGTCACCACAAAGCCAATGGCAAGCAAGCTTAGGGTTTTGTTCAAGGCTTGTCTTGATCACCAGCAGATGAATAGGTTCTGTCTGTATTTTGCCAGGCCCAACTACTAGATGGGAATGAAAAGGAGCCTGTCTTTGATCAGATCATCTTGTCTTTGCCTCCAGGCCACACTGCTACTGCAGCTCACAGATTTTCTTCCTGCTGTGCTCTGAGAGCAGCAATAAAAGTATGGAATACATATGGACGCAGTTCATTTTCTGTAACAGCCACAAGACAAAAAGATGGTCAGCTGAGTCTCACTAATGAGCTGTTACGCTTACCTTGCCAGTGTGACTTTCCTGAAAAAGGCGCAATGTTCTTCTTAGGAGCTCTTTCACTGTGAATGAATATTCATCAGTGGCCTGGAGAGGGTCACTACTTTCACCAACATATTTGCAGTTGCATTCACACAAGACAGTCTTGTGTATGAAATTTTAAGTTCCTAGAGCGAAAATGAAGAATATGGCACGGTGAAGTTTGCCAACCATCATTTCAGTTACTTTCTTGTCTGTTTTGGTTAAACTTTATTTTTATAGATACGGCTACATTGGAGGGTGTTCTCTGAATCCTGTACCTCTTCTGAGTCCTTTGCTCTGTGAACAGGTATGATGGTTTGGGATCTGAACTGAGCTAAAAGAACACATTTATTTTTCTTCTCATATCGTTACTAATGGAGAGAGTCTCATTTAAAATGCTAAACCTGGGATCTCAAAACCTGCAGTTTTGGTGGGCTTTGCTACTTCTGGTTAGACCTGTGTGACTGTTGTGTTTATGAGTCTACACACACCACATCAGCCTCTCCCTCCCGCTCTACGGCATGAAATCAGTATGTTCCCAGTTATAGGGCACTGAGGGTTTACTGTCTGAGGCATTTCTAACAAACGTGATGAAGGACACGAATGCAGCGGCTCTGTCTCTGAGGTGCCGGCAGAAGTGAGGCAAAGGGACACCGAGCTCCCCTTGCACCGTGCCAGCGGGAGCCGCGCAGCACCGGGGAGCTGCTGGCAGGGAAGGAGCCATCCCGGGAGACACGGCAGGGACACAGCCAGCACCGTGCCGTAGCCCTGAGCTCCTCCTGCGCATCGCTCTGGAGATGAGCACCAGGGCGAGCGACATGGTGGAGGCCTGAAGTCTCGCTTCTCCTGGCAGAAGCAGGACACTGGCGGCAACCGATGGCTGCAGCGCGGGGAGGTTGCAGCCTGGGAGCGAGCAGGCGCCCAGCCCTCGCACAGGGAGGACGCTTCTCCCTCTGCCGCTGCTGCTGCAGATGGATGGCCACGGTCGTCCTTCAGTGAGGGACTTCAGGGAGAGAAAAATGTGCAGAATCTCGTTATATAAGCTCACCGAAAGGGGTGAAGATTTAACCTAGTGTAAAGCTGAGCAGTTGAATTGTTTGCGGCTAAAATGCGACTGATATGCAGCTGCAAGTTTCCCATGCAAAGTCAAATAATGTCCACCTTAGAAACCCTGGAGCTGCAGTGGGTGGCAGGCTTTATAGTCTGTGAGATATGACAATTAATTACAAACAGGATTTGCAATTCCTTTAGGGTGGTGGGAGAATCTCACGTCAGCATTCTGACTTGCAAATACTCTAAAATGTCTCCCACCATAGGAGAACTAAATCTTATCTTTCCAGGCATATAATGATTTGTACTAATTAAAGGAATACTGTAATTTGTACTAATTAAAGGAATACACTGTTGATATCTGGGTCCAATAAAAATAAATGAACAAAGCAAATAGACATGCAAATTAAAAAAAGATCTGATATGGCATGGTGTAAAGTTTAATCCAAATAAGGCTACGAGTGGGTCTTTCATGGTGCTTCATCGACATTAAAAAATGTAGTTAAGCCGATAAATGTACAACAGCTGGCAAGTATCATGTGCCAAGTCTTATTTTAGATTACTAAGAGAAAACTGAGACTTATTAAACTGCTGCAGTGATTCCCAGGACAGCCAGTTGGAGATTTTAGAACGTCTTCTTTCTGATGCTACTAAATTAGTACGCTTCATTAGGGAACCTGTGGCTTTGAAAATGAAAGAATACACAGAAGTCGTTGGATTGATGAAAACAAAGCAAACAGAAACCTGAGAAAGGCAAATAGCCCATCCCTCCCTCAGTTCACTTAAAATGACTGAGAAGCAATTCACCACATAGATCTTGTCATCTCTTGCACAGACAGGAGAGTGTGACAGTCAGTTTAATAACCCCTGAAGAGTTTTAATCAAATTTCTGCTTTTAAATACTATTTACCCATCTGCCTGCAAATGGCATCCATTTTAGAAAAGCTAATTATAGATTTTTAAAGCCCTATAAAAGTTAGAACAGATTTTTTTTTTTAATTTTTGAAAAACAACCAACTGAAAATACACCCTGCAGAGAAAATAGGAAAAATCTTATCTCTGGGGGCTTTAGTATTTTCTTTTTTTTGTCTGTTTGTTTTCTCTTCTTCACTAATAGAAACATTAAAAAAAGTTCAAGTTAAGACTGCACCTTCAGTCACTACCAGTTAAATGGAAAAGATTTTTTAAAGACTAATTTAAATTTCTGCTGAGACGAGCAGCGTAACTCAGACTGCAAAACAACTGAAGGAAAGGAGCACAGGATGATGATAACGCTAAATGTGTCAAGCAGTGAAGAAGCTCCCATAAGACTTGTTATCAGGTTTGGGTGTGTACAACCTCATTGAAGTGTGAGTAAAGGCGCTGCATGTAAAATAAAGGAAGTTTCTGGTTTTTCTATGCAATAAATGTCACGTATCCCCCATCTAAGGGAAGCTCAATGAGTGAAATCTCCAGAACTCTGAATCTGCAGTCTTCAGCACAGGTCAAGCTCTGTGGTCACTCAGGGGCAGTTTTGCTTGTGGTGATGTGGAGAGGTGGTGGCCGAGGGGCTGCCTCGGTCCCCTTGCTGGCGCTGCCTGGGATGCTTGCCTGCTCCATGCCCGGATGCTCTGTCTGGCCTTCCTCCGCAGGGGTTTCTCACCTTTGCCTGCTGGGGTTTGGAGGGGTTCAGCTCTCCGTAGCTTTACGATGGTGCTCGGAGATGGCGTGATTTCATTTTTCAAGGAGTGAACAGCAATGCGGGAGAATTTTCCTGGAGCACCATTGACCTTGAAATTCTCCATCTCTTAGCCTGGCAGAGCTGGATTTTACCCAGCTCCTTTTGGCATGAGTATGCCTTGCAATTCAAAGGGTGATTAGACAGCAGTATATGATTATAAAGTCTGGGTTTGTTTTTTTTTTTAATGTAAGTGGACAGACTATGTGCATGATAGTGAATTTGGGACATCTCCCTAAGATGTTTTAGAAAGTGCTTGTAGCAAGGGCTATGTGTTTTCAGACATAAATACAAACACATGACATAAACATCCTTACATGATATTTTGTATTTTTTCTTGTCTTTATTTTTTTCTTTTTTTTTCAGCTTTACAAAACAATAAACTCCTAATTGTAGAAATCTGGACAGGAAATGACAAAATGAGATTCAATCTGGAGAACTATGGGTTGATACATCAAATGAAAAAATAATTCAAAACATATATATTCAAGAAAAAAAGAAAAGATAATTGGAAAGCCGTAATATAGAAGAGACCTAAGGGTAGCATTAGACAGGAAATTACAAAGCCATTTCAAATGCAATGTAGTAATAACGTACATGGAATAATAATAATATTTTATCCATCTGACTGAAGATCTCAGAATGATTCATGGGCTTCATACATTGCAATCATTTTGCCCATCACTGGGAAATATTCACCTTCAAGGTGCTTTTTCTTATATTTTATACTTTTGCTACCTTTTATGTACATATGGTTATTTGTAATTACATTTTGCTGCTCGGGTCTCTGCTGCACGGTGATGGGGGTGGTGCCAGGACTCCCAGGGCTGTTGGAGGGGTGAGGGCAGCGGCTGAGTTTTGTTGAAGCCACGCTGGTGTGTTCAGAGCAGCTGCTGGTAGGAATCACCCTTCAAGGGACCTCCCAGTTTTCCTTTTAAAGCCGCCTTAGTTTTGCAGAAACATTCAGCTGGAGCTTTCCCTAGAAAGTCAGTGTCCTGGGCAGCCCCCTGCCTGCACACAGCTGTTCAGGGAGCCCTGAGGGAGAGGAGGTTTCCTTGGTGGAGGTTTTCAAGCAAATATTGGGTTGGTTTGGAGAGAAAACGGCTTGTGCCAGAACATTGTGGGTTTACACTTTACAAACAGACACTAGCTTTGAGCAATTTTATAGCACCTGGGTGATCCACGAATATAACTCATTAATTATAAGCTTAACAGAGGATCCACTATTAGGTGTTTAAAGAAAAAAATGCAGTCTAATTTGTCATATTTGGGGGTGGTAAGCTCTTGCTTGGTGTGCTTATACTTAATTCAGCAATCTTAGCACTGTTTGCCTATGTGGATATCTAAATCAACCATTCAGAAAACAGCATCAGGGTAAACCTGAGGAATAGAGTTACTACAGCTACTTCCTGGCATTTCAGTTGAGGTTAAAGACCCCTTTTAAATGTCTTGGTTTTCTACAGTCATTCATTTTATTCATAATATTCAAATTATAAGAGCCTGGTTTTCTTCTCGTCAGCACTCTGTGATTTTATTAACTGGCCTGATTTAGCTTAAATGCACAACAACATGTTGTAGAGCACACACAGAAAAAGACTACTCGCTTTCTACTGTGATTTTTCCAGAATTCTTTATAAGCAGATATACTTGCTACGAACATTACAGTAAACATCAGTCTTGAGGAAACACCCAGGGTTCAACGACGACAGCTGCACGCACACCACTGCAACGTACAGTAGAGGCTGTCAAATGGTTTGTTCTGGGGAAAATGATTGCTCTGGCTCCCTGATGCTCTGTGCATCCGGAAAAAAAATGTAAGAAGGAGTATTTTCAAATACAGATATGAGTACTTATCGTTCCTCTACTGGTATGTACCTCCGCATGTGTCTACATATTAGTTTCCATTTATGTAATGGGGATTTTCCAGAAGGATGTATTCACCACTGAAGTATTTAGATCTTGTGGCTGCAGGTACAGCTTTGGGTTTAGAAGCTGGAGAGAGCCCAGATGCTTCCAGCTTTTGTCAGTTCCTGCTCTCTGAATTGCTTTGGACGCTTGCTCCAGCTCCTACAGCCAACACGTTGCCCTTCTTGCAGTTAGTAAAGTAAAAGGGTATCATCTTCACACTTTTCTGCTGGACTTGCTTTGGAAGGTACAATGAACAGGAAAAAATATGTCTTACGTGTTGAAAAAATATGGCATATAAAGCTTCTTGTGCCCTTATATAGAGAAAGGATACTCTGGAGTGCTTGACATGCACAAGATAACTGCGGGGACAGGCTGGACTCCGAAATGCAGACGTCATTGTGGAGGGTCTGCCCTAAGGCAATGCAAGCACCCACCAGAGTCACCCCTGGCTGAGATTTGGAGGTTGTGCTGACAGACTCTCAGTAGGTGGAGAAACAATTTCAGGGCAGGGTGATTAAAATGACATTGCTTTACTGAGATGTTGCACACAATGTATCTTGCAAGCTTGCTGAAGTATTACCTGTAAATAACATTACGGATCCTGCCCAACCTCCCTGCCCATCACAGGAGTCCAGAGCATCCTGTCTCCTCAGTGCTATGGACAATCATAATCTGGTCCTGGGTTAATTACTAAAAGCACCCAAACACACTCTAGTGAAAGATAGTGCCACTCCTGAATGAAAGTGAGCAAACACTGTGGAGTTCTTTCTAATTACATTAGTCACTGAGTGACAAGGCAAAAAAAAGGCTTGAAAATAATTTATTGGAGAAGTATTATGCATGTCTACATTTGATTGCTGATGAGTCAAAGTCAAAGAGAAAAAAGGCTTGTTCACAAATAAGTTCTTCAACACTGGGCTAAAAGATAACTAGAGAAACTGTTCAGGAGAATGACTTAAATAACTTTATGGATGTCCATTTTATTAAATGTATGGAAAACAAACATTTCCTGGAAGGTGGCTGTATGGCTTTAACTGGAACTGAATTTAGGCCTAAAATTAGGATTGTTTTTCACAATAAAGGATTGTTAAGAAGTAATGATTTTGTTGGTCAGGAGTACCTGTCTGGTACGTATTTCTGTTGCATTTGTATATCCAGACTGAGTATCTATGTCTAAAATAGCTCATAGATGTGTCACTTCTGAATTCGTCTGATAGCTTGGAGGTTTGGGGTCTGTTGAACATGTTGGTTTGATTCAGTCTGTAATCTCAGTCTTCTGGTTGGGGGCCCAATATGGAGAGTTTAATGTGAAGTCAGAGTGTACTGGTTGTACGTTTTGATAGGTCTGGCACTAAAATGCTTTAAGTCATATTTTCTTCAGTTTGAAGCATTCAATTACTCAAATATTTGTAAAGGGTTTGATTCTAAAGATATTAAATACCCACACATCTCTCTTCACCTTATTTTCATCTTATTTGAATATTCTGTATGTGCTGTTGGAAGTCCTTTATCAGAAAGATCTAAAATCCATGGGATTAATAAGTAAATGCTCTTTCAAAAGGGCAATTTACTTCTGTATACTTAACTTTCCAGCATACCAAGACATCATTGCAGGCTCTTACTGAAAATTATTTAAAGTAGCCCAACTTTGCTTACTTCCTTTTGACATTAGGGATATTTATGAGATGACTGTTGATCTAGACATAATACTAACAACATTTTGGTCCCCTTCTCTTTTTTCAGTTTGGAGTAAATGGGAATTTAACCACTTGTTTCCAATTAAGAAAAAAATTGAATGGTTCAGCTGTGTGATAGCAAGTCAGTCTTTCTGTTATACTTCAACCTGGGCACTAGGAAGCAGAGTTTCTGGATCTTGTGCTCCAGCCATCCATCTGGTACACGCATCAGTGGTGTCCAAAACGTTCGGATGGCAGAACCATCTCTGACATAGGTCTTTCTGGCCTTCAAACTGGCCAGCACCTCCAGCCTGCAGCAGGGGCCTGGGGCAGGGAAGGATGCTCTGTCCTGAGGAGCTACAGGAGTGGCACAAAGGACACAGGAGTGGTACACAAGATGCCACGCAGGACAGCTCATCCCAACTATCCAACAGCTTCCTTCCAAAAACCGTTGGTTAAAGTATAGCCTAGATCATTATGCTGGCTGTTGAATGTTGCCATCTATTCAGGTGCTATACAGAAGGCACGTGATTCACTCGGTCCATTCCAGAAAGTGGATGAAAGAAAGTAAGAAAGACAGACTCTGCTGGGCTTGATGAAAGATCGCCCTAGCCCAGTATCCTGCCACTGGCTCAAAGTGGATGCCAAGGGAAGCATGTAAGGGCAAGGCGAATGTGGGACAGTACTTGCCCTGCATGTTTTGCCTGTTTCCAGCTTATCACGACCGAGGGGTTTCCATAGCTGTAGGCAGCACCTTTACATGCCACAGCCCTTGGTGGCCTTTTCTTGCTGTGGTCTTTTCTTCCAGTGATCTGTCTAGTTGCTTTCTAAACCCCTGTAAACTTGTAGCTGCAGTAACATTTTCATAGCTCAGGGAGGCATTTCCCCGTTCACCCTCTGCATCATTGCTGACTTCAGGGACTGTTACCAGATCTCCACCAATATTCTCTGTCCGCAAGCTGAATCGTGCTTGTCGATTTAACTGTCCTTACTCCTGATACAGAAGCTGTTCCCTACAGCTGGGATCATATAGGTAGCATTTCTCTGCATGCTTTCCATATCTCCTATACCTTTTTAAGATTAGGAAATCAGAACTGTGCACACCATTCAAGAAGCGGGCACTGTATGGTTTTATACAGGGGACACATATGGCATTACAATCACCTGAGAACATGGGCTCTGTGAAGGGGGAACCGCCTCGTGCTGCTCACAAAGCAAACTGGCAGGTCCAGCAGGGCATTGAACCCCCCTTCCTCTCACAGTGCACTTGTTCTGTGGGTGAAGAGAAGCCATTATTTTGCAGGGTCACTGGTGCAGATCCTGCTGAGTGCTAAGTGCCCAACAATAAAGTAAAAAGAAATAAGCATCCGATATATAAAGAAAGAAGTGTCATGAGGGAAAACACTCTGTATTTGAGAAAATTCTTTAAGACTTAAGTTTGTGTGGTCAGATAATTTCTACCTTTTCTAAACTACTCACAAAACCACTTACTTGTAACCTGTGGGGAATAAAATGAATTCACAAAGTGAACTTGACAGTGTCATATTTTATGTCTTTATCTTTTCATCTGTGCATTTTTCTGTAGGCCACAAACTATTCAGCAATAAATCTTGACCTTAGGTGTCTTTTCCTGTAAGTTAACCTCTTTGGCTAAATACTGCACTGCGGACCTGCCTATTAATTTTATCTGTTTTTTTTTTTTTTTACCTGTAGTGCAATTTACAGCGTGGTTATCCACTTCTAACACCACATGTGTTCATGTTAGGAGCTTACCTTTCCCCACCAGGGAGGAAGTAGAGGCTCGGTGTGAAAGTTTTTAGCTGTACTTTCCACACAAAAACCAAATGCAGTTAACCACAGCAGAGAACACAAAGCCATGTGGATGTTAACGTGTTTAAACAACTTTCTGGCATCCCAGACTGCTACGTCTTTCCTGCTATGGTTTCCCATGAAAACTGGATCAATCTGGCATGTGTTTCCAGCATTTCTTCTTCCTGCAGTGTAGACATACCCTTAGCCTATTTTATTCTCTTAATCCTTAAGGCCAGCAGCAATTCAAACGAAGTGATTCATTTGAACATCTGATCCTAAGATAAAATGCTGGATCCTATTGAAGATTGTGTCCCTCAGGGCTATAAGGTTTCCCAAGATTGCAAAACAGAGGTGCTGTCTCTCTTCAGTTCCCCAGTGACTTTGGATATACTCAGCAAAATTGCCAATCCTTTGTTTCACTAGTCTTCATATAGGGTAGAAAACCTATGGAAATATATTTAACAGTGGCTATGGGTGGCATTTTGATGGTAGAAAAGCTGTCATCTTTCTAGCAGTTCAACAGGGCTTGCCTTTTCTCTTATCAAAACTGTAAATAGAAGCAAAATAATGTCAGCGTTAGTAATGCATGTCTTTAATCAACTCAGCTTAAAATGACATGGTTTCCTAGAAATATCATATAAACACCTAAGTTAATGAAATGTTAGCTAGCAGTGCAAAGTGAAGCACTATGAAGTTTGGAGAGGTTACAGGAAAGCTCTATCATGTAATGTAGGCGTGTAAGTTGGGAACCACGTTTTAAATTCTCCTGCTCAGCTGCCTAAACTCTGGATGCCCGAACATCACTGAGCGCTGATTTTTTTTTTACTCCAAAGTTCCCCAGGGGCTTTCTGTGCAAATGCAAAACAGCTTGGCATCTGTCTCACGGCTGAGTGGTTAGTAATTACGTATAGAGAAATACCTAATGGTATATCTGCGCTGAGTACTCCCAGGGGAGCATCCTTACTGCCAATCCATCTGTTATGCGAGATGAGGGCATGGGGAGAGAAGGCAGGAGTGCATTTGTACCTTTCTTCTTGAAACTGTGTTACTGCAGAGTGGGGAGGGCGGGAAGAAGGAAGAATCTGTGCCACACAGTGTGTGACAAACCGGAAGGACCAGGAATCAGGTCTTCCCTATTTCCTCCACTCCAGATGATTTCCCTGGTCAATAGGCTCATGAGTCATATTGCTGACAGCTCATAGAAACATAGAATAGTTTGGGTTGGAAGGGACCTTTAAAGGTCATCTAGTCCAACCCCCTCATTTCCCTCTTTCCTCATTTCTTTTCCCATGCTCTTCCTGGCTACTGCCGGCTGCAGTGCAACTATCTTCCTTATTACTTCTCTTTCACTTATCAGCTCTCCATGGTCAGGTGACTGCTTCTACCTTGTCTTCACATCCCGAGCGTTTAAGCAGTGGGATCTCAGAAAGCACACAGCTTTCACATCCAGACCCATGAGAGTGGTTCCTTTATGGTACAGTTGCGCAGAGAACCTTGAGAGTGTGAAGAGTCAGCGGAGAAGCTACAGACCAAGTTCCAATAAAACTATTGTCCATGGGAAATGGCATTTCTCAGGGGTTTGTTACACAGTGAATTAGTGATTTTCTTAGGGACTGCAAAAAATGCGTCCTACATCTTACCCTTCTGCTAAATTCAAGTCCCTCCTTCGTACTAAGCAAGCAGAAGAATTTCCCAATACAAATGCCTTAAAAAAAGTTTTTAACGTAGGGAGAACATGTATTTTCCCTTGACCTTATCTGGGGCAACAGCCACAGCTGGGTTTTTAAAGCTTGCATGTGGAAAAAAAAAAGGGGATCGAATTCCCTATTGGCCTAAAAGTGCACAGAAACTGCATCTGCTTAAGCTATTGGCAAAACTGGCCATTCACATCTTCCTGAAAAACATTTCAAGAAGATAACAATTTTAAAGTAATTCTCAGGATGGATAGTGAAAAGGAGTGCTTGAATCATGTTGATTTAGGTAACGTTTGTCACATAGCACTGGCCATTATGACTTTTTCCATAATGGTAACAACCTGTCTGAAGTGCTTTAGCAGACAATGTGTTCCAGACTCTCCCTGTTGTTCACTTCTGCATTTTAATCCATTGAATCATCCCAAATAGTAGCAGGATGCATTTTTGCAATTTTCATAACCTTGCCTGCTGCTTTAACAGCACATGTGCCCATGAATTCAGTGATAGGTGGCAGGACAAGATGACCCATCACAGATTTGTGCTGAGATTAGAAAAACTGAGGATGTGCAATGACTGCCCGTACTAGGCTAGAAATATAAAATAATAATTGCCCCCTAAAATGCTGGAGTTTTAAAAGAATAGTTGAAAGGGCATCTTCAAATCCTATATCTATTTTTTAATGAACAACACTCTTCAAAAGAATATCAGCAAAGAAAAACTGACTGGGGGGGGAAGGTGAACAAGGGGTATTATCGCCGTTCACTCGGGCAGTGTGAAGGTCTTTGGTGAATCGGTTTTGTTCTCCATACGCCTTGCTCGGCTGCTTCCTTGGCTGGCGCAGCCTAGCAGAAGCGGAGCCGTGTGCTTTGCTTCCTTCCCAAACATCTGCCCTTGAGGATGTTTTTGTTTGTGCCTGCCCCAGTAACGCAGGAGCTGGGGGCTTCTAGCTCCCTCCTCGCCCGAGTCCAGGCTGCCGGGGAACGGCCGTCTCCTCCCCAGCTTCCTATCCTGCTTGCAGCATTGGGGGACCTGATGGCCTCAGTGGTGGCACGGACAAGCCGTGGGGTGGCCCTGGCCGGGGGCACGTGGGGGCTGTGTTTTCTGGCCCTCCCTGGGCAGCAGCGGCCGGACGGGGCTCAGTCCCCGCCGGGAAGCAGGAGCTCGCTCTGCCTCAGACGCGCAGCGGAGGAGGAGGAGGCTCCGCGGCACAGCCCGGCGCTGCAGGGGACAAAAGCGTTGGCCCTGGCACACGTGGGCACCGCAGAGGCACGCCGGCGCTTGTGCAGGCTGCTCCTGGCTCCCAGCGAGGGGTTACACCAGTGCGGCCGGCGAGGCGGGGTGTCGGGAGCCTGGAGGGGGTCGCGGAGCAAATTCATCCCCCCGGGGCGCTGGCACAGCCAGGCCCGTGTGCCGCTGGCAGGGAGTCCATAGGCATTTAGCAGTATCTGACTCTCAATCCCAAACATGGCAACAAAGCTTAGATAGCAGAGTTCAACAGGACTCGGCACGCTGTCCCCTTGTTTAGCCAAGTCTTTTCCTAAACAAGCCGGCTTTAGGAAAATATTTGGGGGAACTTCTGCTATTGAGCTGGGTTTCAATGGAGTCAGCTTTGTTTAAATGCAAGAATGTTATAAAGAGAGCATTGAAGAGCGAAGCAATGCTGGGTAGAGCTCTGGTGGCCAAGGGGCGCGCGGTTTGTATCAGGGACACCAAAGGGGGAGGGAAATACAGTAATACCCCTGTCCGTTTGTCCCCTGACAACTGCAGGCACGTCGCTGTGTTTCCTTTCTGTTTGTTTTGCTGCTTCCCCTCTAAACTTTTTGCATCATGCTGGCTGCTTTCCCGAGCTGCGGCTCAGCGGGCCGGTTTGCTCGCCGGAGTCCTCCCGTTCCCCTTAACGCGAGGGCATTAAATCGTGTTGCCATGGGAAGGGCTGTTTGTTACCTATTGCACCAGGCTCCGCAGCTGGGGAGGTCGGAGGAACCGTATCGGTTAAATCAACACACTGCTTGACAAGTGCATGAACTTTTGTGATCTACACGTTGGGGAAAAAGAATAAAAGGTGGAGTTTGGCTGCTTTGAATGCGCTTGAACTGGGCAGTGCCCATACCACAGCTCTGACTAACCTGCTTGGCATGGCCGGGATCCCTGGGCTTCTCCTTGGAGATAAAGCACAGCACTACATATTATACCTCTCAAAGCAAAAATACCTTAGAGATACCGGGGAGGGTGACTTCCAAATGGCAAAGGCCAAGCACCTGAGCAAAGCCTCTGTTTACCCTGTGATTTTCCGGGTGTTGCAGAAAGCCCAGCTGAAGCCCGGCAGCTCTCCCTGCCTCTGCCGCTGCAGCTGAGCTGGGAGCACAGGCGGGGAGAGACGTTGGGTGCAGAGGCACTGATCATACCGAAATTTTACCATGGAAATTGACTTCATGCAATTAATAAGAACAGGAAATACTTCTTGTTTTCTCTCAGGAGGGGAACATTAAGTAGTGGCTTTATCTTAATTTGTCAGGCTTTGCCCTGGGGACCAAAATGAAATGGCTGGAAGCCAGTGGAGGACTCGAGAACTGAAGCATTAACACTCCGATAAATAAAAAAGAATTCATTTTAATTAGTTTTCCAGCTGAAAAATAATGAAGTTCTACATGCCAAAAAGCTGTAATGGAGTAATGGAAAGGCCTGTGCTTATACAATAGGGCCTGATTGCAATCTCAGGGCTCCATTTGTATTCGTTTGTAGCGCGAAACAAAGGAAGGTGTTTGGATTCTCTCTCTTTATATAAAGCCTCTGCTCCAGCACTCTGGGCTGGTCTTCAACCAGGCTTCCCACAGTCCTGCTGCCAAATCTACAAAATTTTCCTGGCTGACGTTCAGGAAAGTACTGCTCGGGCTCTAGGATGGAAAGTTAAAAGACTTTGCCTGGATACACTGAAACATATACAAACAGTACTTGACGTATGGCATTGATTCATCCTGCACAGGCTGTCCCTGCTCTATCCCAGGGGGAGAGAATTGTAAAGCTCCCTAAAATCACCTCAGTCACTGGTGTCAGATGTTAGCGAGAGGAATCATCTTAAACGCTCGTGGAGATGCTTCCCCTTGGGGGATTAGCAACGTGTAGCCGGACTGTAGCACATCAGATCCAGGGTGGTTTTAGCCTGGGATAAACAGCTCAGATGCATTAGAAAAAAATAATCCTATGGTCAAAGATACCATTAGTCACTGTGACTAAGAGGCTGTCCTGACTGTTGGAGGAGTGATAGACGTTTAGATGCTCAGGGCTCCTGTTGCGTATTGAGGAGAGCTAGCACAGCTCGAGTCACAAGCTGGTATTTATTTACGGTATCGCTATCCAACTAGTAACAGGTATATAAAAAAGAAATCTCTGCTCGGTGAAGGGTGGAATAGGAAATGTCTCACTGCCGTGAGCAGCCTAACGGATATGCGCCTTGTTTATAAAATCACATTGTGTCTGTGAAGGCAATTATCAGCTGGGCAAACGTGCCCCTGCCTCTGCCTGCGGTCACCTCTAGGAAGCAGGATTCGGGAGGCTGTTTCTGTGGCCGCCCTGCCGTGCCAGTGTCCAGCGAGGAGCTTGTCCAGGGGCAGGCTTGTCCTGGCAGGGGTGGCACCGGGCTGTTTCACCCCGCCACGCAGCCACCTCTGCAGAGGCAGTGGTGTGCACCGCGCTCTTTGCAGCGGAGCCGGCTGCAGGCTCTGGCACGCACTCCTCCAAGCCAGGATGGGCTTGGTTCCTGCCACATGCCTCAGCTTTTCTATTTGCTTCTCCATAAATGGCCTGGACATATAAGGGCAAGAATTTACCCTTTGCTCATCATTGCTTCAATCTACCTTTTGCCCGCAGAGAGCAGAACGGTTATGTTTTTCCCCACTCAAAGAGCACTCATACTCTCCGCGGTCAAAATGACACTGAGGAGAAGAGCCCAATGCAAAATCAGCAATCGTCCTAAACCAGGACCCCGTGAGAAAGCACAATGTACGGTATTGTCCATGCTTGGGGTTAGAAAAATGTGAGTTATGCAGCAAAAAGCATCAGACTGGCTTAAAAACGAAGCAATGTTTTTTATTTGCTGCCTGGCATTTTCAGGCTTTAGGTCAAGTTGTCAGACCTCTCTGGGGACTGGGAATTCTCTCTAAAGTGAATTCAGAGTTTTCTGGACTGTGTAATTCTGTGTAGTTCTGGAAGCTAGGACTCCCCAGATATCAACAAACATTAAAAAAAAAAAAAAAAAAAAGCCAGCATTGAAGCACTGATGCCAGGAGCAATCCACCCATCTCCAGTTTGTTAGGAGTCAGTTTGGATTGGCTTTCCCATTGGCAAGCTATGATGGAGAACAAAATACTACTCCTGTAATGCCACTCCTGCAGCAAGGGGATACAATCCTTTCTATTTGAAGTTGCAACATGCAGAAATCAAGTGGAAAGAGATAACTGCCACTTACTACAACAAGCAAAAGTCAGCTGGTAAAGGAAAAACTGTGTGAAAGTTAGGGGATTAAAAAAAAAGCATTTATATCACATATATTTGCCATATTACCAATCCTAAGAGTCACAAATATGAAGCAAATAACGCTATTCATAAAGTTAAAAGAGGTGAGACATTAGTTTATGTTTTTACTTGGTTACATTTAAGTGGGGCATTTTATTTATTTATTGTGCAATATTGTTTGTAAGTGATGGCTGGTACCCAAAATTTTGGATAAGCACCTTTTTGTTCAAAAAATTCAAAATACGTATATAAAAGACTCACTAGATTTAAAACCAAAAAACCCCACACATGCTTTTTGAGGATAGAAAAGACCCTCAGATTACCCTACCTGTCCTCTATAACACAGGCCAAAGTGTTTCATCTTGTTATGTTGTACCTGATCCAACTACTTGCCTTTGGTTGAAGTATATGTTCCAGAAAGGCACCTGATCTTGATTCCACATGTGAGCAGACTGATAATCCACCAGTTCATGTGATGGTTTGTTTAAATAATTATGTATCCTGATTTTTTTTTTTTTAAGAAGTTATATTTTTATTTGAAGTTGTCTGTCCTTCTTCTGCTGGTTCTTGTTATGTTTGGCATCTTAATACCTGGGAATGTATTTCGGTAAGTAAGATGTTTATGCCCATGTGTGGCAAAAACACACACTGACTATTTCAAGGCTAGTGTTTTTCTCAGGTAAAAAAAATTAAAAGTTACTAATTTTGTGTTGGATTGAACTAACCTGTTATGAGGAGCCTTCTGTGTGGTGGGTATGAATTATCCATGGGACCCACATCTTCCTGATGCTTTCAACTCTAGAAAATCTAAGCCCTAAACCAATAGGCCACAGAAGATTTGAATGGTTATCATTTAAGTCAGTGGCTGTATCGTTCAGAACCCATGTCATCATGGACTGAAAATTTAGGTATAGGGCAAAATAGATGAAATATTTTCTTGAAGATACAGAGATCATGTGACCAAACTGCCTGGTTGTCAGATATACCAAGAGCTGAAGCATGGCATGGCAGTGGAAGGCATCTTCAGGGTCCCTCCCCAGGCAGGTCGAGGAGGTCCTGCTCCACCAGCTCCCACGCAGGCTCCCTGCAGCCTCCTCCTCTTCAGGGCAGAGAAGGAGTTTGAGGGATGCCAGTCTGGGTTTGGCCAGGCCACTTGAAGGTATTCCGCCCCATTGAAGAAGCACATGAGGCAGATAGCAAGCTGCTACTTCAGGCTGCTCTGACACAGGCTATGCTCGGTGGTGTTACCAAAAAGCAAGGGCCTCACCAATAGATGTAATTGGTCACTGAAAAAATGTAAGGGGATATCCGGAGAGGCTTAAGGGGAAGCATGGCCTTTCTCCTTATGGATATCTTTATTCAATATTTGGAAAGGCTTCAGTCATTAGTTTTGTGAATTATAATTTTACAATATTTGTTGTGTTTAAGTAGACACGGGTTTTTGTAGTATTTCTTGTATTCAGCCAAGGTTCTCAAATTGAATGTTGCATGGACCCTTGTTATTCTGTGTGTAGGTGTTTAACGATCTAGTATTAAGTAGTCCTGCAGATCTGAAAAGGTGTTAAAAGTCAGCTAAAATGAGTGAAATAATGTTCAAATAGTATTTCTTTGTATCAGCAATCGCAATGAGGATGTCATGTGAACTTAAATAGAAACAGTCCATGCCACAGCACAGAGAAGCATCAGCGAGCTTTAAGCCAGACCCACTGTTTAGCACCATAAGATGCAGCATTACAAGTACAAACCTTATGGATGGGTTAAGTTTAAGTATTGTAGAAGAAAGGCTGAGAAAATGGTGATTTAATTATAGCCTGTTGCCATTGCACTTACAAAAATGGTATCTGACACAAGACAAGTGTAATACAGACCCAGAGGTTAGAAATGATTCCAATGAAGTTCAGCAACGAGGAATACTTATCAGCCAAAAAATTGTGATAATCCGGTAAGATACCTATGTCAAATGGTTACTTTTGTTTTGTGAAAATCAATTGTAATTGTACTGTTATGAACTAGAGCAGTGATTTCCATGGATAAACCATATGTTTCAACAGCACTTTCACCTCCCAGCTTCAAGTGCTTGGATTAGGTCAGAAAGCCAGGATCCCGGGCTTGTGGGAAATGATGTGAGAAGTCCCCAAAGTCAAACTGAATAAATGAGCATTGTGGCAGTAGCAGCCTTTGCTGCTATGCCTCTGTTCTAGCTGTGCCTTGCAGCTCTGTGCCAGGGCTACTCTGGCAGTATTTGTGCAAAACACCATGCGTCCATAAGATGCGACGTTCAGAGAAGGTGCTGGAGTCCTATCACAACGTGAGGACCATCACTAAACCAGCTCCAGGACCCTGTGCTGAGGCACTGTGCTTCTGGAGTGAAGTAGCCTTCTGACTGACACTTTGGGAATCAAAAGGGGTATTTCTCTGCATCAGCCAAGCACTGACTGCCCAATAAATGTATTTGCAACTAAGTAGGCTTTTGCTCTGTCAGCAGAATATCACGGATTCAAGGTCCCACAGCACACACACATGAACTGCAAGTTTTTAGAATGGGGTATGAACTCTAACCATTTACTGTTCTCAAATAGGATGTTAAAATGTTGAGACAATGAGCACCATAAAAAAAATCACAAAACACATTATACAAAAGGAAAAAATTGAACTGCCAAAAAACAGGAAGTTCTTGAAAATGCTTGAATTTGTAACTATTATTCAAATTTAACAATAGACTCTGTGAGAATGACGTGACCAGTGTAATAGTTACTATGAGTATCAGATACAGAAAGGAAAATCCGCCGCTGAATGAGAGATCTGTCCTAATAATTTTCGGCATGTCAGAGAATTCATTTCAGTGTTCAGTTTTGATCACCACTGCTTGACATCTGCAAAAATCACCTCTTATCTTCTGGCCTAAAAACCAATGAACATTGTTTTCTTGTTACTCACACCTGTGTCACATAGGAATACGCCCATTCAAAGTCATTTGAGAGACGCCATTGTAACTGAAAGGACAAACAAGTCCGGTATGTTTGTGGCTGTAACCAGAATGTGTTTCTTGGCTTAATGCTGAGCACTCTTAGAGTCTCACTGTCATCGTTTGTAATCTGCTTGCTTTCTACGTGCTTAAGCTGTGAATGCTTTTGGCATGGTACTTGCACTTATCATGTTTTCACAGCACTTCGCACAATCTTCGGTTTCTTGATGTTTTACTACCACAGGAAGAAGAAAAATAAATATTGCCTAAAAATGCAAAAAAACCCCACATTTCTTGAAATTTTTTTGGCTGGTATTTTTAAAAGTTAATTTTCTAGTTTTGGGCCCGTGTTCCTGGATTCACAGGTATGATATTCACAGGTACCTCATTCTGCTCTTGCATCCTGTGTTATCAGGGGCACTTGGACCCGGACTCATCCTCCCTGTGCTAGCCACTGAGCAGGGATGGCAAGATCAGGAGTGCACTGGCCCTGAGATCCTTGTACAGTGGGGAGAGGTGAGGAGTGTGCTTGAGATCTCATGCCTGTCTCTGAGCAAGAATCTGAAGAAGTGACTTCCATTGTCTTCAACCATAAAACAGATGTGATAGTTTGTGAGATTTATGTCATCCAAATTTCTGTTGCTAATAAATAAATGTAATCATAATGAGGTCAGAAGTTATGATTCTCAGAGGATTTTAATATTGGGAGATTTGACATTGCTGCATAAGCTAAAAATTCTTAAAATTATCAGCAAAGGAATGCTCTGGATCAAAGCTTCTTGGCATATTGTTTTGAAAAATGTCTTTTATTTTTGACTATGTATGAAATATTCATTCACAAAATAAAAAATCTTCAAAATATGCAAACCAAATAGTCTGGTTTGAAAGAGGAAATTAGGGTCTTCTGAATGTTTTCATTTTTTTTAAAATTATTTGATGCAAAACCCATCATTTTTCAAAATGTCAGCTTATAGAAACTAAATTATCTGTTGGAAAAGAGTTCCTTTGAAGTCTTTCAGCCTGTTCTATCTAGAAGATTATGGTTTATGCTATAGATAGGGAAGAAATTAGTTATAACAAAACCACGTCGGAGCCACTCTGGTAAATTCATGCTACTGTACCTAAATTCCAATCCGTGGGAAAGATAATCTGTTGGGAAAGGATGTAAAGGAATCCAAAACCACAACTCTACTATCAACACTTCAGTGTCTGTACGTTAACTGTTTTGCTAGGTCAAACTAATCTGTATAGCTCAGGCTGTACATCACCAGGGCCCCTCTGGCTTGCCATCTATCTGTCGACAGACAAATATCAAACACTTCTCCAGAAAGTTAACAGATTGCCCCTACTACGAGCCCATAAACTTCTGCCAGATTAATTTATTTTGGGTGGTTTACTTGAAAGCGATGGATGTGTTTCCTGGGGCCAAAGCCATATTTCCAAACCCAGGAGGCACAAATGGGCTTTGTGGCACTTGTAAGTAGGACCACAGGCCTGATGATAGAAATGGTAGGGTTTTGCCAGTATTTGGGCTCATGTACCTGTTGAGGATGGGGTTCCCAGCTCAGTGTGTCTGAGAATGTCTGGTCTGGCTGAGGCATCACAAGAGGCATTGCCACTGCCTACCTTTACACATTTGCCATGAGGAAGCTAGTTGTCCGATTGTCCTGATATTCAAGGGAAGAGGAACATCCACAAAGCAAACAAGAACAAAAAGTCCAATGCTTGGAGGGTTATGCTACTTTCTGTTACTTTTTTTTCTTTTCTGGAA
The DNA here is from genome assembly GCF_035582795.1 of Mycteria americana. NCBI lineage: Eukaryota > Metazoa > Chordata > Aves > Ciconiiformes > Ciconiidae > Mycteria > Mycteria americana. Next base: position 28,649,133 of record NC_134365.1, read on the forward strand.
GTAAAACAGTGCGATAAAGCTCAAGGACTACACTCCTTTGATAATTAATACCCACATTTCTTCAGTGCAAAATATTTCATTGAAAAAATCCTAATCAGCCCTACTGAAAATTCACAAAAGGTCAGGATAAATAAACCATGGAACAAATTTCTGGGGCAGGCTTCTCATCATTCATTGCCTTTAAATCAAGAAAACATTTCTTGCTAAAAGATACATGATCTTTCATCTGCAATTTATGGGATTCGGTGCAAGAATTACTGGGTAAAATTTGATGGCCTATGCTGCGCAGGTCAGATTAAATGATCACTATGGCCCTTGACCTTTGCAGCTATTAATCTTTCGTGAGAGCAAAGCCGTGAAAGACAAATGAACTGTAATAAAAAGGAACTGGAGTCTCTGGAGGACTATTTAAAGGATCTCTTGAATTAGCTAATGCAAGAAAAAGACCTTTTCTGACAGAAAAGCTTTAAAACCCCTGAAGTTACACACATTATTTTTCATTTTGACAAGGGGAGAAATTGCATTTTGGTTAAAAATATTGTTTGTTAATATCATTCTTGTTTCTTTCCATTCGGGGTGCGGTCAGAAAGGGGAGGAGATTTAATGAAAAATGGGAACATGAAAATGTTGCAGGGTTTGCCCTTTCACAGCTTTAGAAAATATTTATCACTCAAAAAGCCAATTCCCTTTGGGAGAGAAGTAGAAACATAGTGTCTCCTCTGGTGTGACCAGGATTTATAGCCCTGCTTAGGCCGGAGGCAGTCCCTTTGGCCTCCCCATCTCCACCCGGCGTGCTCCGGTGGAGCTGGCAGGAGGTGGGCTGGCAGGAGGTGGGCTGGCAGGAGGTGCACCGGCAGCTCCGTTTGGGAGCGGGAGCCGAGTCCTTCGCTCAGGTGTTGGTAATACTCAGCCGGGAAGGCACCGTGCTGTGCTCAGGAGGTGTTCAGGTCTTTTGTCCTGATCTCGGTGAGCTGAAGGGGCCAGAAGTGCTTAGAAAGTGCTGGGAGTCAAGACTGCCAAGGACTGAAGCATCAGAAAGTGAGAGGTGTTCGCGGCCCGTGGTTATCTGGCAAATCATACCTTAGTCAGAGCAGATCCTCAGTGAGAACCAGCTGCTGCAGTTTCACTGCTGCCGCTTGCACCAGCTCGGGATATAGCACTCGTCTGCAAGTACATGCAGGATTTTTGCGTGTACTTTGCATGCGGGGGAGGAACGCCTCTTGTGAATCCTCTGCTGTGTATGAGCTCCAGGGAAACCCACCTGGGAAACTGATGCAGGGCTTGCAGTGCAACTGCGATATGCTTGGGATAAGTCAGGGAAGAGAGTAAGGATGTGCAGAATGCAAAAACGAGACCCTGCAATCATTCACTCTCATGTGATGGGGAGGGTTGGTGGAACGGAAAAGGAGGAGAGAGCGCAGGGAAAATCAACACCTGTCATTTCATGTATTTTAAGACTGCAAGGAAATAATATGAAAAAGTAATTCTGTTTCTCCACCAAATGAAAGCAACGCAAAAAGATTGAAAGGTAATGTGATAGTCTCTTCTTGTGATCGTTTTCACAGAAGAGACACAGCATTATGTGTGTTTAACAACGTACATTAGTGCTGACAGAATGCATTGCTGCATAGGGCTGAAAAAGGTTGGGAAGATGAAAATGAATTAATCAGAGAAAGCTAGACCAGTGGAGAAAGGAAAACTGGAAATAAATCAAACTGTTTAGTTGCCAGAGTACACAGGATGTCTATCACTAACTGCTAGGATGTTTCAGCTCTTAAAAATTTTCCTGGTACCTGCAATTAAGGACTTATTAATTCAGTCGCTGCGGTTACTACTTGTCCCTTTTAATTATTTTTCTCTGCCATGAACTACACTATCATTTGAATGCACACATTGCAGTCTAGTAGAGGGCATAGTATGCTACGGCACCTTGAGAGAAACAATGCATCTCTCCCTAAAAAATATCTATTAACACCTGGCTCTTGAGATTAATTTCCATCATCTCATGGAACTTTTATAACTATTGAAACTCCTTCTGGGTAATAATTAAAAATCCTGCATGTACTTGCAGACGAGTGCTATATCCCAGCTGGTGCAAGCGGCAGCAGTGAAACTGCAGCAGCTGGTTCTCACTGAGGATCTGCTCTGACTAATGTATGATTTGCCAGATAACCACGGTCAGGAATGAGTGCCGGGAACGCAGGCCACCAGCTCTGAGCTCACTTTCTGACAGCTGAGACAGAGCTGGAAGGAATTTCCCTTCTGGCCATCCCACCACTGGCCAGAGAGCAGAAGGGGACAGCTCGTGAGGCAGTCCCACCGCTGGCAGCTCAGGCCCTCACACATCCCACGGCTCTGCCAGCTGCTGGCTTGCAACCCATACATTGGTTAGGAGAACAGAACCATTCTTCCTTTTCCAATCCTTCTTGTGGTCCCCGGCCACATAATTCCCACCGTCATTCTTATTATATGCATGGAGGAGTCTGGTGGTTTTTCTAATATCGGTGTGTATTTTTCAGTTATTACATAAATAGGGCTTCTCCAGTGAACTGTGGTTAAGGTCTTCTGCTGGCTCGCGGGTTGAACTTTTCCCACAGGGATGTTTAAATTAGGTAATTAGAAGACAACACTAGGTGAACAGCTTTTCTTTTCTGCCTGGTTTCAGTTCAGTCCCGGCTACAAGTGTACTCTGGTAAGAGCTCGACTCTCGCTGCGGCTCGCGTTCCTGCTCTTTGGGTTGCTGACTCACGCTTGCCAGCTGAGTCAAGGTGTAGGAATGGTTAGTGAAGGCTGCCAGCTGGACTAGTAGGAAAAACACTTGGGCTTGAGTTTTATAACAAATGGCAAAGGAGTTGAGCTCAGATGGCCTGGTTTATTTCTTGTCCTCGAATAAAAGTTTTCATTCTAGTCTCAGCTGCTGCACTTTCCTTTTGTATGCTTATTCGTCGGGGTTTGAGTCTCTGTTGTTCTGAAACAGAACTGACTTGGGCAAGCACACAGTGAGACTGGGGAAAAGTGTCCCTCCACCAAAAATCAAATAATAACTTGAGGGTGAAGGGAAAGAAGAAAAACTATTGCTGGGATTCCCACGTCGCAGTGCCCTTTCCTGGCAGAATATTTTCTTGCACTGTCTGTGTTGCGTCCTTTAGATCAGCACCTCATTCTGCTCTTCCCCACACAATATGCAGGGATGGGGATGTGCCTGTATGCCTCAGACTGTCTGCCCATGGCTTTATTCCCATGTAGATGTTATTGAAATAAAGCACATAAAGAGCAAAGTTCTTCAGAGTGGCAAAAGATTGTCAGTGTCATTTTTCAGCTGGGCAGGATTCCTGTGAAGTACTTGTGACAAGGCTCATTCCTCAGAGTACTCTTCATAACAGGGTGAAGGCTCTGGCATTTCATATATAATCCATCTCCAATGATTTGTCTTTCTCCTCTGCAAAGAGAACGCTTCCTTTCAGACAGGCCCATATGACTCTTATCTTGGCTAACATCAGCAAATAAACCCATGGCTTTTTCGGCTAAAACACAGAAGTCTTTATCCCTTATGCTGAAGAGCTGGTAAATTAATAATTTTTCCAGTCTCACATCCTCTGTTATTTGGGAGCAGTTACATGCACACGTACCAGTGGCTTACACAAATGAAACAAAATTATTGAAACATGATTCCTGTTCATCAGGAGTTCTAGATTATTTCCCTGATTTTGGTATATGAGCATGGTTTATAGTGGGCAGAGGCTGAGTACTCATAACAGAATTTATAAATTGTACATTAGCCTTCAAGACTGGCATGATGCTGTTAAAACTGAACACATAATACAGCCAAAATATGTTCCATTACCTTGTAGAGTATAAATTACATGTAAATAGTCTTCTTGTGTTTATACAATATTTTGCAGATGTAGCATTTGGGCCAATAAATTATATTGCTCCAAAGTTGACGCAAGTATTTAGAGACCTTACTGGGATATTGCATTTGGAAAGTCAAGTACTTCCCAATGGCAATCCAGTTTGGTTGCAAAGAATGCATGAAAATCCTGTTATCCTGAAGTCAGTCAGGAATAAGAGGGGCCAGTTTTCTCTCTTTACAGAGAGCAGCTGCTCTAAAAGAAGCTTCTTCTGGCCTTTTCCTCCATGCCACACTCTCATTGCCTGTCTGCCTTTCTGATCCTGGCTATTTCTACTGTATAGACATAGGTTTTGAACATATACAGCTCCAGCAGTTGATGCCAATGCTTGCCCTGGGGAAGCCTATAACCAAGCTTCTTCCCCAACAGTAGTTTGCACTTGTTGCGAGCTTGTTTTCATTCTGATAGGTGCTTCTCAGAGTGAAAGGCAGAAATATGCTCAGGATCTGATTGATGTCATCAGATAGGAAATAAAAACATTGTTGGATAAGTAAAGCGGCTCTTTTTTCCGGGCTGTTATAATCTGTAGGTGGATACATATGCTTGAAAATTATATTAGGGATCAAATCTGCAGGAAAACTATATCAAGTAGAAAAATCATTTGACAGGAGTCAGCCCAACAATAAATAGCAATAACAACAGTAATAAATAACATTATCTTATTCTATTCGTAATTGACATTGTCATCATATTTTTCGAAGTTGGCTTTAATTAGCTGCACTTTCTCTTCTCTTGCGTATTGCTCAAAGCAAATTGGTATTATTTCATATCTGCTGTTGCTACTCCTTCTGTTTGCTTTATGATTTCCTTTTTCTTTCTGTGCCACTGCCTTCCCCTTGTGCCAGGCCCTAATCTGAACTTTATTAATAATTCTTTTTTCCTGCCATATAATACAACAGTATTGGACTTGGAAATTTCAACGCATAAACCTCTGCTGCGTTCTTCAGTGTGGTCAGTTCTCTCCTTTGCTTTTTCAGCGTTCAGTCTTTGGTAGTGTCCTTTCAAACAAACCCCTGAGATATGTTTCCTGTTTTCCTGTTTTCTCACATGTAGACTTTCCTTTGCATTCTTCGTATTCTTTTCCACTGGCTTTGTCTAAATCTACAGCTCTATTCTTACTCCAAATGTACTTCAACTCTGATCCCACTACTGTTATGGTACAAAAAAATTAATCACATATGATGGTTGCGTAAATCAGTAGTTTGATTCAGTTTGGCATCATGCTGATCTCTAGGTTCTTCACTCCATTTGTAAAAACCTGCTTTTCTGATAAAACATTCTTTGTAGTTAATTTTTTTAAGAACACCTTAAGGACATATGGCTTTCCTTTGCTGCTGGAGCCTACAGCTAAGATGTGACAACTCTTTATTTTGTTACTTTTCTTTTCAATTCTATTGCAATTTCACAATTTTGTGACCTAGAGCATATTCAGAAAGCTAATGTTACCCTGTTTCCATTTCATTTGCTCAAGCCAGGAATCTGATATGCCACACTGTTTTTCCCTTTCTGTCCTATTTTCCTTTGCCAAGCATCCCAAAAGAACCAGCTTGTCTTGAGATACCGCTCAAAGGCAAGTGAGAAACAAAAGCACCAAGAGTAAGAAACTTCAAGGCTTTAAGCTGGCTTTATCCTTCTCCTCAGAGAGGCCAGACTGTAGGGAGAGCCGAAACTTAGTGGGAGATAATCACACAACACTAAGACAGCACTTTGCTCATCGACTTAGGCTGTTATATCCACAATAGCAGTACTGTTGCTGCCTCTGTGCACCTTGCCCTCTCTCAAAGAGCCTGTCTTGAAGGCAGTTCTCAAAGTCTCTACACCAGCACTGCATAAAGCTTGAAGAACATAAAAGCTCGTCACCTTTACAACCTCTCTTGGCTTGGAGAAAACCATGCACCATCAAGCAATCACTTCACTGCTAGCAGTAGATTTTATACTGTTACCACTTCCGTTGCGAACGTTACTCCAAACTCTCCTCTCTGATCAATCTGTTTTATTAAGGTTTCTAGGGCCTTGCTACGTCTCATACACAGAGATGCAATTTATAGTTCTGCAGAAAGAAGACTGTATTTCAGATAAATTCTGTTTGGCAGAATTATAGGGTTTTTTTTCCCCCTCTTTTATATCAGTTGCAGTAACCTTCTTAAGCTTGCCAGAAAGAAACCACCAGGCTGCTTGTGTTAACCTTTAGGCTGGTTGTCTTTGGGCCTCGTAAACTGAGCTCACTCTTCAGCTTCCCTCGATCCACAGTGCTCTCCTGTTGAAAAGAGGATGAAAAGATTTAAACACTGGTTGTGTGCATTGCTTTGTGTTTGCTTCTTGTTGGTGGAAGCTAGGGGCCTCTCAGCCACAGAAACGCAGGAGCGATCAGATGCCAGTTATTTCATGCATACGGCTTGAAGCCCTCCGGCCTTGTGCGTTATCTGGGCTTACAGTGCACCTCTTCAGAGGCTTACAAGAGCTGAAACAAATTGTAGCCTAAAAATTTCTAAAACCTATACTGTATTCCTCACTCTGGATAACATAAAAGTATGTCACCATTCACACAAAGTTATAAGACTGGACACAAGTTTCTCTGTTACTGGCATTTTGGGTTCTGTCTCTTCATACTCCTAGGTCTTTTCTAAGTTCAAGTCCGATTCCTCTACGTGTCTATCGTCTTTCCTCTGCAAACATATCCCTCTGCCAGGCCCTGGGTCTCTCTCTCTCCCCCAGACCTGTCTCCATGGCTTGAGTTTGGGGCATGGCCCCACTCCTTCAAAGGCTCCCAGCCTTGTCGTGCTCCAGCCTGCTCTGCCAACGAGCTCTCCTGAGCAGCCCCAGCCCATGCTGCTGGCCAGGCGTTTACTCTGGGAGCGGCGCACGGGGTGGAAACAATTCTGAAATTTCCAAGGAGGCATGGAAAAATTGAGTCCAAGAGGTTGAAATCTAGAAAGAAAGAAGAATAAAATAATGGAAACCAGAAGAAGATTTCAGTGATTTCTCTTCAGGTCAGCTCCTCAGCAGTAAACCCATGGTTTATTTCCCATGCCATAGGTCTCTATATACAGCCAAAAAGATGAAATTTGAAATTAATTTAACTGGCATCATTTTATTTCAGCCAGTGAATCACTTTTATCTGCCTACTTATTTTTATGGCTCCCTTCACCATTGTATACATAAACCTTTCAAATAATTATGGGTTTGTCATCACAACACTTCTCCAAGGCAGAGAATTATTATGAGCTTATTATAACTGGAAAATTGAGGTGCACAAAAATTAGCTACTTGCTCAAGGTCACGTAAGGAGTTTCAAACAGAGACTCAGTCCCAGTTTACTGGCTTCCCTCCCCCATTTATACAGGTTTATATATATATATATATATGCTTTTGTGCTTTTGAGAGCTTTATAACTGTTAAATGACTGATTAATAGCATTTCATTCATTTATTAAAAAAAATTAGAACTTTTACTACTGCTGACAGACACACTGAATTGGGATTCTTGGCATATGAGTCACAAATTACATGTATTATTCAGAGGTTTCAGAGACAGTGATATGACTGCAGTTTATAACCCTGCTCTCCCAAGGGACATACACTAATTTGTTCTGATGGAATCACCAGGAAAAAAAAGTAGGTATTTATAGCCAAACTAATGCTGGGAAGACAGGTGGTTTTGGTATCTGAACTTTGTCTATCTTTTTGTGACTGTATAGACCAAATATCTTACTGTGCTTCTCTGCATGTTTCTTTATATTTCATTACATAGCCAATTGTCATTGTTGCAACAATAACTGAATGTGAAAGGTTGCAATTTAATAAAAAACTGGAATGATCTACTTTGTAACCCCATGGTTTTCCATTCCGTTACAGACTAAAACATTAAAAAAATATAAAGTAGTTTTAATATGGAGTTTCTGGGTTCTCTAGAAAGGTGACTCAAGCCAAACTTAGCAAAGGTATGGAGCTGTGCAAGTAGGTTTTTTTTATTCAAAGGCTGAATTACAAAATTTAATGAAAAAACCCTGCTATTTTTAACATACTCATTTTTAAAATGGTAATAAAAATAAACTTAATTTAAAATATTTGAATCAAATTAAACACTTTGCTCCATCAGAAAAATGAATAATTTTTAGCATTTTAAATAAAACCAAATAAAATTCAGTAAAAAATAAGATACTATTTTCCAGTTCAGCACTGGTAGCCTTACTCTCCAAAGGTTACCGCATTCAATTACAGTGCAGTAGAGAACATAGAAGTACCTTCTCTCACCAGTTTTAAGTAGTAATTGCAACTGTTTCAGTCTGAAACAGGTTAAAGCTTTTTAGTTCCATGTAGGGCCTAAAAAGGTCTGCAGGTATTCACATTCTTCCCTGTTCATGATTAAGTGTTTAAATACAGTACCATTCTCTTTTGTTCTTTTTCTAACTGGGACATTCTCAGAAAATTATTTCTAATCAGGTGACTAGAGAATTAACCTAATCTATGGTGATGTTCTAGTTTTTATTTTTAATAAATAAAATCCAAATTTAGGGGCTCAGCTCCATGCTAGGTTTTGCTGCAGAGGGTCCCAAACGCAGCGAGATACCTACCAGGCTGACAAGACAGATGCTTGTCTGTGGATCGACAACTACTGTCATCCATAGGCAGCTGTTCTTTTTTCCTCATTTCATTTTAGTTCACTTTAGACGACGACTCTTCTGTGTAATTTCTGAGTATTATCCAGGGACACTAAGCATGCATGGCTGAGGATGCAGGAGAGTTAATTCTAGGAATTAAACATAGCATTGATGAATTAAGGAATGACAAGGATCTTCCTTATCTCTCTGAAGACAATTTCTGTTGGGTTGTGATGTGTCTTGGTGGTAAGAGCTGTACTCAAAAACAAAAGTCTTAGAGCATTAGGTAGTTTTGATGAGTTACTAAGATATGCAGTTAGGGGATGAGTACATTTGGTGAAATCCTGGCCCAGTTACCATCACCAGGAATTTTGTCAGTGACTGTAATGGACTAGCAAATTCACCCATTTAAAGAAAGGAAATGAATAAAGTAATCCTTTTTTTTTTTTGATGTTGTAACACGATTTTTCTTACGTAATTTTAAAAATGCTAAGTGACCATTTCATTTCATCCAGCTTTCATGAGCCTCTTGGAGTGTATGTTTCCCAAGAAGACCCCAATTCAAACTCTAAGCTTTATCTCAAAACCCCTGGCTTTCTCTGGACTGGCCTCCTCAGGTTTTCCTGTTGAAAAGCCTCCCGTTGTCGTCCAAGTGCATTTGCAGGGATGCACCAGGGCTGCGGGAGGAACCTCTGGTTACGGCATGTTCCGAAGGCAGCTCACCCAGAGCAGGGGGGAGGGAGGAGAGGGGGTGTTTATTTCCAGAGTGGCTAATTTCCCAAAAGAAGAACCTAATTATTCAACTCCCACGCTGAGTTTATGCTTGTGAATACAGTACATGTATGTCAGTAGCTGCGATAGAGAGGGCCCGTGGTTCTGGAGAGCAGATGCTGGGGTGGTCCCTGTTCCCCAGCAGCACCTGTTGGACCAGGGTCTGCCGTTGGGTAGCCCTTCTGTAGCACAAAGGGAGGTTATATTATTGGGTACATTTTAATTCTTGCTGGTATTAGTCATAGCCTCGGTGACTCATCAATCTGGCTCACAAAGTAAAAGCAGATTTACCCTTTATAGGGTTTGGCAGTTGGCAGATGATTGTTTCCCCTCTGTGAATCAGACTTTTATTTATTTAGTGTAATCAAGAAGGAACTGTCTGTTTTGTGACCTTCTAGGTTAGTGAAAGGGAACAAAGGATTTCTCTTTATTATTATTATTTTTTGGCATCATGCAGTTAGCAGAACAATGCAAAACTATGATAAAGGATCATATTCTGGTTGGCTGGCTGCTTGGACTGTAGCTGCATGTCACATTATTATTCCAGTTTTTCTGAAGAATTCTTTTACATGAGCAGAAATAACCACTTTATTACAAATAAATTAGAATCCATACTCTTTAGAATCGGTCGGCAAAAATTACTCCCTTCCAGCAGATACTTAGACAACCATTTAACATGTAAGGCACTGAAAGTTCCTCGAAGAGTTTTTCGAAGCTGGACAAAAGTAATAAGAGAGTTTTGCAACGTGCCTGGCTATTGGACAGAGGACAGCCTGCCAGATTACAGACGAATCTCATGCAAATTACAGGGAAAAAAAATCAGACGGCAGGCAGGGACTGCGGTAAGCAGGTCAAGGACAGCAATCTGGGTAACAGACCTAAAATACACATAGAGATTGCTCGGTGACAGTGGAGCTGAAACAAATTATAAAAAGCTAAGAATAACTAACCAGAAATAATTAATTCGTTGCTGCTTCTTATCCAGATAAGGAGAAAATGCCATTTGGAAAGGTCATGCAGTTCCTAAACTTTGTATTTTGTTTAAGGAAAATGGCTTCACCAGCGTGAAGCACACTAACTCACTCCCTGGTCCTGGCACTCTGTAGGCATTTTGCTGAGACCTGTAAATGATCCGCAATATCTTCAGAGAATGCCAACAAACATTATTCATTGCTACAGGTGCATTTGTTGCATAGTTTTCTAAGCTGCTTATTTCTAAATGTTTTTCCCTTCTGCGTTTAGCTGGCGAAAGGTTTCAAATGCAGTGAAAACCTTGGTGCTCAGTGAAGCTAAGCTAGATTGAATTATATGGAATGAAACATCGCCAATAGTGAAGTAAAAAAGAGGGCTTTTTTTTCCAAGTTTAATTCAAGAAATTGTCATTAGTGTCCCCTGTGGTAAGCTGCAGTGGAGCTCCATGTGGCAGTGGGGTGGGCTGGCTGTATGCGGGGTGCACCTGCCATGGGGGGCCACTGGCCTCCCTGGTGGTGGTGTGTGGGCTCTGAACATTGCACCCATGAGGGGAGGAGGCCTTCTTGTCCTCCTCACTGCATTTCTGTGCTGCCACACTGTGAAGGTCATAAATGTGCTGTTTTACTAAGAGCCTCGGTTGAGGAAGAGTATGTTTGGAAGAAAAATTAGAAAAACTCTAGTTCATCAAGCTACATACTTGAAAAGGTACATTGCAGAGTAATCCACACTTCTTTTATATCAACAGTTTCTAGGATATCAAAAGGCTTCAACTTTGAGATGGGGAAAAATCTGTGCTAGGTATAAATAAAGCATGACTGCCTAATCAGTTTAGTGGGGACGGAGGCATTACAATGAAAGCTCCCGTGAACAATTTCTTTATTAAGCAGATTTTACTAAGATTAAATTACCAAACTGAGAGCATTTTCCAGCAAATAGTGTGCTTCGCTTAGCAGTGTATGGTCAATGAGTTAGATCAAATGATCAAGGGATACTGCAGGTTATTATTCATTGGGATCTATAAGGACAGGATAAACAATCATCTGTGGAGAATAGTTTTAGTGGAAGGTGAGTTAGATATCCTGAGATTTCTTTCACCCCTCTGTTTTTATCTGTTAAGGGGAAGATAAAATGATGGAAACCATGTCTGTTGATCTGAATTCAGACATGCATAATGTGACCTGAAAGAAGATCAATTCAATTTCTGGATCAATTCAATTTCTGTTGAAGCCAGTGGGTCTCTGAGTAGACCCCAATTCATATGCAAACCTATAGTGTTTTTGACTTAGAAGTGCTTATCTTGAAGAACATACATAGAGCACATTCCCAAATTCCTTACTCTGACCGTGATGATACCGTGACACACCACTGTGATCACAATTTTAGTATGGCTTCACCTGAAATACTCCCAAAGCAAGTGTTCTTGAATTTCATAGTGTGAGCTATGAGATAACCTCGTGCAAGTAAAATGATCATGAATACAACCAGACCAAGGAGAAAATTACTTGCAAGACACAAAAGTGCGCTTTGTTCTTCCGTTTTCTTTTCCTCAGAAGCATAATACTCCTGAGACCAGCAGCTGTCAACAATATGAGAGTAAAAATAATACACGGTATTAGTTCCCTGTTGTGCTAGGCACTGTGTAAAGATACAGGGATTGAAGTTAGTAATATCCATGATTTTATTATGGCTTTTAAGAATTTTAGTGTTCTTCTTCAAGCCTCTTTTCCCATTTTCTTGTGCAATGTGAGAGTCTCAACTATTGCTTAATTAAAAAAAGAAATTCTAATTCACATAACTCTGCAGGAAAACCTTTAGAGTTCAAAACCGGACATGGAATAGAAAGAAGGCAGGGTTTTTTTTCTTTTTTATTTCTTAAGTGTCACAATTTTAAAGTCAACCTTGAAGTTTATTTGTGCTTGCTCTGGATTTGGGGGACTACCAATACTAAGAAAAAAGCAGACCCTCTGCCAGACAAACCATTCTGTCTACATATACAAGATAAGCCAAGGGTGTGGGGGGGAGTAAACTATTCTTAAGAATGTGGAAATTAAGCATAAGGAGATTAAACTGCCAGCAACTTTCAACACTTGGTTATACAGATAAGGTCAGTGCCCAAGAGAACGCAGAGGCAGCCTGCGGGAGAGCTGGGAACTGACCCCGGCTGCTCCTCGGGATGGAGGGATGGGAGACAAGCGGCATCAGGTGTAAATGAAGCAGCACTCACCAGTGCAAAAGCTGAATCAGCTGCAAAGCTTAGTACTTTCTTAATGAGCAGCACTGTGAAAAATCTCAGTGCACTGCCAGGACTGTCCATATTCTTGTCTCTAGGTTAAGGGAGGTAGGTGTGAAACAAAGAAGAGCACAATTTTTGTTCTTCACAAAATAGTTCAGCTTGGGAACTGCTTGCCACAGGATGCTGCGAATGCTAAAAGTTTACACAGCGTTACGGGGGAACTGGACAAGCCCATGGGTAAGAAATCAGTAAATATTACCAAATAAAACCAAAACCAAACCAAATCGAACCCAACAACCCACCTGTATTGATCTCAGGAAAATTTGTTTAATTTTATCTGAAAATGACTCAAGGGTGAGAATGCATTTCAGTGAAATATCCTCTGTTTTCCTTGTTCTCACACTCTTCCTTAGACATTGACTTGTGGTCGCTGTTGGAGACAGGATGTTGGTCTAAATGGTTTTTTTATGTGACCTACTACAACTGTCCCAAGGCTATAATGTTATGAGGGACAGTTATTGACAGCAGATGAAGATCTAACCCATCAGCTGTTGGAAGTTCTCTTAGATGCTACGTGGTTTTTGTGGCACCAAGTAGCTTCCAGAGACACCTTTTCCCAGAATCTCTTGGCCCTACAAATGAAGCAATTCTGCATGGTTCTAGTCACTTTAGACTGTCTGTGAGTCACTTGTTGGGATCGCAGCTTATGGAAGGGGTCAAATGCTTCGTTAACAAGGGTAGGCTGCACCACACTGGAAAATCTTTTTTCCTCAGTATACCCTTGATAGTTCTAAAATCTAAGAAATGGGTTTCTACAAATAAACAACATCTGTGTGTTATCAGTATGATCCATCTTCAGAATGGAACACATTCATCTGGGTAGAGCCTGAAAGCCCTCCCAGGAATATTTCAAGTCCATTTCCTAGATAAAGCAAACAGATACTTATGCCTCAGCCCTACATCCCACACTGACTCCTGCCTTCACAAGGAACCCCAGTGACCTCTCTGGGTCCATACAGGCTGACCGCACTGCAGGACCGTGCATTACCTTTTATAATGAGTACAGTATGTTTTTTTGATAGATATACTTCAATTTTGTCACTTCTTCCTAATGAGAAAATTAAATTTAAATTGACATCCAGGAATGAATTAAAATGTACAAAGGGTCATAAATGAAAAAGTGTTAAGTATCCATGTAAGCTCAAATCAGACGTCTAAATTATCAGGTGAGTAATGTAGCTCTTGAAAACAAAGGCGCAGCAGTAGATTTATTTCAAACAAATACATTTCTGTGTGATTAAAAGAAAGACCTGGAGCTGATGTAAATAGTTTGGAAGCAAAATAAACCACACTGTAATTATATATTAAGAAGAAACACGTGTGAATCTCAATGACTTGTAGAAATATAGTCCAAATTTATGAAAAAAATCATCACAATTTTACTACAAATAAAAACTTTATTTTAAATATTGCCATGTTTAGGGAAAACACAAGGAAGAAAAGGTAGGTGGCACTTCAGTTTTCAGTCTTGATTCAACAGAGGGAAGTCTATGATTAAAAAAGAGCTGGAGGATGCAAATCAATTGCTTTCCTGAAGCCTTTTTACTCAGATAGGAGTTACTCTTCCTAGTAACTAACCATGTGTGAATTATTCCTTCAGCAGACTGATTTGTGGATTCACACAATTTAATCAAACTGTGGCTCAAACTTACACCGTAATATAATTATTTGCCAGCTAAAAAGGAGAAATGTAGTAAATGGGAAAATCTTACCTTTTATTCCCCCAAAATCCACTGGTGAAAGAGTCAGTAGTTCTTCAGGTTTCCATTTCTAATTCCCTTTGCTTTCTTGACTGCAAGATGTTACTGGCTTTCAGTTAACTGGTAGTGACTGACTGCTCCAAGCACGCTCCTAGCCTGTTGCAAATGCAAAGTAAAATGGGCTGATAAAAAGTCACCCATGAAGACTGGTTAAGCTGCCTGCTTGACTGCATGTCTGCAATGGGCTAGGACCGTGCGCACAAGCAGTCACTGCGATTTGACTGACAGGCGATTAAGATGTGCTAACTTGTGCTTGTGGGAACATATCATCCAAGTGCCTTATCCAGTATTTCACCACATTAAAAAATATATTGTGTCAAGACTGTGATAAAAGTTTTATTTTACTGATACTACATGTAAATGAAAAATGTAGCCCTGTACCAAGCGAAAATTTACATCTTCTATCTATGTTTTACTCACCCTAGTTTCTTATGATTAAGCTTTCTGTGTCTTCCTTCCCATGCCAAGTGTACTTCCAGAGAAAAAGACATTAGATATTGTAACTTTTTTTAGGATGTTTATTAGCATTCAGAGGATCTCAGGACCACACAAGGAGGTCTTTGGCAAACGTCAAATACAGAGTTTTCCATAATGCCGGGTGACTGCCTTTTTGAGAATCTTTAGCTTCAGTTATGATCAACTGGTTGCAAAAACACTTTAATATGTAAGAACTGAAATGCTGTGCTTTTCTGTCTCAACAAGCTAGTAATTAATTTTTAGCTGAGACTCCACGTCTAGATGAGAGCTCCACTCCTAACATGCAGCTACCTCTCCCTGCCTGAATTCTTTCCATCAGAGAACTAGATATAAATTCACCTTCTTTTGTATCACTGTGGGTCTGACAGCAATTTGCAGATTCAGTAATAGATAGGAAGAAAAGAAATTATTCCTCTCTGACAACTTGGTGGCCAAGTGATTCCGCCCTTGTGTAATATATAAAAAAAAGAGTTTAGGAGGCTGATAGCATTTATTTTCTTTTTCTGCTTACATGTGATAACAGAGAGATGCAGGCCTTAACTTTGTATTTAAATTATATGAACATTTTGAGCTGATAAAGTTTAATGTTTTAAATGTAATCTGTAAAATATGTGGATTAAATGTGAAATCGGTACAAATTCTGCAGAAATGAATAGTTAATTAACCTGAATTACTTGACTGTCTGAAAGTCAAGTGTCTCGTCTAAGCTAAAGAGCTACCATCAAAAGAGGGTGAGGAGGAGAGGAACGTGTGGGTACAATCCAGTCCATTCAGAAATAAATGTCTAAAACAGACTCACCCTCTGGAGATGCTTACCTCCTCTTGTTTGTAACAGGCTGAGCTTCGATGATCGGCTTCAGTTTGACACCTTACTTTTAAACGGCTAAAATTGGGTGACATGAACCTTATCTTGCCCTTATCTATTTCCACCCATACAGCAAAGCATTCAGTGGCAAGCTTATACTTAAATGTAAGACAAGTGCCATAAATCTTCCTAAGTGTTTTGCTGGAGCGGGTCCAGAGTGCTCATCAGTTTGCAGGATCAAACACTGTATCTTTAATGGTGTTTAGCACTTGAAATTCCTGTCGATATCATTGCTCTAATGTGCAGTTACAGCTTCAAAATGTGAAGGCCAGACCTGAAAGGATTTGTTTATCACTCGTCCATGCTGCTCTCTTTACCAGAGGGAAGTGAAGGTGTAGAAAAAGAGCTTGCGTCTCACATCTGGCTGAATACTGAGCACCTGAAAGTTATTTTCATTGGGGATCTTCTTAAAAAGGCAGAAATGTTTAGAGCACAGACACTGAAGTGGGGATAGATTTCACATACAATTATTAAATTCAGTTAATGCTCTACTAAGCTTACTTTAAGCATCTACCGTAGGTGTAATTCAGGACATACAAGTTTAGGAATCCAGATTTCCTTTACAGTCCATGGGAAGAGACACTCAGAGGGCCAGTGGGAACATCAGAGCTAGCTGCCTGTAATCTCCAGTGTCACCCATTTTGCTATTTAATTGCAACATTAATGCCTGGTTGTTTCCTGGCAAGGTATAAAGTACACATGGAAAAATAAGATATTGCAAGAACACAGAGCACCTTTTTGAGCCCATTTAACTCCCCTGTAAATTGGCAAGCAAACCCTGCTTTCACTGAAGTCTTGTGTCTAAGCAGCACAAAAGTGTTTTTCACACGGTATTTACCATATTTTACAGTACTATTTCACAGCAATCTAGATAAGTAGCCTGCATAAACTGTGTTGCAGTTTGCGTATGAGAGGCTAAACTCTATTTGTGTACATATGACAAAGATAAAATAGAAGGGACTTAACAATGTTATGCCTTGCCTTTGAACATGGTGAGTATAGCACATCATCATCCTGCCAAAACAAACATGTTGAATTTGTGACAAATTTCCAGGAAAAGAGATTTTGACTCACTTAGCCACCCAGTTCAGTTTCCAAAATGACCTGAATGAGTAAAATACTTCTCTCGCCTACATTACTGTTGTTTTAGGCCAAGGAGAGGATTGGCTTAAGCAGCTCTGCTCTGACTTTTCATTATACTGTTTGACTTATTACAAATCTAGTCAAAACAAAGGAAAGAAAACATTTCAGATTTTGAAGACTATTACATACTGACTTATTTACAGCTTATATAAAACAGGACTTTGCTTTTGCTTCTCTGACTCCAGTCGCCACAATAGGTGTTTGGCAGTGCTGCTCATCCAAGATGACTCACATTTTTTGTGAGGCTCCACTGCAAATAGCTTCATCCTGAGAAAAGTCTTGTCTAAGGTAGTCGCCTAAATCTTTACTCTCCCACCCATGGCAGGAAGTGAAATATCTGCTTAAGCTGGCAGATGTTGACTGGTCAGTGTGCTAGAGAAGTGCACCAGCAAAAAAGAAATTTCACGTGGGACGGACCAATTTCTACACTTGTATCTCTTCCTCACACGAAGGGGAAGGGAAATTACCACCTTGATCTATTTGTTGATGTGAAGCATTGTTTATTAGTTTAAAGAAGAGGCCTTATCCTGATATGCTTATTATGGTAAAATGTGGATGTTAGTATTTCTGATAACTCTTAGACTTGCCAGTTTTACAGACAACTCTGGCATTGAGAGCTGAGCTCTGAAATCAAACAGTGTCTGAAAAACAGCAACCTCCACCATTCTGAATGAAAGAGGGGGAGCAAAGAAGACTTGCTGCAATTAGCTGCAGGATCCTTTCACCATCTCAGGTATGGCATTAGTAGCAAAAATGTAATAAAGGACATGCCAAAGAGGACCTGTTTGTGATACACTGTTCTTAACGAGCCCTGAATACAGCTCTGGCCTTGCAGAGGTGCACAAGAGAGAAAGAAGCTCTTGCTGTGGTAGGAGGGTTACAGTCCAGTCTCAAAACTGGAATTCAGTGGTTTGGATTTTCACATCCCTTCGGACGCCAGAGCCATCAGACTCCAGCAGCCCATAAATCTGAGCCTTTGAATCAGAGTGAAACATAGATCTTTAGATGTTTGCTTCCATGCCTACATGTCAGAACAGATGATATAAAGGATGACCTCAGAAACTTCCAGAAAAGTTCAGAGATTTCCTCTTCACTAGCCCATCATCTGTATCTGATTGTGCTGACATTGCTGAGGGGCTATAAAGTCAATCTAATGTCAGGTCATGTCTAGGCTGCTAAATAAAAAAGACCAGAGGCAGAAGTAAAGCACTTGTCTCCTCGTCATCCACACTGTTCAACAGTTTTTTCCTTGCTCTGTTTTGGCCATCTTCTAATAGCTCCTGCTAAGTCAACACCTAGTGCAGTCTGGCGGACTAAGAGACAGTTCACTTTGGAGACCCAAAAGCAACATTTTCCAAAGGAAACCACTTTTCCCTTCTTCCCAACACAGCTTTCGACTATTATTTGCCAGACTTTGCATCATCACTTATCTCCAAATGGTCTCACGCTACTTTTCCAGGCACACAGCCTCATTGTCATGCTCTAAGCTGCTGCACAGTCCTGATAGTAAGAGCACCCAGCAAGCTTTGTTTTAACACAAGAGAGCTGCACACAGACATTCTGGACAATGGGCTTTTTGGCCCTTTTGTTCTTAGCAAAGCAAATTCTTCCCCCATGACATTTTCTGATTTAAGCCCAAAAGAAAGAAGTCCTTCCTAAACCTGAGAACTGTCAGGCAGTTAAACTGGCTGCAGACTGGCCAGGTCTCGTTTCTGTGTCTCCCCTTCTGACAGTTGCTCTTGTAGGGGTCAGTATTAGCAATAGCAGAGATGATGGCATTGGCTTGGTGTAAAAGAGCTGTGCTTAAACAAAAATTATACCTTCATATTTCTTGTCCGCTTTATGTGAAGTGAAATAATTGTGAAAATCATTTGCTAGATTAGATTACTCAGATCTACTGTTGCTTCATTTATGGATGACAGCCCTTTCCCTATGAATGTAAAGTGAAGGATATGGGGTAGCTAATGGGGTGGGGCTTTGACATTCCTCAGAGGCTTCTAATGCCTGTTCTGTTATAGGAGTCTCTAGGCGACCCTTTCCGCAGAGCTCCCTCTTCCTATTACCTCCGCTAATGGGGCTGAGACCTGTGTACCACCACGTATGATGAATGCTGGCAGGCTCCTTCGAGATGGGAGTCTTAAATTCCACATCCCATTCTGTTCCCACAGAATTCTGTCAGTGGGAACCTGTTCTTATCAATTTGAAAGATGAAGAACTTGCAGATACAACTTTTTCCTGCACTAACGAGATCTCCCACCCCATAGATGTTCTCTGTATGATTAGCAGTAATAGTGCTGCCATAGCAAACAACACTTAGAATCAGGCAATCTTAATGAAACCATTTTGGATCATTTTGGATTAAAGGATGTTGGGTTTTTTAAAATTGTATTTTATTTTAATTTTTATTTATTTAAAATGTTGTCTTATGCTAAGTAAATATACAGCTGGAGCTAACCCAGTGTCCAAGTTCAACTGGCTGAACTAAGTAGCGAAAGTTACCTGCAGTAACAGCATCAGGGTATTTCTGAAATACAAGAAACTGCACCCTGAGCCAAGATTCAGAGCATGGGAGCTGAGAGGCAGGATACAATGAGAGCCTCGAAGCCCATGTGTAATGGCCAGGTAATGTTGGCCAAGAAAACCTCCATACTGTGTTCAGTGAAACTGGAATGTTGAGAACGCAGGCAATCACCTGGAGTAGAACATTTACCACCTTCCACCTCCAAATTATTTAAAAGTTATTAATTGACTCCAGAAGATTCCAGAAACATTAGTGCTGCCATCCTCATTTAAAAAATGAGACCAGAGAATTAGAAAAGGTAATGGCTTTCTATAAGTGGTTAGCAGTGAAAGGAAGAAAAGCCAGCCCCAAAATGATACCTCAGGAGTTCTGGTCCTGCATGAACACCATTAATGTTGTAACTACCACTGAAAGTAAGTCTGGTGTTATTATCTGTCCCCAGAAGTGCATTATTGTAATTCTAATGAAACTAATTAATTAATGAACTGATTAACTAACATAAGCATGCTTGAAATTCAGAATTTCCTATCCTCTGTGGACTTCACACTTTATCCTACAAAATTGCTTTTCTGACATAATCACAGCTGGCAAAAATGTTACTGAAGGTGATCCTAGAATTTTGTTTTTCCCTCTACATCTTCCACCATAAGTAGTTTCCAGTAAAAAAAATAGTAT
Source organism: Mycteria americana (assembly GCF_035582795.1). Classification (NCBI taxonomy): domain Eukaryota; kingdom Metazoa; phylum Chordata; class Aves; order Ciconiiformes; family Ciconiidae; genus Mycteria; species Mycteria americana. The sequence goes on from NC_134365.1 coordinate 28,669,121, forward strand.
TTCCTCCAAACCACTCACAATACAGCTGATACTGCACCTTTTCTTGCTAAGTAGAAACAAATCCTCAGTTTAGGGTATCAGATTTGGGTCAGGTTTGGATGCAGCACAGCCCCGTCCTGCTCTGGAACAGCGTGTGCCTTCCAAGTCTGGTCAGATGCACGTTGTACAATTGCCCTTGAAGGCAAGCGGCCGCGGTTTACATTAAGAGCAGAACTGGGCTTGGGACAGTGAGTTCAACAAGCATGAGAATAATGTTTCTTTCTTTAGCCATCTCCAGGCTCCACCCCGTTTCTCAAAAATTGCTGAACTATTTACAAATGTTAAAGAGAATCTCTGTGTTATTAGAAGAATGTTTACACTGCCATACATTTCAGATGCAAGCACAGCTATACAATCAAGGCCCACCCCAAAGGCAAGAGCTGTGCTGTATTATCAAAATATGTCCTGGTTCTACTCTCCACTACCATACAAGGCAGCTCTGCATTCCTGCTGATAACCTTTTATTACCTCCTAAGTCGTCCAGATCACTGCTGGATTTCTTGAACTTCATGGAATGATTACAGGCTTCATAAATATAAACCTCAAATTCTGTTTGGCAGTTTCGTATGGGAGTGCCAAAATGAGGAAAATAAAAAGTATTCCAGAAAAGACTATTAAGACCTTTTGCATGGTAATGGCTGCGGTTATACAGTTTACAGTTGCAATAAACTTCACCAGTTAGAGTGAACCAAACCGCAAAATATCACTGTGATATTGCTATTACACCCACCTTACATAGGATGTTAGCTGAGGCACAGAATGCCCAAGGAATTTAGACAATGTCCCGTTGCATTCAGTAGAGGACTGGAATTAGATGTCAGACTGCTTTGCAGTCATAGTCTGCAGTCTACTAAACCGTGCCGACTCCTTATGCCTTTAGACAGGAAGAAATTATTACATAAAAAGGTTTCCAAACTGCTTATATTAATACTCTCAATGCATTATGACTAAATTAGAAGGGGCCAAGAGTCCATTTGTTTGCTTTAAATAAGAAATTTGTAGAGGAATATTCAGTTTTAGAGATAATTCCCCCAGCATATTAAAAAAAAAAAAAGAAAAAAAAGAAAGAAGCGATGGAATAGATGCAAGTCCACAAAACCAGTCTGAAAAGCTTCTGAATGCATATCATACAGAGTTTTCAAATTGAAAAACGTGCATTGAATTCCTGGAATGAGAGAGATGCTGTTTGTATTCTGCCCACAATGTTCTGGCTTCCTATTCTGGAAGGCCATTAAAATGTTTTCTAAGAACTGATGAACTGTTTACTGATTTTATTCTTACTGATTATTTCTGATTTCTGTCCTGAATACACTTTCAAAGTTATTCATTAGAAATACCTCCCAGCTTGCTTCAACTGGAACTTTAAAGCTATGGTGTTGGGTTTTTTCCATGTTTTCTTTCATGAAGATCTGTGTCCAACTGAGACAAGTTAAGCCCCAATAGCTTCCATTGAGTCAAATTCCTACACAATCTCTTTTCTTTGCACCTGGAGACCACATAAAGGTGTAGGTACCTAAAACTTAGCTGTCAGAATGTGTCATTTTTAGGTCCAGAATTTGAAATGCAGAAAAGGTTAGTGCCAAAATAACCAGCATGCTGAACAGAGAGCCAGCCCACCAAAAGACACCAGTAAGAAACGCTGAAAATGCTGAACACTGATTTTTCAGCCTGTTCTGAAGCTTACTGATGTCAGATAGAAACGGGTGCAGACCACACTAAAGTGATTTTCAGTCCGAGTCATGTGTGGATGCATTTTCCATGGGGCGGGGGGTGAGAGAGAGATGGAGACAGAGACAGGGAGACAGAGGAGTCCCTGCTCCTGTAGCCTCAGCCAGACTTGGCAGAGGGATGGAGATCTAATGTGTTAAGTTCCTACAAGTTTTGGGAAACTTGAAAATCAAGTTTTGTCTGTTAATGCTGAGCCTCTGCTGAGGCTCAGCCTCTAAAAGATGAGAGAAAATTCACATGGGCAAATGAGATCTAATGAATTTCCTAACCATGGGAAATGCTTTAGTCAGAATTTATGTATTAAACAGCAGAAAAACCTCAGACTGGAGTTCTCGCCTGTGTGGAGTCTCTGCTGCCTAGTAAAATGCAGACAAGGATAGAAGTCATGAATACATTTATAAGTATGGTTTCCCAATTAGATTCTCTGAAGTCCGTAAGGGATAAACTCCTGCTGCAGCTTAATATAATACAGTTAGATTGTCAATTAATCACAAAACCACTGGGAACTAAGCTGCTTTGGTTCAAATACCCGGGAATGCTCGTTCTGATTCCCGGGATCCAGCTGCACCTCTTTACTGGGGGCTTTGGGCTTAATCAGGGAAGACACAACGGAGCAATGATCTCAGCTGGAGGGAGAAATAGCACCTGGTGGGTAACTTTTTGTGATGTGCAATAGTGAAAACCAGGGCAGGCTGTGAGATGCAACCTAGATCGCACCCGTTGTTGGAATAGGCAGGTCGGTGACTGCAAGGTGGCTGGGCAAGACCCTGAGCAGCCTGCTATGCCCGTGAAGTTTGCCCTGCTTTGAGCAGGGCATTGGACTAGATGACCCCAGAGGTCTCTTCAGTTTAAATCTTTCTGTGATGTTATGAGTCCTCAAATCCTGAATTCACAGTTAAAAGCAACATAATTGTCTTGCCATTATTTTGCTGGAGCAAAGTGTTACCAGTGCATGAACATTTGGCTTGGATGCCTTTAGCTTTCGGAAAATTTAAGTAGACATTAGTGTCCTGCTTGTTTGGGAACGTAGGGGTTGACTCAGACTTTTCCACATGCCTTCTATTGCGATCCCTGTGTTTCACTCCTGATCTGATTCCTCAGAATCAGATCCACTTCCTAGAAGTGTCATAAAGTTAACCTCAGACAGCAGATTTCAGCATAGAACATCAGCCCATTATCACACAAAAAATATTTTGCTTTTTTTACTTAAACGGGGCATGTCTATTAATCAACGTGCAGGCGTTAACTGATTAGATTTTAGATATATCATAAGCATGCAGAATTAAGAGCACGGATTACTGCTGAAGAACGACCTTTCCGTACCACCTGCCCTTTCGACATCCTCTTCTCCTTATCTCACAACCTTGATTATTGCAGGCTGTTCCCTAAGCTCATGGTCCACTTTCTACCCATAGCAATTAAACAGCATTATCCACTTTCCTTGTTTAGAGCAATCGCCCTTCACCACCTTACGTTTTCTACCTTTTCAGAGTAAGTCAAAATTATTCCAGAGTGCCTCCATGAGTCAGCATTACCTCCTCTGGCTTATTTCACTTTTTTCCCCCCTTTCGCACTCTGCTCATGTTCATCCTAAAATACCTCGCCTGTGCCTTCTCCTCCTATCCAAAATCATGATCATGCTGTTTTCCACTCCCGCACAGCCTCCTGGACTTACAGGCCCCTCCTCAGCTTATTCCTTTCTTAAAACCTTCAGAACATCTCTTTCAGTTGAAAACTTCTTTTTTCCCGCCGAGTATTTCCCGGGGTCTTGCCTTGTGGGTGCAGCACGTGTGCTGAGCGTAGCACAGACGGCATCTGCTGGGTAACTGAAGAACATCATGTGGCTGCCGTGAAGATTTCAATTACCGCAAACATAAAAGTCAAGTCTTGATTCATGTGAATGACTCATCCAGGGCAACCAATAAATAGTCTTGATATTTTATGGTGACGCTACATTTTTTTTTAACAAACGAAAAGCTAACAAATATATGAAGCTCGACTAGTTTCTCATAAACTGGGTGCAAAAGTTTTCAACAACAATGCTAGGCTTGAAGCCAAATCTGAACAATGCTGGGCTTAATCTGTAGCAGAAACGTCCTCTTATTTTGGTCATTTTTCACTTGTTCAGGGGGGAGGCAATGGGGGAAACTCTGATCTGTTACATTTTGTTGTGATTTCTCGTAGCAACCACAAAACTCAGCACTGCTGCTCTGGTGGTGGCACAGGGAAGCAGGTACTGCCCAGGCTCGCCAGAGTGCAGAGCAAAAAGTATCTGGCTCATTTCTGGTGATTTAAGCAGTGAAGGCAGGGTGGCAATCTACAGTCTGAGCCTAGTCCTGTCTCAGATGGTTTTGGACATTTGTTCCGTGAAGTTCCTTTATCCATCGTTTTGTTAATAAAGACATTGAAAAAATGAACGTGTTATTTTCAGTACTTTGACTAAATTTTTTTCTCTCCACTTCTCCTGGATTGTTGATGATCTTTACATGATTTATTTTCCATTTAACACCTACTTCTGGGACCTCTTTGGCAGTACAATTAATTTTATTAAGTAGCATTCTTAAGCCTTATACTTAATGAATAAACTCAATTTACTTATTTACTGAAGGAATGAGTAAAGACAGTTTCAGAAGGTCCTGGGCTATAGGCTTTTCTGGCCCCAGCACTTAGAAGCAGTAGGGTAATAGATGTGACATGCGAAAGTGGATGATCAGTTACAGCCTTTGTAAGCACGGAGAGTCTCCAGTTTTATACCATTAGCAAGCAGCTATTTGCAAGACTGAAAATCACCGAACCTAGCTGTGTGTAATCCTACTCACTGCTGACTGCTAATGACACAGCGATACAATTTTAATAGCACGAGGGAATTTCAGCTAACATTCAAAACCAGATATTGGCTGTCTCGTGTAGTTTAGGTTGACTATGACATTCTTAATTGCTGTAGCCTGCCTCCAACAGCCGGCACAAAGAGTGCCTGCCCAGCAGTGACACACCACAGCTTGGTGGTTGGGACGTTCTCCCAAAAGATGCGAGGCAGAATTTGGAGTTGAAATGCTTGAGGACAACCTCGCATCCAGACTTCCCATTTCTGGAAGCAAATGCTTCACTCATCCAGAGGTACAACAGAAGGTGAACACACCCTCCTTGTGTTTCACACAGAAAACTATAATGAAAATGATGTTTGTGCTCAGTGGAGTATGGCAGGTATGTGGGCAGCAAGCCTTACACCAGCAGCTGGACTGGGTTCCTGCCAGTTCTAGGATAAAACGGCACTCTACAGTCCTGATACATGAAGAGGTGTGGAGGCCTAGCAGAAGATTTTCTATTGGCCTGTCACATCTTTTTCCACACACAAAAGCATTCATATATATTGATGTGAATCAGACTGGAATCTTCTCTGATAGTGCTTTGCTTGGACTGGGAAAGAAGACCACACTGGCCCCAGTGACCCACTGGACTGCTCTTGTGGAGGTGATTTTTATGATGGCTTTCACTGAGATGCCACAGGGTATGGGGCTCTGCTGTGGTGGGAGAGCACACCCAGAACCTGAGGGCATCATACAGGAATTCTCAAATTTTTGGAGCAAGTCCCTGCCCTTGAACTGCTGCATCCTCATACTAGCTCCCTTCATCCTGTTCTTACAGGACAGCCATTCTGCCCCTATTCTTCTGGAGAGCCTGCTGCTAGTTGAATTGTTGACCCTTTCCTGGACTGCCAGTCTCCTCTTTGCCACTCGCTGCTAGCTCTAGCATCCCAAAACCAGGCTAAACTTGGCAGAGGTTGTTGAACCAAGCGTTAACACCCTCCCATCCCTACCTCAGCAGTTTTTCTGGGAATGGATGGTCTAGAGCTTCCAAGCACCTCAAGTTAGTCCTGAATGTGAACAGTTTTGTGCTAACGGTCATTACTGCAACAAAGCCAGATAATTTTGCTTCACACCATCGGCCGTGTTCTGTAACACTCAATACCTAGGATTCTGCAGGAAAAGGGGAAGTTGCTGTATTGGTTTTGCTCATGAGCATGTAATTTTAAGAGACAGAAACATTAGATTTCCAGAGGTTAAACATACACATAAAAAGCTGCTTAAAGCATGTTTTCCTTTTCTTTCTAGCATGTGTATAACCATAATAAGTTTGAGGTGCAATCCTAATCTCAATAAAAGTTATAGGTTATCCTACCACGTATAAATATCTGTCCCTAATTCAAAGATGCATTTATTTAGCCTTGTTCTTTTAAAGTTATAGAGGTCGTGGTTTTGACAAAGCCTTTGCCACCCTGGACTTTACAGATCCTCAGGATAACATTTCCTTAAACAAAAGGCAATATTGGATTCTGACTATATAATGGTAGTAGCAGTCTCATGAAATCCAAAGCTAACTGCAGCTGTATGCTAAGGTGCCCTCCAAAATACCATCCTGTATAGCACTGATTCGGCCTTGACTTTGCCTCATCCCAGCAAAAGGAAATGGTTTGCCTGGAGTTCACATAAAATGTATTTTTGTAGCAGTGAGCCATAAACAATAAGGAAAATCTTGTTCTTTGTACCAAGAGAGCTACAATGGCATTACTACTTTTTCTTCATTCACATTGTAAAGACTCCAATTAATGCACTAATATTTGGAATGACATACACAAGTAAATTTTACTATATAAACCGGTTAAAAAAAAGATTAAAACATAAGTCTGCTAAGAGCCCTTCACGTGCATACAAATCCATATCTCCTGAAGAGCAGTGGGAGTTATTGATGCTAAGAGTGCCACTGACCTCCTTTGCTCTCAGGGCACTGAAGATGATGTGTTGCAATGCTTGTGGTGCTGGTGAAGGTTCCTGGGCTCTGTGGTCAACCAAGGTAATACCTAGTTAATACCTAGGTAATACCTAATTACCTCAAGGTAATACCTAGACACTCCAGCGAAGGTTACGAACAGGTTAAGTGAAGCAGGACTTAACAATAATCTTAATGGCATTTCACCTTGTCTGCCATTTTTGGGCATTAGGCAAATTTCAAAATTTCAGGGTGTGTTAGAAGTATAAATGGACAGAATCCTGGTGATTTTAAGGGGTTTTTTGAAAAGGCTGACTGCTACTGCTATACCAAAAAGAACAATCAAGTTCCCAGATGTCCCAGTTAGGTCAGTGACAGGATAGTCTCTCTGGTGCCTTCTTCTGCAATGGCTTAAGCTACCTTCACTTTTGTTTAATCTCTATTTTTAAAGTTGTTGTTCTACTGTACAGTCATACTTGTTCTCCACACCTAGTTGCTAAAAACACAACTCTACTCTAGAAACTCCCACTTGGAGCCTAACAACCTACGTTGTCACAGCAGCCACGTAACATACAACACAGAACATAAAGCTACGACAGGCAGAAAGTTACATCCTGAAGGTAAGCTTGGGCTTTTCCTTCTCACACATGCTGATAGTGACAAGGCCAAATGCGTCTTCTGCTGTGAATCTTTGTCTTCATTTGGTGCTCAACATGTGAAGAGTTAAAATCAAATTTGTCACTCTGGCAGTGACATGATAAATAGAGCTCACTAAGTGCCTCTTCAGGCTGTTTCTTGCAGCCAGTTACTCTTCTTTTCAGAAATAGTTGTGTTGGCATAACAAGTGCTTATAAGGCTTAAGGGTAGAACTTCAGCTTTCATACTTTGAGTTCAAAATTTCATCTGCAAAGTACGTACTTCCAGCTTCTATTCCTAGCTTACTAAGATAGATAGATCCAAAGGGACCTCCATGATAAAATAGCTGAAAAATAAAGAGAACAAAAAAACCCACTTAACTGCCAATATTTTTATTATGGCAGTGACAGAATGAAATCTCCCGAGTGCTTGTATTCAAGCTCCAGTATGCTGACATATCTTTCAGCTAACACTAAAAGCATTATCTTCAGGAGCATAAATTCCTTCCTAGCTCATTACAAAAACTTCTTTAGCACTCCTAATCATCTCCTGAACTATTGTGTAGTCACGCAGCACTATCTTTGTGTCCTCTCAGCATCATCTGCACGTTACACTTGACCTTCCTATAACATGATCCTTTCCAGTTACTGCACAGACAGAGATTAAACTAGATGCACCTAGATGCATCAGGTTCCAGGGAAGAGGACCAGGAAGGAGCAAGCAGGCAAGGGAAGATGAAGATTCTCAAGAAGAGCTAGCTAAAGACAGCAAGCCAGCATGCCTCAGAAGAGGCATGAAAAAGCCAGTCCCAGAAGATGATGGACTATTGACATGTTTGGTGTGACATGAATTTCCTTAGCAATTATGTCTTGATGGAACAAGGAAGTCCTGAGGTAATGCCTGCTCATCCTTTTAAAGTCAGGTTACACAATAATAAAGTTTAATAAACAAAACCACCCAGAACAAGATTTAAAGTGAAAATTAAGACTGTCATCAGTGCAAGCAATCACATTAATGAGAAACAGAGCTGTAAAACAGGGCAGCAAGAGAGGGGCAGGGAAAGTTGCACAACAGCTTTTCACAGGGAGTTCTTTATAAAGATCAGCTACATCTTTCTAGAATAGATATTAGTGAGAGGATGAGGACAGATCCATTCAAGACAAGTGAAACCCAGACACTATTAAGCCATCCTTATAGATAATGATTAAATAAGACCTTATCCCACCCCCCAAATGGCATTCTCACAGCATGTCCTGCTATAGATTAAGGAGCACTTAAATGGAAAAAGGGAAATACCTTCTCTTACTGAGCCATCCTGGTTTTCCTTTTTTTTTTTTAAAAAAAAAAAAAACCCTGCAAATCTGGCAAGAACACAGCCCCATTAGTATGAGCTGGAAGACATACACTTTTTTGTACATCCTGAGGATCCCTGAGAACAGCTGTACAGGCTTCCAGAACACAGACCTAAAGTTTACACCTCAATTTAGATAACATACAAAGTATGTATGTATCTCACACCACTGTCTTAGTTTTGCAGTACTCAAAGCATCACAATGCACTTTATTTTCTCAGTACATTAGCATAGAATCACCTGTGTGAATTCAAAACTTCCCATGCTATGCCTTAAAATATAATTAAAGCCATAGTTTATGTGAACAAAAAGTAAATTCACACTAGGTTTTGAAGTTGTGTATTTGTTGGAACAAGACTCATTGTTTTGCACCTATAAGCACATGAACAATATTACACAAGACAGTAAGCACTTTACAGTAATACAGGCGTTAAGGTTTTTTTTGGAAATAATATCAAAGCTAGAGAGAAGTATGGAAACATTCCCCCTCCTCTTTGCCTCCCCTAAAGGGGATTCAACAAGAACAGAATTAGTAGACAACTCAAGTGAACAACGCTAATTTTTATTTGTAAGTGTTACCCATAAAACTTAAAGAGCTGAACATAAGACTTGCATAGATTTTTTTTTTAAATTTTATTTTTTTTTTTTTAGGCCAAAGACTCTCCATTCACTGTTTGGCACAAAGATAGCTAACAACTTTCACTGTTGATCTGTAATTCTTAAGAAAAAGAAAGAGAACCACACATTTGGTTTATCTAGTAAACAAAGCGAATACACAGCTGTGTTTTTTTTCATTCAAATACTGGAAGTCTTCTGGGAAAGACTTCTTTGCGCTTTGGTTAAGAACTTAGAAGAAGTCAAAAGCCTAAGTATAATCCTTTTGCAAAATTACATTCTTGGAAATGCATACGGTATTGTGTGCCACATCCCTCTGATAGAAGGCACAATTTATGAAAAGAACATTCATGAAAACAGAAGCCAGTTCTGAAAGGATAAGTGACACCCACTAATGTTGGTGGATTTTTTTTTTTTTAAATCTGGGCAAGACCTCCTTTTATATTTTCTCCCTCTGCCCCCAAATGAATCTGTAAAGTAACTTCAACATTCATAAAATGAAAACTTTTCCAGGCATGAACAGTTATAAGACAGACAAACATGAGCCAACACAGTTTTCTACTGGTGCAGAGTTACTTTACAAACTAGATGTGAGAGTAGTCACTATCCCTCAAGAACCCATGTTTCAACAACAAGCAAATGATTACAGACTTTTCTTTTAAGCTTCATTCTCCCTGCATACTTGAGGTCTAGTTAACAAAACTGTATGTGGCAGTAAAGCTGATCATTTTGTCTAAAGTGCTTGATGAAAGCAGGGAAAACTATAAAAATGATAAATTAGTGAAACCAAAAGTGGAAGAGTTACATTTATCATACAAAACAAGAAAAACTGGAGCATTTTCTCATTCTCTTCTTCCAATAGACAAGACACAGCAAAAAGATCCTCCACAGTGAAGAGCTCCCTTAAAGTGTGTATACAATACATTTTTTCTGACATTTCTGAGATAAAGTCATTTGACATAAGACTCAGGAACAATATTCCAAAAGAGAAAGTATTACAGCTAAGAAACAAAGATTACATAGCAAGTTTTAGTCATTAAAAAAAAATCTTTGGGAAAATGCTATTTAATACTTTCAATAATGTTAAATGCCCCGATACTATATATTTTACAGTAGAAATGCAAGAGCCTTTGGAATGCAGCAATGCTTGGTTCTGTGCACGTCTTCTCTTAAGACATCATCTTTTTCTTACATTCCACTGAGCAAAAGACCATCCCTTCCACCGGCATGAACTTCTGGCCAATTAGACACTTGCTGCAACAGGAACACAAGAAGCATTCCTGCGTAGCGTGCCAGTTGAAGTTGTTGTATGTCACACGCTGAACTTCTGGATCTATAGCATTATGACAGCCTTGGCAGATCTGTTTAGAAACAACACGACACTTAAATGAGGCATACACATCCTCTCTACAAGTCCAATAAAAGCTGGAATTCTTAGGTGTTTTTGGAGAAGAGAGACAGGTGTTAAAAGAAGCCTTTGAAATGAGTCTCCAGCTTTTGATTTTCCTTTATTTTTAAAGCAGAGTTTCCAATCAAAATGCAGCTGAGGACACAAAACAATAATAAAATGCACATAAGAAGTTAGTTGCTGCTGGGACTAGACTTAGTTATGATGGTTAGGATTTCCCAATGCCCAAATAATAGTAAAATCTTGTCATGCCAAACAGCACAGATCTTCATATATGAACCCATACATTTGAAGAGATTAGTTACAAATCTTCTTGTGCATTGGCAATGCCAAAGAGTTAGAGGTTACTAGAAAGTCTTGTATGCAATTCATCTTAAAATCCGGTTGTCAAAAATTATCATTTAGATCAAGAAAGTTAATGTCTTAAGAGGAAAAAAAGCCTCTCCAAAAGATAATTCCTCACACCTACCTCAGAATATTATTAATTGCCAGCTAGAGACAATAGTTTTCCCCTCCATTAACTATATAAATAGTCTAGATGCACATTAGACTGAACTCCCAACTAATAGCTAGTTAATTGGTAGATACAAATGGACCATCATCTCAGATTAGAGTTCCTAGCCTACCTAGGAATAGAGAACTACCATCCTTTCCCAAACTTCTAGCTTTACCCTGTCAGTCACTCTCCTTTATAACTCATGTGGTTAGAAATACAAAGAAACAAAGTACCTAGATTGCAGTTGCCACTACAGACTTAGCAGACCAGCTGAAGTTGAATCCCACTAGTCATAATGAGCCATGATTGACACAAACTAAATGTTTAGCAGCATTACTCATCTTCACCTACTTTACTCCTCATGTTAAAAAATCCTGCTTCATCACTGGCAAAGTTATTTTCACAACAGCCTCCCCCGCCACCAGTGGCTTTTGTTCAAGTTTATGAATTGACAAAATACTTGTCTGCTTTTGGAAAAAAAAAAAAACTTAAAGCAGAAAAAGATGACTGACTTGAGCCTAAACTTGCATGCAATTTATACTCTTCAGATACTCCCAACACTGGGAGAAAGTAAGAGTTTCAAGCTCCATAAATGTACGTTCCCTTCCTTCACAGCAGCAACACGTGCGGAAGGATCTTACCGCAGCATGGTTCTTCACGTAGCAGGGTTTGCAGACTGGCTTGTCATTCACCATTACATAGATTTCCCCAGCTAACACGCAGTCACAGTCAAAACAGCAGAAGTGTTTCAGATGCCAGTTTTGACCTTCCGCTTGGGTATATTCATTGCTGAATATTAGCTATGAGGAAGATACAAACAAATATTAATATATGCATTTGAATAGTATTTCTTTTAATAAAGCTAGCCTCAGGATGTTTTGTAATTTCAAGGAACTCTTGGCGATTCCACTGTTTCAAATTATTTCAACAACAAAACGAATGCATTCACTTGTTTGACTGTTTTCCAAAAGCCTCCATTTCGTTTATTAAGAGCCCATAGATGCCAGAGACACCAGGCAGGCTGTTCTCTGTATGCTGCACAAGGTGTAATTTAGTAAGGTGCTCCCCCTATTGCCCTTCATGAGGGAACAACTGCATAATTGGGACTGCGGAGAAGAATTTGCACTTACGTATTACATCCTACGTCCCTGTAGGCCACATAAAATCCCCACCAAATCCAAAGCAAACTATGGATCTTCCTGAATGGGGAGTGTTTGTATCAGTTTCAGGTCCTTGCAACTACAATCAGCTAAAACTGGTAAAGTCACATCATCTCCCTGCACTGAAATATTTCACTAAAGGTCATATTCACTTCTCAGGAGAGCAAACCTGTGTGCTAAAACCAAAGGACTAGGATATTTCCTACCTCATCACATCCAGCACAGCGGGGTTTTTCGCTATCACAATAATGTCTTCCACAGTACAGGTTACCATTCTTCCAGAAATAGATCATGTCTACTAGAAGTTCACTGCAGGTACAACAGACAAAACAAGCTGGGTGCCACAATTTGTCATATCCAGCACGTTCTGCATAGACAGCTGGGTCACCTTCTTTCATGTTCAGTTTGCAGCGATAGCAGGACTGGAAATAAGTTATTACCAAGTTAAATAAGTATTTGAAGAGGTACATTTATAGCAATTACATATTACTGACATATTAAATAAATCCCACCTTCCCAGACTGAGATTAAAGCATTAGTTTACTCCCATGATCCGATAGTAGTGTGATGTGATGCCACAGTACAGGTTTAACTATGCAAGTCAAGATGATGTACATTCTACTGACATAGCACTAGTGCTACTTAAATGGATTATTGTATTTTGCCATATTCACATTCTTGCAACCACAGTCCAGTTCTTAAGAAAACAACACCACGCAATTAAAATTCATGTTATGTTCTATGGGACTTGCATACTCAAGAATAAGGAAAGAATAATAAGAAGCCTCCAAAGCTAACTGACTAGACTATGACTAGAACACATGACAAGAAAGTGGCTGTACTTATAGGTCATGAGAAGATCAAGCCATATCTGCATCACTAGTGAAAAAAAAAATTGTGAGTATTTCAAACTCATTCTGTTTAAAGCTGTGTTCTAGGGATATGCTAGTCACTCATGGCTGTTATCCAACAGTCTGTGATTAATGACCTTAGGATGGGGAGAGTGATTATGGAAAAGGGACTACAAAGTTTATGAACACAGCTGCACTATAAATAGTTCCAAAATGTTCATAGTCAGTCTTCTGCCCTATACCTGCTTACAGAGAGGGTTTTGTCATAAATTCAAAAAACACAGGTGGTTTATGTTACTGAAACAAACATTTTAATCTACAGTTTAATCACCAGTTTGGCATTTCCTGCACTCCAGTTGGTGTGTGGACTGGGCTGAACACACTGGGAAGGTTTCCTCTGTGATTCAGATCACTACAAGCCCAGCCACAAATGGCCTCAGTTTTCCATTCTGTGTATACATATCTCTATATCTATCTCTGTATTTTAATTTTTTTTTGTCTCAGTTGTAAGGCATATTGATCAGATCCCCACACTTGTTTCAGACAAGCAATTTCAAAATATACATGGAAAGACATCAAAAGGGGAGGAAGAACTGGGAACAGAATGAAAGGGAAACTAATGAAAGGGGAAATGTAAATATATATGTATATAAAGCTTTTTGACTCTTCTTTCTACTTTAGACATCATATTCCAAGAGGAGTAAGTTGGAAGGTTTAGTAGTTGTATGGACCCCGATCAAGGCAAGACAGTTTACCTACCATTTGCAACATCCCCAGCCTAGGTGATTAAAAGGTGCGTAAAGAGATCTGCTTCTTAACAAGATGAAAATACACTGAATATCCATTTTTTCTGTTATTCAGCTTTTAATCATGGTGAAAGATTCTTTTTTTTTTTTTAAAACAGAGGCAATTATTATTGGTATGTTTACACTAATAGTGGAGACCTGTTTGCTTTTGTTTTGTGGTTGTTTTTTTTTTTTTTTAAAAATGTTTAAAAGAATTGCAATCCATTCCTGTAAGAAAGTTATTTTTTCAAGAGATTCTATTTACCACAGCTAGAGGAATACATGCTTTCAGACTCAGTCTGAAAGACAATGTACAAGAAAATTTGGAGAACAAAGATGCAGCACGAATGGACAGAAAAAAGTGTAGACATGGATGGCAATTTTTCTGCAAGGTATTTAAGCGCTCTTCTCCATATTAGTTTATTTTGAACTGTTAAAAAAAGAAGTTCAGATAATGCTACAGCATATAGCTGAGATTAAGTCACATTGCAGAAATCAGACAAAAAATACTTAAAAATAATATATCTAAATCCTTATTATTTAGCCTAGGGTAAACTCAGCACCTAACAACAGACAAGCAACACGAATGTTTACTTACACTATTAAACACTTCTAAGCTTCTTTCTAAATCACTGTGCATAGTGATGAGATATACCTGGCCTAAACAGCAGGAGGTATACTCAGGTGCTTGAGTAAAAACTTTGGAAGTGATAAATAGGTGGAATGTAAAAACAAAGCACCTTTTGATACAATTACTCAAGACGACAGAGTGCCTCCTGCCCTCGACTTAACGTAGTCCAAGCCAGTTGGCCAGCGGGATACAATGCAAGGTATGTATTTCTGTAGGTCTTTCTCAAGGAGGTAAGTGAAGAATTGCTGTGGTGAAACTAAAGTAACACAGCAGGAGAGGCTGGCTTACACAAAATGACAGCAGCCTACTCAAGGCACAATCAAATAGCTTTTTAGTATCTTAGAGTCTCCACAAGAAGATAACGGCAAAAATAACTGAATAATTAATTTTAGAAAGTAGCTACAGGTAACCAAATGGCACAGCATATGACTGATTAAGGTAAGTTTTAGCTTTGAACATGCCCACTTAAGTGTTAATTTTATATTCCATATGAATTACACCAGAATTAATATACTGTGTCAGTTTAAAAAAAACAAACAACAAAACCACATCACAAGCAGCACACAACACCCCCCAATAAGACCCCGAAAGCCATATTCTACAACCGTGTCAAACAAACAAACTTTTATCTCCATCTAGAAATTGTATACTCATTTTCTGTAAGTAACCTGGAAACAAATAATTTTTGGGATTCACACAAAATAGCAACATTTCTGGAAATCAAGTTATAGGAGCTTTTGCTACTCTGAAGTGAATGTCTAACTTCACTAAATTAAATTAATGTTATATCAGTAATCCTACCCCTATTTTGTATTCATAATTGGTAGCAGACATACACATCAGAAGTCAGCAAGTTATGTCAGAAATACTTTATTAAGGCTATAGTTTTAGAAATATAAATGAAAACTGGGTAATTTTACATACCTTATTTTTTGTTGAGCTATTACAAGGCAGAAGTCAGATGCCAAAGAAAAGAATAGATTAAAAAAATATAGATCTGAATATGAAAAGAAGGCTAGTCAAAACAGCCATTATACAGCTTGGCTTGTTGGACACAGGAGGGAGAGGTGTTACTTTATTATTTCTTAGTTTCATTTAATTTTAAAACAAGATTTGTCAAGTGGGTAATTTTGGTGCTCTTCCAAGAAAGAGGAGAAAACAGGCTTCTAAAATTAAACTAAACTCTTGAGGAGAAAAGTATAGCAATTAGTCTGTAAGACTACACAAGTTTCTTGATTATTATTCTGTAAAAGCCACCCTGCAATACTATATCTCCAAGCCAACATGTTTTTGCAACAAGGATGAAAAGGTCACTTTGGAAGATATTTGCTGCAATGCATTAAATACAGTCAAAACCCAGGGCTCTGTGCAGACATGCACAATATTTTCCAGTTCCCCTTCTTTCTTTCCCTCCCCAGATTTTCACTATTCCAAGTTAACAAACAAGTTAATTGGGTTAAAATGACCAAAGAGAACACTCGGATAGTAATATACCTTCTTATTTTATCTTTCCTTTCTTATACTTACATACTGAGATGCCTTCTGATCTGCGGACTTGTCCTCCATCGCTCCTACAGCAGCAGAGGTGCCTCTGTCACCATCGTTCACGTTCTTCTCAGTAGCTCTCGTTTCCACCTCACCAGGGAGCTTGACATCTCCTACGCCAAGCGCCTCGTTTTTGTACTTCTTCACAAATTGTTCCATCTGCTTAACTTCATTGGGGGAGAGCTCGTGGCATTTTGAAGGATCCTGATCATGAGCAGGCAGCTGCTTAGCCAACTGCTTCTTCCTGTACTGCGCACCTTCCGAGCCAGCAACAGGCTGCTTCTCCTTGGGTAGCATCTGCATGTACTGTCTAGCCTGAACCAGGAGGAATTAGATATCAGATGCCACTTCAACTATAGACCCATCCTTTTAAGCAGACAGGCGACTAAAATCATCTCTACTGTTGTTAGCGACAGTCAAATTTGTCAAAAACAAGGTTCTTTCCATAAAGATTAAGCTCCCAAAACACAGTAGATGGAGACAAAATACAGCAGATGCATTAATTGGCTTCTCCCCAGAGTAAGAGACAGGCTTTCTTTTAAGCTTTTTACAGAATATAGTTATTACTTCTCAGAGTAAACAGTAATTAATATTTACACAGCACCTTGTCCCGTCAAACCTATCTAAAACTACTGATCATCAGTATAGCTTTAAAAAGTAGAAGCCGAAATACTTTTCTGGGGCACACAGCCCATTGCAGAAATAATTCTAGCTAAACGAAAAAAAAAAGCTCTAGTTTTAATAAAGCAAGAACAAGCCTAAAAATCAAAGTGGTAACTGAATGTTAAGTAACAGTCGATTTAGATGCACAAGGTTTGATTAATTCACTGAAAAAGGATATTTTGAGAGGTAGGTCAGAGATAATGTGATTCCGGCACAGATCACACAACACTGCAGCACAGTAAATTAGCAATGAAAGTTTGAAAAGTGAAGCAAAATCCTCCGAAGGCTATCTACCATCTCATTTACTTCAGCTGAAAACATACTGGAAGATAGTTGCTCTGTCAACACTGACCTTGTTCTTACCATATACAGTAAAAGCTATATCCAAGACTGAGTGTTCCCCTTAACTTTAAACAATGACATAAATTGTTGTGGGGTTGGTTTTCTTTTTTTTTTTTTTGCTTTGAAGCCCACACTCCATGCACATTTTTCAAGTGTACTAAAAAAGGCAGGTTAGAGAAATTGGACTCCAGGGACTTAGCAGATAACACTTAATCCTATCTATTAAAAACCACCTCAACTTCCCAGCTCTCAAGAGGTTCCATAGACAAGCATCCATATCTGCAAGATGACACAGGCAAGACTCATTAAACAGGCACCATATTTTCAGTTTTGAGGAGGAAGAAAAGAAGAGGTACACACAGAATGATGACAAGAGGCAAGTTTATCCGTCCAGTAAGCTCTACTTCTCTATCTCCCATCAACTCCTGCCTTGAACATGAAGAAAAAGTGGGTTGGACTTACAAGTGTCTGATTCTGAACAGGAGGAGCCCACTCATAAGTCACAGTATTGATGGATATGTTCTTCTTGGCTGGCACTGGATTAGTCAGTATCATTACATTGCGTTTATACATGGGAATGCCATCATTCTTCAGCTTTGCAATAAGGGTTGTGTATTTTGTATCTTCAAATAGTTTCCCCACTTTCCGATCTTCCTCATTGCTTGTGAGGACATCATGCTCTTCCTGGCCACATTTGCAGTTGCGGCATATTTTTCTGAAATTTATGGAAACAGCAAAGTTAAAGTCTCAGCTGAAAACTACACTTCACATCAGCTGCATGTGTAGTAACAACATCACTGGGAACCCAAACCCTTGTTTTCAGTGCTTTGATTAGGGAATACACAAGTTATTCTGCAATACGTCGAACACCTCTTGAGGATATTCTTTATTTCTCCTGTTGTATTACTTACATTCTTTGTTCACAGAGATTATGATCAGATAGGTATCAGTCAACTACACTAATGCATTTTGAACATGATGCTATACCATTCCTTTAGTTACATCTCAGTACTGATCACATACATACATGTCCATTATCACCCACCTACCAGATTTATTATGGGTAGTCACCCATGAGAACTTAAATGCATCAACATGATCCCCCCGGCAGTCATTTATTTGGGCTTTTAGTTTTTCAGGTTCTTTTTATAACACTCAAAATTACACACACTATACTATTTTCTTCATATACATTTCACTGTATGCATGATATTTGGTTATCACAGGGTTGCTATCAAGTGGAAACAAATATTTCCTAGAAATGAAAAAATGCATACAGCCATATATACAGTGTAATTGCATCAAGTTCTGTTCAAAGTTCAGCATTTAAAAGAGAAGATGAAAGAAAAGTGAAAGGCTTATATAGACAAAGCCTTTCAAAGGGCTCTGAACCAAGTCAGAGGTACTCTGGCATGCACTGTACAGAGAATTTTCACAGATAACATCCTTAAAAGGTAGAAGGCTTTACTTAGATATAAATGGTATCCTTTCATATACAACACATTTGAACTCCTTTGATTAAGGGATATTAGATAGCAGTTTATTACCTTAAGCATAATTAAACAATTCACATATAATAAACAGAACCTTGGATTAGACAAGCTACTTCAGTATTTATTAATGGCTTCCCCAGAGCTTCAGTTCAAAGCAGTCAGCCACAGTATATGGAAATTAGTGAAGTTGGATGTTAACTAAAGGTTCTTCTTATAGCCTAAGAAAACAGATCAACCTTCTGGATCCCTAGAGTTTGAAGAGGAACGAGTAATATTTTACCCCATTATTTATTCTTCACATAGCAAATAGCATAAAACTACTACCTATAAAATGCTTCTCAACCCTGCTTGCCAAAACCCATTGAACTCTAACATTGTTCTGCATCTTGCTCTCTAAAGTCTTGAAGGCAAGATACACACCTTATCTTAAGCATCTAACAGGTACATGACAAGAACACTCCATGACTGCAGCAGACCCATTAGGTGATGGGAAAGGAAGGAAGGAGGACCTGCATATAACTGATCATGTGAAGCGATGCACAGCCAGCCCCAAAGATATGCACTACATAGGTACCCCCATTTATGATGTGGGGTACTATCATTTCAGTGTGTGAGGGATGCTGCCCTGGTCATGTAAGTATACAGCAACCATAAGTTATGGTAACCTAAGTTATGAAGCCCACTCCAAATAAAAATAGCTAACTCTGCAATACAAATAAGTCACTCCACTCTAAAAGCAACTAGCAAAATAAGAGCGTAAGCAGAACAGACTCACTTCGCAACACAAAAAACCTGAAGATATCAATAATTAAAGTAGAAGAATAGGCAGTCTGATGGCTTGTATGATTTCCAGCTCATTTCCACAACAGGAAAGATGCACAGAATACCAGAGTTGATACTTACCTGGATACCTAGTAAACACTAAGCACTTTGCAATCTCCTAGCTTACCAAAACATTCAAGCATGAACTAGCATTGCCTGTTAAGCCTAAATGCTGTACTGTGCATCTCAAGCACTCGCAACATGCAATTGTGTAAGATCTTCAGCAACAGTCTACATGAATCCTTTACCTAGCTAATACTTAGAGACTATTTAATATACTAATAAAGCAATTTATATTCAGTTTGCTCATATTAAGGTATCATATGTACACCTTGTTAACAACTTGCAATCGGGTCTTTGAGATCTAATACTAGGTGACAGTATCAGACCTTACTTTTTGCAGGTTTAGTTCATTCTTACATCAATGACTAAGGTGCACCTATATGCCTCACAGCACACATGCAACTGGAATTCAAGCAGTTAGTCCATTTGAACAATAGTTTATCAGATATTTTCTTCACTTTTTCAAGTTAGCAATAGTAAGCCCCAGTTTTAGTCTTGCCTCTTGACATGATGTGTTCTAATGACATTGGTGAACGAACAGAGACATTCTCAGGTAACCTGCACAGACTCATGCAAATAAAGTATAGTCTTGCTGTCCAGAGCTGCTCTGCTTGCAAAACAGACCTCAGTAAGAACAATTCCTATTGTCATACTGCCTGTGTGGTCACAACAGCAGCGTGACAGTTTGTGCCACTTTCCCCACTCTGTACAGCATCGAACTGCAGTGAAGCAGCATTGACAGCCTGCAGAGACCAGACCATCCCCAACAAGCTACCGTGGAATTCTTCCCCCAAGACTTTCACACATACTGGAAAAGCCACAAGGGCACCTTATTTTTGTTCATGCTACATCATGAAATTGCATATCTATTTTCTAGTAGAGGCATCTCTCAGAATGCAGAACAGCTTTGAGATCCTGTTTCTGTTTCCAAGTAGGAAAGCACCCTGACTCAAGTGCTTTTATCCTCAGTTCCACCTTGAAGGCTTAACATGTTTCACCAATTTCAGTACCAGTGAGAAATTTTCTGTTGTCCTGATAAATGGATGAACAGATACTTGCAAAGAAGTGAAAGTATACAACTTTTCCTCAGGTCCTTCCTGGGTCCCACTGTGAAAACTTGCATAAAACTACTGTGCTTTATACTTGCATTGAAAAGATTTAGATACTCACTAACCTCCCCCCACCCTGGACTTCCTTAAATTAAGAATTTGACTCTGCACATTTCAGTCTAATGTTATCTCCTTGCTCTTTCAAGATTAAGTGAATAACTCTTTGCCTACATGCAGTTTGCAAGAAGCCGTTACAGGGGCTATGTTACAAAGTTACACTTGTGGTGGCCCTGGCATTAGAGCTTGTGGATAATTAAGTGTCCAAATGCACGAGAAAACAATCCAGAAAGAATGTGGAGAATGCTGAGTCACAACTGATGTCCACATAGCTCAGTAATTCACAGGAAAATCCCCAAGGCTGCTGCCACTTCCCCTGCTCCTCAGGGCTCCACTGGATTGCAGCCACATGAAGATGTCTGTACACTGCTAACAGCCAAAAAAAGGTTTCCTCTTCTGATTTATAATCCCTTTTCTTGAATAATTTCCAGTCCTAAAAGATATCCAATTGACATTTACACACAACTATTCCTGTAGAGTGCTGTTTACAATTTAGTCATACCTTCATCAGTAGCACATCAGAGTCCTGTTCATTAGTCACTTCTGCAGAAGGGATATGGCCAATTACTTCTACTCAGAATACATCTGCTGGTCATTTCTTTGGCTCCGATACAGTTATCTTACTGAAGTGACCCTGTCCGATTACCTCAAACATACACTTCACAAGTCAGTCTGATAACTGATGCTTAATTTTTACTTTTGGTGTTAAAGCAAACACCTCACATGTCCTAGGAAAACCAGTTGGCATTATATACATGTGTGTATATGTGTGTGTATACATTTATTAGATTTATCTCTTCTGTCTCTACCTAGAAGACAAGCAGTGAGAATTTCTTGTTCTCTCCATCTGCATTGTCAAAAAGATTTTCCCCTTCACTTGAGGACATCAGCAGGATCCCTACTGAAGGAGGCATTAGAGACTCCTGCTTATGTGTTCACAGCTCTCAGGACTTCAACAAAGGAGAGAAATCTTCCTCCAGTCAAATCTCAGCAGTTTGGGAAGCTTTTCCCATTCAAAAAATGGAAGATATGGAGAAAGCTTCAAAATTCGTGGAATTAAAAGTTGCATATCACTGTAAAAGACAGATTTAGTAGATTGTGTCTTGCTTCCAGGTCTTGGGTGGGTAGAAAGAGGGAGAAGGAAGGCAAGCAGATTCCATCCTCTTTCCCAGGCCGGCAAATTCCCATGTCCTGAACTTCTACTGACAGCAAGGATCAAAGACTTAAAGTTCCTTCTCCAAAACCAAATGTCAATCCTCCTACTTTTCTATGTTTTGGTGTAGAGAGAGGAAGAATAATTCAGATCATGACTCTTCTTACACTGGCTTTGCAGTGGCTCCTAGTGACAGGAGGAGGCAGCTGCAAGCACAGAGGAACCCTCAACAAATATTTGACAAGTCCTAAGCCTTGTGTCCTCCACACAGAAAGACTAACCTCTCCCCACGATTCCTTCTGTTATGTTTTCTTGCTATTAATGCAGCTATAGTAATTGCAAATGCTTTGAACTGTGCCTCAGTACTTGCCTGACAGCCTTAGTACCAGAAAATGTTAAAGCCTACTTAAAGGGCTCTCTGCCTTCCAGGGATTGTATTCATGCAAAGAAGCCAGATGCTGAAAATGGTCATTCCCAAGCTTAGGATTCTTGTCTCCAAAAGTTTTTTAATATCTTGGCAAGCCGTACCAGAGACAATTACCAATACCGGAACTATATACACGACCAAGATAAATCAGAACCTTCCCTCCTGCTTTTAGCAACTTCCGACTCCTGTCCCCACCTCCCCCTGGTGGGAAACACATTCCCTAAGAGCAAACATTTATCAGACTAGCAGTCTCTTACAGCCTGCCTACCCTGCTAATTTTGCAGGGGCAGTTTTGCAGTCTGAAAGAAGTCTAACATCTGAACTGAGAAGACCCTGCCCACTGCTGCTGCTACACTTAGACAGAAGCATGATTCTGGGGACAACTTTAAATGCAAAAGCTGTTTACACACTATAAGGCAGGTAATTGTTCAGCATTCAGCTACCGTTGTAGACTGTGGCTCTCGTATTCATTTTGTGTTCGGCTCACAACCCTGAGGCTTTCAGAACTTCAAAGTTTAGGAACAAATTTTACTAAGGGCTTTGTTCACCACCATTTCTGTACTAGCCCAAATTAATAGTTCGGCACCTGTATAACCATCCCACGCACTGTGCCAAGAATTATACCACAAAGCGCCTAAAGAGCACTTGCCACCCCAGAAAAGGTATCTTCCAAATGCTCGCGGTATAGAGGAAGAATGGTGTACCAACTCCATGTAATACCCTGCTACCAGAGAGGTATACTTGGAATTTTTTTGCGCACTTTCCAATCTGACTCCCCAAAGGCAGAATTGAGGCTCTTCTGTGCAGAAACACACAGAGAAATTACACCTAGCTCTTTGAGGTACGCCAGAGTTTTCATGTATCTGACCAGGGAACAAGAATTACGTGATCTGCTGAAGCTCCTCAGCTCCACCCAGGAGAGGGCAGTGTCACCCTTACACAGACCACAGCAAGGACTGCAGCCTGCCCATGCTGCAAACACAACTACTGCCTCACTTACCGTACTGGGTCCAGCTGGCATGCAGGTACCTTTCTTCAGTGCCCAGCTGGCATGCAGGTACCTTTCTTCAGTGCCCGTATGGTGCTGTGTCTTGGATGTGTGGCTAAAACAGCGTTGATAGCACTTCCTTTTGCTGAGCAGCGCTTGCACCGTGTCAGGGCTTACTCTTTTTTGGACTCTATCCCCACCTCGGCAAGTAAGCTAGGGGTGGCCAAGAAGCTGGGAGGGGGCACAGCTGACTCAAACTGGCCACAGAGATACTCCATACCATGTCATGTCATGCTAAGCAATAAGACAGGGGTAGAGGATGAAGAAGGCAGGGTTTCTGACTTCCAAAGTAGCCATTGCTTGGAGACTGGCTGGGCATCAGTCTGTTGGTGGGACATGGCGAGGGACTGCCTTTGCATCACTTGGGCTTTTTCCTCCTCTTTCCTTCACCTGTTAAACTGACTTTATTTCGACCCATGAGTTTTCTCACTTTTATTCTCCCTTTTCTCTCCCCCACCCTGCTGTGAGGGTCAGGGAGCGAGCAGCTGCGTGGGTGCTTGGCTGCTGGCTGGAGTCAGCCCACCACAGTTATTCTTCCCAACTTGTAACAGTTTCTCTAACTACAATCCCTACTTCAACACCTATCTTTTACAGAGACACCATAGTGAAGTTAGTGATTACACTTGAACTGCTCCTGATCATTCACATTATAGAGACTATATTCTGTCCACTTCTGCTATAGTTTGCTTCTACTTAAAACAGAGTTTCAGATTTTAAGGCTAACATGACTAAGTGAACAGGTATTAGGGATCCATCCCTTTCTGTTCAAGTGGTGGAATCCCAAAATCTCTGTATCATGCAAAACATATTAATACATTTTTTCCTTTGAAAACTGTTTACACAAGACTGACTTCAGACTTCACATTCACACCCCTCCTGTCTGCAGTACCGGCTCCGCTGGAGAAACAGCTATTTTCTAAGCCATTCTTGAATTGCCTCAATGGCTAACTTTTCAACTGCTTCAGAGGTATGAGCCACATTTGTCTGACACCAAGAAGAGGCTTCTCAGACTACTTCCAGCAACCTTATCTACCTGGCCTATCCTATATAGATTAGATTTCCAAATTAAACCTTAACTAAAGATCTGCTGTTTTTATGTCTTTTTCTTTCTTGCTTTTTAATCCAGTGCTGTCTACAAGCTCTTGCTTTCTAGGACAGAGTGCTCTGACAAGCAATTCTGACAAGCTATGTATTCAGGACCTGGCACAATAAGCCCTAACCACAAGAACATAGTGAAATGTGTATAAACAAAACCACACACAAAAACCTCCAAATACACACACAGAAGCAGACACATTCTAGCTCTGTAAACATGCTATTACATGATTAAATAACTCTAGACATTTTGTATCTTTTTATCCCAAATTCTTCCCTGTTTAAGAATAAGCTAGGAATTACAAGGTCTCTTAATAATAGGAACTAAGAAAGAGGGTAAAAAGGAAGAGTTGAGAAAAAGTTAACTGGCCTAGTCCTTTTTTCTCCCCGACTTGTGATTTCCCCACACTGGCTCTAAACAAAGATCTTTCTCTCAAGCAGGAAGTGACATAATTTCTCATCTAACCATGGATAAACAACACTACTCACTCCTGCAAAAATTTTTATTCTGTTTTATTGAATTACCTACACGTTAATTGTGTTCTATTTTTCTAGTACCTCTACATGAGTCCCCTCAGTGACTGAGGGCATATTGAAAAAGTCTTTCCATAAATTAATAATTTCCTCTATCTTTAGAGGATCATGTTTGTTTACTAGTGTATTACCACTTCTTGCTGCATGTCATTATTTGTAAGTTGTTTCTATAGTTACATATTGCAGATACATAACTGAAAAGCTAGATCCTCATCAACTTATAGCAAGTTTTTGCTACGGTCTGTTTCTCTGGTTATTTTCTAAATTGAGTCTCAGCTGCAGTCAAACGCTTACTTAGGTAAAGATGTAAAATCTCTTAGGCCTTATCCACACCCGATGCCACTGTGGCTGGGATGTAAAGACTACCTTAAAAAAAACCCACAAAATAAAACCCTACTTCAGGTACAGTTATGACTATAGCTAAACAGCACTGGTAAAATGTAATTGTTGTCACTGCTAGCATGTGCTAGTGCTGCTAACAACTGTTTATTTTTTATGTCCTTTGCAGGCTGTTCCCTTTAAGAGGGATTTTTATTTTTAATAAATCAGAATCACTAAGCTATATCTTAAAGCACACCCAGTATAATCAGTGAACTGAGCTAGCTAGACATATACTTTAAGGTTTCAGTAAGACAAGAAACATCTTAAGGGAATACAACATTTCTGCAGAAGTAATGGCATAGACTATAACAGCCTATTTACCGCAGCTATTATCAGCTCATCAGCTCTTACTAGTTTAGGAACAGTGCATCATCCAAGGCCAAGTACTATCTAATTTACTTGAATTATGACACTTCTTCCCCCTATAAGTCATTTGTAGATGTATACAAAGTTTCAGCATCTTTTCAACATAGATAAGAATTTTACCTAAAATCTCAGATCAAAGCTTATGTATTTGGTCAGGAGCTGGGAAAGCATTTTGTTACTCAGATAAAGCACACTTCTTCCCTGTCATCTCTCTTACTGTAGGGATAGAGGTGTTTTTACAAACCTACTTCAACTGTTTATTAAGCAAATGCTTCAGTAGAAGTACTACCATTGACTTCAGTGCAGATGAAATGTATGTTCGTAAGTGATTACATACTTAAACACTGTTGTAATGCAGCTGAGAAGCCCTGGCCCTGAACTTAGACACAGCTTCTTTAAAGCACCTGAATAGTTTAATTGAAAGGGAGAACAAAAGCAGTATACACGTGCCAAGATCTGCAGTGCCGAGTCACAGCTTGAGACATCTGGTGTCACTTACCTCCAGAAATGAAGCTCAAATCCTTCACACTTATCCTTGCATTTTAAGCAGGGGGCACCAAATCCTTGCTCATGGCCCAAGCCCATCTGTGTACAGAGCAAGATGACTACAGTCAGCTTCCAGAAATACACTGCATGAATGATCTTACTGCTGCATTTATAACGTACAATCCACAACTAAAGCAAAATATTAAACATTTGACTAGGCCGACATCAGGACAGTATTCTGGGGTCCACTCACCTTTCTATTGTAGGTACATAAGTGACAGTGTTCGCACAAGCTTATTCATAGGGTTGAGCTAGCAGGCAGAAAGTCAGCCTTAGCCAAAACCAAGTATTTTTCTGGTGACTTGTCTCCCTAGCCCAGCTTGCTCTGCAAGCTTCACACAAGGGAAGCAGCAGATTCTTTACAGCCCTTCCTTAGGCCTGTGGCTGTGAAACCACAGCGAGTGAGGCCATAAAACCTCAAAGGACATTTAATCCAGCTGTCAGGACAAAGTAATTTGCAGTATATGACTTGGCAAAATACAGGAGATCAAGAAATAAACAGATCCCACATTCATATGCACTAACCTGGGCATCTGATAGGAATAAAGAAAACATCTAAGTGATTTGTCTAATTCCCGAGTATATTAGAGACTGCTCTGATAGTGATCGAGAGCAGAACATACCCTTTACAATTATGTTTCAGCTGGACTAACACTGGCTTACTTTCCAAGGAGAAAAAGAAACAGCACAGTTTACGAAAGCAATGACCATAAGCGATATGCAAAGGGTTTTCACTGTGAAAAGATTAAAAGGACAGACGACCAATTTATAATGCAGAGGAAATATGAGAAAATATATAAACCAGCACAGAGTAAAGGCCAGGTATTCACACAACATATCAACACATCAGCAATTAACTGAGTAACAGCCACTGGAAGTTCAAGGTGAAAAATAGACACCAAGCACCATCACTTATGCATTCATATAACACAGTAAATTTAAAACGCCCCACTCCAGCTCTGTAAACCTTTGGGGAACATTGCTCTTACATCAGACGGATGAAGGACCATGGAACTGTGGCCACGGTTGGGTGTGCAGGCTCACGCCCACCATGCAGAGGGGAACCCATCCCCACACTCCCACCCACCGCCCCAGCAGTGTGAGGAGCACTCCCAGTTAGCTGCAGGCAGATGCAGTGGGAGGGATGGCCATCGCAAAGGAGACGGCTCACCTCCAGTTTCGCTTTTACCATGAATGGGAAGTGAGCTAGAGCTGACAAGTTCTGGTACTAATCTTAGTTCTGGCAACAACAATACAATGCCAGGGTTAATTAGACATGGCGCTACAGTTTTATTACTCAAGAAGTTTGCGATTTACTCTGAGAAGTCATACCGCTGCTGTCGTACATACAAGGATATAAACAGCTCTCAACTTCCAACTTGTTTCTGTCCAAAATGAAGGAACAGATTATTCACAAACCACTTGCTCAATACAGAACACGATAAGATGCAGGGAATACTATATTTTCAGTTATTTTATAGTTTGAAGGATCACTGCCTCTAGAGTCATTAGACATCCCTGAGGAAATTACAAAACTTTCCTGCAGGTTATGGTCTATTTAAAGAGAAGAAATACTTTGGCAGCTATTAAGCTACTGCTTGCAACTGCAGGGATGGACAGAAGGACATGAAATTATTTCTTCCTTCCTTATCTGGAAGAAGAAATACAAGCTTGCTGTGATCGCGGTGACATCTTTATCAGCCTAACGGCTCAAGAAGTTCATGTGTTATAGGCGTGAACCTGAAGCCAGACCAGTAGACATCTAAAATAAACATAACTTTAAAGATTAAGTTCTCTTTCATCAACTACATTTTTGTCTATGTTGGATATATAAAGCTAACGGGTTAATAAAAGTTCATCTCCACTGAAGATGGGTGTTTACAGGGGTCTTCTCATCTGGAATCCAGAGCTCCGCCATACATACACTGTACCTCATGCACACACACCGTATATCAGAAAACAACTGAGGCCTCTTGTCAAGTCACACAGGAAGAGAACAAAATGTTGGCCAGGATGTTCTCTAAAGAGAAAGAGGAAGCTAAAGCAACACAAAAGAATTGCTTTTTCAGCACAGGTTGGGTTTTGTTTGGGGTTGGTTGTTTGGCTTTTTTTGGTTGGTTTTTAAAACCATTCTCCCTAAAAAGCTGTTAAACTTAAAACATGCTTGCACTGCCCTACCACCCCCCCCACCCCCCAAAAAAAAAAAAAAGCAACGCCAACATTAACCCATTCTCTCTAGCTGCTACTTCAGCTACAACCTGGCATTACTTCTTTAAGCTTGGGCTCTCCCCTCCTTTAAAAAGAGGGGAAGGGGGAGAAAGGGGAATAATGATAATTGTATTAGTGTTGTAATTAGAAGGCTTAGAAATCTAGGATCACTTGTGTATAGAGTGCTATTGTACACACAGAAATAGCCTTAACATTTCAAGAATTCCCAAAACAAAATCTGAAATGCAAGTAAGAAGATGAAAATGTTTTTTGCAATTTTTTAATATATAGTTTCCAAGCCTCCTAACATGTAAGGGCTTTTTTTAAGCTAAAAATACATCTCCAGAAGCAAATTAAGGAAAGGAAATATCTGCTGTCTAAACATTCCATCCAAAACATACTCCCTCTCCAGACTAAATAGACAACAACCAGCCAGCCTACTTCATCTTCACAACCAGCAGTCTCAGTGCAGATTTCTTTGGAAATACAGGATTCCACATTCCCTCCCCAGTAATAAAGAGCACATCATTAAGTAAATGCTTATGCAGCTTGAGGCAAATAAACTGAATTAGCAAACAAGATAGACTTGTTTTGAAATGTATTTCTCGGTTTGCTGCAAAAAAAGAAAGAGGGGCATGACCTTTCTATATGCAATGTCTGGTCACCTTATGGAAAAGGTTTAGCTCAAAACTAAGGGGCACACTGAGAACCGAATTAGACACGATTCCAGATGCGCGCACAGCCTCTACCTTTGTTCTAACAGAGAAACTACGTGGCTGCTTGCCAAAAATAAAGATATAAAATAACAATAGTCAAACGCAAAAGCACTGTGTACTGTCTAAGTCAGTGCATGTCATATATTCCTCTGCAGCACTGTAGCAGGACCTGTTCCACTGGTAAGGAAGACTCAGAAGTGACTGTTTCCTCATCAGCAGCAAAGTCCGCTGTAATTTGGGAAATTGAGAGAGCCTAAAGCTGCAGTGTGCTTCTTCACTGCTGTCGCCTATGTTTAAGCACTCCAAAGGACGCAGCCAGCTCCGTGTTGGAGCACCCGGAGATACAGAGCAGGCTGAGCACACACTGGAGCAGGAACGCATGCCTCAGAACAGGAGGGAATCTGTGTTCCCCATAAATGGAGTTATGGGAAGAAGTGGCACAGATAGGTCAGCTGAAATACTGCCAGAAGAAGGTTCCTGCCTTCCTACTGCCATTAATTTTCATTTTACAGGAAAAGCTATCCAAAACCATCTGGTATTACTAACATACCCAATACAGATTTAAATAGTCTGAGTACGGAAGATGATATAAATGATTGAGATCATCCATTGCATGCTGCTTTCAAGATTAAATAGTCCTCAAGGGCAAATAATTTTAAATGGTTACAGCTTCGTGAGAATTAGTGAAAGACTGCCCCATTTCAGTTCAGACTGGAATCCAGTGTCAAAAGTTAGCTATCTTTACATTAAGGAGCCATGTGCAGAAGCTTACTGTCATCTTAAAAACCCAAATGGTCCAATTCAAGTGTCTAATAGTTTGTTCAGATGGGCAAGAGAAACACAGCAGTTTCTAGAAATAGGCTTATCAGAAGGGTTTATTGTTAAATTTATTGAACATGACCAAAAATGAAAGTACAACAAATCCTGTGTCTCCCTCATCTTAATTTAAACCTGCCAGCAAATGTTGAAGTCCTGCTTTGTTGCAATTTTAGAATACTCATTTCAGAATTTGTATTCTGTAAATACAGCATATTTCACAGACCATCAGACAAAACATCTCCCCACATGGGATGCTATTAAAAAAATAAATCGTGGACCCAAATAGATTATGCATGTAGAGGTAGATGGCCAGGTTAGTCTGCAGGCCAATACAGTATTTTGTCAGCTACAGTTTCTCTTATGTGGTAAAATATGGATAAGTTTAACAAGTTTGTTCCTATGTGGAATGAACTGTGCTACAGCTCACAGCGCTGGTAAAAAAAATAATGTTGTGATGAATGGAGGATTAGGTTTTTAATAGTTAAAGTGTAATGTCACAGAACAAGATTATTGTTGATGGTTACAAGAAAAACAAAGATAAGCCCTAAGAAATCCGAGATGAATTAAAGCATAAGACAGAGCAGTAGTTTTTAAAGCTTGCCTCTACTTGCTTTTAATAAGCATATATTATTTTAAGTTGAAAGGGCTCTCTGGAGGTCACCCAAATGCCCACAAAGAACAAGTGCAACGAAATCAGATTTGCCCAGGGCCTTGTCCAGATGCAGATTCAACA
Organism: Mycteria americana; assembly: GCF_035582795.1. NCBI lineage: Eukaryota > Metazoa > Chordata > Aves > Ciconiiformes > Ciconiidae > Mycteria > Mycteria americana. Next base: position 28,699,708 of record NC_134365.1, read on the forward strand.
GCCTATTACAACATTGGACCACACAGAGGAGAGAACATCTATATGTTTAAGCAGAATTTCTCACATTGCAGCTTCTGCCCGCTGTCTCTCATATTATCACTGTACCACGACTAGAGTCCGATTCTGTCTTTTCTATTCCCTCCCACTAAGCAGCTGGACACAAACAATATGAAGACTATCCTGACAGAGTTCCACTGGAAGTCTTTAATTATTTTAATAGTTGCCATTTAATAGTCATGACACCCTGCACAAATACAGCCCTCAAAACTAGCTGCTCCAATCTGCCTGTCCCTTTACAAAGGAGCCCCTGGGGTGCAGTGGTAAAGAAAAAGGTAAAAGAGGAACCCGTAACAAAATGCCGACGCTCCACTTGGCATTTCTAGGTCTGCCTCCCACAAGATTTCTTTTACTTCTTGTCCCACCAAAAGACCCGAGCTAACTCGGGTCTTGGCTCCTTTTCCTTCCTCCCCCCGAGGGGACTCCTGTACCACCAGACAGGTGAGCTGCGTTATTCTTTCACCTTGCCCCAGACAGTAAGACACAGTACCGGTACTTAGTCTCTGCAGAAGACCAGAAGTCATTCCATTGTTTGAGACCTCTCCAGAATTTGAAGAGTTGTGGCTATACAGCGAGAAATTTGTCATTAGTGGGCTGCAATAATTAACAGTGAGTCCCAGAACAGACTTAAATCCTCTTCACTGTCCTTTTTGCAGATTTTTCTCCTGTGCCCTTGAGTGCTTCAAGGGCAGAAGGGATGCTAAAGCTATTCTTGGATTTAGCATAAAATCCCAGGGATCTTCTGGTTTGACGATTACCTAACTATTGATCCATTTGGATATTTCAGGGGCCACATCAAGTGATACTGTTTCCCATTTCCAATGTAGGCTTGAGAAAAAGACCTGCATAGCACAACAGAATGGATTTCTGGCATATCCTAATGTATCTTAGGAACTTCCAAAGAAGTCAAGGTAAAGCCAGGTATGCAAAAAAAAAAAAAAAAGTGAGAACAAGACACATCAGAAATCTCATGTGCTGTGCATGCTTTATTGCTGAGACCTGATCTGGTATCACTGTCTGTACCAGCAGAAGTCTTCTCTAGTAGGGAAACACAACAAACTGGAAATTAAAATAGGTTACAGCATTTAAACGTTAAAAACCAGAACAGTTATGTTATTTCTTATGATTCCAGAATGAAAAAAAAACCCACACACAAAAGACATGATTATATCTAGACAATGCTCTTATAAGACTACAGACACTATATGAGGAAAGAGAAAAAAGTTTCATCTGTACCGAAAAGCACTATCCCACAGACCACTCTATATTTGTTATTATTTAACATGTCCATTAAAATTGATGGACAGTCTGTCCTAGCTTTTTTTAAACATGCATTTCGATTTAGGGAAAAGTTGACTGGGATTAAGATGTAGAAGCTTGGGTAAGGAAGTCCATTTGCACAGAAAGAAGGATGCCAAAAAGTGGTTGCATCCAAGAAAAATATTTGAAAGATGATCTGGGCAGAAGAATAAGTCAAGGAGCTGCAGCAGCCTATGATAGTACAGAAGTACTAAGAATTTATTTTATTGTGATGTCTTCAACTAAATATCAGACAGCTTAAAATATAAATTTTCAAGACACTGCTATACAGTCTACTGTCAAAAGACTAACAGCTATTAAAGATCTCAGCTGGACAGAAAACAAGTGGTGTTTATTCACAAAGTCCAGTATTATGCTAGCTAAGTTTGGATGCAGTTGACACGCTATAACACTGTCTGTAAGCCTCCAATACAGCACTATCCATCACCCAATGCTGCAGAGGCATTTTCACAATACTTGTGTATTTTGTTTTGACATCAGCACCAGTTGCATCTTCTAACATTAGGTTTTCAGAAGCAGACATGGAAGTCTACATATTTACTTATTAGGAACTTTAGTCATGCAGAAAAGTGCATGTTTTTTTTCAGCCAGTGCTTTTAGAAGCTGCAGCTAGACAGCCTCAGACTGAAAACAAGATACAAAGGAAGGATTAGGCAGACTTTAAAAACAAAGAGACCAGAAACACACGTACAGCAGTACCAGAGTACAGTTACATCTGATGTAATCTGGAATTGTCATGACAGAGGCCTCCTTACTCCCTTGACGCTTGACCCTATTCATTTGACCAAGTCTAAGATCCTAGATAACAGGCGTGACAAGATCTCATCTTCACAGCCCTACTATTCCTGCAGGTCTCCAGCACGTAGAAGAACCTCACCAACTCTTCGCATTAGTGGAAAGTATGTATTAGGGGTTTTTTTTACATATACACCCTATATAAAACATAAATATATGCGTGTATGTATATTAGATATACACTCCAAACATCTATATCTATTTAAAACAGATTATAAAAATATAGTTAACTACAGCACAATATATATATTTACATTCATCCCATTACATGTGTAAACTTGGTATCTGCTAGGAGGAAGCCATTCACTTGCAAGAATTGTTCCGTATACTTGCTCGAGGTAGAAAAAAAAAGTGGTTTCAAACAATTTTTACCAATAAAGTTTCCTTCACCATTGCTACTCACCATTATTATTATTTTACTTAGAGGAAAGGAAAAACATTTCTTCCATTTCCAGGAACACTTGCAGAAACAGATATTTGTGCCTTTAATGACAGAATACTTTTAAGTTAAAGTTAGTTAGTTTTCCATCTCACTGTTTAATAGTTGGTACATAAATTATGCATATCAAAGAAAGTTTCACCTAATCTTAGAAGTCATGCAGTCTGCATCCATGGAGATTCTTGGCTTGCTATTCAGGCATTTAATGATATTTTAAGGTCAAACAGCTGGGGAGTACTTTCACCAAAATAAAAAAAGTCAAAAAAGTTTAATTTAGCCTTGCCATCTTTGCCAAGCTGATATCCAGGAATGACAGACAAAAAGTAACTAGGGGTGTGCCTTCAGACAGGTGTTCCAGAAAACAACTCACATCAATATTTTGAAAGGAAAAATCCCACCACCACACATGCAGGAAGCAGTTACTCGGTCTCCTTGTTAACAAAACTGAAGTAGTACCTCTCATCTCCATGCTTGTTTTCATACTTCTTGCGGGCAAAACTCACCCATGAATAGATTTGTATTTCCTTGATCGTACTATACATAAGGAACAGCAAAAGCGCTCTACTATCGTGGGTTTCCATGGTAGGAACAAACACCAAAACAAACAGTAACATCAACAGGAAGCACAGCCAGCAGATAGTACTAAATCATACTTTGCAAAACACGAGAAAGTTGACTTTGCCCCTATACATATTTTACTCACCATGCATTTATCAAAGACCATTACAGTTGTTGACTTAACGATGTCTAAAGCACTCTATGTTTGGTTTCCCACTGTAACAGAACAACCGAGTCTCACACCCATAGAAAAACTAGGCAGACATTCCACATTCGAGAAGTTTCACCTCTTCTCCCAAAAAACTCCCCTGCCCCTTCACCACTGCAATCAAAGTTCCTTTCATAAAGGAAGTATTATACTGTGAAAGCTTATACCCAGCAGACTCGCTGCCAGATTCTTTTCTCTAGTGAAGCACAAGATGATGCTGCCAGCAGGACTGCAAAGCAGGACCACGACCTGCTGATTCATTTTACAAAGTTCAGGGAGGTGACAGACAGGGCAGGAATCCAGACTAGCATAACTTTGTTCCAACAGGGTCTTCAACAAAAAGCACTAAATCTTCATTTTTCCTATACCCTCAAAGCAAGGTTTGAGAACACAGCACATATTGTATTTGGGAGAAATAGTGGTCTGTTTGTTGCACAAGTGCTTTTCAAGCTGGAGCTACTGTTTTTAGGCTTCAGCTCTGTTGTGCAATCTCTTTTTATATACAAAGCTATCTTCATGATCCTCAAATGCAACAGCAAATCCAATTCCTCCCAAGAAAAAGGAGAAAACTGTACAGTCAGCCTTAAACTCCTCATCCCCTTTAGAGGGAGAGTATAACAGACAGTAAGGAATTGGACTTGGGGTTTACATTGTAGCTAAAAAGACTGTCATGCAACTATATTTTCCCACACTGCCAGATATACGCCAGAGTTATTTTATGTTTTTAAGAAGCATGGTGACCTGACTGCAAAAAAGTTACACATTATTCCATATATATATATACATGTTGTGCATATATTCTCAGTGCTGAAAATTCAGTGTGAAATTTGTGTTTCTTGCAAACTGTGGTTTTCTCTTACAAGACAGCAAATATATAAGCTATTTGCTGCTAAAAGGATGGGCTTGAAATTGTGGCAGGTGGGACAGTAGTTCTTCCTGCTGAAGGACAGGTAGGCTGTTTCAGTCCTAGTGGGCTTGTACTGGAGGGGAGGCAATTCCTGTCACATGAACTGTGCTAGAACTGTTAAATTTGGGGGGAAAAAAAAAAAAAAAAAAAAAAAGATATCAACACTGAAAACAGTCTTTCCTAAGCCAGTTCAGAAGTGTCCTTTCTCTTCATACAAACCCAGACACATAGATATAAATGCACTATTCACGTATACGTGCACGTTTTTCTCTAGTACAGTACCAGCCTTTGAAAGCCAACAGCAGCTTTCCAAAGAGACAATGCAGAAGCTCACAACTGAAGAACAGACTCATGGACTACTGACACTTGGAGAAGTCTTAGAAATGTCACCTGGGAAACTTTATCTCTTGAGTTTTCTAGAAGTAGAAAACAGCCCCATTATATCACCCTGTGCAGTTACACATTAGCAGTTGTGGGTGGGGGGAAAAATGTTGTTCTTTTACAGTATCAGCTGGGTATCCGAGCCCCCACACCACACCCTGCTCCACTGGGCATTCATTTCCCTCTGCTCTGTGGAACACCAGGCTTACAGAACAGCCAACTTCTAAACTCAGACTTTGAGTTCAGAAGAGTAAGGGAATGGCAACTTATTTGGGGACAACGTGGCAATTCCTGCTTTCTTCTGCTCAGTCTTCTTGGAACTTCTACCCAACAGGCAGGTCAGCCACTCATTAGTCCCTAACATTTACCTTCATTTGCCAGGCAGTAAATAGGTACAAGTCACTAGAAAATAAAAAGTTAACATAAGGTAGCAAGCAGATTTTGTGAAATGATTCACATTACTTTGACCCAGGGTGCAGGACAAAGACAGGGTGAGAACCACAATGTGTGGTTAAGTAATCCATTACTGCTGATGGACTACAAATCTGATAGGGCCATCTCCACCTAAAGGCAAGTTTCTCTTAATGGCCAAGTGGTTTACTGGTTTTGATAAACTTGACTGGAAACTTCCCAGAATGTTCTTCCACCTTTCAAGAAAGAGGGAAATTGGCAAAGAGACAGAATTAAAAGGAAACAAACAGGTTGAGAATAGGAATTAAAGGATGGAGAGATTGAAGACCTGCAACCTTTGCAGAGTTGATGTGAACTGTTATTCATTCATTGCAGTGTACAAGACCTGAAGAAGTTTTGATTAAGTAAATGTCAATAGTCAAAAAAGAAAAGGATTTAGTACCAAACACACTGGTACATAGCAAAGCTTCCCAGTTCTCCCTGCATTGACTTGTCACAGATCCCTGTCTGTTCTCTTGGGAAATGAGCTTCACCCAAGTTATAAAGAGAAAGAAGGTGATGACGAGATATGAACATGGGAGGGGAGACAGAGGAAGAACAGAAGTAGTTTCCTGAACATACATATAGTAGAAACAGAGAAAACATGAAGTTCTTCACATCATAAACATCTCTTAGCTGTATTAATAAAGCTGAACAGAATAGAAAATACAAATTACTTTCTACAAACAGAGCTTTGCTGGTTTCTTTTGTGGCACCAGCTTCTGCATCTGTTTGAGCAGGTTCAGAAAAGTCTTCAGGAATCTTTGAAGTTGATGAAGGAGAAGAGTAAAAGAGGACCAAAGAAAAGCATGACAAAAATAGTCAGATAAAACTTACAACACACACAACTACCCAGTAATTACTGTGCAATTTAAAGAGGATGTTCAGCAACTACAAGTTCACTGAAACCACGACTCCACTATCAGTTACCAGTATTTCACAGCGAATATTTATCTTCTCTTTAAATGAAGAAATTCTGAATAGGAATGCTCTATCTTGCATAAATATGCATCTCTCCCCTCCTGGAGTTCAAAAAAAACTTTCAGTGAACAAGCTCCGTGACGCCGTCAAGTTTAAGTTTTAAAACATACTTAGAAAATATAAGCAAATCTACTCAAGAAGCTTGTTTTCATTACATACAAGCAGTCACACAAAGGGGACAACCCTGTGCACACGACTAGCTTCTGAAGATAGTGACAGTACTTAGCTACACCCATCTATACACTGATAGCCTAATGTTGACTGAGGAATGAGACATGTAGTTTCTCCAAACCAGGACCCTCATCCAGGTGACATCATCACATGGTGACATCACTCGGAGAAAGCTGTAACTCAAGGCTAACCTGCTTCAATAGGATTCAGCCTTGACTTAACAGGTAGCCTTCCACGCTGCACAACTACTTCCATATCTGGGTCAGTTACTAGCCTGCAAGTTGGAAAAGCATACAGGTATACAAAAGCACATAAGCATACTTTAAAACAAGTTACTACCCTTAAATATAACAATTCAGGAATACATACCACGCATGTCCATACAACGTACATTTCAAAAGACTAGTTTTGATATACCAATGAGGGTTATGTACAGATTTAACCCATCTTCATATGCAAAGCTCCTTCTGCCTTTATCAAATAGCCTCTTAACATGTACTATAAAGATGTTCTTATTAAAAGAGTCATTGCTTAAGTGCTGAATTTAATTTGCAAAAACACTCGAAGCAAGGATTCAGAGGTGCGTCCCACATGAAATCAGTTTTACATATTAAGTTTTAAATAGTGAGTTTTGGAAAGAGATCTAATACAATTGGATTACTTATCACTTTCTGTTACTTATCCTTCACTGCTTGCCAGTTTGACTCCAAACTAACTAGTCAATATGCCTTAAAAAAACCAATCCCTAAGCTTCTGTCTCAGGAGGGTAATCCATCCAAACACTGACAACACATTTGTAATGGGCTAGTGACATCAAAGGTCAGAAATCGATCTTCAGCATATCCATGAACAGCATTCTGGTTGCATGTGCCAACCAGAATTTGCATGAAACCAAAATTTAGGTTTCGCACATACCTACACACACAGAGCACGCACCTGAACACAACTGCTAGACCACAGCTCCTTCGGGGGACACATGCTTTTACTTAAAAGACAGCAGTGCTTGCACACAGGACGGGGGTACCCGCTTGGCTACCCGGAGAACGAGCCGCAGCCTCTTAATCCGCGCCGGGAGCGGGGGAGAAGTTTTTTGCTCCGCTCGAGGGCGAGGCAGCAGAGGCAGCAGGCGGCTCTCCCTGCCTCTCACCTTCCCCCCTCACCCTCTGAGAGGGGGCGACGGAGCCCGAGGGAGAGGAGCAGGGCGCCGGGAGGTCGCGCCTCTCCGCGGCCGACCCCAGCGCTCAGGGCGCGGCTCCAGCGGAGCCCCCGCCGCGGGCTGCAGCGGCAAGGCCAGTCCGCAGCCGCCACTCCCTGGGGAGGGGGACGCCGGCCGGCGGGGCAGGTAACTCGGCGGGCAGCCCCCACCTTACCTTTTTCACTTTACTCTCCAGGTCCATGCTGCCGCCGGGCCGGGCCGTGCCGTGCTCCGGAGGGGGGCGTGAGGCGGCTCCCGGCCGGCAACGCCGGGCTGCGGTGCGCGGAGGCGAGGTGGTGGTGGTGGTGGTGGTGGCAGCCGCCACCCCCTGCAGCCGCCGCCGCGCTCAAACTTCCGCTGCCCTGCGGCAGTGGCTGCCGCCGAACAAAGGCAGGGCGGCAGCCAATCCCCGCCCGGCCGCCCGCCGCCCGCCAGCCAATCGCCCGCCGCCGCCGCGCCGCCCTGCCCGCCCCGCCTGCCCTGCCCTGCCCGGCCCGGTGCCGGCAGCGCAGGGGCTGGGCGGGGAGCGGAGGGGGCCTGCCGGCGGGCAGGGCTTCGGAGCCGTCCCTGGCGGGGATACGGTCATGGGGAAGGCATTTGCTGGCGCGGCGGTTTACCTTCGAGTACAGGCGCCTGGAAACGCCGTGCCTCCCGGAGGAGGGAAAAAAAAATAAAATCTCGGCCGCTAATGATTTATCGACATGAGTGGGAGGCGGAGGCGAGAGCGGGCGAGTCCTCGCCTTGCCGAGGCGGTTCCCTCAGCGACTTGTAGACAGTGCCGTGCCCGCAGGGGCCGGGTCGCAGCCTCCGCCTTCCTGCTGGCGGCCCAGGAGGCTGCCTGGTGCTGGGGCTGTGCCGGGGAGGGGCTGGGCACATCTGTGTAAGAACAGTTGAAATGCCACCCTGCTGGGGCCGGGCTCTCCGGGCTGAGGCGGCGGAGGAGCGCGGGCTGTGCCCGTTTGCAAAGGGGGTGGTGGGCAGAGGGGCTGCTGTGCAGGGGGCGGGCTCTGCGCCGGCCCCGGCGGACGCGGCGGCAGGGGCAGGCGGCGCGGCCGGTGGGGCAGGGCCGCGCTGCTGACCTGGCCAGCCCGGTCCCCCGAGGTTGGTAGAACTGCTCTTCCGTGCAAGTTCCGCGGCCTAATTCTGCTCCCTCTCGCCTCCGCTACATCAGGAGGAAATGACTAGTTTTGCCCGGGTGGATTTGCTTCCACCTGAATTCCCTCAGGAGGTTTTGACACTCCAGAACCTGATCTCGTCATGTGTTACCGCATTTCACAGTAGTGATTTTTGTCTATTCATTGAACCGAACAAAAATTTTTTCTCCTGTTGGCACTGGATGAGTATTGTGAAAAAAATTTAGACTTTGATCCCAGTGACATCCTGTGATCACTCCTGGGATGTCACTGAAAATATAAAATATATTTTATATATAATGTATATGTAATATAAAATGACAGGATAATTGTTTGCAAGATTGAATACTTCCATAAATATTTTCTTCTTTTGTATTTCTTCTGATCTTTGGAAAAAGTAACAAACATTCATACAGACTTTATAGCTACCCTAGGCAGTGGTGGTGAATAATTTGGTAGATTATTTTGTCATTCGTCTGCAGAATCTAATCTTTTCTCTCCACACAGACCAACTTTTCTCAAGTAAGTCTTAGGTCATTTTGTTTCTTTCCCAGAGGCCAAATATACTTCTCTTTCAGTGTTTCATTTTTTTGTCTGCCATCACTTGTTGGAAGATGTTTGCAACGAAGTGAAAATGAGTCTAGGTCTGTTTGTTGTCTGTTAACAGGTAAAAGCAAAATTCTGTTTGACTTTTCTGCTGGAACAGGCATCACGGTGTATGGCATGGGCCAACCGCTCCTACCAATGAATCTATGCAGCAGACCTTGACCAAGAAGTTCAATACAAAACTAAGAGAGGATGGTCTCAAGCCATAACATTAGAAAAAATGAGAGAACATAGACCATGAGGTAATGCTCCTGTGCTCAGTGTGTGTCTGTTCCAAAGAGAGGTGAATAATAAAGGCTGTTGCATGAATTTTGTTTGTTTGGCTTTGAAATTTTGTTTATCATTTCTTTTTCTCATTCTGCTTGCTTTAGTTTAGTGGTTCCTTCCTGCTGGTTTTGGGGGTGAAAGACAAGGGGAAGTTAGAGGGCCTGAAATGTTGGTATGCCTGGGACCAATATAGTTTGAATACCATAACTTCCTCAGACTAAGATCAAAGGACTAAGCAGGGGATTTTTTCTGTTCCGTGAATGTGCTGTCGAGTGATATAATGTAATAGTGAAAAATGCCAGTAATTACAAAGACTTGTTAGGTACCTTTGACTGTGCTAAGCAGAGAAATGAAAGTATCATAGTCCTCATTATATGCTTTTCATACGGGAATGGATGTAGAAGCCTATTTCATTGTAGGAAGCTAAAAAAAGTAAAACAAAATCTTCTATGATTTAAGTCTATTTTGCTTATTCTTATCTCCCTGAGAATAATAGCATAATCATAGTTTTGATCATGACATTTTTCTTTTTTTTTTCCCCTACGAAGCTATGACACTGCTGGGTTAATAATAATTTCTTTTGCTTATATTTTTCTTGAACCTCTTGAGCTGGAAATGCTCTGGTTGTGATTTGTGCATCTTTCAATTGTGTAATTTAGTGCCAAAACCAGTAAACTAACAGCCTTCCTCCATATGAATTTGTATACAAAGCCTACAAATTCATATATGTAATGGAAAATGCAGACTGTAATATAAGACTTCTGTTTTGCAAACCAGCAGATTGCTGTTGGAACACACTTCCTCTGAGACCTGGATCAATAAAGAATGCATTTTAAGATTCTAACTCTTTTCTGTGTTTTCTATGACTTTAATTAGTCTGGCAGAAATAACTTCCTATTCTGTGAATGTCATCCTGTATAGCTCTTCCCCTTAAGGATTCTGAAATTGCCAGGCGCACAGCATTGAAATGTGCGAGGGCACAGAGCTGGGCTTTTTCATAACTGTCTAGGAAATATCGAATGCCTGTTTCAAATATTAACTATTTTTTGAAGAAAGAGCAAGGCGCATCCCAGCATTAACTTTCCCACAATAACCTTCATGGAGACAACAGGCAGAAGGTGGGAAAAAGCTAATAGTTCTACCATACACACTTCTGGGAACATAGACAACGAAGAGTGGACAATCTGTCAGATTGTCTTCCTGGTTTTACAATTTTCTTTGCGCTCAGATACCATGAAGATGAATGCATTTGGAGTAACTGTATATCTCCAAACATTAGATATGTAGATTATATAGATAATTTATAAGTCCATCCTCGAATGAGAGAAAGGATAGTATCATAATGGCTTAGCAATGCGGAAAATTTATTTCTAGTAAAGCTGTCATTTAATAAACAGTTCTTTTGTTTAAACTTTGAAGCAAATACTTCAGACTAGCTTCCAGCTAAATTCTTCTAGTTGCGCTGTTTACTCAGTGCTTCATATGTTATAACTAATGACACTATGTGCTTTTAAGATTTTATTTTTGTAAGTATAATCTTAAGTGTAATATAAATACAGGAGTCTGTCTTGCCTCAAAGTGGCTTAATACACTAATTTAGTTTCCACAAAATATTTCAGTTTGAGAAAGGAATAACATTTGCCTTTTTGTACCCATCTGAATAAAACAAGGGAATGTTACATGGAATGTTGTGGGGCAGGTCCAATTAAAAAAAAAAAACCCAACAGAAGGGACCTTGGGTGCCTAAATCAAAAGTTGCAAATCTTAGTGCGTTACTGATTATCTGCTTCCCAGCTAAGCATATACTTAGTTCTCCATTGTAGTTAGTTGTTTTACTTTTTGCTTACTTAGATTTGAGATTGTCTGAATGTTAGTGTTGATAAAATAATTTGATAACTGTCTCATGCTTCATCTATTCAAGATCTATAGACTAAACTTCCTTGTATTGAACTCTTCAGAGAGGCTTAATGTGTTAGGAAGTTTCAGACCATGCATGAAATAGAGGCAGATTTAAGATCCTTACAAATTCAGTAATAGCTATTGCTTTTTTAAAAGAATATACTAAGAAGGGGCTCTGCCCCACTTTTTTTGTAATGTCCTAGCAGATAGTGAACTTGCCCCCAAGTTGGAGTATGAAGTTGTAAGCTTTCCCCAGCCTGATGGGGATTCAAGCTGCATCTTGCATCTGTTAGGACTGTGGCCTAGCTACTAGACTTTGGCTACATAGTTAAATGAGATGTTTTGACTATGCTTTTGAAGTAGTGCCACTGTACAGAAGAGAAAAAGAGGTTTATTGAAATAGTGAGAGTAGGATGTCTGTCTAAGTTAGTGGGTATGCAGTCCCAAGACCTACATTAACCAGATACTGGGTAAACCTACAGTTTTACAAGTGAGGAGGACTTGTTATCCAAAGAACCCTTAACACAGGCTACAGCCATGCTCTTTCTAGTTCTCCCTGTCTGTCCCTGTGAGTCTTCAGTTCTTGAAACAGTGGCAAAGCAAAATGGTGGAAAGATATGCTGTAGCTTCATGATTATGGCACTTGCTGGGAAAATCAAAGCTTCCTTCAATCAGAAGAGGAACTTGAACCTGTATCTTCCACCTTGTGGACAGTATTAGAGGCAGAAAGAGAAGGGGAGGGGAGAAAACAATAAAAGAAAAAACTCTTCCAAAAGGAAACAATGAGCTGTGCTTTGTTCTTTGAAAGAACTGGGATAGGAGGAGGCTCTGTTTCCCAACAGGCAGAGATGTTTTCTATCAAGTGTGGGTGATTCAGAGAAGTTGGGAGGCAGCTGCTTGCTGACTGTGGTTCCTTTCTTGCTCAGTGTACTTCATGGCTTGGAGTCTGTTCTGGATTATGGAACTGCTCCATGAACTCTATGTGCTCTAGGTGCCCTAGCATAGAAACCAAGCGTTATAGTGTGTAACTTTTAGGCTTTTAAGTCCTTTACTGGATATAACTCAGAAATTATGTAGTGGAGAATGGAGCTAATTCTTTAATTCATCTCTGCTTTTCAGTCACAAAATCAGTAGTTAGAAACATGCCAACCTGAAGAAGGTTCCTGCATTATTAAATCTCTAATTGAGGTAAATTTACTTAGACCGAAAAAACCCCAACACTTATTCAAAATGTATCATAAATTATATTATTAAAAAATTATACATATGGTATCAGAAAAATACTAAGTAAAGCCAGACATGCACTTCTTGTTCTTTGAAAAGCTTATTGTATAGTAAGTTTCCATAAATATTTCATTCATAGATGGACAAGAAGCTCCTGGCAAAACCCAAACATAAAAAGGGTGTGTACAGAAGGTGGAAGCAGGGTCAGGTAACCTGGGAGGAATATGGAGGCACTGTCCAAGCATGCAAAGATGTGTTTGTGAAAGCAAAAGCCCACCTGGAGCTGAACCTGACAAGTGATGTCAAAAGCAACAAGAAGGGGTTCTTAAGTACACAAGTAGCAAAAGGAAGAGTAGGGGAAATGTGGGCCTGCTGCTGAATGGGGCAGGGGCCCTGGTGACACAGGACATGCAAAAGGCTGAGGTACTGAAAGCTGTCTTCACCTCAGTCTTTACTAGTGATATCGGCCTTCAGAAATCCCAGAGACCAGGGGGAAAGACTGGAGCAAGGAAGACCTACCTTTGGTGGAAGAGGATCAGGTCAGGACATACACAAACAAACTGGACATATGTAAGTCTATGGGCCCTGATGGGAGGTACCCATGACTGCCAAGGAAGCTGGATGATGCCATTGTGAGGCCAATTGATAATTTTTGATCTATCATGGTGACTGGGAGAAGTGCCTAAAGACTGGAGGAAAGCAAATGTCACTCCTATCTTCAGAAAAAGCAAGGAGGAGGACCGAGGGAACTACAGACCAGTCAGCCTCACCTTGATCCCTGTGAAGGTGATGGACCAGCTAATCCTGGAAACCATTTCCAGGCACATAAAGGACAAAAAGATAGTCAGCATGGATTCACCAAGGGGAAGTCATGCTTGACCAACCTGATAACCTTTTATGATGAGATGACTGGCTTGGCAGATGAAAGCAGCATCTTCATTAATGGATGATGGAGCAGGGTGCATCCACAGCAAGCTTGCTGATGACACAAAACTGGTAGGTATGACTGATACACCAGAGAGTCATGCAGCCATCTGGAGGGATCTTAACAGGCTGGAGAAATGGGGCGACAGGAATGTCATGAATTTCAACAAGGGGAATTGCAAAGTCCTGCACCTGGGGAGAAAAAACCCCATGCACCAGTACATACTGGGGGCTGACCAGCTGGAAAGCAGCTTTGCAGAAAAGGACCTGGGGGTTTTAGTGGACACCAAGTTGACCGTGAGCCAGCAATGTGCCCTTGCAGCAAAGGTGGTGAATGGTATCCTGAGCTGCATTAGGAGGAGTGTTGCCAGCAGGTCGAGGGAGGTGATCCTTCCCCTCTACCCAGCACTGGTAAGGCCATGCCTGGAGTGCTGTGTCCAGTTCTGGGCTCCCTGGTACAAGAGATACACAAGAGAGACTGGAGAGAGTCCAGTGAAGGCTAGCATGTATGATTAAGGAACTTGAGCATCTCTTATATGAGGAAAGGCTGAGAGAGATGGGACTGTTTAGCCTGGAGAAGGCTCAGGGGGGATCTCATCAATATTTGTAAATATCTGAAGGGAGTGCGCAAAGAGGATGGAGCCAGGCTTTTTTTGGTGGTGCCCAATGACAGGACCAGAGGCAATGGGCACAAACTGAAACACAGGAGGCTCCATCTGAACATCAGGAAACACTTTTTTGTGAGGGTGTGTGAGGCTGTGAGGGTGACCAAGCATTGGCACAAGTTGTCCAGGGAGGTTGTGGAGTCTCCCTCCTTGGAGATATTCAAAAGCCGGCTGGACATTGTCCTGTGCAATGTGCTGTAGGTGGCCCTGCTTGAGTAGAGGAGTTGAACCAGATGACTTCCAGAGGTCCCTGCCAACCTCAACCATTCTGTGATTTGATTTTTGACAGTACTGGGAGGTGCTGTCTCACCTAAAGATGTGAAAAAATAGCAAAAGGTAAATATGATTTTTTTTTTTCAGGAATTCCGTTGTGGCAGTTTTTCCTTACTATAATTTCTGTTGGATTCTAATATTTTACTTTGATTTGGAACAGCTATCTAGACACTTGTATTTTTCATCTGAAGAGAGATCCAAAAATTTTGATGTTTATCTATTAGCTGCATTGACTTTATCAAAGTCAATGAGTTTAACTCTTTTTTGTTGTTAAAAATTATGTCAGAGGTCTCTCAATGAGCAGTAGCAAAATTTTGAAACTCGAATTATTTGGAAATTTTATGCTAAAGAGGTTTGTTTTTTTTTTATCATGAGAACAGGCCAGTTCTTTGAAATCAAAACTTTGTGCAGGAATTCAAACACTAGAAGTGGAATTTGTGATCACAGTGAGAGAACACAGGAAAAAGATTTCCATCTCACCTAGGATTAAGGTATTTACATGAGTTAGAGAAGACCATTATCTGATCCTGCTCTGCCTGGCTCAGGCTAGAAAAATGTAACCATGGTGAATGCTTTCACTATGAGAGTAGTTAGTTCAGTAAAGGGCAAAGGGTGTTTCTGTCAGGTTTCTCACTTTGAACATTCTTCATTTCATTCCAATGCAATGAAAGACAATTTTTGATCTCTCAAAAAACTATGGGATGGGAAATAATTTCCTGTACAGCTCTGCTAACAATATAATGTTATGAGCACTTGTTTGGCTTCTTTCCCATGCAAGAGAGCTCCAGCAAATTCTCTGCAGTTCTCAGATTTTCCATTAGTAATAATTTACATAAAGATTGTATATAATGTCTAAAAAGGGATAACATAAGTACCAGCTGGATAGAAACATAGCAAATCTTTTGCTATAATGTATATTTAATAACTTCAGCCTAGGCTTGCAGAGATGATGTCTAACACTATTGAAATAAAGTAGTTACAGTATATGAGATCATGCTTTTATGACTACAAATGCCAAGGAACATTAATAGGTAATTGAATTCCTTATGTGTCCGTTCATAATTACAGACTCTTGCGATACTTGCCACCCACATCTGAGAAAAGAAAGTCTGTTAAGTCTTAGGAAACAGGCACTGATCATCAGCTTTCCTGCGTACCAGGCTCCTTTTATAGCCATTGAAAAATCTTCTGGCTCAGCTCTGCAAGCAGAAATTTTTCTCTCAAGTGGATTGAGGCTGTCATTAGGGTCATACATCTCCAAGCTGCCACTTCAATAGATCAGACGCTCTTGGTTTTTCTGTCACTGATCAAACCCACTCTTAGCCCAAGCTAAAAAGGTACCCATTTGAGATCTTACCCAGTAACTTACAGCTTGTCAAAGGACTAGACTCAGTGGGAATGATTTATAGTTTCTGGTGTTATGTATAGTATACAGTAAGAAAAATTAAAATTAGGACAATTATCTAAACTAGAGTAATTTCTGGTGTTATGTATAGTATACAGTAAGAAAAATTAAAATTAGGACAATTATCTAAACTAGAGTAAGTAAAGTCCCTGCTTGGGCTTGCTACTTCTCTTTTTTTCAGTCCCGGAAGATTTTCTACTGCACTCTAATCCTTCTTCAGACTTAAGTGGTGTCATATAATAATATGACTTTGCTATGAGTCTAGCACTTGCTGGCTCCATTTAAATACAAGTTTAGGCCCTAATCCAGCAGATGGAAATATTCATAAGTCATCCATGGAGAGCATTTCCCTACATTTGTGCCTTCATTTAAATTGAAAAGGTGTCGTTTATATCTGTGGCAGCTGTGGAGTCTGTCACATGCAATTCACTTTGGCCATTGTACTCTGATGTTTGACTTGGAGGCCTTTAGTGTAGAGATTTTCCAGCTCTGAAACAGATGAAAAGCGTGGCTCAAGAGGCCTGATCTGCAGGAGTGGTATTCACTACAAAAAAGGTGACATTGTCTCAAGAACAGATCAAGAATCAGAGCAAACTGCATTTTCAAATTCAGTTCAAATGAAAAAGAATTTTCAAAAGCTTTCAGGAAACTTAATTCCTTTTCCTGTGACAAAGAGCCTACAAAGGCATGAGTTCAGCCACGGGTTGATGCTTACATACGCTTACTGCATTTGGTCTTTGTTAGGCCTTGTTCTACAAGTAGTTTGCCTATGTGTTTAGCTTTACACAGCCACATAGTGCCAGTGACTTCAAATGGTGTATTGGCTTGCATACAATTAACAAGTGTGTTTTGGGGAGAAATAAAAAGGTTTTCACGTGCTTAAAAAAATAATTCAGTAAAGGTACCTACGTAGCTGAGGACCAATTAGAGAAGACAACTGATCATATCTAACAGGCATTTCTGACTAAAGAAGCAGTTCTGTTTCTTCCTCCTTCCCTCCCTGCTGCCCTTTGTGCAGTCTCATGACCTTCCTTCTGCCACCTCTGGTACTTCTCTGATTCCTTGAGTAGCCAGTTCAACTCAGTAAACCAGAAGAAATGTATTCATCTTTTGATTGATTAGTTTCCCGTCAGCTTAGTTGAGCTGAACTGGTTGTGGATGAAATCAAACACCAGAGAGGGCAGAGAAGAGGGACAGAATGGTGTAGCTGGGAGCAGAGAAGTTCTCATGGAACTCCACAATCTGGACTTCTCCCAAATAAAGGGAAAAGCCACTGGAGAAGCAGAAGTGGTAGGACTATTAATACAGCCGTGAGACAGCTTTACTACAAAATGATGTCCAGAGGAGATTAGGGATTGGGCCTTGAAGATGGGACAGGCAGAGGCAAGCATGGGTGGCTGGTTATTCAGGAGACACTCTAGAATTCATGTCTTCCATACTGTATCACTGGGAAACTGGCTGTTGTACATACCACAGAGCAAGAAACAAATCTGTGAGTCCCGAAGATTATCAGTATGTTTGCACACCTTGAAGTACAGTACTGTCTACATTCTGGCTTGTTCAATGGGCAGCAGTAAAATAATTACAGTATATAAGCTAAGGACTGAAAAACAGATCATTCACTGGTCAAGCATCTAGTTCTAATGAACAATGGGTGTATTGCTGTCTCAAAGCTGTTGGATAGAATATGATGCGTGAATGCTGAAGAAAACAGAAGCTGTTGAAATTATACCTCATTTTGTGTTTTCACTTCTTCATTGCCCATATGGTGTATTTCTTCTTGTCTCTGTATGTATTAGGCATGAAAACTTACAGCAGAATTTCTGACAGCTGTTTTATATATGCACCAGCTGTACTCCTTTACTGGTAAAGACTAAAGGATTCACAAGACATTAATAAAAAGAAACAGTATGAACAATATGGTTCATCAGATTAGAGCTTTTCATATATTTTCCTTGGTTTTTTCTCTGTATGCATTCTCTTACCCTTTGCTGTGCTTTTATTTGGTTTCCGTCTTCTTCCCACCCCCTTATACGGAGTGACTGAAGTCTTAGTTTACTTTTGTCATCCATGTTTTGCTTTCCTTTCTCAAAAAAAAGTATTTTAATACAGCTTGATAGCATCTTGTATTTATCTGTTACTAAGGGGATATACACAAAAAGGTACACAAGAAAAGAAAGTCAGCAGTCAGTGTGCCCACATACATGTCTACCTCTCAATGCTTTTTTCTTTCTTTCTTTGCTCATTTTTCCATGAATGACAAAATATAGTACCGATAGCCAAGGCCATCCAACACTTCCCGGCACAGGGTCTATTTTCAGTTTGTTATAACTGTGTCAAATATCAACCATTTTAGATGAAAGCTTCCCTGTCTCACATCCTATCCAGCATATTTCTGTTTTTAAAATTTGTTTATTGTTGTTTCTTTTTTGTTTTATTTGCTTGTGGAGGTGCAACAATAGAGGAGAGAAAGAAGTTGATTTATTGTTAATGCCAGATAATTAAGGTGTTTCCTAGAACATGAATTGTGGAGAATATTTTGCCTTCTTTTGTCAGAGTTAAAAATTCTTGTGTCTGTTTCACTGAAGACTGCACTGACAGCTAGAGGCTTATTTTGGAGGCATTTTGAATAGAAGTTAATGGCTACATTCAGCAAACAAGCTAAGTGGATGTACTGATCTCCTCTTGGATAGTCTTGTGGTTAGGGCCTTCAACTGCAGAAGTATGGGAGATCCTCGTCTAGTACTTTATCTTTTTATACTGAATCTCCCACACGAATCCTGTAACCTATAAGGTAAGGAAACATTCTGTCTCACCAAGTATGTACTTAAAATATTTTGTACTAAGCAGAACAGCTTTCATAAGAAATGTTCTTTTTCTGATATATTCCTTTTTGTGCAGAACCCCTGCTGTGAAGGAGCAACCCCTGCTTCTGGATAATTATCCGTTCCATTTAATGTGGGATAGTTGCAAGTGTAGTCACACTTAGAATATATAAACTGGGCAATTTCTATAATCCCTGGCAATTTATTATGCACTAGAAGATAACGTTTGGGAAGAAAATATAGCCTTCTTTCCTGGTTTTGTAAATGTCCCCTGTAAATATTCCCCCCCCCCTTTTTTTGTCAAAAACCTATTTGTCAAGTTCAGCCCAGTTTCACAAATGCCATCAGATGAAGTAAAACTGCCTTTTTGTTAAGGTGATTATTCCCTCCAAAAATGCATCCAACTGTAAGTCTAATATTTCTAATCTGTGCAATGAATACTTGAATTTTTGCAGAAAGTAAGCCCGCGTTTTCTCTTTTCATGTTTTGTAAAGAATGGGTGAATTTGATTCTAACTTTGCCATATTATAAACTTCTGAAAAATTGTGTTCACAAAAACTTGTCACAATTTGGTAGCTCCGTTTGAAACCTGTCAATACCATGTAGCTCAGCAATCATTCACCCTAGGCTCAGTAAACTGAAACAGTTACATGACTCCAAACAATGTATTGGAGATAAAAATTTCAGACAAATCTCAGCTAACATTCTTTAGATCTTACTGATTTCTCTTTTGAAAAATCTGATGTTTATGTATCTCAGTATTCATGTATAAAATATGAGTAATAACTCTTCCTTAAACCCATATGACACTTGGAAAAAAAAAAAATTTCAAGAATCCAAGAGCTTAATGTGCAGTAAGGGAGTAACTTCATAAATACCTAAAATAGATACATTACTCTGGAGCAATCAAATAGAGACTCAGTACCAACGTTTTACAATTTCCTGATATTAGGTAAGTCAAATAACATGTATCTGTTTATTTCTTCTGGACTAGCTTATCTTTCCTGTTGAGAAGATGCCTTGTTTAAACCAGATAATTCACTTAAAATTTTGGTCCACTCAGATTATTAAGAGAAGTTTTTCTGTCATTGGTCTGCTTTGCATCAGATGGCCAGCTACATCAAATAACAACAAATTACAGACTTGTTTTACCAAGTGCTGCTGCGCTTTTAGAGGTCTGCTCAGCACTGCAAATAAAGATTCTACTCTTTCTGGCAGAAGAATGCTACATTTTCCTTTGAATTCAATTTGCAATTCAAATAATGTCTTCAAAACAGGATTATCAAACATCAGGTCTATGCAGGATTCCTAAAACATCATAATGCAAGTTGGCAGTCACTTATCACGCATTATTAAACAGTTTTCAAAAATCACAATGTTGTCACTGTAATTAGAAGCCTCTTTATATTGTACTACATAAGTGGCTTGTTAATCTGAAAAGAAAGTTATTAATAGAAGGGTCTTAATTGCTATAATTACATTAAAAGTAGTCTTGTTGTGAAGTCTGAGAATGCTCTAGTTGCTTTACAGACTTTCACATCTTTGGATGATCATTATAAATGCCAGTGATTTTGAATTAGCTTTCAGAAATAATTATGATTTAAATTGTAAAACCCATTTTAGTATAGTATAGCACAAGTATACCTTCTACTTTGAAATTCTGGTATAACTAAGGATGAAATTCTACCATGGCTGCCATGACAATTTTGGTATGAATTTTTTTTGTGGGAAAAATAATTTGTGATTTTCTTTTCTCTTTTGAAAGGAAGATGTATCTGGTGAGAAGCAGATCATCGAACTACAGTGAGATCTTAGAATACCACAGATTGTACACTTCGGGGGTCAGTGAAGGGAAGGTGATACTGTTCTCAAAATATTATATTTTGTAAGTATTTTTGAGGTTCCCAGCTATAAAGAAAAGCAAGAATTGAATTTGGAAAGCCAGATGGGATTTCTAGAGTAGCTGCTGCATGGATGGGAGTGGGAGCCTTGCCATTCTCAGTTATGTCCACTCTCATTCACAGAGTTACCCATGATTTGTCACTGTATACAAATGATGGAAGGGAAAAAGAATATTTCACAGAATCATTCAGATTGGAAGGGTGCTTGTCTACTCCAACCTCATGGTCAGAGCAAGCTCAACACTCAGACTGTATTGCTCAGAGCTTTGTCCTCTGGGTCTTGAAAACCTCCAAGTATAGTCTATGCAACCTCTCTGGGCAACCTGCTCTGGTGCTTAATTATACTCATAGTGAAAAATGTTTTCCTTGTCAGGTCAGGTCAATTTATGGGCACTGTCTCATTTTCCCACTGCACCTTAGTAAAGAGCCTGGCTCTGTCCTCTTGGTGGTCCTTAAGGTCCCCTGAAGCTGCCTTTTCTGAACAAACTGAACAAGCTCAGCTCCCTCAGCCTCTCCTCACAAAGCAGATGCACCAGCCATTGACTATCTTGGTGGCTTTTTGCTGAACTCTCCCAGTTGATCAATGTCTTTAAAGGACTGAGGGGCCCCAGACTGAGTGGGGGACCCCACTGGAAGTGGTTTAATGAGTGCCAAGTTGAGGGGATTAATAATTTCCCTTGACTTAGTGTCTGCAGTCTTTTTTTTTTTTTTATTTTACAGCCCAGTACATGGTTAGCCTGAAGAACCAGACATTTTTTTACCCATTGTCATGGCTGAACACTGGGCAGCAACTAAGCA
Source organism: Mycteria americana (assembly GCF_035582795.1). Classification (NCBI taxonomy): domain Eukaryota; kingdom Metazoa; phylum Chordata; class Aves; order Ciconiiformes; family Ciconiidae; genus Mycteria; species Mycteria americana. Next base: position 28,721,090 of record NC_134365.1, read on the forward strand.
CCACACAGCCGCTCACTCACTCCCCCTTGGTGGGATGGAAGTGAGAATCGAAAGGGTAAAAGTGAGAAAAAGTGAGAAAAATAAAGACAGTTTAATAATTAAAAAGAAATTAAAAAAAAAATTGTAAGAAGAAAAAAAAAAAACAGAAAGGAAAACAAAACCCAAGAAAAACAAACAATGCAAAAGAAAACAATTGCTCACCACCAACCGACTGATGCCCAGCCAGGCCCCGAGCAATGGCAGCACCCACCAACCTCCAGCCCCCCCGTTTTTTTGCTGAGCATGACGTCATATGGTATGGGATATCCCTTTGGCCAGTTGGGGTCAGCTGTCCCAGCTGTGCCCCCTCCCAACTCCTTGTGCACCCCCAGCCAGTGTGAGGAGCGGAAGAGGCCTTGACGCTGTGTAAGCACTGCTTGGCAATAACTAAAACATCCCTGTGTTAACATTATTTTCAGCACAAATCCAAAACACAGTCCCATACAAGCTACTATGAAGGAAATTAACTCTATCCCAGCCAAAACCGGTATACCCATCTAGTAGTTCATCTACCTAAACTGTAACATCCCAACATCGATAAAAAACCACTGTGGAAGATCTTCTCAAGGCCTTGCCACAGTCAAGGTAGATGACATCCACTGTCCTCCCCACATCCACAGATGTAGTAATTTCATCATAGAAGGCATTTGGCATTGGATTTGTTAATGATGGCATACTCTTGGTATATCCATGCTGGCTATTTCCAGTCGCATTCTTTGCCTTCTTGTGCCCATTAATAGCTTTCAAGAGGACACGTTCTGTGATTTTCCCAGGGACTAAATTGTGGCTGACCAGATTGCTGTTCCTCAGACCAACAAGATGAATGCAACATTACCCTTTCTCCAGTCATCAGGACCTCTCCTGATTTCTACAGTCTTTCAGATATGGTGCAAAGCATCCTCACCCAGTCTGTTGCCTATTCCAGAGAAGAGCTCCACACACTCAAACTGCTCCTTCACATAAAAGGCAATGCCCCCTCCTCTTCTGCTCTGCCTGTCTTTTCTGCAGAGCTTGTGTCCACCCATCAGTGACGTCCTGTCATTCGAGTTGTCCCACCACTTGGCAACAGTTCCAGTGATGTCATAGTTCTGCATCTGCACGCAGAGCTCTTAAGCCTCCCAAGCTGTGTGCAACTGCGTACGGGTAGGAACTCTTGACCTCTTTAATCCTTCCTGAGGGCTCTCTTGTTCCCACCACCTTGCCTCTTGTGCTAACAATTACTAACCTCTGTTCACTCACTTAACTGCAAACTCTTACACCACTGTAGTGAGGTGCATTGCCAAGTTGGCCACCTTTTCCAAATGCATCCCATCTTTTGCCAGCAGTCCTCATTCCTGAAACAGGGACTCGCGGTTTTCGTAAGAGCCCTTTCTGTGTGAATTTCTGTGGATGGGCTCTATAGGTATCTATGGGTGAGGATGGAGAACTAATAAGCAGGAAACAGCAGTCTGAAGAGAGGAAAAGTACATGCTGAGAAGTAGCATGTGAAGAACGTCTTCCAGGATCTCCACAGACTAGTGGTCCTTTTGAATCTACAAGAACTGATAAACTCAGGACATGAAGAGTTTGCTGAATCTGTAGTTGGCCACTAGGTTACACTAGTATCAACAACGGGTTGTGTAGCTCAGACCACATCAAGAAGCAGTGGTGGCTGCTGTATGCAGATGAATACTACAGGATTGCATATACAGCTAGTGAAACAAAGGACTGTTGGAGGTACTATTCTCAACACCTATGTACAAGCCACTGATGCATCAATATGACCCACTGCTTCTGAGTAAGCAGCTGGGGCTGGCCTTTTAACTGTTGCTCCAACTGGGAACTATGTGTGTTTAAGTGAACCATGTGAGGGAAACGTACTGTGTGGATAGTTATCTGCTATTAATAACAACAGCTTAATCAATAAAAGGTGCTCTAATAAATATTGGCTGTGACCTGCATCTCCCTCTGACTTGATCCCCTATCAGGGAAAAAGGAATTTACAGCATGGTCATAAAAGTCGAAGTACTGCTTGTGACACCAGCCATGCAGCCAGCTGGTAACAGCAGCCAGAGGATGTTCAATCCTACCAGACCCTTCCCATTCACCTGTAGGACTGAGGAAAATTCCCCTTGGATTCCCATGTCCTTCACCTTTGCCTCTTGAGCTCTGTAAACCCCCTAGATTTACTGCAGGTCTCCTTTGGTGCCTGTGTGGATCAACAATCAGAAATCATAGTCTGAGGGCATCGTGATCTCCAGCAGTTTCTCCCCAATGTCCTGGACCAGGTCCACAGCAAACAGCAAACTCCCATGACAGCAGCTCCATCCCCTACATAAGGGCATCTCCAACCATTATCAGCCACCATGTTGTCTTGGTGCTAATGCGCATTTTGGACTCCAGAGTCTCCCCAGCAGAGGCTGTGCCACTTCGTTGGCTCTTAGGGCACTGTAAGCTCAGATCTGAAAGCGGACGAGGACACATTCTGTTGGTGCCAGAAGTCATAAGCTTCCAGTTTCCCCCACTGTGGGAGTCTCCATCCACCATAGGTTCAAGCATAGCCTCACGCCACGCTTACTCACTTCATTGTGTGGCTCAGGCTCTTGCCTCTGTAAGGTGTCTGGGAAGTCCCTGCGGTCTCCTCTTCCTCCTCCATGATGGTGTGCAGTCACCTCACCCCACAACCACTTTACCTGGCAGCCTCAACAGAGCACACCTCCCACAGATGAGGCCACCATTAACCCTGTCCCAGAGACTGCCTGCAGCCTGTCACCTGGCCGCAACATATCCTCTCCAGACTGCCATCAGGGTCCGAGGCCTCTTACCTGCCAGGGTGCTTTCTCCAGCTGGTGACAGAGACTGCGCCACACAGCACATCACCACCATTGCTGCACAGTCCCACATCACCTGGAGCAGGTTTTTTTTAAGCCTTCTCTAAACAAGCTGCCCTACTGACTACCGAAGTCTGCTGCATTCCTATTTAGCAGTTAAATAGGTGTCCCCACCATGGATGAACAGCAGATTGCTCCCTAATCAGTAGGAAGCTAACGACTAAAGAGGCAGGTGATTTTTAATCATGAACCAGCCTAAAAAAGCCTCAGTCACCCAGACGCTGTTATCTGTGGATGTTCCTAGAAGCTACAAGAAGTAGCAAGCTGAAGAAAAATAATAAACAGAATGAAGCCCAAACCAGAATAAGCAAATAAAAGAACAAACCCCAGCTACTGGGGAGAAAAGAGCTACCAATGGGAGGTATATGTGGTGTGACAGCAGTGCTCTGATAACAGTACCTACTTTTACTACAGATCATTGCTCAGTAGAAATCTGTCCAATCATCATTATTGCTAGGTATAAACGCAGATCATCTACGACTTCTTGTATTTCCTCTGAAGACAGATACAGTTGTCTCTCTTTATTAAGCAAGAGCTTTTCATCATTCAATTTTAGATGTGTAGGAGTTAAATGTATGAGTCACAGCTAGTCGCTCCAAGCTCCCTTTATAGTCCTCTGTGGAAAGAAATAAGTATTACTAGTGGGTGATTCATCTGGCTTACTTAGGCACCAGTCTTAGGGTGATGTGATTCATCCTTTAGAAACAGCAATTTCTTTTTATCTTTGATGGTTAGTTAATCACACTCCTTTTTGTCAGATCACCCCTAGCTGTCGTGCGTTTTTGCAGCCTTGAGGCCAGAGTAGTTTAACTTATTTTCACAGAATCACAGAACAGCTGAGCTTGGAAGGGCCTCTGGACATCCATTAGAGCCAAGCAAAGGTGGCAGGAGGACTGTATGAATGAACATCTTAACTGGGAGTAACCATTAAATAAGGTTCCAAGAAATATTGCTTAGTTTGGCTATCTCAGATATTATTAGGTATACAACTTTCTCTTGGAGTTTTTCATCAAAAGCAAGACAATTTGTAGAAACTCAGAAGAAAGTAACCTTGAAAGCTCCTTTGGGTTGTAGATACCCAACCAAATAGTTCAAGCAAATTACTCATAGGACCCAAAGATAAGCTGGGTGCTGAGTCAGTAGTATTTTGATTTATCTAGCTGTGGGCATAATGCAAAGGCGTTTAGACAGCGGGTTTCATCTTACATGGATGACTTTGGTTTCTTTGCCTCTTTTTCCTCCAATCCATCCTGCTTAACCCCTTCTCCTGCCAAATTTTAATCAATGCTTGAATCAGTTAATGATGGCAATACTACTGTCTTTTGCCCTTTTATAATACTAAGGGATTGAAGTTGCATTTGACTTTGACAAAGTAATGGGGTAAAATTAAGATTTGATTACTTTTATGTGAAGCAGAAAACCAAATAATATCATAAACATCAGTTAGTCATTTACAATTAATCGTTGGTCTCCAAAGCTTCCCAGCTCATCAGTCCGTTTTGTAAGGTAACAACTTATGGTTCCCGTCACCCCCAGCCGCCTTCTTCCTTTTGAAAGCCACAGAGTTGTTTCCAGTGAAACGCTGCCCCTTTGCACTTCCCTTTCCACGTTAGTTTGAGCTGATCGAACCTGGTGTTGGCAGGAGGCTGCCCAGCACCTTCTGGCTCCTAGTTTTAGGGTTTTACCAACTCTCTTCCGCTGGTCTGATGCTGCAATGAACTTTCTCGCCTTCCTAAGCCAGCAGGAAACCTAGACAAGAGTAATATTCTGCCAGTTTACCTGTCTGAATTAGTTCACTCTGCCAGTGTTGGCATCAAGGGATGGGAGGAAATAAGTGACCAGAAGGAACTGTGACACCTTTGACTTAGATGATAGGCCGAAGCTGTCAAAACAGCATCCTCAGGTTGTAGTTTGAGATACATCTAAATCACCACTGACTTCCCTGAAGCAATCCCCTTCCTTCTTACTGTGCCCGTGGGCACATTTCTGTGCCCACATTGGCGTGGGTGGATCACAGCAGCCTCGTTTATTATGTGGCTCTGAAAACAATTTAATTGGCACAACTCAGCAGGCATCTCGGAAAGCAAAACGGAATGAAAGGGTGAGAGGCTGATAACTTCTTACAATGGTAAGAAATCCAGCTCTGGCAGTGCTGTTCTCTATTCTAAAAGCATACCAACCATTTCAGTTGAAACTACATACAAATAAAAACTCTAAGATGTGTCTTGCTTGAAAAGCTCAATTTTCCTAAGGATTCAGCTTATGTAAATAAACTTGAGATTGTTACAGCTCCCATGGAGAAAAGGGAGAGGTATGAGAGAACCACTGATACAAGAAGTAGCCGTATGAATGGCCCATGTTTTCCATTGCCCAAGATGGCAATCCTAAGAGCTGTTTCTAGCTCTGAAGGAACCGAATAGCTGTATGACATCAGAAAAGTTATTTCTGTCATTGATTCATATATCTTTAAGTAAGTGTTGAATGAAGATGTCTTTCCCATGCCATGATTTTATTCCATGTAAAAATATTTGTGTATTCAATATATAAAACATTTCAGAATTAGACCACTGTGTTTTTTATGGTTTCATTAAACCATTCCCAAAATATGTATGTTTTGAAGCAGGAATGTCTTCCAGCCGCCCGAAGAATTATTCTTTGTTACATAGAGAAGACATTTTATTACTTATTTTGCTCTGCCCCAAGAGTCAAAGTTAGTTTAGCTTTTGAACAAAGTCCAAAGAAGAAAGTATAGTGCTAACTAAAGGTCATCGTTCTTCCATGTAAAAGCTCTGTTGATAAACCTTCTTGACTAAACCAGCTCAATTTTCTGACAAGTTTAGCTCACAGCTGATATCATATTAATTTAATGACCAGATGTGAGACTTGTTTCATTCTTTTTCCTTCTTTTGATTTAAAGTAATGTATAGTCATTAATATTGGTGCATTAATTATGACAAAGTAATATATGATCTTATGGAATCAGGAAAGCATAAAAACAGATGGCTCACACTAATGCATGAAATGCAGATAAAAAAAGATGTTGTTTTTGAAAGTCAGAGGAATATCCTGACGCTGGGTATTTCTATATCAGCGTAGTGTGCACTGACCTCTTTTGTCTCAGCTGACAAAATGCAATGTTCAGTGATGGTTTATGGAAGCAGAAACAGGGAAAACAGTGTCTACGGAACAGTACAAGAACTAAGTTAGGAGAAGCCTAGGAACAGGAAACACCTGTGAGAAAGTCAGGAAACAGCAAACTCAATCCTCCTCGCTCCTTCACAGGCAAGGAAAAGGTGACAGTTGTTGAAGTTGTAGCTGTCAGTCCTGCAGACTATGAGGCAGCGTGATCTAGTTCAGGTCTAGTTCCACGGGCTGCTGTGTTTTACTGTTACGGATCTCCACAAGTTGCTCATTCATTAGGTTGATGATGAAGCCAAGGAAGGCTCTGATAACTCAGAAATGCAAGTCTTCATTCTTGCTATGTTTTACAAGATCAACAGCTTTTAACATAGCGCAATTTGCAAAACTCCAGCCTGAGATTGCCAGGGTAGCAGGCATAAAAATCATCTTCGTTTGAAAACTGAAGAAACAAGCTCTCACTGTTAAATATAGACTCCAGTAATGGGGTTAGGCTTGTGTATATTATGATCAAAATTCAAATGGCTGCTATGTACACTTAACTGTGATTTTTTGCGTGTGTGTTTGTCAGTGTGGCCTATGTACAGTGGGTGCTACAGGTTAGCATTTGTACAGAATCGGGAAATATGATGAAATTGTGGGATTGTTTGTGCAATATAGATTCAGTGAATCAAATGCGTTGCAGAAATACCAGGCTAACTGTATGTGTACCAAGGTTAGGAAGGTGTATGCAGAGTACCCCTGTCTGGGCTTTCTGCGTGGTCAGGAGTCTAGCCATAACTCTGTGCCTTGCAATCCTTGACAGATGTACAGTACCACTCACGCTGCCTGGACACATTTGCAGTGCGGAAGGATTAAATATATCTGGGGAAACCCAGACATATGTAACTTGTTTCCAGCATCAAGCAGATTTGAAAAACAGGACAGGGCTTGTAGATGAGACTCTTACAGACTTGTCAGCACCACAGATACTATGTTGCAGCCGTAGAGTTGTAGAAGCAATAAGAATATTTCATATACAATACAGCTTGTTCATTTCTGACAGTGAACCTCTCTAGTGCACAGATGGAGAGATTTCTTAGCTGTAAACATGACTGTGAAAAGTAGCATATTTTCCATGCTGCTTGCAAATACGTGCTTTCCAGAGATATTGAGTATTAAAATGGCATGGGGCTCAGTAACGTGAACACTTAGAGAAGGGGATTTTACCACAGTGAACTGTTGCAAAAGCCGTGTTGTTAGTTATGCTCATTCAATAGCCAGAGCACCGAGATCAGCGGATTTGTCATGAAAAGAAGCTACCGGTCAGTTCACAGTGGGGCACGTTCTGTCCTTTCATTGTGGGAGGTTTGGTTTTTTTCCTGAGGATCTAATTGGCGTTTGGTTTTACTTTATGAAAGCATCTGATGTTCCTGGTGAGAAATAATATTTTTTAAATGAGAGGAATACATATGCTACCGGTTTACTAATGGTTTTGGTGTTAATTGGACGATGGGGGGGCGTTGAAGCACATCAAACCCATCACCTTTGTGCGAAACGAAGGGCAGAAAGTTGCCGCTCTCCACTAAAAAGGGGTTTGCTGCCACCTGATGGGTTTGTGAAGTATTTTCCTCCGAAAAGTAAAGCAACGCTTATGAATAGTTCTTAAAATTCTTTTCCTTAATGTATAGATGATCTTGTGAGAGCCTAGCCTGTTCCTAGTCTAAATTTTTTATTTTAATTTTTAATTGCGTATTAATAAAAAAAGAACTGCCATATTTTTTGCCTTATTTAACTGCCTCATTTCACATTTTAAAGGTCAGTCTTCTCAGGACATATTAACACCCCACTCAAATACACATTTTTATATTTTATTAATTGCAGCTTATGTATAGTTTTTGTCTGTTATCTTGTCTATTAATTATTTTGTGGAAATTCTTTTAAGTTCTTAAATTACTACTTAAAAAACCCTATTAACAGTCCACATGACAGACATTTAACTCTCTACATGCTATACTGCTTTACATTGATAGGCTTGCCTGTTGATGGCTGAAGGATTTTCCTTCTATATCTACTGAAGATATGCTGGTCTTACCATGTACTCTGGAGTGCCATACATAGGGAATGCCCTTCTCTCTGGCCAGGGGTCAAGACTATGTAAAACCTTTTTCATCTTAAAAGCAAATACTCGTATTAAATAATAATGGTTTTCCATACATTTTAACGTATAAGTAACTGATCCAGATCAAATCGTAAGTCAGACAAGCTGAGACTTAAAATTACAGACTTTTTAAGTACAAGGGAAGAAAGATCAACTACAAGCAGAATTTGAATTCTTGTATTTCTGTAAGCGTGCTTCCCATCAAAGAAAAAAACCAAAACATGGTATTATTTGGGACAACTATGATGAAGTGTGGATCTGAGTAGGGCAAAGATTTCCTGTTATACAGAAGTTTCTGACCTTAAAAAGTCTTGTGCTGCCTTAGAATAAACCAGAAACTTTACAAATTTCTTGGAGAAAGAGGTTCCAGAATAGTAAATATGCCTTTAGTTAAAAGAATCACCTCATAAGGAAAGGAAAAAAAATCCTTATTCAATAAGTTTTCTCATTTGTTTATGCAAACTGAAACAGCTTCTGAAAAACAGGCCAACTCAGTGTTATCCAAGAGCTCTTTGGTTGTGTCTCTCACCTGGGATGCAAGAAAGCCAGAAAGAAGGGCAGAACTGCTTCTCCGGTATTGCAACTGACACTTTTGCTCTGCCCGTAAATTCCATGGAAGTTGAAATTGGGAACTTACTGACTTTAAATATTGTTTTCATTTCTGCAAAAGAGGATTCTTTAGTGAGTCAGCATTTTCTGTTAGGCTATTTTCCTTGAAAAGTTCTCACTCAGATTTGCTCACAAACAGCTCAGTAGTATTATTGGGCTTTTCTGCAATCAAAAAGAAAATGGGGCAGAATGGGGCAGCAAAAAGTTGAATTGCAGGTAACAATTTTTCACTTCAAAAAATGTCACTTTCACTTTCACTTAAACCTTAATGCCGTACTTTCTCTGACTTGAAATGGCTCAGTAGAGCACATTTCAGAAACATTATGTAGGTGACAATTTTGAGAAAGGAATTGTAAAAGGAATATAAACAATTAAGAAAAGGCAAACATCTGATTTTCCTGTGCTGATAATTCTGGCATGTACGTGTTCCCTCTAGTGGCTGACTGCGGGTTAGGGATGGCTACTGATGGTGCTTGGACCAATGCGCACTGCAGCAGCGATTTCTTCCGCGATATCTTTCAGTACCTAACACCTTACTCCCTGCGTGGGCTCCCCACTGAAGCCAGAACGCTAAGCCTTTTCACTCAGCGTTTTTCCTGTCTTCTTCATTGCCACTGTTGAGGACAGGGCTGTTAGGGAGCAGTGGAGGTTGCTGTCTCTAGGGCAAAGCTGCCAAACTCTCACTGAGTAAGGCCCATATTAAATACACTCAGAGAGATGAAAGAAGCATGAACCTCACGCTAGTTCTTCTATCTAATGCTCTTCCATGTCTTTACCTGGCTACTCATTTAAAAGAAGGTGCAGTGGGGTGGGTGGTTTGTCTGCAGCTATACTTCAGTTGTATTAATTGCAGGAATCAGTTTGTTTTTTTTTTCAGGGAATTTAAAAGTATGTATGTCATATGATAAGCCTCATGAATAAAATTGCAAGCCAGAATAGGACAACATGTATAGCTCTCACTCCAGCAATCTCTCCTTTTGACTTTAAAGAAATAATTATTGTTCCTGTTCTAGCATGACATGTAGTTATTTACCACAAAGAAAAAACTTTTTATTTGCGACATAGTTTATCATGTCATTAAACATTTCCTTGTTAATACGTGACCAAAGATAGAATTGCCTGAGCACAAAATTACTAATTCTTCCCTTATAGCTTGGTTCCTTCTTCTCCTAGATTTGGATAAAAATGTGCGTTCAGATAGCAGGCAATCAATGGAGAGTACGTAGACATCTTTTTTAAGAAGAGGTACATATGGGGCATATATAATCAAGGGAACCTATATGGGATATCAAACTTAGAATTTCATTGCTGAAATTAGGTTTTCATCTTTGAAGGAAAAAAGTAGGACAACTAGTTTGCCTAAGGCAAGCATATAATGTGTGGACTGGTAGGTACTACTGGCCGTGCCCAGCTATCGCAGGTTATATTCCTGCCTCTCTTTATTCCCTAGCTGGAGAATCACTAGGAAGTGCTGGGGCAGTGCCCCCCTCCCCGCCCCCGGGTTCCCTCTGCCTGGCTCTCTGCTGAGGACACAGCCTGTGGCGGTACCCAGCCTGCAATATCTGTGGTGAGTTTCTGTGTTGCTACAGATATTTTGAGAGGGACAGAGGCCATCAATACCCTGGTCGTCTCCTTGTCTTGGTAATCATATTCTTTTTCTTTTCTTTATTTCCATCTTCCTATTTGCTGTCATTATCATGCATTTGATTTAGCTTTTAAACATACATGAATCTCTCTCTCCATAGATTGCTAATGAAATCAGTGTCAAAAAATGTTACATCACCTATGTTGGTTCGCTATATTGAGGACTGTCAGTTGAGGCTATATGTCTAGAGTTTTCTTTCTTCTTAAGTTTAAGAAACACTATTTTCTAGAATAAGGACTCTTCCAGGTTGACGGGGACATGTGGTCCCACTGAGTGGTGGATAGGAAGCTCAGACACTCCATCCTACTGAACATGCCACTCCACTGTAAAGGTCTGCAGCAAATTTTTGTAATCCTTAGTGCTTTACAGTAGTTATCTACAAATATAGATCCAGAACAAAGAATTTTACGACCATGTAGTGATTTTGATTTAATTTTGATATAAACCTGTACATTTAGAAGTCGTTTTTGGTATGATCAGATGACACAATGACTCAGCAGTTAAACTCCAGCATCTGCTGCAACAGCACCTCCTGGGAGTTTCTAACAAGAACTAGGTTGTTATCGGTTTATAAATTAGTCATATTGAATAAAAGGGAAGTAGCCAGTAAGTAGAGTAGGGAAACATAGAAAAACTTCCTATAACAAAATAGATAATAACAAAAATGCCAGTAATATTTCCTTTTTCCTACTTCGGCATGACTGTCGACACAATCAAAAATTCTGGAGAAAGAGACAAAGTGGTCAGAAGCTTTGGCTCTTAGAAGATGCTCTAGAATGGCCCATCACAGAAGACTTTATGTAATATTACAGGCTAGAAGGTCTGGTTCATCTCTAAAGGCTTAGAAGACTTTGCTGCTGATGCTGAATGAGGGACTGGACACAAAGAATGGATATATTCATTGCAAAGAAGACATTTTTTAAGCACTATTAACAGTGACTTGTCAGTTTCTGCCATTTGCTGTTACTACTCTTCAGCTTCCCAGGATAGCTGTTATGGTATGAGGATTTACTTTGCAGTCAGGTTAAACTATGGAAAAGGGAGATTTTTTTTTTTTTTGGGGCGGGGGGGGATATGGTCCATTAAAGTTCCTTCACAGGAGTGTGCAAACCAAATGGCCTGTTGAGGAGCAGCATTTGTATGCGTGGGAGGGGAGCAGGGTATCTAGTCAGGGAATTTCAGGTGAAGCAATATAATGAAACCGTGGGAGTATAGAGAAGGGTAGCGTGGGTGGAAATCAACTAAAATACCATCCTGAGGGTCGATAACCCACATTTGATCAGATTTTGTTATGTCTAACATTAAGATGGGAATGTGGCCTTCAGTGTGCTCTCAGCAGGGGTGGGAGGAACCCAGGTGGTTCCCGTACACTCGTGGGGTACCAGCCTGGCTCCTCAGTGGCCAGCGGAATGGCTGCGGTTTTGGCCTGACTGACAGGCCAAACTTTGTGAAACCTTTGTAAACTGTCAGTATGTATATTGGTCACTTGCATTTTAATGGCAAAACTCAGAAATAGCAAGCAAACTGGCTTTAGTAAAGAATTTAGAAAGCAAATGTGAGGAGAGAGTTGCTAATCTTTGTGGTTATGTACTCTTGGCCTTCGGATTTGGAAGTTGCTTGTAGGTGTTAGGAATGTCGAAACCTAAATGTTGATCCCTATTTAGGGGAAGAGTAGGAGCACTTGAGCAGAGGATTTCCTGGACAGATATGGCACTTCTTACCAGCATGCACTAAGAAGCTCAGAAGTTATAAAGCCAGAGGTTCTGAAGAGCACTGAATTACCTGCAGATGGTAGGCTCCTACACCTACATATCCAGAAAGTTTCTAATGTGGTGACATATTTCACAGATACGAATTAGCCCTGATCATACTACATCTGATGTTTCTAAGAAGCCCGTGTACTTCAGAAATATCCAGAGTTGACTGCATTTTGAATACATTGAAGTGCATCTTAAAATCTAAAAAAAGTCAAAAAAAGTCCTGACAATTTTGCCTGGAAAAAAAATTCGTATGGAAAAAGAGAACATGCCCAAGGCAAAACAATATGCATGACAACTTTGGAGAAGACTGCCTCAAACTCAGAAAAATGGTTTGTACATCTCCATGAAGTGAACAGTACTTTTTCCATTCAGAGGTGCCATTTTTGTGTACAGTAAATGCAACATTAATGAAGAAATGAGATTTGACATAAAGAGTTTATTTCCTGAAAGCTCCTAAATTGGTCAGAAAAACATCTAAAACTCATATAGACAAATAATACATTTCAACACCAAATGCAAGAGAAGAAAAATTGGATTCAGAGCCATTTTCAGAGCAGGGAATATGTTTTGTATCCTGAGTGTTAATAATGAAATGCCACATGCTATTTTCTGAATCTAACCATCACAATGCTTGTTAAGTACACTCACAATTTTGCTGAAAAATCTATAAAATATTATAGTCTGCAAAATGTAACACAAATTGTGTATTGATTTGCTGGAACACTAAAAGTGAATAAGGAGAGAAATTGTACCCATAATTTAAGATAATGTTAAAATATTTACGTATATTAGTTTTTTTCTAAATGCAGTTGACCTTATAAGGAAATAGTCATCAGTTGTACTCTTTTTTGTTTAGCTTTTGGAATTGCATAGTATTGTTATTCATTTGACTAAACATGTGTATTTGATTTTTTATCATATGCAGTGTTGGACACTTGCTAAAAGATACTGTGCTATTTTTCACGGCCTCTTTATAGAACTGTGTTAGAGGAACAGCATTTTAGAAATACCTGTTGTTTCTAATTTTAAAGTAATATCCTGAAATTTCTCTGAGAGGCTGACAGTAGTCAAAATAGTTATGGTTTTACATTAGTCACAGCTTAACATTTCTGTTTAATAAATGGGAAATGAGTTTTCTGTGAAAAAGAGGAAGCGACTTTGGTTTATATAGCATGACCTTGTCTAAGGGGAGACACAGTCGCTCATTTAGAACTGAAGGAGAACATGTTCTGTGTCTGAAAAGCCAATACAGAAAATACATACAGCAAATCATGTGCCTGCAGCATTACTGAAGGTAACATTTTTCAGAATATTTCTTCAGGAAATAGAAACAAAGCAGCAGATACTACTGATTGAAATATATTACTTATTTTAAAACAATCGAAAGACATAACTTCACTGCAGCAAGCTGTGAGAACTAAAATATTTTTAATTATGTGTTTGTATTACAGTGATGCCCAGAGATGTTCTGAACAGGTTGGGGGTCATTGTATTGGACAAACAGGAAAACACATTTCATTGCCATAAAATGCTTTGTATCGTAGTTTAAAGGGCTAACAAAATGAAAAAACTAACGTGTTAAGGGAAAGAGTGACACTAATACCAGTGTGTTTATCTGTTTTAAGAAGATGCTGTGGAGTTCATTATGAAGTGTAAAATTTTGCATGTGATATACTGGGTACATTGACGTTATTACACGGCTATTGTAGTGTTTCACAAGGTCAGCGCTAAGAGGTTTAGACACAGGTCTGGTGTTCTTGGCTGGATTATATTCTTCGATGTATGCTGCTAAAAATCACTGTTGCAGCCGTGTGTGCAAGTGCGGTGCTCGTTGGCTGTTAGTGCTGGCTGATGCCCTGGCCTGGGTCAGCTTCTTGTCTGCGCTCCGGCTGTGCATCCCTGGCAGTGCTGGGGGAGGGCGAAGGGCAGAGCGACAGGGCAGGGAGCCGTGGCTGTCCCTCTCCTGCCGGCTGGTCATCCCGCAGCTGGGTCAAGGCTGATGGCTTGGTCCTGTTCAAGCTCTGGTGCCCTCCTCGGGGCCGCGCTTCTCCAGTCGAGCTTTTCTGGAGGAAAGATTTCCAGCATGTAAAACCCAATGTGTGGAGGCGAAAGAATAGTTTACCGGCCTTGATCCTTCTTCTCTTGGCTTTTTGTTGTGCTTTTGATGAAAGACAGAGCAGCAAATCTGGTGTGGGATTTTGAAAGATGTAGAATCTGGTGTAACTTAATGATTTCACACTCAATTAGGCTCTCGCACACTGACTTCCTCTCACCTCTCGATTGCAAGAAGTAGGTATAAATGGCATTGGACATAAAGTTGCATCATGGTTGCTGGTTTTGGTCAGAAGTTTTAGAATGGCACAGTGACAGATCCAGAACTTTATTTTCTGATTGGAATAGCTGGCCTGGGTGCAAGGTAGTAGGAAAGTAATCTCCTCTCTGACAGACTGTCAAAAGTTTCTCAAGCCACGAAAAAGGAAGCTAGGTGAAAAAGAGAGAAAAAAATAAAATGGCAGTGTGTTCTTTAAAATCTCTGACACTGAGGAGGTAACCAGGTCCTGATTTTTCCATCTCTTCTTTGGTCAATTTATATTTAAAGCCTGTTATTAAAAAAAAAAAAAAAAAGAAGAAAAAAAACCCCTGATGTTTTATTGGCATTCAGATTCTGCAAATTTGATGAAGGCAAGAAGCCTGTTCATGTGCTACTGCCCCCAAAGTGTCTGTAGAACTGGATGTCATATAAAAATAGGTGTGTTCAGCAATTTATCACAAAGTGCTACAATCACTCTCAAAAATCCAAGATGTTTTTCTTTCCTAATAGCGGTCACTTCCCTCATATTTTCCAAAGCGCTTAGAACATTTTTTTCAATTAATAGTCCTAATTAATAGAAAAAATCTTGCCTTCTCAATTCATCTGCAGACCATTATCTTTTCATGATATACCTAAGGTTCAAAGTAACCATTTTATTATTTTACTCTGTTAAAAATACATCAGTGATTGTTTCGGTCCATTTATCCTTGAAAGAAAATTTCTTTCAAAATAAACCCACAAAAATGGAAGCATGTGTTTATATTTGCTTACATTTTAAAAGAACAATAAAGGAATATTAAAAAACAATACAATTTTAGAATATGTTTATCCATATTGCATGAGTGCTACCACTGACATAAGTGGAGCTACTCAAGAAGTTAAGCACTATTAAGCATGAGGAAAGACTTCAAAATCATGCCCTGAATGTATGGAAAATACGCAGTGTCTATAATTGCTCAGTTTCTGGTAATGGCTCTGTGTACATGGAACAATGGGTGCTTAGTTATTTTATTATAGTTTTTAGCAGCACAGGATGACAATGCTGAAATCTCCCACATCTATATTTGGACCATACTTCCTTCTTTTAAATGTCACTATGTATTTTTAGATATAAAGAAAGGGGGATCTATATTCTTTCAACATATTGCAAAACATGTGATGTTTAAACAGGAGACGATGCATGCCCTTTTTTAATTGATCTTAAATGCTTCTCCACCAGTTCCTTCTGTGGAAATGAGTCTTGGAGTCTACAATGAGGACTTGGCCTCCATAAAGGAATTGTCTGTCTTGCATCCAAGGGCTTGGCCTTCCCACGAGGGAAGGAGGAGGGAGATGGGAGGAGAAGGAGGAGAGGAGGGAGGGAGGAGATGCCCCTAAATGTGTACGCCATGGCTCCAGAGGCGCAGCCTACGCTGAGGTTGTGCTGCCTGCACTGGTTTTGCGCGTGTGCACATTGTGTAAGCACTGAGTCCAGTGTCACCCAACTTGTCGTGTAGATTGAGTACCTGGAACTGCGTAGGCACATATAGGCAATATATAGGTGTACATGCTCAGAATACATACACACATCTACGTATGTGTATACAATGTAGGATGCCTAGCTCCCTATGACTTTGAAAGTAGCTTTGGGTAGAAAGTACCATGAATACCCTTTTTCTCTCCTCTGCTTACTCTCAATGATCAGGAGCTTTCTCCTCATGGCCTAAAAAGGAAGGCGGGCTATGCATTTACGCGAAAAAACCTGTCCTCTTAGTAGGAGAAGAGGTTACGGTAGGACTGGATGCTAAACAGCTAATTTAAAAATAAAATTTGCAGTAGCTTTAAGAAGCTCTTCTAATTTCATGTATTATTTGAATTCCAAAATGGTGTTTTTCCCTTGCTATTATTGTTTGGACTAATTTCTTGTATCTTGGCCATGTTTTTATCAGTAGCTTTTTCCATAAGATTGTCTCTATGTCATGGCCAAATGACTCACTATAGTTTCAGGATCTTTGTGACCCTTTTCCCTCTAACTTCTGCTGTCTAACACAGAAAGTTCCTCTGTTTGCCTTACTTATCTGAGAATATATACAAAAATAAGATGCCATGTTCTTAATAAGACTAAGGCTGTTGGGTGATAAGGTAATAAAAAGACAAGGTAGAAAAGTGAAAGACATGAAGAGTAACAATAGCTAGAAGAAAAAAGTGTTTATTAAATGCAAAGCTGCTGACTTACACAATAAAATAATATCACAATAAACTATGAATGTATACACAAAACAGGTTTATCTTATATGTTGTAGATTTTAATGTTACCGTTTTGCTTTGGTTTCATTTTACACTCAGTTTTCATAAATATAGATATGAATAATTTCCTTATATAAAACATTTAGTGTGGCACTTGCATGTCATTCTCCTTTCTGATGGAATACAAGTTTTTCTTTATTCTCTATGTTTTTATATATTTTGTTGAATCATTCTCAAAATTCTCAGAGACTCTGTTCGCTAGGTCCTGAGCATGATGCATGTGCCTCCTACCCAATGTGGAAATTGATGGTGATTTTTCAATGCTGTGAATGCTCTAACCCCAATAGAATAACTGTTTACTGATCAGATACCACTCTCTTGTTAGTAACTGAGAAATCATGCATGCCAGTTTTGTTTTATCACTAGAGCTAAGGGCAATGTCTATGTTCACGCTAACATGGCTTTTTTTCAGTCTGCCACTTTCACATCATTCTGCCATTTTAGAAATCACTATCTTGTTCTTGCCTAAATACTCCCATTGGCTTTTTTGAAATTAGTATGCCCATAGTTAAGTTTCTAAGTTTGGAAATGCCCCATTGTTTTCTCTAGCTTGACTATCTGGCCTTTTTTTCCTTCTTACCGCATTATTTCTGTTGCCATCCAACATACTGATTTATAGTTATTTATTTTTTTCCCCTTCTTCTGAACAGTCCTACTGAAAATAAGAGAGGTCTCAACTACTGGCTTTTCAGAAATGACTCAGTTTTCTCCCCTCCTAAATACATCTGGTTTACTGCTATGATTTTTTCTGTCTCCTCAAGTTTCTCACCTGCTTGTGACACAGAATCAGACACAGGTGTCAAGGGTGGCTTTTTGTCACTTTTTCAGTGTCCTGGTTCTGGCCTATTCATTGGAGGCTATTTTTGTAACTGCAGATACCATAGTAGTGCTCCTTCATTTTTTGCTTTTCCCATTCTGACTAAGTTTTAGGGAAAAGGGTAAAGACAATATCCTGGCTCAAAAGTATGTAAGGAATCCCCTGATGAAGGGAGAAACCTCTGTTGGAATGGCTGAGCCCACTTAATGTCTCCTGAAACGGGTCTGAGGATATGAGCTCATGTTGGCAAAATTTCATTTTCAGAGTGTTATGTTGACAAAAAGTGAAACTAGAGTGAAAGCACTGGTCGAAGACATTTGAGGTATAAAGCCTCTGGGGTAAAAAGTTGTGTATATTATTTTTCATGTGTGGGCACTTGAACATCATGTGAGTGAGAGTGACTCAGAGCTGTCTTGAATTTCCTCAATTGAATAAAATACCACCACATTTACCAGTAATAGGTGCCAGCCCTTTTTGGTAAACTTAGCTTATTTATTCTATGTTGTGGCATGTGTTAATATAAATCCTTGTTAGACAGCAAGTGTCATTAATAGATGAATAATATTGTTTGGAGGTCTGCAGGCCCTGGTAATTAGGATAGTTGAGATTAAAAGAAAATAGTCACTGTGTTAAAACCACGATGTGCAGCTTCTAAAAAACACTTACCGTTTCTAATAGTGAGACACATTTGTCTAATAAAATTAAATAGCCAGGAGAATTTTCATGTTATAAAGTTTATAAACATATCTATACTACTATGTAACATATATAATATTTTTGTATATGCATATACTTTAACATATAAGATAAATATGACAAATATAAAAATAAAGTAAAAGTAAGTGATTTCTGATTTAACAAATAGTAGTAAACAGGTAATAGTGAAAACTGAGTTTGTGCTAAGGCCTACACATGCTGCTACTGAGAAGTGTCTGGTTTTCTGTGAAGGAATTTCTACCACTGGAGCTTTTAAAAATCATATTATATGAACATGTACCGGGAATGACATGGGTACTGTTTATCACACAGTAGATCTGGGGAACAGATGAGGTGATTTCCTGATGACCCTTCAAGTTGTTTTTTTCCATGATTTTGTGTAGGAGGCTCTAATGTTGTTTCTTGACTTATGTTGAAGTGTTGGGAAATGAATTAGTCTGAAGAGCTTGAGGAAAAAATAAAAAAATGACTGTATAAGCAAGACAAACAGAAAAGGTCAGATGAATGTATAAAGAAAGCAAGATTTAAAGGCTGCTTACATGGACTTTAAGCAGATTTTTCAACTGTGAACTTTTCATGTTTCTTCCTACTAATCTGCCATCCTGTTTAGGATCTAACAGCAGAAAATCTGGCAGCAATCATGTGCATGTGCTCCTCAGTGCATGCTTGGAAAAAATTTGGCAGAGTAAAACTCGTTGCTAAAGAACGGATGTAGTGCATGTGAATTCCCTCACTTCCTGCCACTTGCTAGGAAGGTTACTCACTTGGGTGCTCTGAGCATCCTACCAGACTCAGTTCCGCTGTTTTGCTCTAAGCATCACTATTCCCATACATTAATAACTCATAGATCAAGTTATAGGTGATCACTAAATTGGCTTTAATATGTATGGATTCTAAGGATTCAAATCAGGAGGTGCTTTATTGTTCTTTTTAGTTCATTTTCCTTTCTCCAGCTTTTTGTGGTTCAAGTGTGATGGCATTCCTCAAAACAGAGGGTACCCTGTCAGTGAAATGGCAATACCAGTCTCCTTTAAGTGGTGCTTTTTGAAGCCCCTCCCTGTCTCAAATTTATTTAGGCATCTATGCTTACTCCCAGCAGATTTCTCAAGTACAGTTTGTTATAGCAGAAGTACCGTCTTTCATTCATAAGGACAAACAGGCCTATCTCTTTGCATCAATATTCACACTTTGCATAAGCCCCTTAGAAGATTTCAATTTTTAATGCTTTTAATTAGCATTTATGAAAACCTGTGGTTTCACATGATATAAAGCGACAGATTAAATTTGTTAAGTGGATAATAATAAAATGTGAGTTGATTTGTTTCACTGGAGTTTAAAAGGCTTTTGCTCAACGGGGCCTCCATGTTAATTCATTAAGCATGCTTTAGACCTTATGGAGATTTTTTTTGGATTTAATTAACACAGATCAAACTCCCAGGAGATTTCATGTTCTCCACAACTGTGCATGATAGAGACAGTAATTTAAAACTTATTTATAGGTCTTTGTGTTCATTTACTTGAAAAAGGGATTAAAAAAACTCTATGAAATCATTCTAATACAGCAGAAGCTACTGCAGTTCTTTAGAGTAGGAGCCAAATGCATTTATAAATGATAGAAGGGCAGTGGCTAGGGCCAGGCTTCAGAAATCTGGTTTGTTTTCCTGGCTGCAACAGTGGCACCTGGTCCCTGCTACCCAAGTCAGTCGTACATTTTCTCCACTGATGTTTTAATCCGTGATGCATAAACAGGCCCTTGAGTAGGGTCCCAAGACCTTGACCCCTCCCTCTCATGGTGTTCATCAGTGGGCTATGAGATCAAACGACCCATTACTTGCTCTCTGTACCAGGAACTCCTGGCTGAGCTGTGGCCTAGTTTTAAGACATGGGATGAAAAACTGTAGTGTGGTTAGGGCAATTTCCTGGGAAGTTGTGGGTTGTAGGTTTCAGCCTCAGCAGACTGAGGAGATCCCCAAAAGCTTGGTTTCACAGTTCTTGGAGCACTGTAATAATTTCTTAATATAAGAAATCACTGCTAGAGCCTTCTTCGTGCTTCTCAGTGTGACTACTGTCATTTTTCATTGAAGTCAGTGATTTCTAAGCACATTAGATGTAGTCTGAGAATGCCTCACAGATGTGTTCTTTCCTATCTGATCCAATTTTGGCTGGACTGTGGTATCCAGCTTCTACATGTAAGGTATTTCTCAGGATGATCTGAATTAGGATCAAAGAGGAAAAAAAAAAAATCAGTTGCCTGCAAAAAGTAATGAGAAGTGGAGGGAGAGATGCAGAGAGAGAGGGGTAATCATTGAGGAATACAATGGCAAAGAACATGATAAATACTCCAGAACAAGATTCCATAAATCATATGAGAACCATGGAAGGAGATCTCAAACAGGTGTGCAGTGTCCTCTTGTTCTGTGCCTGAAATTCTCCTTTTATCACATGTACCATCAGGCTTCTTCACTGAATAAAACAGGGTCTTGAGAGAAAAAATAACAGCAAGTGATCTTGTAATTAAATACTATATCCTGTCACATACACAAAGGGTAGAAGAACAGCAATTGCATACCCTAATTGGCATGCAGCATTTAAGTTGTTCTGCCAAGCCAGGGACCAGGCTGAATCTTAGTGGAAACAGGTTGGAACAGAATGAAACTCTGCCGTACTCAGTAAGTGCCATGATATCATGCTTTAAAGTCCTTTAAAGAGATGTGATTCATTTTAGGATTCAGACACCTGTGTGTCTACCTGTGAGCTAGCTGTCTAAACTCCCTTAAACTCAAGAGAGTTTCAGGGTTGGTTAAGACCAGGGAGATCTGGTCAACACGGTCAGAGCTGCCTGGAGAGTGATTCAACTGACCAGCTACTCCAAGGTGAACTGAGTTGCTCTTTGATTGCTGCCTTGATATCCACTGACTGTAATGGAAGCTTAGATACCTAACACAGTGAGGATTTCTACATATAGGCACCCAAACTGATGTCTCTTAATCTTGAGCTGAACCTCAGCTGGAGAGAGTCTCCTTGATATAGACAGTTTTTGAACAGTCACTACCTGAAGTACTTCTGTAGCAGCGTGTTTTAATCTATATGGTCTGCTGTAAAAGTAGATGAATGCTGGTTTTTTACATTTTATTTTATGATTGTAATGCTGGCTACTTTATACTCTTCAGAGGTCAGCAGAGATTTTCCAGTAGTGAGTAGGATTCTGTGTGTGATAAAAGGCTTGAAGATGAGTATTTTACTATTCCACTCTCCCAGCAATTCTCTGAGAGGTGCTGATGTTATGTGATAGTAATCAGGCAGATCTGTATTTTGGTGCTGAGACATAAGGTTGCTGTTATTCTGTGTTCCCATTCTTTGATAGTTAGGAAAACCTGAAGCTCTATCTCCTTTGCTGGTTTAGTCAACAACAAATAGAAACTGTGTGGGCTTGTGTTGGAGGGCTGCTGCTCCCTCAGCTAAAATGTCAGCATCGTCCTTTACTCTTCGCTGGGTAAAGAACTGGCTGGACGGCCGGGCCCAAAGAGTGGTGGTGAATGGAGTTTACTCTGGTTGGCGGCCGGTCACAAGCGGTGTTCCCCAGGGCTCGGTGTTGGGGCCAGTTCTGTTTAACATCTTTATCAATGATCTGGACGAGGGGATCGAGTGTACTCTCAGTAAGTTTGCAGACGACACCAAGTTGTGTGGGAGTGTTGATCTGCTGGAGGGTAGGCAGGCTCTGCAGAGGGACCTGGACAGGCTGGATCGATGGGCTGGGGTGAATTGTATGAGGTTTAACAAGGCCAAGTGCAAGGTCCTGCACTTGGGTCACAGCAACCCCATGCAACGCTACAGGCTTGGGGAGGAGTGGCTGGAAAGCTGCCTGGCAGAGAAGGACCTGGGGGTGTTGGCTGACATCCGCCTGAATATGAGCCAGCAGTGTGCCCAGGCGGCCAAGAAAGCCAATGGCATCCTGGCTTGTATCAAAAATAGCGTGGCCAGCAGGACTAGGGAAGTGATTGTGCCCCTGTACTCGGCACTGGTGAGGCCGTACCTCGAACACTGTGTTCAGTTTTGGGCCCCCCACTACAAGAGAGATATTGAGGTGCTGGAACGTGTCCAGAGAAGGGCAACGAAGGTGGTGAAGGGTCTGGAGCAGAAGTCTTATGAGGAGCGGCTGAGGGAGCTGGGGTTGTTTAGCCTGGAGAAAAGGAGGCTGAGGGGAGACCTTATTGCTCTCTTCAACTACCTGAAAGGAGGTTGTAGAGAGGTGGGGGTCGGTCTCTTCTCCCAGGTAACAAGTGATAGGACAAGAGGAAATGGCCTCAAGTTGCGCCAGGGGAGGTTTAGACTGGATATTAGGAAATTTTTCTTCACTGAAAGGGTTATCAAGCACTGGAACAGGCTGCCCAGGGAAGTGGTTGAGTCGCCATCCCTGGAGGTATTTAAAGGACGTTTGGATGAGGTGCTTAGAGACATGGTGTAGTGGTGGTCTTGGCAGTGTTAGGTTTATGGTTGGACTCGATGATCTTAAAGGTCTTTTCCAACCTATATGATCGTGTGATTCTGTGATTCTGTCCTTCCCAAGTTTGATTTTATACATCTCTCAAGTTAGTTTTAAGTTATTATTATTACAATTCTTCTTATTATTCTATTCTATTGCACTTTGCAGATTTTAGCAGTATTCTTGTGGGATTTTTTTGTGTTGTATTCCTTAAAATGTGCAATTACAATCCTAAAGGATCATAAAGATTTTCTCTGCCCAGTGCTATGCCTTTCAAAAAAGCATTTATTTTGTCTTTGAGGACTGCTCTTAGGGACTCCCAGAGGATTACTGGCAATTCCTCTTCACTGCTATTAATTCTTGGGGATATTTTAATCTCCATCAAAAAAAGAAAAAAAAAGGTGTAAAACGAGCATCTTCTAAAGGTGCGCTCCTAGATTGTAATGATTTAATACAGGGTCTGAAACCTGCCTGAGGTCTAGCAGAACATCCAAATAGTTTGGCAGCTTTTATGTTAGAAAAGAGAATTACATTCAGAAGGAACTCCTAGCACGGTAACTAACAGAGCTGTTAAAATTGAACTTTTAAGGGAAATTTAATTTTTTAAAGCTAAACCAATTTAAATTAATATTTTATCCAGAAATTAAAATTCAGAATGCTTCAGCTTTCCTAATACTTAAACACATACTTAAGAGTGAGAGTGCAAGTAACACAATAACTTTACTAACTCTATTCGGGACAACTGATGACGAATCTTCCTGAATCTGGGCTTATTATTTCTATGATAGGAACACGGTCTATTCTGGAAGAAGTATTACATTTGACAGGAGAAAGAGTGTTGGTTCAGACCATCTATCAGGTTGTGCTAATAACAGCTTTTCTGAACACTTTATTAAAATCTTAGGCACAGCAAGTTTTTTTGAGTTTTATAGTTCAAGAACGTAAGAGCTATAAAACATAAAAAGATATGATAAAACTGTAGAGTTCAGAGGGAAAATCACCCAATCCCATCTGAACTCTGTGTCATAATACACTTTAATGCCTCATAATATCATGAAAGTATACTGTTTTTAACCACAAGAGCAGTAAAGATTCTACAAACTAGTCTTGCGTAGTTAGAAGGCTTTATTATAATATACAATTTATGAATATAGTTGGGAATTTTCAAAACACCCTCTATAAGAGTGTTTATACAGAACAAACCACAACTTTTTATTACAAAAAAAGACATATAACAAAATATTTACTGTCTTCTTTGCATTTCCATATTCATATTTTTATCTCAATTGTTTATGCGGTTTAAAGATGGGAAATTAAAAAATCACTAAGGGTGAATGATATTTCCAACTGCGTCTATAGAAGAAAAAAATTATTCTGGTTCAGCAAATTGTAAGGAAAGACCACCTGCTCTATTTCCTGAGGTCTGGATCCGGTAAAACATTCTATGAGTCTCCTACAGGAAAGGGTTAGTACATCTTAGGCCTGTATGCAAGTAGGTGTCACATATGCATACGAAATAGTATTCAAGTTGGTGGTTCCTCATACAAGATCCTGGAGCTATATAGGTATGTCAATCTGTGCATAACTTTAAACTCATTATAGTGTTAGATATTTGGCCTGTGCATGGAGTCTTGAGTTATGGTAATTTGGATGTTCTTTTTCAGAGTGCAACTTAACTTAGTGTTTTCTTGGTTTCTAATTTGTAACTTTTGAGCAGTGAAGTGGTGAGATGGTGAAGGTTCTTGGAAGTAATGTATCCCCTTTTTCCAAACATCCCATATTTTGCACAGGCACAGACGTGGTAGACAACACTAACCTTTTCCAGGAGAGAAGACTGTGTAGTGTTTCCAGTCCTTTTTTGGCTCAGTGGATCAACTGCTTAGCAAGCCTTATAAATCATGACATGACTCCTTCCTTTTGAGGCTCCTTGAGAAGCCTCTGCAATTTCCAAAAATACTAGAGAGTGGAGGGGCAGAGCAGCTACTTAGGGGGAAGCTTTTGGTAAGCGGGACTGAAAGTCATCCCGTCTAATTTTCATCAAAGAAATATTAAGCTTTCAGTCTAAACTTGTTGTCTAGACTTCCTCTAGAGAGAGAGAGAGAAGGGAAGAGGTAGAAAAACTCCTCCCAAGGTGAGTAATTTTATCCTCTGAAGTTTTAAAACAGAGATGAAATGAATAATTTTCTATGTCTCCATTAAGGAGACTAGATGGCGAGCTTAGACTACACATGAACTTTCAGCAAGATGAATGTAGTCTGGAAAAAGATGAGAAGGATAAATAAGGCAGAGCTCAGTTCTCTAGAAGAGTGGGCTTATGTAGTCAATGAACTTTCCGTACTTTATGGCATCAGGACACTTGAGGCACAGAGAAAGCATATGGTTTTCTAATAGGGACAGGACGAAGCAGAGAAGTCGGGGATGGGGAGGGAAAAATTTGTAAGTGCAGCATATGACAAAAAGAAAAGCTGAGGTTTTTAACCTTGTCCACCAGACAAACTCTATGGGGTATCAAAGGGGAGTTCCAGCCCAGAGGAACCTCAGAGGACCTTAGACAGCCTGCAGACAGGAAAGAGTAGAAGAAAACAGATGATCTGATATATTTGGCGATATTTCCCCTGCTTGAAGTCTTGCAGAAGGGGAACCCCCAGAGAGCTTTAGTCAGCCCACCACGTGAACTTCAGGGAGGAAATGTTCTCCTTTTACATTGTCAAACATTGCTTGTGAGCAAGTTACATTTTGAGCACTCTGAACGCTATTTCTGCCACAAAAAAGTCAGAGAAATTTTGCACTGTATCAATTCACGTACTCTGTCCTAGTTCTGGAGAAAATCCAGCCAATCACAGACCCCCTCAGCTCTCAGTTTTGGAGGTATTGGGATGCTTTTGAGAATTTTAGGGTGCAGAGGAGGTAAAAGTAAACTTCTGCATATTATTCAGGGAAACCTTAATTCTGTGGTGACTTACCTCACTCTGTGAGAGTTTGTTAGTCATTGTAAGATGCAATGAGCATGCAGAATGTATAAAAAAGATTAGTTCCTAGAAGCTGATACGCTCTCATAGACTCTCACAGAGTTAGAAAGGTTGAGCATTATCTCTGTTTTGCAGACGGGGATGCTCAGACAGGCAGCTCTTCAGGGACTTGAAGGTGACACAGCAAGCCAGCAGTAAAACTGCGCTGTAAGCCCTTGTGACTTTTGGCCTGATGCCCTACCCACTTATTGCAATTTGTTTGGCTTAATTTGCCTGAGGTCTAAGTGAAGAAGACCCAAACTAGTTCTACTTCACATAGACCTTTCACAAGGTGCTGCCTCCAGCTAGTTGTATGTAGAAGAGGATACACACTGCTCCAGCCGGCTGACTTAAAAAAGGATTAAAAAAAAAAAAAAAAAGGCAGCATGGATCTCATCTGGCCTATGTTTAGCCAGGATGGCTACTTATTTTTAAGATATTTGTGATATTGATGTTCTTCTGTTTCATTTCTCTGCCTAAGCAAGAGGCAACTGGGGCTGCATGTTGCTGTGGGTGGGAGAGAGACAGGGCGAGCAGAGCAGAAGCCACTCTGCTCTCGCTGTCCTTGTGTCATCTTGCCACTCTTGTCTCCCCCGTGCTGGCTGCCCCATGCCGGCACAGCCTCCCCCGGCTGCTGTCCCCAGCCCAGCAAGGGGACCGGAGCCTGGCCCACCCCATGGCAGCGGCACAGAGGGCACCACAGCCCCCAGGCGCCCAGTGCGGCCCTCAGTGTAGGCGGGCGTCCGGCAGCACGGCCGCTCCTCCCCAGGGCCGCTGCCGCCCCTCAGGCTGCTCGCCACATGGCTGGAGGCGGCAGGCACAGACCGCCCTGGGTGCCCGGGTGGCCCCTGGGGAAAAGGCTTCTGGCGAAGTGGGGTTTTGCTCCCCACACCACCCTCAAGGTGGGGGCAAGGGCAGGCGGCGGAGCCGGAGCCTCCCCAGGCCCGGCCCAGGCCGGCCGCACAATGGCGGCCCTGCCTCAGTGCCAGGGCAGCTCTGAGCGGTCCCCAAGACACTGGAAACATCCCAGCCCCTAGGCCTCAGCTGTGCCTGGCCCACGGGCAACCCAGCGGCCGAGTGACAGGGCTACATAAGTGGGAAGGTGTGGAAAAGTTTTAAGACTGTGAAAATTCAGGCTGTACCAAGCCGCGGGCACAAGCTGCTGCAAACGACAGCAATCGAGAACTTCTCGTGGGCCAGATGCTCAGCTCCCGCTGATGCATAAGGGGACCGGAAAGCTGCTGTACTGGGGACAGTGAAGATTTTCCCTGGCATAGGGGAATCCCTTCGTTGCTTATATGTTAACGAAGAGAAAGCAAACAACAGAAAGTTTTGAAAATATTTCACTCTATTCTCTTTTACTCTTGACTGCTCAGTTTTTGCTTCCCTAAATCCTGTAATATTGTTGTTTCACCAGTGTTTTGGACAGCACTGATCATCTGGGCTACAGAGGACATTATTTTTAGAGGAACAAGCTGAAAATTAGGCACTTAATTGTCTTTCCAAAAACAAACCCTGCACAAACCCTCCAAGATTCCTGTCATAAAAAAGCAGGAAAAGCCTCTCAGCAACCTTCTCAGCCAGCTCACATTTAAGACTGCTGGTTTTCCACTGTAAAATTCTTTAGAGCCTTTTACACAAAAGAAAAAAAAAAAAAGACAAAAAAGCCTGTTTCTGGTAGCAAATAGCATCTCACTTGAGTTCTGGAAACTGAAATACGTAAGTATCTGTAGCAAATGCGTGGCAACAAGAGCACTGGCTTTGTTTCACCGTTTCTTACATCTATTCTTTGTTAGTATTGGCAGAATTATGCCTTTTATTGTCACAGTAAGTCCTGGTGGCTCTGCTGATGTGCCGTGAAACAGGTTGCAGACCCCCAGTCAGTGTTTACCATTGTTCCAGGGATGTGTGTGAGCTGCAGAGTAAAAGGTCACTTACAGTCCTTGCCTTGGGTTTTTTTTTCTCTCTAGGACAGGAATTGCTCATCTACACAGCACTAACGTTTTACCTGATGCCCTGAGAGTCAGAAACATGCTGCTAGAGCGTTTCCAGTTGGAGACCCACTGGCACCTTTTAGAAATTATTGCGTCCCCGAAAGCAAGAGCCACACAGCCCTCCACTGCACTGCTCCACTGTGGCAGCACTCACAGCTGAGCGAGTGCAAAACCCGAAAGCTTCACAGGGCTTGCTGCATTTTCAGAAAAGCCAAAGTATTGCAAGATTAGTTCTAGCTCGGCTTACCTGCTTTAAGAGTCTAATATGACAGCTTTGTTTCCAGCCTCCTATGCTTTGTTGCAGGGGCCATTTCGGGGAGGTGGGGAAGGCTTAAAATGATATTTGTGATCACTCCAGATTTTGCTCTCATCTTACTTTAAAGATCCATTAAAGCTCAAATTAAGAAAGACTCCTGCTGTTAGCTCAGTCAACTGTGAATGGGTCTGTGCAACTGTTACACATCCTTTGAAAGTAACGGAGTACCAGGAAAAAAACCTGCTAAGGCTTCCCTTTTGATACAGGAGGATTTTTACTGCAAGGATTTTCGTTTGTTTTGAGGCTTTGATTGCTTAAATATGTTCAGAGAAGAAAGCATACATGATTCTTAATTGCTTCCTAAATTGGGAAGCTGCTCTATCTTAAGCAGAGAATTAAATTATTGTGTTCTTCTTGAGGATCTGTGTCTTGCTAATCTTCCAGATAAAATGAACTCTGGAGTGAAAGTCATTAATCATGATATCTTAATAACACACGCTTCAAAAGAAGTATCTACCCTTTCAGATTACTAAGATACCGTCACTGAAAGCAAAACGTAACGTGACATGCTGGGGACATCTAGTGGAGAAAAAGTAAAATAGTAAAAATACAAAACGGGAACGTTGCCTGCTGTTCCAGTAAAATCAAAATCAGGACTCGCACGACTGAACAAAGGTTCACTCTATTTAAACCCTAAATTAAATGTTTTTGGACAAAAGAAAACTGTTTTCTATTTCTAGAAGAGCCAACTATGCCTTTGTAGTTGCCTTTAAATAATACATTATAAATGATTTCATTTCATTTTGGATGTGGGAGTTTATTTCACATTTTTTCTATAGTTTTATTTATTTGGCAAGTAAATTGTTTACATTTATTTCAGATTCCTTGCCTGCAATAAAACAAAGATAATACTTACCAAATAAGAGTTGCCAACTATTTTATTAATTTTGAGATGTTTGGGTGGAAGATGTTAAAAGCAGTACATACAGGTAGCTCAAATATTCCTTTCTTGTCAGAATTAAAGCTGTCAATGAAGTTGATTTGTACCACTAATATTACCAGTGTTATTACATTTCATCTTTGACATTTTATATATGACCTTTCAACTCAACTTGGTTTTGGAGCTGTACGGTCATATTAGGGAGCAAAATGCTTACTTTGACTACCCTCACCACAAATGCAGAATCCTGAGTCCTTGTCAGGAATACTTTCAAATCTCCAGGAACTGACATATTGACTTGCATGCTCCAGTGAGACCGGTATACCTTGAGATTGGTCAGTTGAAGGAGCCTGCAGGTTTTAGAGACTACTTGGAAGTAGTATCAAAACAATTACTGACCTGCCATTATGATTACAGATGTGCCAAATAATATTTAATACACACAGTAACCATCTTCCCATCTGTCTCACTTCACTTACATACCCAATTCACTTACAAACAAATCCACCCAGGTATGTACATGCAAGCCTGTAATATGCCAAATCATTGCTTATGGGAGCAGCCTGAGACTGACTTCAGGAGCCAAAGCCAAAGAGAACCACCTAGTCCCGAGCAAGGCTTCAGACTAGAAAGCATGGGAGGGCAGTTACGATATAATCATAGAATCACAGAATGGTCTGGGTTGGAAGGGACCTTTAAAGGACATCTAATTCCAACTCCCCTGTGCAGGCAGGGACATAATGCTGGAGTGTAGCTAAAAGGAGCTATGCCAAGGCCCCGTAGGGAAGTAGGACACCACTGATACATGTTGATTTACGTTTTTTTTTGGTGAAAGACAGTTACATTTTTGGGCCAACAGCAGCAGCGGTTTCAGACAAGGACATAAAGTAGTGCGTCTGTAAAGAAGCAGAGAAGCGTAGCTTATGCAGCAACCACCTTAAGGAAGAACTGGGTTTACTTTGAATCTGAAACTTGAGAGAACCAGGAAACAGCAGTTCCTCAGAGGTATTGTTCAAGCTATTCTACTCAGTCTGTACTGTATTCTCAGTGCATCAGGAGATCTTTGGATAAAGGAATTGGTGCCACGGCTTTTTGTTTTAGCATAGATATTTTGAGGTAGTTCTTCAGAATGGCAAAATCTACAATTACCTTGCAGATCATATTTTCTAAATCTCTTACATTCTTATTATCTGCTGGGCTTTATCCCAAAGGAGAGGTAATCTCTGTATTATGTTGCAGTGCCCAAAAGTGAACACTGCACTCTAGGTGACATCCCTCCTATGCTGAACAACTCTCATGTCTTGTAGATGATGCTCCTCAAAATGCGTCCTGGAACGTCCTTTTGCAATAGTATCACATTCTTGACTTAAATGTCTGATTCACTGAAAGCCCAGAGCCTTTTTTTCAGTATTGCTGACTAGTCAGCTATTCCCCTGCTGTATTTATGCATTTGAATGTTCCCTACTAAGCACTTTACTTAGCCTTTATTTAATTTCATCATGTTGATTTCAAGCCATGCCTTTCATTTATTAACATTACTTAAAATTTAAAACCTATTCTGCTGAGCATTTGCAACCTGTTCCAGTTTGAACTTCTCTGCAAATGTTACAAATATGCTCTCTAGTCAGTCATCCAAGGCTTTGAGGAACATACTGAATGCTGCCTACAATGGATGTCTGCAGCCTGTCGCTTCATATCTTCTGACAGTCAGATAATTTTTGACAACTACCTTGTGACTGCTTTCTTTTTCCTGGGTAGTTACACACCTATTTCATGATGTTTATCTATATGTACTCTGTATTTGTGTATTTTTCCAGCAAGAATGATATTTAAACCAGAGTCAGTAGCATTACTAAGTGCAGTGTATATCAAATATCTGATCAAATCTCACCCTTTGTGAGTGCTGAAGCAAAGATGATACTAACTTTTCAGCCTTTATTATCTGCTGTTCTCTTTCTTTCCTTGTTAAGCAATGGGCATTCTTTTCCTTGCCGTCTTCCCATTTCTAAAATATTTTTCGTGTTGCATTTTATGTTTCTTGTTAGATGAAACTCATATTCACTTTGATCTATGCTGCATCTTATTCCTTCATAATCTCTTTTACATCTATACCTGTAGGTACTTGTTCCTGCTTTTGTATTTATATTTACATTTTTCTGCTTTCCTCTTTCTTTTCCTGGCCCTTAAAGAGTTTTTGATGGAGCCATATTGGTCTCTTACTACGCTTCATATATTTCCTTTGCATCATGACAGTCTGCCACTGTATCTTTAATATAGTCCCTTTCAGTAACTGCGAACTGTCTTGCAGTCTTTTTTCCTTAGAATATCTTCCCAAGAGACCCTACCTTCCAGTTCCCTCAGTTTGATGAAGTCTGCTTTTTTGAACTCCATTGTCCTTATTCTGCTGCTCTCATTCCTCCCTTTCTTTAGATTTGTGAACTCTATAGTTTTGTAATCACTTTAACCGAAATTACCTTCTACCTCCAGCTTCTCAACCAGATCCTCCCTATTAGTCAGAATCAGTTCTAAAACAGCTGCAAGCTTCTCAGTACCTTCTTCCATCTTCCTAAAAGAAAGTTGTCCTCAACATGTCCTGAAAGCCTACTGGACTTTCTTCATCCTGACATTATTTTCCAGCACATATCTGTGTATAATTCAAGTCTCCTGTTACTACAAGTAAGAGGGCACCCTTTGGATGTTTCTATTAGTTGTGGAAAAAACCACCCAAAAAAGCACCAAACCCCACTATTCTATGTCCTTCTGATGAGGGTATTTCTAGCAGGTCCCTGTTAGGACATTGCCTTTATTTTTTTCCTTTTTACCTTTTCCTTGAGATGCTCAGTGCACCTCTCACCTCTTCTGGCAGTTGAGCAAGGATCTACATTTTTGATGTACAGTGTGGCATCTTCTTTTTCCCCAGAGCCTGTCTTTCATAAACAAAGTGTACTCCTTTATCCCAGCAGTTAGAGGAAATAGCATGGAAACATGACCATTACACAGCAGTCATAGGCAGTGGCTTAGTCCAACTGGGACTGTTTCTGTCTCACATTCAATAGCTACCTTAGCTCTAGGGAATCAGAAGACTTCAGAAACCTCCTCAGTTTTGTCATACTGTTATCTGTGATTTTTCATCAGAATAAAAGGTTTTACCAAGTTTGAGGCTTAGTAAAGTTGGAAAATTAGTTTATTGAACAAAATACCTTTAGCGGTGTACACCATACACAATCATGGTGAGAATTCCTACCTTAAATCTAGAGCTAACTGGTATTAACTGGCCAAAAGATCATATAATAAGCAGAGATTGTAATATAAACACCAGATCTTAGGGGAGGAAGACAGTGTAATTTTCCAGCAGAGCAGCGTTTTTTTTTCCCCCCTTTCAAAATTCCAGTGTAGTCCTGCTGCAGTAGTCTCTCTTTAGTTGTGAGTAAATTTATTTGCAAAGCTACCGAAATATTAATTAAATTGATGTACCTCTCTGACCTAGTAGTGGTTATTTGGATTACCTGGGCTATGAACAAGCCACACCAGTCCACTGACACCACCCTTCCCAACACTGAAGGAGTTTTTTATGTTTTCGTGATGGAAAATACAGCCTCTCCCTGTCTGGTAAACAGTTTTAATCCAAACAGCAAGTGATGCCAGCTACAGAGCTCCTCTGGGATTATTCCATGATTGTGGAAACTAATTCAGAACATTTATCATTGCCCCAGAAGTTGTTCCTGGTGTCTTTGAGTCATCTGCACTGAAAAAACACAGAATCAGTCAATGGTTGAACTTGAAGGACCTCTGGGGATCACCTAGTCCACCTTCCCTGCTCAGAACAGTCAGCTACAGCACATTGCTCATAGCCACGTCCAGTTGGCCTTTGAATATCTCCAAGGATGGTGACTCCACAACCTCCCCAGGCAACCTGCTCCAGTGTTTGAACAGTAAAAAAAGTTTTTTCTTATGTTTAATTGGAATTTCCTGTATTTCAGTTTGTGCCCACTGTCTCTTGGGCCTGTTCCCGGACACCACTGAGAAGAGTCTGGTTCTATCTTCTTTACTCCGCGCCATCAGGCATTTAATCTCCTCCAGGCTGACCAGTCCCAGCCCTCTCAGCCTCTTCACATAGCTCATGATCCAATCTTCATCTTCATGGTCTTCTGCTGTACTCCCTCCAGTATACCTGTGTCTCTCTTGCACTGAGGAGCCCAGGACTGGACCTAGCACTCCAGCTGTGGCCTTCCCAGAGTTGAGGAGATGACACCCTCAACTTGCAGGCAGTATGATGCTGTTCCTGATGCAGCTCAGGAGAGACTATTAGCCTTCCTTGCTGTAAGGGCTCATTGCTGCCCCATTGTCTACCAGGACCCCCAGGGCCTTCTCTGCAAAACTCCTTTCCCTCCAGTCACCCCCCAGCCTGCACTAGTGGATGCGGTTTTTCTCCCCAGGACTATTTACCTTTACTTGAAGTTCTTGACATTCTTTTCTGCCCATTTCTCCAGGTTGCCGTGGTCCCTCTGAAAGGCAGCACAACCATCTAGTGTATCAACCACTCCTCCCAGTTTTGTATCTTCTTCAGTCGTGCTAAGGGTGCAGCCTGTCCCATTGTCTAGGTCATTAATGAAGATGTTAAACCGTATTGGACCCAGTATTGACCCCTGGGGGACACTGCTAATGACTGGCATCCAGCTGGACTTTGTGCCACTTTGAGTCCAGCATTTCAGACAGTTTTTAGTCCACCTCACTGTGCACTTGTCTAGTCTGAACTTCATCCTTTTGTCTATGAGTATGCTATGGCAGACACTTTTGAAAGCCTTACTGAAGTTGAGATAGGCATCCACTGTTCTCCCCTTGTTCACCAAGGTAGTCATTTCACTGTAGAAGGCTATCAGGTTGGTCAGACATGATTTCCTCTTTGTAAATCCATGATGACTGCTCCCAGCCACCTTCCTGTGCTTAACTTCTTTGTAAATGGCTTCCAGAAGGATTTGCTCCATCAGCTTCCCAGGGATTGAGGTGAGGCTGACTGGTCTGTTTTTCCCTTGATCCTCCTTCTCACCCTTCTTGAAGGTAGTATTGACATTTGCTTTCTTACAGGAAAGATAATCAAGAGTGGCCTCACAATGACATGTTATTAAGTCACATGCACTTATTTATGTCCAGTTTTTTAAACGTTCCCTAATCTGATCCTTCTCTACCAAGGGTAAGTCTTGTTTCTCCAGAAAAATGCCATAACAAGAGTTGCCAGAGTGTGATGGGGTGACCAGTCTAATGGTATACAGCCCATTTTCAGTTGGAGATGTGTTCACAAAACAGCCTGGTTTTTTTGGCTAGAGTTCACTTTAATGTAAACTATATTATTTATTTCAGCCTTAATTTTAAAAACCAAACAGAAATACCCCACCATAAAATCCAGTCCAATGAACTTTCTTATGAAAAACATAAGCCCAGTCAAAGTCAAATGCATAAATTATATCCTCTAACAAAGCTTGTTTATTCATATAAAGATAGGAGGAGTCATATTATAATATGAAATTTTCTCCTGAGGAATATGATAGAAGAACATTAAATTCATTCTGAACAGGAATGAATAAAACATTGCTCTTTGTGTATAAATAAAGAACAAGACATATTAACAAGAGAGTACTCGATGACCATTCACTGATCCATACACGTACACAGGATATTGTAACATAAGTAAGGATGTTGTGAATATAATTCTGCCTACTTGTTTGGAATACTGAAAAATATAATTGATATTTACATGTCTGTTCCTCTTAGAATGCAAGGTAGAAAGTTTTTCTATTAATTTAAGATTATTTGGATTTGAAAAATTTACACCAAGGGTAATGCAAGAGTTGGCTGACAATTTTTTTTTTTTTTTTTTTTTTTACTGTGGCCTTTTAAGAAACTTGCTGCAGCCCAAGAAATCAGAATGAAATTTCAAAAAAGAATCTTCTAGATCGGAACATTATATCCTAGATCCAGGAATTTCCTTGCTTTGTAGATTATACAGCAGCAACCAGGATTGGTTAACTGGCTGTGGCTTAATTTTCTCCAGATAACGGAGTGGTTCATACTTCTGGGAAATGTCCAGTAAAATATTAAACAAATGAGTGAGATAATTCCTCAGCCTCAATTCTTCCACCTGCTTCTGCAGGTGAATAGCCATCGCTGGCAGCTATGGATACAGGGAATGCTGCTTCTGTGTCATTGCAGTCCTTTCCATCATTCCCAGAGCCCATGACTACCCTGCATAGTTTGGACCCCAGAGTTCTGGGAACAGAGATGGCCAGGATGGGAGAGCAAGAATGGAGACTTATAGCAGACTTCCCTCAAGAAGGGTGGATATCTTTTCAGATGCCCATACGCAGTGCGCCGGCAGCAGCATGCTGGCAGTCCCCGTGGACAGGGGGTCTGCTCAGGCGCGGGGTGGCCCCTGCCGGACGTGTGCCCACAGAAGGCACAGGAGCGCAGGGGAGCATTCTGCTGGGCAAGGAATTTCCCATCTTGCAGCTATCCCTGGGCTCATGAGTCAGAACACTGAGCTTTTCTCCCCTTAAAAGGCAAGATCTGGTACTTTGTCTCCAAGAGGTCCCTGTTTGCCCTCTCTCCTTACTAGAAAAGCCCGAGAGAGGGTAAAAGAAGTACTGACTTCATTACTTGGACCAAAATCAATGGGAGCAGAACCAGGCTTTCTGTGGGTTTAGATAGGTTTGGATTTACAAAATTGGATTTACTGATTAAAATGTATTGATTGAAAATGAAATACAAGTAATAACGCCATAATTTTTTATTCAGTAGCTGTCTGAAAATTACACCCTCTGTTGTAATGCAAATATGCCAACCCATACAGCCTTTCTTTCCAGGTATATGCCTTATGTATTAAAAGCTAATGCCCTTACAGTACCTTCTAATAATTTGCATATACTGAATCCACTATGAAGAGCAAAAAAATATGACTTGCATAATGAATTGCACACACACAAAAAAGAAGGTATGCAAAATAAACACATCAACTAGCTGAATACTAATTACCTATAAGCAAAATCTGGAGACACTCAGTATGCAGAACCAATCAGTTATTGCAGTGAACACCTCTAACTAATTTCCTCCAGGAAGAAAATTTTCCATTAGCTTTAGTGAATTTATACCCATTATAGAAAGGTTGTAGCTAAATAAATATTATTTTAGTTTAATTGGATTAAAAATTAGAAATGCAAATTCTGGTGCACCATGTCTCTAAGTCCTTGTCTCCCTTTTTATGGTAATACCCTTCTAATGGTTTAAGCCTATGAAGAAAAAACACTGAAGATTTTAACTAGCAGCTTTGCAGGGGGGCAGAAAGGAGCAAAGAAGATTTAGTGGTGAAAAGAGCAAATAAATAGGTGCTCCAAGATTAAAAAGAGGGTAGAAGTGCATGCTGAGCTGTTGAAAGACCTCTCTGTGTTTAAAGAAAAATATTGTTTGGTTCTTTCACCAGTGCATGATCAAAATAAGAGGTACAAATTAGTTCATGGCTGCTGAAGCTACAAAACATCATGCAGAGAGCTGTCTTTGGGAACGTTTTAATGAGGAGAAGAGGTCATCAGACTGTGACATTGCTTTTCAGAATTCTTCAAGAACAACACAGACTTCCTGTTCCAAATGTGGTAAAGAATAAAACAACCTTAGTAGTAATCGTACAACTTTTGAACCGTGTTCCTTGGAAATACTGTACCGTGCTCATTTTGTAGCTTTAGTTAGCTATCTCAAAGGAACTCTTCCATATTTTCCATGTGCCCTTATTTCAAAAGTACAGTGAAATGGTAGAGCTTCAACAAGGATTATATTTATAAAATAAAGTTTTATTCAGTCTTCTAAAGAGATTTTAATGTTTTCATTGCTCTAGGTGAAATGGTACACTGTGGCTCTGTTCATTAACATTTAGCATCAGTGCAAAAATCAAGGATTACCACATACAGTTTGAAAGGACATCCAAAATGACTTTGAAATTAAATTCACTACAATCTTAGTTTTGTAGCATTTCAAACGTGATTTTAAAATGTATAAGTTAAGTTAATGGCATTCTAGGTCAAATATCACTGGCCCAATAACAAGTCCCACATAGAATGTCATTATTTAAATTTGTGGCATACTGCATATGCTGACTAGGATTGAAGAAGTCCACTGTAAATTTAATAAATAAGATGTATACTAAAGTGCAGTTATTGGAAAAAAGCTTCCTTGAGGATATTTAGAGAGACTATTAGCAGAGAGAAGATACTGGTAAATCAAATAATTATTCTAAGTTATGGGCATCATTAGCAGAAATCTCACAACTGGAATGGTTTCAGGATTGCCAATAATTATAAAAATGCCAGTAACTAGCAATTGACAGTGTTTTTTACTCCTGATAAACAAGTGCTCCTGTGAAAGAAATAGGTATCAAAATCATGATTTTTAAACCTCTTTTTCAAAGGTTTCTAACAGTAAGAAAGAATACAAATGTATGTCAAATAATGTTCATGAATCAGGCGCTATAGTTAATAATTTGGCTAAAAATTGACTTATCTATTCATTAAAATAGAAAGAGCTGTATTAAAAACCAGCCCTTTTTGTTTTTAGAACAGTTGTAATAAAATT
This sequence comes from Mycteria americana, assembly GCF_035582795.1. Lineage (NCBI taxonomy): Eukaryota > Metazoa > Chordata > Aves > Ciconiiformes > Ciconiidae > Mycteria > Mycteria americana. Next base: position 28,758,716 of record NC_134365.1, read on the forward strand.
TCATTTGGAGAAACATCAGCAACAATGATACAAAGCTGGTGTAGATGGACTATTGCTCATGACAGAAATTCTATTGTAATCCTTTCATTGCATATTCTTTTAAATTATAAACATTATGTTAAGAGAAGAAAGGATAACATAAACCATACTGTATGCCACCTGTCTCTTCCTTTTCCACCAAATAAAGGGAGAAAATGAATTTGGTAACTGTCTTCTGTAATCAGAAAGGAAATCTCTATCATAGTGGTTTCACTCAGCTTTTTTCAGGTGTAAGGAGCACTGGCAACTGTCCGCCATCTGAAGTATGTAATTCTAACTTGAATATTGAAAGTCTACAAAAGAAACATGTAGGTATTTGTAACAAAGGCATGCTCTCATTGACAAATACATTTTAGTAATAAATATTTATTTTTATGCCATTAATCTTACAACTTCAAATATCAATGATTACCAGGTCACTGCACCCTGCAGCAGTCTCCCATGAATCAGTTTACTTAAGCATTTACAATCATTTTATTTTCTGTGGTTTATTTTCTTCTCTTTCACGTGAGGTACTAAATAGGCATTTGGAAATATATTAGTTGTCTGTTTTACCTCTAAAAATATCCCAATGCAAATTTTTCCCACAAAGGCTAACAAGTTTGTTGGTTTTCAGTTTAAACCTTTAATCCTGTTTGAATGGATTGATGTCTTTTTCCTTGATTTACCAGATTCTTCTGTCAGTGATTAGGGCCTGGGAGTTTGGGCTAATCTGAGATTTCTCCTCTTCTTGTATTGTCATTCTAGTGCCTATTATTCTTCTCTTTTTTTCCTTTCCAAGAATACCACTGTATGCTATTCAATAACCATTGCTTGCTGAAAGAAGATGTCTTAGATAGCCAATTAGCTGTTATGCATAGAGTTTTTAGCCAGCATGGTAGCAGTATTTGTTACAGGACTGTAAGCAAAGCATTGAAAAGTAAATGTTAAAAAAGAGAGAGGAAGGAAAAGGAGATTCTGAAATTCTGAATTTTGCTTTCAATTATCCCAAACTACATCTACAGGCAGTAATGACAAGCGTAAGTTTTGCGAATCAACATGATAGGAGAAAAGAATCTTTGATTCAGTGCATAAGCTGTGATATAGAAATCCTGGAGCAGTTTTACTAGTAAGTATGCTTTTATAATTAGAGTATCAATGATTCTCTCTCTAATGCAAAAGTGTTGTAGGGTCCTTTGACAGCAAATGTGGGCAGCTCTTGGAAACTTATATAGCTGCCATAAAACAAGACACTACAGAATGTTCCTGAATTAAATGCCATTAAACCCAATGAGTAACTTCACTGACTGCAACAGATTTCCACTGACGTAAACAAAATTAAAAACTGCTCTTTGATAGGTAAAGATGTAAGTTTTGAAAAAACCCAACAATTATAGACAGTCATAAAATAATAGGTATAATCTAGGAAAAAAATGTATATATGTGTTTGCTGTAACCAGAGTTTAAACTACCAGTCTTCTGTCAAAATCTTTTTTGAGTAAAGAAAACAAACAAAAACCCATAACAACATCCAAAAGCATTATTTTAATTTTTTCATCAACATGAAGTGATGTTCTTCATTAAATGGCAAACATATATCCTCAAAATAGAATGATATATAAACTATCTGTAAGATTGCATAAACATCATGGCATATGCATGTAACTAACATTATGTATTATTATTAGTTGAGTATTTATTTGTATTACTATTAGTGATTTGCTATTTATTAATAAGTTTATGGTTTTCATGCATATATTTTGTCTTTTTAATTGAAACATGAACTGTAGTTTGATTTCAGAGTGTCTTCAAAAATGTTTGATATTCTTTCATTTGACAAGTGACTTAAGATGCGCTTACATAAGCAATTTGTTTAAAAGTTTTGGAAATAGTTTGTAAAATTCATATCTTCTGAACTCTTCTGAAATTTTATCAAATATCAGTGGTACAGAAAAATCATTGGTAGTTGTATCAAAATTATTTTTGCAGCTTCATTTTGTCCAGTTTTGGTTTTCAGTGTGAATTTCATTTTTTTTTTTTTAGTAAACAAAAGTCTGCAATATTTTTGAAACAAACTTATGTGCCATTTTGGGCAAAGTATTACAGCAGATCTTGAAAAAAGAAGGTCAATCCCTATAAGACAGAAAAGGTTTCTTGGGCACTTTCTATTCTAGAACACGATGTTTTAAACACAGCATTTTCTATGAAGATGCCACTCTAAATGTCTACTGGTACTAAAGGAAACGTCTGTTACCAAAGTAACTACACCCCTGTTTTAATGTTGCTGGATTAAATCCAGTATACCCCATGTCTTGTTGGATTGTTCCTTAAAATTTTAACTGAGTGAAAACAGAGCATTCCAGTGAACTACACCTGAGCAGTGCTTAGCAAGCAGTTGTATACATCTATGCATATTATTGCACACTGCATAAAATAGCATACCATGTTATCATGTCATGCATACTTTATGATCTTGTCAGGACTTATGAAAGGTATTTGATGATCATGAGACATACAGAAGGACAGGCTAGATGCTATACGCTGCTATGGAAGTGATTTAGCAAATGGTTAGTTCATTATGTTAAGAAAGTACCAGTGTTACATAGGGAGTTGTGAGACATTATGCATTGCTGAGTTATTCTTTGGATGAAATATAAACCTAAGATTGTGTTTCATCGCAATCGCCACAGATTATATGGTTAGTTTTAGCAGGAGTAGGAATGCTGAGCCCTGTACCCTAGCCAAACCCAGAGGAATTTTAGATTCTACTATTGCAAGAACACACACCCATGGGGTTTCTCACTTTGTAGCCTATTGCACAGTGCTACTTGTCTGTGTAAAAAGCTGTTATGTGTCACAGGTTGCAACCCTCTTAGAAGGCAGTGCTTTGTACTTAAATGGGAGAGACCATTTCTAAAATGTGTTTCTATAAAGAACCTGTTAGTGATGGGTACCTTGAGACAGGTGAACAGGGAGGATCCTAAATCATAGCATTCTGTAAAAGGTAGCAGCTGTAATTAATACAGAATAAATCTTAAGACCTCAGTAACTGGTATTTCTTCTACTGATGTTTATTTTTATATATAGATATATATATATAATAAACCTTGATGTTTATTTAAAGTACAACAATGTATGCGTAATCAATCACTTAATTAGGTCCAAGGTTTCTAGAGTGCCAAGACAGGAGCACTGATCTCCGCTTCCGTCAGCAGAGAGCAGCTGGGTGGCGTTTAGTCTTCTCCCCAGAGCAATTCTGCTTTCCTCGGGACCCTCTGCGCATTCCTTCCATGCAGCCCTGCGGGTTCATGCTCAAAGACTGAAAGGTGAAAGAGAAGAGGAGAAAATCTTTCAGAAATCTAACAGAAGCAACCTAATAGACAGTCAAAGTGCAGTAAGGCAAGGGCAGCACAGTGCTTGATGGGGCCCTGATACGTGAAGGTAAATGGCCTTCTAGTCTGTCGTAAGATCCAGTAATTTAGGAGGCCAAACTTCCATTTTGTGGCAGTCATGGGAAAATAAACTGTATCCCAGAAGAAGAACAAGAAAGAAACTCTCTGAGTAAAAAGTATCGGCCTGTTATCCCTGTCAGTCCAGCACAGAAGAATATTACTCGGGGAGAATAATAAGAGAGAAGAGATAGACGCAGAGGGAAGGCAAATAGCGAGACATATAAAGAATGTACAAGATCCTCATAACTGATATTATTAGCCTGATGCTGCCAATTTCATACTGAAACTGGTAGTTTAAATGTAGTAACTATGCATCAGTGGTGGCATTTATTAAAGTCTCATCACTAAGATTTAAAATCCTGGTCTTAGGACTCATTTAAATGGTTATAACTATGGGTAGACAGAGGCTTTGATCCTCTTCTCTAGCACTTTGAGTCTCACTCCATGGCTGATTGCTGGTGAGTTGAGAGAGAAGTTCTACCTGGTGCCATGCACATACCATATCAACACCACCCAGTATCAGAAGTTAGGTAGCATTTGCTTATATTTCTTTCCAATCTACTGCAGGACACTTGTCCTACCTATATTAAATAAAAGTTTCAGACATTTGTCTGTTTCTCTTTTTCTCAGACTTGCAGACACATATCCTAGTTTTAAAACTGGAATGTGTGCCCTGCATGTAAACCCTTGTTCACTCTCTAAGCTTTGAATATGAGTAATGAGAAATGTGTAGTATCCACAGTCCCTAAGTCTTTTCAGCTACCTGGGGAGATGCTTTTCTATTCATATGCCATGACTCTTCAGAGTTGAGAAGGCAAAAATGAAGCATGTGTAACAAGAGGAGGGTAAAAACATCAGGTTTTTCTTCCTCTAAAGCAGTTTGCTGTATTCACAAAATGATATTTATAATCTTGTACAGGTTAAAGTTTGACAGTTTTTGCAGATGTTATAACTTTCTAGCAAGGAAGCTGCAAAATTGCATGTATCATTTTTACAACACCATAGATCGGAGTAGAATTATGAGAGATCAAGTGTCCTGAGACATGAGCTCCGAGTGCAGGAAGTATATATCAGCATTTACTCCATAACATAACTCAGCACTGAGTCTATCCATCCACCTCCCTCGTCATACCAGCACCTTCCATGAGGGAAAAGAGATCTCAAGCAAGCAAGCAAGACATCACAAATAAATGTATTTGTCAGGATAGGGCACCCTTAGAGAGTGATATTATGCTCAGTGCCTGAAGTTGTTACGTTAGAATACAAATTATCCTGAAAATTATAGGAGGAAATACTTGGGCTGCATTAAAAGTTTCTTAAAAATATCTGTATATTCTGGTGGACCTGACAGCAGCATCTATTGTTTAGATTGTCTAAAATTGTTAACCCTGTAATTGTTTCTGAACTATTAACTGTTTGTGTTGAAATGTTCCCATTCCTGGACATGGCCCCAGGCAAATTTTTGTATGCATGTTTCTGTAGAAAAAGCACCGTCATTTCTGAGAGCAAGGTTATGGAGAAAATACATTAGGCCAATGTTAAAACCTCTTATAGCTCTCTATATGAAAAGCAATTGTGCTACCATGAGGTGGAGATGGTACTTTACATTTGCCCAGCAGGCTATTGAGGATCAGAAAGCTCTTATATATGTAAAAAAACCCATAATAAAAAAAAAAAAAATCCCAGATTATTAGATTCAATAGATGTAGATTGCATATAATCTCTTGGGGTTTGTTAAACTATAGCAACAAAACTTTTGTATCCCTTTGAGCATTGCTCTAGCATATAGTTGCAGAGACTAAGGAACCATTTTTGCACAGCTGATCTTTTGCCTGCTGGAGGTCACAAAAAGAGGATCAAAGAGGTGCTTCAGCTTCATTTCCAGGACTCCCCTTGGTACAGAGACAGGGAGATGGAGAAGAACATAGAAGCGGGAAAGTCAGCTATTGAAAAGTTGAGAAATGTCAGGAACTTAAAACTGGCCAGCAGGTATTCACACTGTGTAGTTTAGTCTGTCTGCTGGAGGAATTTTTGTGCTCTTCATCTTATTTAATATGTAGCAACGGTGCTTCTGGTAGCAGGTCTGCTGCACACCTTGTTACAGAATTCTCAGTGAAAATGTAAGAATGACAGGATTCTGCCTTGCTCTCAATTTCTGTGGTTGGCTGCTGCCAGGCTAGCCCATGGTCTACAGCATGATGACCTGTTGTTTTTTTCCCATACAAAAGTCACTCTTAATGTATTAGAGTGCAAGATGTCTTTGGGACATCATGGCATAACTATTCATGTCATTGCCAGCTTTTATCAACTGTATATGCCCATTTATTGAACGTGTTATTTCCTTTTCCCCTCCTCCCTCAATATTTGGCCTTAAAAAGTTTAATACTTGGTGTAAAAATACAACCATAAGTATTCTTCAGAGATGCAGCCCCTAACAAGTAGTGTGATTGTACATACAATTAAGGTATTTTTGTTAGTCTTATGCTCTTTCTGTTTTTCTTAATGCCTTACTCCCTCAGGTTATGTGAATACAATAGTATCTCACACAATCTCTCTTCCAAAAAAGCTTTTGGCTTTTCTGAGGCTGAAAAAAGATCTGAAGAGTTAAGAAGCTTAAACCCAAACTATGATTTTTTTAAATTTATTTCATGAAATAGCAAGGTTTTTTTGTACAATTATTGAACTCAATGGATCCATAACACTGTTTTAGATATACTTTGGATAAGGAGAGACTGTCAAACTTATCTGATCTGAATTTGTACTCTGTATTGGATACAGTGTAATTTCATTAGAGGGTCTGTGAAGCTTGAATTTGTTCTCCGTTCATCTGAAAGACCCTTGTTCTTACACAGATCATGGAGAACATTGCACTGCATTGCCTAGGAGGTCCTAAGGCCCATCCTGAAGGGACACCCAAGGGACTGCAGGAAGCCCAGTTTGGGTCAGGAAGCAGCCTGTCCTTGTCCCCGTGGTGCCGAGGCATCCACACCAACATAAGGGTGACTGCTTCTGGGTAGAAGTGGGAACTCCGGAGGGTACCACATGTCGTGCCTTTTGATTTTGATGAGATTCTTCTGTGCTAGTGCATCCCTGTGCTTGCAGTGCGGTGCTGTCCGTTGTCTGGCTGTGGGAGGGCTGGGAAGGTCGTACGTGGTCGGCTGGGGCAGTGAAGCAACAATCCCCGGAGAGATCCAGAATCAGAGTTTCTGGCAATACACCTAGTTTTGATCAGGATGCATGGAGGCTGTCAGCAAAGGTGGACTATCTTGCGAGGTAAGCTCTGGGAATGAAGATGGAGAGGGCCGTGTGGAGCCTTCCTCACCATCCCTAGGCCATGTATAGCCCCAGGCATTTAATGTAAACTAATCCTGCTGCTTCGCTGAATCAGGGACTTCATGATGTGATGCCACAAATCGGGAAAGAGAGGTTACTTCTTCCATCTGTTTGGGCTGGACAGGACACTCTTGTTCTGACAGTATCAAATGTATCAATCAAAGGACTGTGTGTTTATTTCTTTATTGTTGTTGGTGGAAAGCATTACTTTCTTTTATGGAGTTATACAATTCTTTAAGCATGTATCCTTATAGGCTGTGTTATTAATGTGCATGCTTTTATATTTTCAAACATAACTAGCTGTATTCATTAGTGAGTTATATAAATGCAAGAAAATAATAAACTAAATTGAAGAGCTTACATCATTCACCTCTGGGCGCTAGATTGCTGGTGAAATTTGCTTCCTTCAAATAGCCCTGAGGAGCCCTTCCCAAGGGCTGAACTGCCCAGCACAGTGGGATCGTCTTGCCCCCAGCAGCCCTCACACAGAAGAGTTGCCATTGTACTGGTCATTACCAGCTCTTCTGGTTTTGGCTCTGTGGGCTGGAAACCTAAATCTCAGCATATAAACAGATTCCTCCCAAGCTGAAAAGAAACTTTTCAAATCAAATTACACATTCAATGTCAATATCCAGACTGATCATTTACAACAGCTATAATATTTTTAAAGAGATGCCTGTACATAATATTCAGACTCCCTAATGTTTTCATTAACAAAATTGACAGGATTAATCGGGATTTTAATGTATTAATTGGCTATGTACTGTCTTCATTTCCACTTTGAGTGCTGTAAGATAGTGTTTCTCAGTTGTGAACTGTGGACTGTTGCTAGTTCGTAAGACATCAAGGAGTGATTCATGAAATTATTGCAAAAACACCATATATGCCGATGTAAAATTGAAGAAAATAGAGAAAATAAGTTTTAAAAAAAAGAGAATGTTGACATTTTAGCATTTTTTTCAGGCTAAGAGATTAGATGGTCTCTGATTTAAAAAAACAGAAAATACTCCTGTTTTTTTGGTAGTCCAGAGAATGGATTAATATCAAGGACTCAGCAACAAATACTCTACGGAACTAAAACTCCTGGAAGGTTCTGAACACCCTCCACACTGGCATCCACAGCTGGTGATTCAAGGTTCTCTATTAATCATGTAATAGTCTCTGATGTCTGTTATTGTGTGAAAATATTCCTTTGAATAAATTATTGGGATTTTATGTCCTGTAATCCTGAATCTGCCATTGATGGTGAAGGCAGGAAGAGGCACTAATGTGGAATTTTCAAACCCCCTTGCTGACTGAGGAGCACATGCCCTACCAAAAGGCAGTGGGACTTCTGTTATGTTACACTCTCCTTGGAATTACACCACAAGATTATGTTAGCTAATAAATGTAGGTTGTAAACCAGTGGTGGCTCCGATGATACATTTTAGCTTGGGCAGAAAATGTGCATCTATTTACATGAGTGAATGTGCGTGTACACATTCAAAAAACACAACAAAATTTGAAGAGAACAATATCATAGAATACAAGTGGGTATAGGCTATTCCTTATTAAGATAATGTGAATAAGGCGACAATATCTAGTTGTTATACATTGGAAAACAGAAAAAATAGCTGTTACCTTGCAAAAGACTTTGTGACTTTATTCTATGTACTCCTTTCCATGTTCAGCCCAAGCTACCACATCTTTGCCTCTGCAAGGTTGAGGTTAGCCAGTAAAATCCCCCAGAGGCTACTCTGCAGGTTTGCAAATACACAAGAACTTTGCAATGCCTTTAAGCATTAGTTTAAAAAAAAAAAAAAAAAAAGAAAACCTGCTATGTATTGTAGCATGTTATAATTGTTACCAGCTGCCTTCATTGTTTCATGTTACCTCTTCCTTGCATGGTATTTCCTTTGGGTTATGCTGCTACTGCATGTCATTAATAGTGGCATGCAGTAGCTATGACAGGAGGATGAAGAAAGATTTCAGTGAGGTTATTAAGTTCTGGTGGGGATGGACCCCATTATCGTCAATATAAAAGCCACCCCTACTGAATCCCCCAAACTAAAATAATTTTGTAAACATTTAAAGATGTCCTCTTGAGCTGAAATGCCTATTAGTGTTCTGATGTGTTTGCTGTTTGTTGCTAACCCTTAATGCCACAAGTCAAGAAACACATTTATTTTTAACCTCTCTGTGCTTCAGTGATTCCTGTGCAACAATTTTTCTGGCCCTTGAAAGCAATGTCAAAGCCAATTCTCTCTTTTTATGGAGAGAACAGAGAACGTGGGTGCAGCGTGGCTTGCTAAGGATCTTCAGGTTCGAAAAAAAATTCATTCTGGAAGAGAAGCTAAATGATTTTCTTGTCCTACTGGTCACATTAAAGCTTAATGAAATTTATGGCAACTGGGTGCCTGAAGGATTTTCAGTAGCTGTTAGGATATATGAGTGCCTTTTGTAAGGCTAGTACTGTTCTGGTGCAGTGGGGCCTTATACAGTTGGCTGATGGTTAAAGGTATTGATGACGTACACTGCACAGGAAACAAACCCATCTCCCCAGAGATGCTCTTCTCTGTTTCCTCATAAGAATGTAATAATTGACCATAGTGGATCACACCAGGCATCTTTCTCGCTCAGTACCCAGTCTTCAGCAGTCAGTAGTAGCAGAAGCCTAGATAAGAGTCAAAGGACATCTCCAGAAAGCAATCATACTCCTGCAGGAAACGATCCCAGCTTCAAGCAATCTGTGGCTCAGGTAATTCCTGCGCCAGAGATATAGTATCTTTGTAATGTATAGCCCTTGATGTTTTTCTATTAGTTAACCCAGTGACTTTTCAAACCTATGTAACTTTTTCCTCTCTACATAATCCTCTGACAAAAAATACCACAGTTTAGACATAAGTGAAAATGTTTTCCTTTAGTTTGTTCTGAGCTTGTCCTGTGGTCATTTCATCATGGACCTGATGGTCCTACTTCTTAACTAATGAAAAGTATGAAGTGTTTTCTCTTCACCTTCTTCACTACAGATGTTTTACACATACCTGTATCCTATTTTGCCTGAGGTGTCTTTTCTCCAGGATGCAGAATTTTGTCTGTTTACTTGATCCTTGTGAAGAAGTCATGGTACATCTTCAGCCACATTTGCTGTTCTTTTTAGCACCTTTCCATTTCTGCAGTGTTGTTTTTACACAGATAGGCAAGAGGGACACGATATTTGAGGTATGAACACACTGAATATAATCCATGACATTACCTTGTTTTCTGTGTAGTTTGGTTCTAATATTGTATCTGCTAGTTTGACTGCCACTGACCACTGGATTTGCCATCTTAGAGAACTTTTCAGCTTCAAAACTCTTTCCTAAGTGGTAACAACTAGTTCCATAAGAGCCTCTGCCAATAGTGTATAAAGTTAGAAATGTGTTCCCCCAAGTATATCACAGAATTTTTGCTGACAGTGAATTTCATCTGCCATTTTTTAACTGTTCAGTCAATGTCATGAGACCCTTCAGTTATACTACCTCCAATAACGAGCAAATTTTGTTACTTTCCTCTCTACAGTTTTTAGAGACTATTTCTGAGTGTTTGGAGCATCCAGTGATACCTCTGGAATTCTGCTAATGGCAAAAAGGGATCTAGATAGATGGGAGCATTGGACAATGATTAATGGGATGAAATTTAAAGTTGAAATGCCGGATTCTGCACCTAGGACGGAGTAATGCCAGGCACAAGTATAAACTGGGAGAGGAGTGGTGGCAGAGCAGCCCTGCCGAAAGGGATCTGGGGGTGCTGGTTGACAGAGGCTGCTCCTGGCAGCCAAAAGGGCAAACCGCATTCTGGGGTGCATCAAACACCGTATAACCAGCCAGTCAAGAGGGGTGATTATCCCGCTGTATTCAGCGTTGGTGCAGCCTCACCTGGAGTACTGCGTGCAGTTCTGGGCTCCACAATGTAAGAAGGATGTGAAGGTCCTTGAATGTGTCCAGGGGAGGGCAACAAAGCTGGTGAAAGGGCTGGAAGGCATGTCCTGTGAGGAGCAGCTAAGGACTTTGGGCTTGTCTAGTTTGGAGGAAAGGAGGCTGAGGGACAACCTCATTGCTCTCTACAGCTTCCTGAGGAGAGGAAGTGGAGAGGGAGATGCTGATCTCTTCTCCCTGGTATCCAGTGATAGGACATGTGGGAATGGTTCAAAGCTGCACCAGGGGAGGTTTAGACTGGACATTAGGAAGCATTTCTTTACTGAGAGGGAGGTCAAACACTGGAACAGGCTTCCTAGAGGGGTGGTCGATGCCCCAAGCCTGTCAGTTTTTAAGAGGCGTTTGGACAATGCCCTTAATAGCATGCTTTAGCTTTTGGTCAGCCTTGAAGTGGTCAGACATGATGGTTGCTGTAGGTCCCTTCCAAATGAAATTATTCTATTCTATTCTATTCTATTCTATTCTATTCTATTCTATTCCATTCCATTCCATTCCATTCCATTCCATTGAGAAAACTGACCGTTTATCCCTACTTTTTGTTTCCTGTTTCTCAGCCTGATAGCAATCGTGGTGAGGAGCTCTCTTATTCTGTGCCGTAGTCCTCTTTAGCCAACTTTGGTGAGGGAACTTTCTAAAAGCCTTTTGGAAGTCCCAGTGAACTGTGCAATCTGCCTCCAGTTTTTCCACATGATCAGTGACTGCCTCAAAGAAATTTAAGAGATTTGTAAGGCAGGGGTTTTTTTCAGCAAAAACCCCATCAGGTCTATCTCCTTACATTGTTACAGGTATTGTATGTGTCTAACATTCTCTCCCTTTTATAACTGTAACAGTTTGTCTGGCACGAACATCGGATCCACACATGCAGTCAGTTTAAGAAAGAACTAACACTAATCTTTCCTGCAGGTGAAGCTGGCAGCAAACCATAGGGCTTTCTCCTCAGCTTCAGAAAAAGGCAAGATAGGGTGGCTACATGCACAGCCACCTCCACTTCTGTAGGTCCTGAGCTGGAGGCTTACTGATGCTGCCTGTCTCTATGTCGTCTTGCACTTGTGCTTTAGCCTGGCCACTTGTACACAAGGTCAGCATGACACACAGCCTTAGTGGTGGTGTAGGCAGCGATATTTAGTTGTCCCGTTCACACGCTGTTAGGCTGACACCCAATGCATTTGAACACACTTCTGATACAGACTGGAGGTAGGAAGCCCTCAGTGAAATCTAGGGCTGATGATCAGACCCTATGGTCACAACAGACCCAAGTATTACAGACCTTTATAACCAGTAGTTGCTATCCTGTCTCACCACCTCCTGCCCTCATAACAAGATACCCTAATTGTCATCAGGGTATTGAATTTTCCCAAACACCTTCAAATGAAATAGCTTTCTTTGGCTCTAGGTTATTTCTCAAACATTACTTTCTAACTCTGTCAATTGTTAAAGAAAGACTGGAAACAGCATAGATGGGCAGCAGTGAAGCTTTTGGTAGGAGCTTTTCTTCAAAAACTTGTTTCTATGTGAACGGTAATCAAGAAAAAAAGTTTGTGCATGAAATCCTGCCACTGCCTTACCTTTGAGACCTGCATTTTCAAAAAGTTGGTGGCAGGGGACTGTACATTTTCTTTTGCTGCTACTCCAGCCTGATCCCTCTGCAGTAGTGACCTCTACACTTATTTTGCCTTTCAATGTCTTAAAATTTAGTTTTCTGTGCAGTCAGTCACACTGAACCCTGAAAAGAAGATACATATATATTTATGATGATAAAAGAGAAAGAATTTCTTGACTATTATGGACTTCTGATATTTTATTAGCAAGTCTACATTCACCCTCACCCTTATGGGTCTCCCTGTGGTAGCTCTGAGCTCTGCTGATCTCGTAGACAAATGATGGAAGCATCTGACTCAGAGCCTTTTAGAATCAAAGAAGATTGAGAGGGAAAAGACCTGCTAGGTCATTTTGTCCATCCCCTGCCAATACAGGATCATGACCTACTGTACAATAACTTCACTAATGTTTTGCCAAGTCTCAATTTAAACGAATCAAATGATGGGGATTATACCACTTTCTTTGGGACAATATATCCCTGTTGCTTCATATTCTCTATGAAGAATTGTTGTGATATTCTACTTAATATTCTTAATATCACCATAATTACAAGGATAACTTATTTTCTTCTTGTAATAATTGCTTCTTTCTTGGTGTTCATATTTTTCATATATATCATGTTAAAAGTGCTGTATTTGTCATGTAATTCTTTCCAGCTTTCTTCATAACTCAGCTCCTAAGTCCCTTATCAATGTTTGCTGTTTACCTTCATTTAATTTCCTTCCACTTTATTCATCTTTCTGGTATAGGCTGCTCAAAAAGATATGTATTGCCCATTAGATTATTCTAGGTGTGATTCTCAGGTGTTAATGTTCTACAGCAAGGCTTTTGCCTGAGTCAGAATGTGATGAGTCTGGGTATGTAATTCCAAATCTCCTGGGTGTCCCCCTTTATAGCTTAATGCAGCTCTCTCACCAGTTCTCATTCTTGTCTTTTATTGCACCAATATACCTTTTACACATTGCTGAAATTCTATTTTCGTGAATCATCCTTCCAATTCTCAAGTAAGCCCACTTGATCATTATCTTCATCATTTAATATTCTAACTCATCCTACTTATTTGCCTATGCCCTTTTGTAAAATGGAAAACTTTTTTTTTTAGAATCTCTGTATCTTATGTTTTAGTCAAGCTGGAAATATAAAAAAAATATGCCAGACTTTGAGTTACATAAACTGTATGGAATTTTTAAAAATCAATTTAATCTTTTCTGGAGCTGCAAAGACTAAATGGCTATCAACATAAATATATATTTATTGCTTGGCATTGCTACAGATCAGAGTTAAGGTTCTTTAGATAAACTCACTGGATATTTCCAAACCAGTATATATTTACTTTTTAAACATTATTTATTTAAACATTACTTATTTAAACATAACCTTCATGCAAAATTCTTATGAGATTTTTTTACTCTTAAATAACTCATATATACTTTTAATTTTAACACAGCTTTCAAATTTTTTTGTTTCCACTGGAATTCTTTGACTTGTTGGTCTGACTGGAAAATTTTTAAAGCCTCAAACTATCAAAAAAAAAAAAAAAGAAAAAGATATTACATGATTTTTTTGTGGTGCTACTTCTTGATCAGTTCTGAAGAAAACAGCATGGGAAGAGGTAAATTGTATTTTAAATGACTGCAGAAATTAAGTAGGATTAACTTTGTTTAGCTGTTTGTAAGCTATTTGTAAGCTAAAAAATATTAATTTAACTTACTTTTTACTTTTTTAATTGCAAAATTGCTGAGATAAATGAAACTTTTATAAATGGAAATATACTTGAAGTTTCCATATGTCTTTTATGCATAGCATTTGTATATGTGACTGTCCTCCTCCTGCCCCACTAATATAACTAAGGGATCATAAGTATGCATTCCTTAATAAACACAGATTCCTTCAGTGTCAAAAGTTGCTCCAGGCAAAAAGTTGGCAAGTGAAGAGTTAACAAAAAGGTCAATGAAATGTGAAGAAATCTAGTTGTCAATGTGTACAAAAGTAATATTTGTGGTTTTAGATGTCTTTTATGTTTCTATTGCTCAAAAATAGATTTTTTTTTTGATTGAACATTTTCAGCCTTCCATTGACTGAAATAGATGACTGCCTTAGGGCATTTTTGAAAGGGAAAACTAAAAGAAAAATGACTAAATTCCTTTGTTCAGAACTGCTGCTCTGCATATCCAGTAAATTTTTTAATACAAAGACATACCAGTCAATGGGGAGTTTTGCTTACAAAAGGACTGCAAGATTAGGTTCTTAGTATGCAAGTGTGACCACCAAATAGGCATGATAAGACTGCAGTGACCAGGAAGGGGCAGGCACAGCTGTCTTCTCAGTTTTCATATTTCAGAACTTTTCAGGTATTCACATTTGAGTAGTTTGGCCAAAAGAGGAGAGAGGGCCAGTGAGAGAAGGAAGAGAAACTGTTCACACTGCGGCACGGTTAGGAAGAAACACTAGCTAGTCCCATGGTTGAGGCAGCCTGGTGCTCAGACACAAGAGCAAGGTGACCTTCTAGGAACATGGGAAGACTTCGGGTTTTGCTGAGCTTTAGTGTGGAGCTGGCTATGCACATACCTGTAAAGCAGGTAATTAATCCAGGCACAATGGATCAAAGGCTGTGTACAAAAGGACTAACCATTTACTCTTTGTGGCTAAGGAGCAACAGTAGCAGTTAGGACACATAGCACATTTCTATTCTTACTTTATTTTTGAATCAGCACAGGTGAGTTAGCTAAACTGTTCCTCAGCTTTCCCTCTCGCCTGTATCTGTTAGAAGAGGCTGCTGTGAGAAGCAGTGTTGTAGCTTTCGTGATGTATTTACACCAGAGTCTCAGTTGAAGATGCTCTGAAAGAACAAGGCTAGATCCTTGTCCTGACATTTATTGTGGACACTCAAGCAGTGCTCTGTGCAGAACTGCAGGGGTCAACATTACTGGAATAAGTTTTAGAAGTGATCTTTATTTTGTGAGCAAAAAGCGGAGGGGATGTTGGAGTGCTAAAACTTACATTTTTATTCAGTTACAGTTATCCTCTCTTTAGTGCATATTAGCCAAGAAGAAATACATTGAAAAAGCCTTGATCAAAAGGAAAAATCTACAACGCTTTCTTCTTCTCCACTGCTGCTGCTGGCACTACCAAAAATGTTCTATGTAATGTTTTAAAACTTTCGTTATGTTCTTGCATATGTATTGACATCTTAGCTCGTAACAGCTACTTAATGGCTATTATAATTTAACAGGTCCATAAAATGCATTTTTAAAAAGACCCTAAGCAGGCTTTTTCATAACAGTAGAAGGAATTCTAAGCATCAGAAGCATAATACACATTTTAGAAGGTCCTGTTGATATACATTGAAACATTGGGTAAATTAATAAATACAATTTTATTAGGATAGGATAGGGTAGGATAGGATAGGATAGAATAGAATAAAATAGAATAGAATAGAATAGAATAGTTCAGTTGGAAGAGCCCTACCATGATCATCTAGTCCAACTGCATGACCACTTCAGAGCTGAAGGTGGTTGTGGTTTTATTTTTGGCGTTGAATCTGGAGAGGGACATGAATGGCATCATGAAGGGTTTCTACAGGGAGATCAACAGCAAAATGCAGGCTAAGGAAAAAGCAAAATCATGACCTGACCAACCTGATAGGCTTCTACAGTGAGATGACGAGCTCGGTGGACAAGGGGAGAGCAGTGGATGTTGTTTAGCTTGACTTTAATAAGGCCTTTGAAGCTGTCTCCTGTAGAATCGTCATAGACAAATGGATGAATTATTGACTAGGCAGTAGATGGTGAAGTAAATTGAAAATTGGCTGAACTGCGTAGCTCAAAGTGTTGTGATCAACATCACAAAGACTATCTGGAGACCAGTAACTAGTGGTGTCCCTCAGGGGTCAATACTGGGTCCAATATTGCTTAAAATCTACATTCATAACCTAGATGATGGGGCAGAGTGCAAGCTTGTAGGCAACAGAGAATCAGGAGGACTGGTTGCTATACCAGATAATTGTGCTGTTCTTCGGAGGGACAATCTGGAGAAATGGGGTGACAGGGATCTCAAGAAATTCAACAAATGGAAATGCCAAATCCTGCACCTGGGGAGAAATAACTGCATGCACTAGTGCAGGCTGGGGCTGACCATCTGGGAAGCAGCTTTGCAGAGAAGGCCCTGGGGGTCCTGGTGGACCATGAGCCAGCAATGCACCCTTTCAACAAGGAAGCCCCACAGCCTCTCCTTGGGTGCATCAGGAACAGCATTGCATCGCCTGCAAGTTAAGGGTGTGATCCTTCCCCTTTCCTCAGCACTGGGGAGGCTACAGCTGGAGTGCTGGGTCAGTCCTGGGCTGCCTGGTATGAGAGGGACATGGATGTACTGGACTGAGTCCAGCAAAGGGCCACGAAGATGCTGAAGGGCTTGAAGCATGTGAGTTACGTGGAGAGGGTGAGAGAGCTAGCATTGTTCAGCCTGGAGAAGAGAAGGCTCAGGAGGGTCTTCTTCATGTGTATAAATACCTGATGGAGGGCAGTAAAAGAGGTGGAGCCAGGCTCTTCTGAGTGGTGCCCAATGACAGGCCAAGTGGCAATAGGCACAAACTGAAATGGGGGAAATTTCAATTCCCCATAAGAAAAAAATTTTTTTACTGTGAGGGTGGTTAAACACTGGAATAGGTTGCCTGGGGAGGTTGTGGAGTCTCCATCCTTGGAGATATTTAAAACTCAACACGGCCCTGAGCAACGAGCTGTGGCCAACCCTGCTTTGAGAAGGGCAGTTGGACTAGATGATCCTCAGAGGTCCTTTCCAACCTCACCCATAACGGGATTCTGTGGTTCAGACAATTCTTTGTAATATTCTCTGCTGTGGTCAGTAGAGATTTTGGAAAACTTCTTTACTCTTTGTTTTTTTTTTTCCCCAGAGAAAATCACATCATCAATAAACAAAAAGCAGCTCACACCACAGGGCAGCACTTCCCTCGTTTTGTTTTCTGTTTATCTGATAGCGCTTTCTGCCAGGGCCTGGGCCAAGGAACAGGAGATCTACTGTCTCATACTGTTCATATTACAAAAAATGCTCACACTGCAGTGAATTAGTGATGGTGTTCAAGCCTCATTGTGTTTCCTGGGGGCAAAGGCAGTATACACCAGTATAAATGTGCTTTTATTTTAAAGGGTTGGAGGCTGATCCTACAAACCCTTTCTAGTGTGAGTAATTCTGATATAAAGTTTTCTTCCCCAGAGCTATTCACTTTTGAAAGGGTTACTCTTCGCAGGAACCAAACCTTGTGTTGTATATGGCAGTTTAGAAACTGGGCTGTGAAAATATTTCTTCTTCTAAACATAGAATGATAATGTGGATGGTTGTTAGAAACGCAATTCTTCCAGCAAACGGGAATGGTTACTGCATACAGAATCAGTTTTACCTTCATTACTTTTCAAGAGGTTACTTAAATATATGTCGTATCTGCTATAGAGCAAGTTGGAAAGAGAATGTGGAAAAATGAAGGCTTCTCATATCAATTGTGGTCCTTTTTTTTAACTGGCAGTTGTTCCTATTTTCAAGTGTTTGTTTCTAGTTTAATGAGGATACCAACTTTCATCCAGTGAGATGTGTGGGTCACTTTGTTAGCACACTTGCACACACCAAGGCAATACACCAGCTGGAAATTTTTACTTTTAGCTGAATTATTTTTCCCCAGCAAATGGCTTTCCTTTTGACATATTTTAATGTACTTGCACACTGAGAGGAAGAGTGGGTGAACAGAAAACAGACTGTTTTATTAACCCAGCAGTCACCTTTGAGATTCATACATGTCCACTTTTTTCTCGCCTTTGTACCTAATCCCAAGAGACTGGTACCTGGCTTCCCCTGGAATAACAAAGTCAGTCACAAACCTCCAAACATGATTGTTAACTGAATGCCAACTGTTTCTTCTCATCTTTTTTTTTTTTTTTTTAAGTAGTACGTTAGGGATTGTGTCCTTATGGGTGCCCTATAACCATATTATTGATTTGGTTTTATATTTAAGGATTTTTATTTATTTTTTCAATAGTAAGATACATTGTGCAATAAATTAAATTGCTGCTTCTATTTTGTGTGTGTGTTTTATAGTGATTTTTTCAGCTCTGCTAATAGTGGAAAGGGAAGAAATAAAGCAATGCTGCAGGCACTGACTGGACTACAGTTTCAGCTCAGAGGAAAGCTGCAGGATCAGGAGTGGACAGACAAGCACCCTGGAGAAGAAGCCCATGCACATTATTCACAGTGTCATATGCCAGTTTCACAGTATCCTGGGTTCAACGGATTTTTTCCAGTGGGAACACACTTCTCATCAGACAAAGCTCCAGCAGTCTCAGAGGTACCTATATTACCAACGGATATTTACAAAGCAGATTTCTGAATGCTGTGTTATCTGCAGAAAGCTATTCTTAATTGTAACATAATTAGCTCATTTTGAAGTGCACCTAAATGAAATCCAGGAGGGAGGTGAGAGGTGAAGCTGTTGGAATTAACGTGTTCTAAAAAAATATGTAGGGCTCAAGCAAGCAAATACAGGGGTATTAACTAACTAGGTCTTGTCCCCATGCTGCCTCAAAACATGCTCCTTGAATCATTAATCTTAGGATCAACTCTAATGATCTGGGGCTGACAACTTACACTCCATCTTCCCTTTGGATAGTGGAATGTCGCTGGAGGTTTTTTTCCACATCACGCCGTATTTCCAGGCAGCTGGCAGGCTTAGGTCCAGCCGGGGGGGAGTGGGAACGGGGCCCAGCAGCTCCACGTTTGCTCCCTCGCACCACGGCACAGCAGGCAGCTTCTCAGGACATGGGGAGAGAAGATGCTGCCTCCTGGTAAATCGGTGTCTGGCAGATGTGGTTTTGGCATCAGCCATTTGGGAATACATTTTTTTCATGCACTGCTGTTGACAGCCTGGGGCGGTCCTGGGCTGTGATGTGGTCTCCCAGCTCCAAGGACGAGTGATGGGGAATTGGCTTGTTACAGCGGCCATGGTGTCAGGGGCAATATCGCACAGGCTGCCCGCTCCTCGGCCTCAGCAGGGCGTGCGCAGGGTTGCAGAGCTGCCGCACGTCAGCCATGTCGTCTCTTGCAAGCTGTGCGTTACAGAATGGATGCTTAAAAACCATCACTGAACAGATCAGATGACGCCACCATATTTCTTTCTATTCGAATGGGAAGTAACTGTGGTATTTCAGATACCACATGGTGGCAGCTGTTGATAAAGGCTGATACTAGTTTGGTTTTAATTTTTAAAACTGAGGAATGATTAATTGCAGCGAGTGGAGCAGCCAGGTAGCCATTTCAGAGATGTTACATCAGGAATGTTCTGATAGCTTGGTATCTGATGCACTGACCCTTTATTTCTCATTTAGCAGTGGGAAGGAAAATAAAAAGATAAGTAGAGAATCAGCTACTATCCAACTCCGAATTAAACAATGAATATTTTAAACCTTTGACTGCTAATAAACTTTCCCTCCAGTTCTTGCCACTCCCTTTCTCTTCTGGGCTCCCTCTGCTCTCCTGTTCCTCCAGTATTCCTCACTGTAGCCTGGGGAAAAGAAGTTTAAGAAAAATAGTAAAGTTTTTATTTATTCCTTACGGCTTTTCTGCCCCTGTGGGCATTTGTCTGCCTGTCTGGCTAATGTGCTGTAATGAATCTGCTCTCTGCCATACACACACGTATCATCCTATCAATCAGTGAGAGGAAATGCTGAGTATGGCGAGCGCTAACAAGCACTCAGAGGGGTCAGTACACCGGTGCACTACGGTGGCATGCTACTTTCCCTACAGGCTGCTTTAATTGGGGGAACATAAATGAAGCGGCGTGTGGCTGGCACCATGTCTTCTTGCCAGTCTCCCTGCTTTGGCAAACTGATCCTCTCTGCTTCAACTTTCAGGGCAGTGCTAACCCTCCTCTGGATCCTACTGGCAGGCAAGTCCCTCTCAACCCCTTTGGAGTCTCTGGGTTAACTGGGGCGGGTGGAGCTGCTGGAGGAGCTCGCTTGCAGAGGCTAGCCGGCCATCAAAGGGTGCTGGAGAGCCTGTGGGGATAGCAGTTCTTTGCAGGCTGGAAATCACAAGGAAAAGAGAAGTGGGAAAAGGTGGAGGAAAAGTAAGGAGGGGGCTGAGGAAAAGTAAAGCAAGGGGGGCGGGTAGGAGAGGGAAATGGTGAAAGAAATAGGAGATAGGGAAACTGGAAGGACTGAGGAAAAATGGTGAGAAACTAAATAAGAGAAGAGAAAGAAAAAATAAAGGAGTAATGACAAAACAGATGTGGAAAGTCATATATTACTGGAGAGAAATACTGGAAGTAGAAAAAAAAAAAAGAGAAAACTAAAAATATTCCTGTGCAGAAGCCTGTGCAGGGTAGACAGGAAGCAACAGGTCCAAAAGGTCTTGAAGAAGATAGGTCACCAGAGGAATTTTCCAAAGACAGGTTTCAGGTTTTAGACAAGAAATCATGCCCAATCCATAATTAAGTAGCAGTGTTTTAAGTTATATTCCTATAGACAGGTTGACTTTAGACATGATTTCTTTTCACCGGTTTGTGGACTGCCAGCACGCCATTAAGGACTGACTGTCATTGCTCTGTAGCGAGACTTATGATTGAGTAAATTTTCTACCAGAGGCTTCACAGCAAAGCCAATCTGGCCTTTGTTCACTGTCTGGAAGGTGAAAAGGAATTTGTTGGGAAGAATACAGGAATTATAAAACTCTGAGGGGTTATAAAGTCTAAGGTGGGAACCTGGGCTTAGCAGCATTGTAAGGACAGACCATTATACGTTTCTGAAAGTCCCACATTTTCTTTGCATGCACAGAAGTTCTGGTGATGATAGGTGTAGCACATTTGCATGTCAGTCAAATGACAAAAAATCTTAAAGCAGTTTTTCATTGCCCAGAGCGAGCACTAATGAGAAATCCATCTTGAGTTAAGATTTACCATAAAATACCATTGAGAACACTGTCTTTGAGATCAAGGATTTGGAAAGGTAGCAAGAAAGGGTTAGTTTAGTATTTTAGAAAAACAGTAGCAAAAGGCTAAGAGAGAGAGTTTGAAGTCTGAGGCCTCATGCTGAGGCCTCTTTTTGTGACACAAAACCTGGATCCAGATTAATTTCTGTGTTGATCAAGGAGAGTCACCTATACTCTCCAGGAAGGCAGGTTAACCTATAGAAATACCAGAGGCAGTAAAAGAGCTACCAGATTTTCTCCTGCAGTATTTGTAAGCCCTATAAACTAAGAAACTTTGGCTTTAGCAAACATCTGGATTAGAGATTTTGAAAGAAAATCCAGAGGAAAGTAGGATGCCATTTGGGACTCAAAAAGTGTGACTTCTGCTCTTGAATGAACACCTGATGAGGTGAAGGGCAACATGTAGTGAGAAATGCCATCCTTCAGTCAGTGGGCAAAGGCCAGGTTCCTACTCTCCATGTTTACACCCTGCTGCCCTTTTCTCAGGAGCGTTCGAGTATATTAGTCAAAGTTCAGCTTAGATAATGACTAGGAACACCCTTTGAAGGAACATTTATTTTCTTTAGGAATGGCTTTTATCAAATACTAGTTTTGGTGGAAATTGTAGTGTCTTTTATTCTTCAAGCAATAAATAAAAGCAAACTAATAATTTAGCATTTCAGGTTGCCACTTATCTTGTTCCCTCTCTTCATCCTTTGATGGATACATTTGAGTGGAGGCTAAATTATTTGATTAGTATATATATTCCTTCTCCAGCCTCTCCCTTCTCCATGGCATGCCTCTTCGTTGTCAGTGATAGACCGTGTGTTCACAAGTTCAGGATTGCGCATGTCCTTTGTAAAGACCATTGGAGACTTTTAGGTAAAAAGAGCGATATTATAGTAATTATCACGGCTAAAACCAGAAATAATCGTTAAAATGCGAACATTCAAAACATGATATATTCCCTGGTGAGAAGGTGTTATGACTGGAAGAACTCTGTTGTTATGGCAGTATTTTAAAAGCGTTAACAGGTTATTCATCATAAATAGCAAAAGAATGGCTGATATGGGACTTGCTTGACAAAGAATGAAAGAAAGATAATGTGGCTTATGGAAAATTGATTTTGTCAAACTAACTTTGTACATGTTTTGATCTGATTTCAAGTTTGGTTGATAGAGGTAAGATTGTTAATATAATATAATCAGACTTCTTCAAGGTGTTTGATTAGTACCCATGGGAAATTGACTTTCCATGCAATAATTGGATTAATACACTAAATAACTGACAGATGTGAAAATGGATTTGGAAATGGGGGATCATTGCTGATTTTGACGTAGTACTTTGGAGTAGCACAAGAATGAGTTCTTGGCCCGGTGCTACATAAAGATATTATCAACTATTGAAAACAGTTTACATGTGTAAGTGACTCTTTGCTGAAGAAATGGAAAAGAGTGCAGAAAAATGTCACTGGTATAGAATAGCATGGGCTTTTCAAACTATCAAACTGTGTGCACAATTAAATAATGTGTATTTTGATGAGAAGTATAAGAACTGCATCTCCAGAAAATGAAAAGTTCTATCAGGCCATAACAAGGTGGGGATTTTATCCTGGGAACCTGTAAGTTTGTCAAAGACTTGGGAGTCAGAGCTCATTTCAACTGGAAATGAGCTGGCAGAGCAGCACTGCAGTAAAATAATTAATCAAATTTGTATATCTAAAATGTATATAAATAAATAAATAAATAAATAAATAATCCTTGAATAGGACCAGGTATACTGGCTCACTTGTGTATTTGGGGCTGGTCTGACCAGTAGTGGATGCTGTGTCAATTCAGATCTCCCCAGATCCAGTAGGAAACTGGTAAGAAGGTAAGGACTAGACAAAGAGTCCAGCAAATTATTAAAGTATAAAAAAATCTAAATTACCATGAAAGATTTGGGGAGCACCCTCTGTTTAACTAGTGTAAAATGAAGTTTAAAGGTGACCTGCATAAAATCCACCAACAGTTGTAGAGATACCAAAAGGTTGAGAACAGGCTCTCCAATATACACAGCAGAGGTCTGCAGGGGGCAGTGGCTGGAAACTGAAGCTGGAGTCCCTGGATAAGAATCTTTTCACCTGATTTCAGGCACCTAAAAGGTAGGTATTTGATAAAGACTTTCCCATAGCTCCCAGTGGGGCCAGAGTAATGCTTGCCTGCATATACTGGGAAAAGCTCTGCATAAGGGTCTGTCTCTTAACCAGTTTAAAATCCCCACCTTACTACGATCTTCTGTATGAGTGGCTAGGGAGAATAGTACTACTGCAGTGACCTGGGACACTGAGGAAGCTTGGAGGTAAGCTTCTTACAAACATGTCTATAAATGGCTACATTTCTTTTGGAAATAGTTGTTTTAAAGCTGCTGGGGCTTAATTTTAACACTTACTTTTTTAGAAACTTTCTGCAGGCAAATTCTATATTTAAAAACAGAACAGGTCCAGTCCAGACCTTGCTAGGAGGGAAGTCATGGCTTTTTTAAAGTATTCTGAAAGTCACAAATATCTGTTATACTTAAAAGTCCTGTGCTGCCTACGCTCCATGTAGGGAGTCTCATTTACCCAGTGTCTGTTACACTGACATCTTTCCAGTTCCTTTTCTGATGTCCTCTGTTGTCTGCTGTTGCAGTGACTCCCACATTTCATACAACAATGCAAACACCTCCTAAAGCCTGTTTGTTTTTTGGTGGATAGGCACATAATTTGATAGATTTTTGACAGATTAGGAGACAATATGAAAGGGAGAACAGGAAGGCAGTGTCTTATTACTCCCAGAAAACTATATAACTTGAAAGCATGAAGATGCACTATATATCTGAGAAGATCCTTTTCAGGTCCAGGTATACATCTCATCTGCCTCTGTGGGCTCTGTAATACCATCTTAGGGCTTTGCTCCAGGCCACAACTCCTGTGTAAATGGCATATTAGCAGCACACAGGGAAGTAAGAATACTTAAGCTAGAATAGATCAGCCATCCATATAGCTCAATAATCTATTTCAGAATGCCTTCCTTGGGATCTCTCCTATCTCTGAAACAAGTGTCTAAATCCCAACTAGATGTCTTAGTGACTTTATGTAGGCAGTGGGGCAAGCAGGTCCTTTTAAGATCCAATTTCTCTGGTTTATCTTAGGCGTTTACTTTCAAGTAAGACGGATTGCACCCTCAAAGTGCCTTTTTTCTCCCTGTTGACTGAAAAAAAGTCTAGATATTTATCCTGGATGTAGGCATCTTCATTTTCTCATACACACAAAGTCAAATGAATTCCAATTCTATGGCTTTTGCTTCAGAGAAAAGATAGAAGTCTCAAAACTTCTTGATTCCACTTTAAAATTAGCTTATGAGTTGATGCTTGAGGGTTAACATTTAATTTTATGTCAAATTACCACAAGTAAAGTAATTGAGGTTATTATGCTGTTTAAGTCTTCCTGAACTGTTTGCTGAAGCAGTTTCTAGCAGCACAGCTGTCTGTGTGTTCGCTGAATTCACATAGATTGTTTCATGGCAGTCATTTAAAATATGTTACTTTTTAGTTCTATGGACTATAATGTTATTATTTTTAATGTAATACTTACATTTATTGTTAATAAAATCCTTATATTTGGTACTGATATTTATATCCTGAGAAAGAGTATATAGAGAAGAGGAAAGGTGGAAATGAGGTGAAGGGGTTCAGAAATAAGAGGGAAAAGGGAAATGGGAAGGAGAGCAAAATACGTTTTGGAAGATCTGGAAAGAGGAGGGGCAGAATGGAGACCAAAAGGTACGGGTAAGTGGGAAATAAATAGAGAGATCTGTGTAGGATCCTTAGGCTCAGTCATTATTTTGTAGACTTTTATAATATCTCTTCTTTTCTTCTCCTTTTCAAACTTCACAGACTTCATCTTTTTAACCTTACAGTGTGTAAAGTCCACAGTCTCCATTCTTCCTCCCATATACCTCATCATTTCTTGTCATTTTTTTAGACCTTTTTATTTTTGCTATGTCTATTCTTGCACACACCTCTTCACATCTGAGCACAGCTGTTGACCTACTTCTGTGTGATAATTCCCGTAGCATGGAAATCACTGATGTCGCTGCTACTGAGAGAGTAAGTTCAGCAGGTCCATCACCTTCATCAGTTGAAGAAAGCATTAATGCTGGATCAAAATTTGATTTTTGACTCAAAATTAGAATCACAGGTAACAATTCTCTAAGGACTTGAAGGTGTCTACTGTTAGGATGGTTCAGTCTAAAGTGTATTGTGATTCTTTGTATGAAGGACGCCAAGAAGTGTGGAAGACAGGTCTAAGAAGAAAAATAGTCATGCTTTAATCACAGGATCTCCTGATTTCTTCCCATGTATTCTCAGCTCAGAACCCTGAGCAGCAGTGAGCTGTCTGTCCACACTTGTACGTTTAAGTATGTCCAGGACATGTCCAGGCAGTCATCCTCTCAGCAACTCTTAGAAGAGTTCTTGGCACAGTTTTGGCCTCTGCCAACTAGTGCTCTCCCGCAGTAAGGTTTGGAAGTTACAAGGTCCTCGGACAGTTCATAATTGGCATTTTGCAAATAGTTGTGTTCTTGTAGTTGGTGAAGACTTTAGTGACAAAAATGTGGACTCTTCCATGACTTCTGGGCTCAATGCCC
The DNA here is from genome assembly GCF_035582795.1 of Mycteria americana. Lineage (NCBI taxonomy): Eukaryota > Metazoa > Chordata > Aves > Ciconiiformes > Ciconiidae > Mycteria > Mycteria americana. The sequence continues at coordinate 28,784,705 of NC_134365.1, forward strand.
ACCGCCATTCCCAAGTATATCAATTTTATGAATAAAATTATAGCTTGAGAGGGCCCTGTAAAAATTCTCTTTTGACAGCCATGTTCTTTCCAGTGTATATTTCAAAATGGTGGTCCAAATAGGGGCAGAACCCATTTGCAAGAAGGGATATGCAATTTTTAATTTTTTTTTTCCATGGGGAATATTAACAGGTCCCAACCAGAATTAACAAAGGTTTTGCAATTGTAAAGTAGAGAATGATAGTGCAAACACTGCTGGCCCTACCTTGAGGGTGTGCAGGCTTTTCCAGTGTTAATGAAAGGAGGCTCAATTTCTTGTCACCTGCAACGGAGAAAATGAATCAGCTCCACAGACTTGCAAAGCAGATCAGCATTTTTTTAAATGATGGCCCAGGATTTAAAAGCATAACGGGACTCCCAGCTTCCTATTGACTTCAGTGGAAATGTAGGAACCATGATGGGAGTTAGGAGCCTGATGTAAGTCTATACTTGACTTGACAGTCACACTATTCCTGAACTGACAAATGGCAGCCGAGCAAGAAGTAGTCAAGCTGAAGGGTCACTAGGGAAAAACGAGCTTTGAAACAGCAGTGCTAGTCTCCATGACAAGGGCTATAGTAATTGAATTTTGAAGAGACCTGACTGTTGAGATATTAAGTATTATACACTGCATTAGTAACTACATAACAGATGATATTAATGATTCTTATGCAAGTGTTTGTTAAACCTGTAATTCAGATGTAATGAATAACCAATGGCCTTTTTTATAAGAAGGAAACCCACACTTCATTTGTGAGATTAATCTTATTTAAAGCAAAAATTCTCTCTCTGAATAGCTGGTGGTATTCAGCCTAAATTAGCATCTGCTGAAGTGAGCAGTTGAGCTTCATCTGACATTTATTAGGACAAATGCATAAAGGCTGTGCTGTGGCAATACCATTTAATTGTCAGGGCAATTAGTTGCCACTTTGGATATCAGAATTGTCACTGAGTTAAAAAAAAAAATTAAGGGAAGAAGCTGTTGGTTGTTATGAAGACCCAGCAGAAATGGTTTCCTTTTTAACTGGAAATTGTCCCTGAATTTTATATTGCTCATAAAAGTGAGAATCTGATGGCATAGACTGGATCCAGGCATACCAGGGAAAAAGTAATCATTTTAACAGTGGTTGGTCTACTTCTTGTGACTTCAAACCAACTCTGACTTTTATAAAAAATATGTAAAACACTGGATGCTAGGGGCAAAGTCCCTGTAGTGTTTATGGCTCCCTTACCTCCCTAGAAAAATCAGGATTATTTGTTTTCTTTTCAACTGTATTAATATATTAAAAATAAAAAACCCTTGTGTCCTCATGCATTATTCTGTGAGCCTTAGAGCATTTGCTCTGCAGTTTGCGTAATCTCCTTAAGCAAATCAGATGTGCAAGTTGTCCAACAGTTTGACTCTTATCTCTTACTGTAAGAGCTTTCTTATTTTGAAAAATATTCATATGGTTATATTCTTCCAATATACAAGTAAACTGGCCATGGCATGAGAGACTCCTCTTCAACTGCCCTCATTTGTTGCTCTTTTTGTTCTCAAATGTTTTCTAAAGATCTTTGCAATCAATGTTGCTTATCTGCCATGTAAAGTTAACGTAGCCGAGCCAGAAAAAATCCGGCATAGAAATGGGAGTCCATTTAGCTCAAGGCTCTGATCACAAGTGCAGTGTCTGGAAGCCTATACGCTGGCAGCTTGTACAATGGCTGGTCTTTGGATTAATATAGGAATGCAGAGCTACAAGTCCCTTAATCTTCATAAAGAATGACAACCATTTCTAAATGGCTGGAGTCTCTGTGTTGTGTGTTCATCCTGTCCTTTTCCCCTCCTCACCCAAGTGGGATTTATCAGTTCCAAATCTGCCCAGATCAACTTCTACAGCCTGTCTTTTTCAAGAGTTGGTCACTTCTATAGCTGTAGCTGGAGAGGTCAGAGAAGGTGATTAGGTAATTCTCTGCTTTATAAAGGGGGAATTTTAAATCAAACTTTAGAAAGAAGATAGTGAAATTTTTATTTTGGATGTGCTGGAGACCTCTGGGCTATGTTGTGATCCAACTGTGTAGAGGGAGAATTTTGCTATCTCAGCTGCCATTTACTAGCTCTGCAATGGTGGTAATGCATCTCATACATTCATTCAAAACTATTTCCAACCATCCCCAAAAGTTCAGTATGTTTTTACCATGAGGCAGATGATCCTGTCTAATTAAGTGGCCTGTCTACTTTCTAAGCAGTGCCAGACAGGGTTAGGTTCATTTAAAGCTATGTTATAATTGAATTCGCTTCTGTACAGTATTTTCTGAGCAAAGATCTAGAATCTGTGGAGGCCAGCACTTCAAAACTTGAGAAAGTAATACTTTTTCAGAGGCAGGACATTAAAAATGTCTGCTACAAAAACCAGACTGAATCCTTGCAATTTATAGATCAATTGATTTCAGGTTAACTTCTTTTGTTGGAGTGAGAGGCAAAGAGATTGAAATTAATGAAAACTCCAGATAACCTCTACAGGTAGTTGAAATCAAACTGAAATATGATTGAAATAGTGTCAAGATGTCATGACTTATCTGTGATTACCCGCAGTCCAGCAAACAACAGAGGCTGAAGCCAATCTGATTCAAGAGATCGCACACTTTTTCCTTATTTTGAAGGTTTGGAGCTGAACAGATCATTTTCTTGGTACTCTGGAGTGCTGCAATTGGTAGCCCATATGAGTTGAGGTATCTCTCTGTATCTCCATCATGGTGTTTCTACTGCTTTTATTGCCAACCCTGTTTCTTCTAAACCCTTGTTGATCTCTGGCATGTTGTGATCTTGACTACACCGTCTTGCCTCATACTGATTGCTGTTATACCCACTCCCATGAAAACTTTTTATTAATGAACTTATATACAAAGCAGCCTTTAACACCCCCCTGGGTAATCAGCTTTACCCATGAAAGTACTACTCTTTCTTTTCTTTTGTGGAGTTGTTATCTGTCATAATATTAGGGCCAGATTTTGGAAATATGCAGCCACTGATGCTCATTTCCAAATCTCTGTAGCATCTTCTTGTCCTATTTTGAAAAACGTACCATTCTCTAGTATTTCCTGAAGTGCATTTTTCCAGAAATGAAGCACATGGTTGTTGTTAACAGAAGCCTGTGCCCAATACTGGGCTTGATTTCTCCACTAGCTGGAAGGAAATAAAAAAAATGTGTCACTTCCATCTGTCCTGACTCACAGCTGGTTCTGGATCTCTTTAGCTATACTTCAAATGTCCTACTATATGAGTTTTGATGAGTAAAACATGATGTAAATCTTTCATATTTGCCTCTGAGAAAAGGATACGAACAGCTCTTTGTAACTGAGGTCAAGCAATTTTTGATTTGACAGAATTTTAGGACACTCCAATTTTATCTCAAAAGTCAAATGTACTCCCTAAAATGGAAAGCATCTTCAGTTTGGGGCGTTGTATCATGCACTCAAAATGCAGTGAAAATTAAATGATTCACTGCCCATCAAATGCAAATACAAAATAAACCACAAACAACTCAGCATGGGTAAAGTAACACAGGAATTCTCTTCCACAAATTCAGTTTCCTGCTGTTCAAATCTGAGGTATAGAAATGTAACTTTGGTCCCCATGACACTTTTCACCTATAAACAGGCATATTTAGAATATCCTTTCCCAGGAGACAGCTATTTGAATACAATAATGTGCATCAGTGGGATTGCTTGAATTTCACAAAGCTGAGAACCATACAAATTTGGTAATGGAGAAAAGGGTAACAGACAGAAATGCTTTGGTGCTCTTCAAAGGAGAATACCTGTTGTGAATGCAGCATTTTTTTCTAGTGTCCATAAACCTAAGGGAAGAAAAAGTACTGTTATTCGACAGCCATGATTGATAGTTTTCAAAGCAATGCAACTTGCAGAGGTTGTCAAGGAAGCAAAAAACCCACAATAACCCCCACACCTCTAGCATTCCACATTCCACTTATTTCAGCCAGGGCTGCATATTTATTTTGAGATTAATTTGGTACATGTAGTGTACATTTGCCAAGTTTTTTTTTCCTATTTAAATCTTCAGTTCCAAAGCTATGTTTTAATCCTATTACTGCTAATTGAGTGAAGTCTGCAGTCTTTTTGAGTTAGGTGAAGTTCAAGTTGTAATTGGTATCAAAGAAAGGCACAATGCAAGAACTGAATATTAATATTTAACTCTTGCCATTTTATTATTTCCACTTGAAAATCACAGCAGTAGTTAAAAGACCTTTTTATGAGTTCATGAGGGTAGTGAATTGGAGACTATGGGATGAGATTTTTCATTCATGCAGCAAGATTAACAAAAATTGCTCTGTAAGAAGTGTAAATGAAATATTATACTGGTGCCCAGTAATACTGGTTATAGCTACAGGTCTCTCAGTACTCCCATTATGAAATTTTGCCTGTAGGTTAAGTAGCTGCACTGTAAAATTTTGCTCAAGGCTAATACAGCATACAAGATTCTAACCCAGGAGCTATTTTGTTTCAAATCTTGCCTTTTGCAGATACCTGGAAAGTGTGCCAGTTTAGCATGACGTTTTGGATTTGAGTACTTTTTAAATGACTGTGATTTTAAAGCAGAATGTCTCATAAGATATGCACACAATGGTGAATTGATTGCTTATGACTGAAAATAAGGACAAAGACCACCCAGGACAAAGACCACCCCTTTGATTTCAGATCCCTAAACAAGTACATTTGTTTGCCTAAAATAAGTTGTCAAAGACAGAAATGGTTAATTTATTCAAAGGTCAAAGAAATTAAAATAAAAATGTCTGTTGACTTGGTGGCTTTGGAAATAATTTTTACCCGATTAAAGAATATTTGGAAAAACAGTTAACAAAGAATTTCTGTAAGTAAGTTTTATGTTCTCTATTATTCTGGTTTTTTTCACTGGGAATTATAGGCTCTTACTTTAATCATACCCATAGTGCATATTCACCATTATACCCTTGGGACTGCTATAATCAATGATTTGAGATCGAACGGGATAGAGACCACAACACAGGAATCATTCCAGCAGCACACTAGTAGCAACTATATTTCTCAGAACCGTATCTTGCTGAAATATCATGAATACCAGAAAAAAGAAAGTGCCTGAGAGGAAGAAAAATGATAAGAAGTAATGCTGGAAGTCAGGGTAAACAAGCAAAGAGACCAAAACATAGTAAGGAAGCAAAGGAGATGAAAAATTAGTCAGAGGGAAAAACATTGAAAACAGCAGAGCAAAAAGGACACAGCTGGAAATCTTATATCTCCACCATTCACTTTGCATTAGGAGTGATAAAATGTGATAATCATTGCTTATTTTTTCTATTGAAATTGTCGTCCATCAGATGAACATTGCAGATAGTCTAAACAAGTCATTTGGGCAAAATGTATAACTAGTGATGGTAGCAAAGCTGGTTCCAGAGTGAGATATTTGATCCTAAATACTTGACTGTGATTTCAGATCAATGTACAGATAATCAAAGCTTTGGCTATTTATACACCAATTTTTCCATTAATATTTTATGTTAATTTACTGCAGAGTTTGTTGCATTGAAAGACCTTGCAAGGTTGGTCCAAAACTGGGGTCCATTCAGGTCTAGTAACTTTGTGAGGTGCATTAATACCACTGTAGTCATAGACAATTCCTTATGCAGAACAGATCTCAATTGCTTTCTAAAGCAAATGGGAAGGTTTGGGTTTTGTTTTTGTTTTTTTTTTTTTTGACAAAAGATTATGAAACTAAAACTGGATTGGAACCACATGATAAATATAAGCTTGTAACTTTCATTAGTGCTGTTATGAATCATGGACATATTTCTAAAGAAGAACAGACTCCACATTTTCTTCATATCTAAACCATAAATAGTTGAACTGTGTCCTGCCTTTTTAATATTGAAGAGGCAGATTACAGTTACAGGCCAAAGGATGTGAATAATTAAAAATAGGTTGCATTAGGTCTTGAGATAAGCTATGGTATCTAACACATAGAGAATGAAAAAAAATTGAATGTTGTTACAACAACCTCCAACTGACTTAGTGAGAATTTTGCCTTGAAAAATGCTTTGAAAATTTTGCCTTGAAAAATTCAGTGGGACTGAATACAAATAAGCGATGTCATCCACTTTGTGCCACTGAAAATGTGGATTTTGTTGCTTAAGTGATAATATTAATAGTTAAAAGACATTTAATACAGAGTGCTTTAAGTATCATCCAGTTCATTCAAACTCCAAACTTCATCCTGTCTCTAGATTTTTCCTTTAGTTAGTAAAAATGCCAACAACATTAGAATACAAACATTCAGTTCATACCTTTTGGGGGCTGGGATTCATTGCCTCCTGCATCCTTTTCTATCTATTTATGTTAAGCAATTTTCTGGCCCCCACTGACATTTTGACAACATCATATAAATTTTAAAGTTTCACCCTCCACAGTCTCACTGTAAGGAAGGTATCACATTTTACAGGTGAAAATTTAAGATGCAGAGACATAAATTCAGCTCCTCATAGCATAAGGCTTAGCTTCCACAAATACCTAAATGGACCCAGCTTTTTAGTCATGTAAATAATAGGTGTCTAATTAAACTTAGTTGCCCAAGTGTCCCTCTGTGATGAATGGTAAGAGATAGGCACCTCCAGAGGAATTAAAAAAAAAAAAAAAAAAAAAAATCCTGTCTTATAGAAAGTCTCTCGGAGGTATCTGAAAGTGATTCACTTTCTGGAGGTCCTTTCTCTTGCTATTGTCCAAAAGACAGACTTCTTCTTAACTTAGACCAGAAAACTATCTCTTAGAGATGAATGTCACTTGTGATGAATGCTCAAAATTATCCAGGGACGCATGTTCAGGTAGGAAATTGCACCAGACTCTTTGAAGTCTTTGTGTAGCAGGTAACCACTGAGCCATTCTTCTTTAAAAGCCAGATGATCTTCCTCCAGAGACTCAGTCCACTTCTCTTACATCCAAGTGAAGCACGAAGTCTTTTCTCCCCTTTGAGTCAGTAATATGTCCTTCGTTCTTTCACAGCAGGATCAGCACCTATTACAACAAATACTGCTCCACAAAAGACTGAGGGATGCTAAAGCTCATATTTTAGGATAGTGATACAGACAACTTTATGACCTGCCTGACAGTATGCTCGTCTTACAGCCTTCTGCTCCTCTGTTGCTGACCGCTGGTAGAAGTGGGACAAGATGAACGGGCAAATGTGATGTCTTCCAATAGCTAACACAAAGTATTTCATGTTAGATGCTGTGTGTTGATTACCTGGAGTATTCACAAAGTAAAAAAGTTTTCTACAGTAGTTCTGCAATAAAACAAATGTAGCTTCCCGGCAGGCTGGCTAAGGATTGTCATCTGCACACTGAAAGACCTGGGACCAATTCCAAAGCCCACTGAAAACAATTTGACTTTACTGAGCTTTACTTTCAGTCTATAAAAGCAGCATTTTTAGGGTTACAAGAAGAACCATTCTGTGCTCAAAAAGAAAAATAACTCTGAAAACATTTTGAAAGCATTCCAGCCAGTGATACTTCGAAGAGACTTGGTCTGATCAGACACTCTGCTGATTTGTATTTAAATCATTATTAAAAAAACATGCTATGGAAGGTATTATTTTGGATCATAGTTAATAAAACTTAAGGGAAATCCAGCTCTTTAAAGCCCTGTGTCTGTGTGAATAAAATTGAACACACATAAAAGGAAAAAACCCCAAACAAATCCACAAAACTTTTCTGTACTCTTATTTGAAATCTTTATACCAAGTCAGGCTTCCATGTGTACAGGGCTATTTTAAGCACACTTTCTACCAAAAGAAGTGCTGATGACATTTCAGAAGTGATTCCCTCACTGCTGTGCTACAGTTAATGGGCCACTCTTGTGATAACAGCAGTATTGCTTCTAAAATGTGATGATCCTCTGCAGAGAGAAACCTCTTTCTCTGCATTATGCCCATTGATTCAAAAAACAATACTAAAACACTTCTCCATGGAACAAGGATTTGGAAGAAATGAGGCTTAACTGGACTTTATTCTCAAAAATGACAAAAGAATAAAAAGAGAATCTACTAGAAGGGGTAGGGTCTTACCAATAATTTTTCGTCCTTATTATTTGGTATTACCTAATATATAAATACACATATCACCCCCTCCATGCACACATATATCTGCTTAAAATATCTTCTGTATGTATGTGTGAATGTGTGGAAGTGTATATAAAAGTCAAAAGCTGTGAGGAGGGGCCCATTGTCACTCCCTTGTATAAGACACCATAAATATGCATATGAGCAGTCAGTTAGGGCGCCCAAATATCTGCTACCTAAGAGTCTAATCTCTGGCTATTCCTAATGGATCAACAACAGTTGCATTACAGAAATAAGGATTCTCTCACACATAGCACCTGGTAGTCAAACAAACAAGAAACATATGATTGCTGTTAAGGTGGTTGTGATACCGTATTTACTACGTTCGCACTTTTATTTAAAAAAAAGGAAGCTAGTGGCTAGAATTGACCCACTGGTTATTGTTGCAGAAGATAGACATTCAAAATTAAACTCCTAGATCAGATGTGCCTAGATCAGATGCTTAGATGAGGCACATTAAACTGAGATTCTCAAAAATGCCTACATGAATAGAAATGCAGTCTCCATGATTTCATTTAATTAATGAGTGCCAAATTATGCAGCAAACAGGTGAATACATACTTTTCTTCGTTCAACAGTAATACCTAAATCTCTCTGATGTGTCAACAACATTCATGTAGTTAACCTGAACTACGCTACCAATTATTTTTTTCTACGCTTATTTCTTTCACAGTTGGAAGATGAAAGAGGATTTTCTTTATAGCTCTATGATGTTCCTCTAAATATAAGCATATTATTAGTCTCTTATGCAGTTTCCTTGCTGCCATTGTTGGCTGTATGCAGCCATTCGGTTCACTGGCTTTCTTTGCAGCTCTTAAGTTTATCATGCATGTTAGTTCTTTCAGAAAGTATTTCTGAAATACCCACTGAAGAGGGAATTTTCCCAGGTGAACTATTAAATGATGCTCTTCAAGACTTCAACAAATATAATATACATCTTTAATGCAATGTGTTTCAGTAAGCAAGTCACTATAATTTCAGTTATTAGATATTAGTCAGCAACTAGATCATACAAGACACTGACGGTATATTTGAACAAATCCTAATATCTCAGAAACTTAATAGGAAGATTTGAGCTTCCATTCACCAGCTTCAAAATCCAGTTTAGTGTAGATTGATTAATATCTGATTTTCAAGGGATTTTTGTTTTTCCCCCCCCTACAGTATTTTTAATATCAGTGTTTTACTGCATCAGATTTTTTCTCCTATACATGCCCTTGCATAAACAGTTTTCTACCTTTTCTGACTGCTATTTGCTACATATTAAAAACACTATTATCATATCTTTTCTTACCTTTCAGTTAATGTTAACATTAGAGAATGTTCCACAAGAATTCTTTACATTATGAGAAAATGCAATGGTCTTCCAAAATAATAATATTTGCTTAAAGAGTATTATTACTTCTGTATTGTCTCATCTTCATATCATTTTACTTATGTGGTCTTGTAGCTTGTAGCTTTTCTGGGATTCAAAGGGTACCACGGTGACTTCGTAACTTCTCTGAAATCGGTTGAGTTTTGTATTTTGGGTAAAAACCCCTAAAATTTCTATAAAATCAGATTCTTTAAATAGATTGATTTTCATTTTTATAAGGAAGTATAGTATGAAACTCCAGTTTTCCTTCTGTTATGTCCCACGGGGGTGGGTCTGTGGTGCTTCTTCGGGTTGTGTTGTATTAAATAAATAAGAAACTTTTGAATATGCCTCATGGTGAAGCAGTGTTCCAGGAGGCTCAGTTTCAAAGTGGCATCCATCACTTTCTCAAGGCAACAATATTTTATCATTTTTAGCATAGCTTCCTAAAGAAATGTGGCATCTTTTTGATGGCGGTTGCTGTCTGTTTGCTCATCAGCAACCTTTCTTTCCTTCCATCTCAATAGTTCTTGAACCTGCAGGCCAGTTTCAACAGAAGTGCCTTGAGGTTTCATGGAAATCCACAGGTGGGTAGGGAAAAAAGCTTAAATTGTACCACAGGGAAGCTCTTAATGACTCCGCAGAGTCGTGAGCAGGGGCAGCTGGTGTCTGTGGGCTCTCGGGCTTATGTGGGGTTCTGGCTCAGGAGCCCGTGTGCTGCAAGCTCCCTTCCCAGGCAGCAGATGTGGTCAACCTTTGGAAGGTGCAGTGCAGTCATCATGAGAAACAATCCAAAATAGGGTAACTGGGAGTCCGGGGAAAGAAAGCTTTAAGGGAAATATAACAGAAATCCATAGGAAACAGTACTGTATCAGTTTCACTATACATGAACCAGCTTGTTAATATGCAACATTCAAATGATATTGTGTATATGTAACACTGTCATGAGAAGAGGTACAACTGCTACGTTTTATTTATCATATTTCTTCAGCTCACGCTCATTTTGGGGTTGATCGTCTGTGTCTGTTTTTGTACTGCAGGTTGTTAAGGTAGTGTAACAAATCAATGCTTTTGACTGGTGCATTGAATTTCGAACTGGGTTTTGTATTTCGTTGCTATGCTTGCAATGTTCCACATGTGAAAATAGACAACTTTTTCCTATGAAAACTTGAGGTGCCTCATTTACTTCATCAGAGTTCTGTGCAGTGCAGAAAGTTCATGGAAAATGTATAATAATAATAATAATAATAATAATAATAATAATAATAATATTATATTATATTATAATATATTATATTATATTATATTACTATTACTCCTGTAATTATTATTCAGGCAAAGTTCATAATCAATGGCAATAATTTAAAAGCAGAATGGTAGGCTTTTGCCACTGTTTAAATAAGATATACTGCTTATTACCTAAGAGAGAGGATCTAAAAATAAGATGCAATTGCCAGGGAAAAAGCTCAATTTCTGAATCATATTACTGAAAGAAGAAAGATGCATTGATGTGATTAGTTTCAGAATCATATAATATTCTTGCTGTATTTAGCAGACAGCTAACTTTGGACTGCAGCATTTTAAATGAATTTAAGAAGAACGTTGATATAATTCTTAATGTATCTTGTTTATTGTATTACTGAGAAAATATTTAATTTGTTTCCACTTTGGAAAAACAGGTGGTTTTAGCCTAACGATGCTCAGTTCATACAAGGTTCAGATACTCAGGCTTAAGTCCACCAGGGCAACGTAATTTACATACAGTTGAGAATCTAGCTGAGAATAACTTGGACTTTTTCTCCAAGCAATTTTGTTGCTGTTTGCACTTTTCTTCAAGTTCAAATCGATTGCTCTTGTAGGGAATCAACCCCTATTTCTGTTCCCTGCTGTATTCCGTATCTAGTGCAAGTTCAGCTTATGTCATGGCTCTTGGAGGGCCTTTATTAAAGTGTTCTGATTTAGGAGTTAAATATTAATCTGTAAGCTGTAATAAGCCTATTCACATATGAATTTCTGTTCTTCCTGATTACTCAGGGAGGAAATAATTTACTTTTCATACTGCCTTATTTATAGAGAAAGGAGTCTGGAAGACTTCCAAACTTAGCTACCGCACATGAGATGGGACTTCTGAAAGACCTGTGCACTGGGCTGCTCCTGTGGAAGTTGTAAGGAATTGCTATTGACCTCAGCAACAGAGCACTTTCAGAAGCCTCAGCCGTGACTGAAAGAGCTCGTAGTCAGAAGTTATTGGATAATTCTTGTTTCTTCAACCAGATCAGTGCCCCAGTGCGCAAAGCATTATACAGACATAGTGAACCACTTCCTTAAGGGCTTTACAGCTAAAAAGGACTTTATTGACAGAAAGCACATCTGAGATTTCTAAAGTCTCAATGTCATATCCAGCAATACAGAAAAAAGGGAGAGGATAGCAGTACATCATTCAATGCAGATACTTAAGTTGTATGTTTGTTTAGGTGCTGTTGGCAATGTCTTACTTTTCTACATTAAAAAAGTAGTTGGAGCTATATCCAAAATAAAGAACTATCCTCTGAAATAGAGAGCTGTTCTCAGCTCTGGGGCTTACTTCAAGAAGTGGGGCTGGGGGTTCTGGAAAGTTCTGAAATATTTCTGTAACAATGAAATCCTCCTTAAAAACTAGGACTTCATGCAAAGTAATTTTTATTGGATCCTTCAGTGTAGAAAAGCAATATTTAGAAAACTGATGTATAGCAATTATCTGGTGCACAGAGTCTTGCAAATTCTCCACTGTCTTGCCCCGGAGCGGGTTATTTCATCCCTGCTTTAAAAGGTGTGACGTGGTTCAGGAGAGCGGGGCGTCAACCTGTGCGGTCAGATGCCCCTGCAGCTGAGGCTTGTGTGATATTGCCTTAATTTAGCAGCAAAGTAGTCATGCCGGCTGGGTTTTTCAAGTGAGAGAGGAGAAACTAGTGGGAGAAAGCAGCCACACGCTGAGCTGTGGACAGTCTTCTGTGAGCAGCTCTCTGAGGTGAGGTCCCAGAGGACTAGAGCTCCTCCTAGCCTCCTCTACCCGGTGAAGGTGTTCCTCAGCACAGCTGCTGATAACACAATATATGGTGGCTCCCCCTCTTATGTGAAATATTCTGCATTATCAAGGGATTCAGAAATCAGAGGCTAGATTTCCCAAAATCAGTTTTGGCAGTTTATGGATTTGGCATAAATCTCTGTCTCTTTTAAGGAATAATTCTTCGGGAATATTTTAGCCTCTTGAATTTTTAACTTAATAGTATCACAAACCCAATTCCGCATCATTGACTCAAGGTACTCTTCTGCTTGAGAGTTAGATAACATTCTCCTATTTCTATAAATTTCCTTCATTTTCAGATATTAAAAAAATACTGTTCTTTGAAGAGAAATGACTTGATAACTAGTTTACCTGAATTACATATTAATGAGACAGAAACCTTATGTTTGGTCTATTTAATGAGGAAAAAGTCAAGTCATGGAGTGTGAAAGATCCATATTTTATGCATGGACACAACTATGTAAAAATAAATTACTTCAGAGAACTCTTTGTTTTTTAGTTTTGATGCTACCATAGCTTATGAAAACAAGTTTGAAATTCAATGCTTAATAAGTATGAATTCATGGATGACGAGTTTTGCACTAGTCCAGTCAACAGGTCAGACTAAGAAGTGAGGTCAGAGATAGTATTTTGTTTAGACTAACAGAAATATTTTGCACACCATTCACCTGAAGATGGAACTTGAGTGGTTCTGAATATATATGCAAAGTATAACTCGTTTCACAGAACTGTGATTAATAACTTTCTGTTTGGACTTTGTATAGGGAAAGAAGCACCATCTTAAGCTTATTTAGATTCTTGTGGCAGAAAAATGAAATCTATAAACAAACTTTCTTTCTTTAATCTTCCTCAACTACCCTATGCTCCTGGGTGTTTTACAGATTCTTATATAAGACTCCTGTAATTATTGAACTGTTCTTTTGACCTGGTTGCTTGAAGGATATTGGATTTCTGTTATCTGCAAATGGAGATTAACAGTCAGATCACCTGAAGTGCTAAAACACTGCTTAATTTTTTTAAACAGCTTTATTACAAAATCGTTTTTTTTCCCTACCTTGGACTTCAGTATTCACATTTAACTCATTGTAATACCTGTCAGTGTAATTCGAGGATGACATACCCTGGGTAAAATTTTACTAAGCACTCTAATATCTGTAGTACGATGTTATAAACTAACTGATATCTCTGAAAAACAATAATTACGTAGTTGGATAATTACTTAGGTACCTTAAGTAATATTATGATTTAAAATAATTAGAGTATGTTGTCTGTGGTTTCATTTTTCTGTTTTTTTTCAGTGACCACTTTCTTGACTCACAGCATTCTCCTGGAGAAACTGGCTGCTCATGGCTTGGATGGGCATACTTTTTACTGCGCAAAAAACTGGATGGATGGCCAGGCCCAAAGAGTTGTGGTGAATGGAGTTAAATCCAGTTGGTGGCCTGTCACAAGGGGTGTTCCCCAGGGCTCAGTATTGGGGCCAGTTCTGTTTATATCTTTATCAATGATCTGGATGAGGGGATCGAGTGCACCCTCAGTAAGTTTGCAGATGACACCAAGTTGTGTGGGAGTGTTGATCTGCTTGAGGGGAGGAAGGCTCTGCAGAGGGACCTGGACAGGCTGGATCGATGGGCCAAGGCCAGCTGTATGAGGTTCAACAAGGCCAAGTGCCAGGTCCTGCACTTGGGTCACAGCAACCCCATGCAATGCTACAGGCTTGGGGAAGAGTGGCTGGAAAGCTGCCCGGTGGAAAAGGACCTGGGCATGTTGGTTGACAGCCACCTGAATATGAGCCAGCAGTGTGCCCAAGTGACCAAGAAATCCAATGGCATCCTTGCTTGTATCAGAAATAGCATGGCCAGCAGGACTAGGGAAGTGATTGTTCCCCTGTTCTCAGCACTGGTGTGTCCACACCTCGAATTCTGTGTTCAGTTTTGGGCCCCTCACTACAAGAAAGACATTGAGGTGCTGGAGCATGTCCAGAGAAGAGCAATGAAGCTGGTGAAGGGTCTGGAGCACAAGTCTTACGAGGAGCGGCTGAGGGAGCTGGGGTTGTTTAGCCTGGAGAAAAGGAGGTTCAGGGGAGACCTTATTGCTCTCTACAACTACCTGAAAGGAGGTTGTAGAGAGGTGGGTCTCGGTCTCTTCTTCCAGGTAACAAGAAATAGGACAAGAGGAAATGGCCTCAAGTTGCGCCAGGGGAGGTTTACATTGGATATTAGAAAAAATTTCTTCACCGAAAGGGCTGTCAAGCACTGGAACAGGCTGCCCAAGGAAATGGTTGAGTCACCATCCCTGGAGGTATTTAAAAGACGTGTAAATGTGGCGCTTAGGGACATGGTTTAGTGGTGGACTTGGCAGTGCTAGGTTAACAGTGGGACTTGATGGTCTTGAAGGTCTTTTCCAACCTAAATGATCTTATGATTCTGTGATTCTTAAAGGACCTCTTGTCTGTGCATGCTGAATCTCATAGTACTCTCTGAGGACCCGTTTTACCTCTTTTCTTTAGCTTCCAGCTTTTCAGGTAGAGCCATTGATTTCACAGTTCCCAGCCACATGGCAGTGACTATGAGGACCTAAAATTACTGACATTGCGTGCAGTGGAACTACTTAAAAATTAGGGTATACCTAATTGTGAACAGGCTTGGGCCTAATTGTTCCCCTTCTGATTTGTGCCCCCAAACTATTGTCCCAAATTCCTAATTTTCTGGGGTTGTAGGAGCAGGAATGTGGGTATCTGTGGCAGCAGAATAACAAACATGGAATTAGTGGCCAAACCCAGGAAACAGATGTCTTCTTTCCCATTTTGTGTGCAAATGAAGAGAATCCCAAGTGCGCGTTTTCTGGAATTGGAAGCCCACGAACAGTTACTGAGTTTGCGATCAGGAGCCTGGGCTTTGACCTCACAGAACAGAAAGTTTTTATTTCCCTTTTTTGTATTCTCATGATTACAATTTATTCCTTTTTTGTTACAAAATTTTGAACATGGGATTATTCCTAGCACTAATATCAACAAAGAAATATGATATTTTTCTTTTGTTAACTACAAGACTATTCCTAGAAATTGTCTCTTAAGATATAAAGCGATATCTACCTCTCAATTCAACAAAGATCCTTTCTGACAAAAATGAAGAGTGGGGAGGAGCAGGGAGAGGAAAAATGAAATATTGTAAAATAATTATCATTTCTACATATGCAATAAAAGTAGTAGACACTATGCTTGTAAATAAAGAGACAAGCATGTGGGGAAGAAAACAGGGTCACTAAGGCCAGTGACCTCCACAAAGAATGAAGAAGACAATTGTAAAACATTATCTATCCAGTTCACAAATCTTCTTCAGCCTCTGTTGTACAAGCCTGAGTGAAAACATTTTAGGCAAAGCTTTAAAAGAACCTGGAAGATTGTACAAAAATGCCAAGAATTGGATTAATTGGCATAATACAAGGTGGCTGGGCACAGTTGGGGAAAGTGTCAGTGTAGGGAGAATCCCCACCAAGTAAGACTGTCTGTGCAATTAGCTATCTGAACTCTAACCCTTCCAGAATAATTAATGAATAACAGAGGGGATCAAGACAAAGACACAAAGTGATTTGGTGGGTGCTAGCAAGTAATACATCAAAGAATGCTGGTAATTGGCCCTGTGGCTTTCATTCTTTGCCCTATTTCTTTCAATTCATTGACTCAAAATAATGGGTTCAGGTTCATTATCAACAGGTTTTAGCTGCAAGAGCACAACACTTCAACAAAGCTATGATTGTAGCAGTGCTGTGGCTAAGTAAAAAGTTGTAGACTGTAGCACACTCCCTTGAAAGGGAAAGTAGCAGCATAGTCATAGGCTTTGTCTTACATGAAACAGTTGGTATTCACGAATTTGCTCTGAGTTTTCTAAGACTTGGTGTTCACTGAGGTTACAATGCTGGAATACAGTTGGTATGGGCAGGTATGTATAACTCCACTTCAAACCCTATTATAGCAGCAGCATCTATATTCTGTTCCTTCAGCTGTAAGA
The DNA here is from genome assembly GCF_035582795.1 of Mycteria americana. Classification (NCBI taxonomy): domain Eukaryota; kingdom Metazoa; phylum Chordata; class Aves; order Ciconiiformes; family Ciconiidae; genus Mycteria; species Mycteria americana. Next base: position 28,801,314 of record NC_134365.1, read on the forward strand.
AATGAAATAGAATTCTTGACATCATGTGTCACATGTACATGACATTATTTGCATACTAATGGAGACAGTTTAGAGGCTTCCCCCCCCCCCTGTTTTGGCAGCATTGCAGTAAAAGGAAAATTAATTATTTTTAATCTGTAAAAGTATCTTCCCGATCCACAAAATTTTACTTGGGGGTTTGAGGATTTTTTTGGCCAAAATCAGGAATGGAATCTCCACTGTTCTGTTTTGTTTCTAGTGTAAATGTTGTCGTAAAATGTTGATTTAGCTGATGAAGAGGTATTTAATTAATTAGAATAGCTTTTCATAAAGAATAGAAGAAGCAGCAGAATATTAGAGCAGTCATCTTCAATGAGTGAATGATGCGTATTTTTGCTCTGCTGTTTCATTTTGCCGTGATTGTTTCTCCCTATTTATAGGCTATAGCATATGTTGTTTGTTATTTTATTACCATCACATTAAATACAATTGCGTTTACGGTTAAAAACTTTATGGCACTATGGTTAAAAACTGCCCTTTTGGTTTAGTATTTGAGAAACTTGAGAAGTAGTTTAAATTTTAGAAGCATGTTTATGAGCACAAATGGATGTAAAATTATTTTTCTTTCAAGTTAAGAGATGTTATTTTGAATTTGGGTTCATAGCAATTATGCAAAATTCTGTAAATGTTTTAAACACCAAATTGTGCTCCATATTCTTATGGACAACAATCTAAAAACTTCCCATTACCTCTGACAAGTCTGTTAGGAAGTAGCTGCTGGTCCAACTATTGGCTGCCTAAGTATTACAGGTCAGATTCTGATCTCTGTTATATGACTGTCTTTTTGAAATAGCTTGAACAAAATTTATGCAGAATTTAATTTCAAGAGAACTGTATTTTGTAATTGTGAAATCATAAAGTGGAATCTTGACTAATAATAAAGTTAGATAAAAAGTTTCTGATACAACTTGTGGTATTTAATTTTGATCTTAGTAATGTTTCTGAGAATAACAATTATGTATGAAATATTCAGATAAAGGTATGATTTACCAGTGTATAAATACACCTATAAATATGATGCAAGACCAGCAGCCCCCCCCCCCTCTTTAAATACGCTCATACTGTTTGAAATAATGTTGTCACCGATCTGTGTGTAGTAGTTCTTTGTTTTTATCTTCTATCACGTAGATTCATCCGTTAGAATACATGCCTTATCCATAACTTTGTCCGTGCCATGGACAAAAGTATTCTGGTTTTGGAAAAGCTTTATTAGCACCTATTCTAATTTGAATAGTTGTTTTAGATAAATTCTAAGTAACACTTCTTAGAATTTTTTAAAAACTTTAAATATTTGTAGTAGGACACTGGTTAGCACTGGGAACAGTGCTACAAGCCTAGTGTGACAAAGCTGTTAGTCAGAATGTTTGCTTTCCCCTCTCCCTGATTCCAGCTGGTTTTGGTAAAGGTTTCTTGTGGAAATCTCAGCATGACTTAGTTGATATATGAAACACTCTGAGACAATTTCAGGATTGTTGTTCTTTTAGGTTTAAATTCTAGTTCTTATGAAGGCTTTTCATTGCACTGAGGAAGTCTTTTCCATCTGTTCCCATTGGGACATGGATGCCATAGATATATCATCTTCACAATAAGTAATGTTAAAGATGGCAAACAAACAGTAAACTGCTATTTATTTTAGTCTTGCCACTGTTGTATGTTATTAAAATAAATATTTAAAAACTATTCGTATTGTGAAGAGCCATACTCACAGTGTCTTCTGTCATACATATAATTCAAGATCCTGAGCTGAAAAAATACTGGTTGATCTTGTCCCAGAGGTTCTCACACTTTTTCAGAAAGTTGCTCCACTTTTTGTATAATTTTACCTTCAAGTGAATAACAAGACTTTGGGGGAGAAGGAAAATCGTTATTAAAAATACACACAGACTTGATCAAAAAAACTTTGATGGTTAGAATGATGAGAACAGTCATTCTCTTCCTTTGACAGGTATTTTTTGGTCTGAGATTTGAGGGCACCAATATTGATTTAGAAAGCTCTGTGGCTCAATTTAAGTGAAATGTAAAACTTTTCCATTTTCTCACCTATCAACCTCCATAGAAGAGCAGCTGCTCTTGCAGGCAAAAGCGCTGTTCTCACTTTGGGCATCGCAATGCATTTATGATGTGGGGCTTATCTAAACAGCTCCCCTTTATGTGACTAGGAAAGAAAGCCTGTCTTTATTTAGAGTAGGAGTTCTGACTGTAGCAGCTGGATACAAATCCGGATCCCAGGCTGGGATGTGGGATCTGGACCCCCTTGAGGTCGTTCTTTCCAGCAAGTACCCCCTGCTTTTCTCCTCTCTCCTGGAAGTGACGATGTTCTCCCTCCCCTGCAAGCAGCTGCACCCCTGACCCTGACATCTACTCCTTCTCCTCTCCAGAGAAATGGCAGCAAGCTGAATGTGCCCTGGGCAGTTGCTTGGACCCTTGTTATCCCACAGAAAGTTTCCCAGAAACACACAAGGAGTTCATACTTTCTACCCTTGATGATCAAAATTACTCTTATACACTGAAAATGGATTAGGTTTGATAGCAGAACTAACCATATATGGGAAAGGCAGAGGAAGAGGAGCTGAGGGACAGTCCTGTCTCTCAAACCCGGTCAGTTCCTGTCTTTTAGTGAGAACAGGAACAACTCCAGGCTTTTAAGGACGTTTCGCAGATGCGAGTTAGAATATACCCCATTGTGTTGCTTTCTAATAGAAAGTGCATGAAGGCTGCAAAGGAGAGGGGAGTCTTGGTTGCTGAAGGTCAGTTCCTGTTTCAAAGGCTGACCTCCTTTGAAAAGAGGTCTCTCTGCCTAGTGTTCCCATAGGAAGGGACCCAGCGGCTGGATCCACGCTGGCCTGCGGTCAGGGAAGTGCTGAGCTTCCATTCAAGTCACTGTTCCCTGAAAAAAAGGCATTTCAGCATACCCTTAGGTGTCTTTGACTAAAAACCGGATGCTTTCTAAAGTAGGGTCTTCATTTGGCTGATATTATGTGCTTGAATATCTCAAAGGCTGTAAACGTAGCAAAATCCCGACTTCTCATAGACATGATTTTTTAATCTTCATTTGGTGTGGTTTTATTTGGTCTATTATCCACTGCACAGTGCCTTACCGGGACTATTATTAAAATATGGGTTAAATGGGTCTGGGAGAGAAAATAATATTTTTTTCAAATTTTCAGGTGGCAGAAAGGGAAAAGCATAGGATGGCAGTAATTAGACTCAGGGAGTGTCATACACCAACTGTGTCATACACCAACTTTATTACCAAGTCTCTCAAAGATGACAGTATTTACCAGGACAAAGCCTTTTGAGGTTCTTAGGTGAAAGGTTTATGTAGCAGGGAACTATTACAATAATGACATTTTAATTTAATTATTTCTCTAACAGTGAAAAGAGGAAATGTTCTTAGCTTGGGGAGGGGAGGGAGCTGACCTCTGTTATCAATCATGTTTGTACTGTCTTGGAAAGTGCATTCCTTAAACAAAAGAAAAAGGAATCACCTCTAGATCTCAGGGAAAAGGGTGGCAGGATGCTGGAGGGCACAGGGGTGCTGAACAAAGAGTCCTGATCAGCCATTTCTCATGGACATCAGTGAGGTGGAAGCCACGACTGGGAACATAGAAGGAGAATGTATTAGATACTGCATCTGCTAACGTGTCATTGGCCAACCAAGAAGAGAGTGACTAGTCGACTAGTCCATCTCTCCTCTCTCCCCTACGGCCAGGCCTTCCATTTCTGTCCCCTTTGCCACCCTGATCTCCTTCATGATGGTTTTTATATCACTTGTCAGAATTTTCTCTGGCTGGAGGTCCAAACAGGTTTCCTCATGCAAAAAAACTTCTGTGAACGTTGTCTTGTTTGTGGAGCTTTGAACCCATCTCAGCTTTTCAAGTGCCCCGTGGGGAGCTAGGCTGTCCTTGTCTAGAGCAGAGCTCAGGTGAAGGCAAGTGCAGGTCCCATGATTTTTTTTTTAAGGTTTGCAATGCTGTGACAATAGCAATGGCGTCTTCAGCAGCTGGAAGAGAAAGCAGCTCTGTTTCAGTGTCCGAGGTGGACAGCGTCAGAGTGTTTTATCTCTGTCTGGTGGTTTTGTCCCTATATAACTTTTTGCCATATTGGACCTCCTTGCTTGGTAAGATCAGAGGCACTATTAACTTCTTTCAGTATTGTTACTAAAAATTGTCAGCTGCTGTTTGAACCTCAGCCCCCTTACTTTTAGTTTTGTGCAATGCACCAAAAACTTGACTGTGAGTGTGAGACCTTTCAAAGTATTTTAGTGTCTTTCAAGTAACGGATAATTAAAACAAGAAAATACTGTGCTAGTTGTAGCTCATCTGTCATTGCTCGTGTATCCCAATTCTTGCCTCTCCTGAAGGGTTAGATGAATCCTTTACTCTAATGTGACACAGAGGATAATACAGTGTAAGAGAAAATGGGTGTTTCCCGAACAGGACTCAGGGATGTAACTCCCAGCTTTGAAAGTATTTGAATGTGAAGATTCAAATATGCCCATAGCACTTAGAGCAGTTGTAAAAACTGGCCTTAAAAGAGAGAAAATTGCCTCCCTCAAGGCTTTAGCATATAGGCACTACTTTAAGGAAAAAAAAAAAGGCTTAGGGGACTTAGTGTCATTTCAAGTTATTCATAATTTGGAGGAAATCATTGCATTACAAGAGCCTATCCTGATTACAGAACTTTTTAATCTCAATCAAAGATAAACATGTCTTCAACACCACATACACCTGAGTTGCCCTTTTAAATACCCAAAACCTTGATCCATATTCAGGGCTTTTTTTCCTGAGTCTCCCTGCTGTGATGAAAGAGTCATCTCATCTCGTATTAATTTTGTCTCGGCACATGGAATATTATTATGCTATAGCTTTTGGGGCACGCTTTTTCATATATTTCTGAGAATTTTAAAGCTGTTAAAGTAATAGCTAAAATTTCCACCTCACTTCCAAACAACATGTTTTGTTTTGGAGAGGAAGGTGCTGTTATGCAAACTTTGCCCTGAGCAATTGTCTTTAACAGCCATCGAAAGTCAAATATAGAACCAAATTTCTAGTAGTTCCTTAAGAGGCGAACCTTGTCCCCACCCTTCATGGGAAGGGAAGCAGGATCTGTGAAAGCCCCGGGTGCTTGCTTCCCTCGGCATTACTGACCTCCAGCCGGCCCGTGACATCTGCCACCCACGGTATGGGTAAGGAGCTAGGGTGAGTACGGGGAGAGGCAAGTACCTGTCTCCAGGGATCATCCTGCTTCTCGGTAGTGGGGACAACCAGCTGGCAGGGTCTAACCTGGGCTCAGGGACCACAGGAGAGGGCACAGGGCCTTGCAGCGGTGGTGGCAGCCCTGGGGAGAGCCCGAGCAGCCATCCCAGCCTGGCAGGCAGCACTCCGCTTCCCGGCTGGGGTGTGCGTGTGCGAGAGCAGCAACTGCACAAGAGGGCTTAATTGTGTAGTCATCAATAATCGATTTTAATGCTTGTATTTTAACTGCCATTGAACTTGCAGTGTATTTTTGTGGCAGGAACTGGTTGGTTAAAAAGATATTTTCAATGCCGTCTGGATTTGGACTGCATTGCAATTAAACTATTTTACTTCTATAACCGTAGCATTTCACCATAGCTAACCAGGTTTAAGTTAGACCATTAACTTAATAAACTGCTTTCTAAGGAGACAAGATTTCATTTCCCTGTTTTATAAAATTAAGTTTGTTGTACTGTATAAAACAGTACATGCTCGTTACTGCTTATTTACAGAAAGCTTCTGTTGAGTTCAGTGGAAGTTTTGCTGACAAATTCAGAGCAAGACTGTATTCAAATAATATTTACATCACACCACACTTTTCCGTTACGCAGTTTACCCCTTCCCCTCATCCATTTTATATTTCATTATGAAATAATTTTCAGAACTATGTGGACTTTAACAATTGTGTATGTACAGATGTTAAGTCCATGTATATGGATGTATAGACAGCTATATTCATTCACAATTAAACTCTCCACCATAAAAACTTGATTCTAAATATAGACAGTTTGTCCCCAAGGGAAAGGAAAAGAAAAACCACTGATCTAAGGAAAAAACCAATAACGGTCCTCTGTCCCCCAAACCTATAATTACTATTTGGTATCTAAAGAATTTAATCATACTTGGCTTTTTGCCTCCATGGTCATGGAAAAATCTCTCAACTTTGGATGTCCAAAATGTAGATGAATTTTCAAAGCCTGAAAGTGATTTAAGAGCATGGTCTCCAATAAGATCAGTGGCAACTGGCATTCTTGAGTCACTTTTGTGGTTCTCACAAGAATATCCTGAATGTATAATTTCACATCACAGTCGATATGCTCCCTGCAATGCTGAGGGGAGCAATTGACTTTTGGAGAACTATACACAAAGGTATTCTGGTACTACTGTGGCAACCGACAGAACTGAATACTAATTTAGATGCCTAATTTTAAATCAAGGTAAATTAAAAAAATCCATACTTATTTATCCCAAGTCATATTATAAAGCTGCTCCTAGTTAGCTCATCTTGTCTCGGTCGTTCCAAAAGTTTGACATCTGGGCTAAGCCAGTTGTCATTGTAGAGAAGCAAGATCTATTGCATTGTCATTGTTGTCATTGCAAGAGCAATCAACCCGCCTGTTTTAGACATAAACAGGACACAAGTCCCTAATTTAATCCAAAACTTGTATTCTGGAACTGACGTGCATTTGTATGGAAGAAACATAGCAAAAAAAAAAAAGGTAACAAGGTTAGATTTGAAGCCATTCTTTTCTCTTCATGTTGACCTACTGCATGATCCCCAACTTCAAGAATGCCCAACGTCTTTGCTGAGTGGGAGAAGACAAATGTGACTACCAGTCTTGGGGAATAACACTTGCTTACTAGAGACACACTTACATACTCTGCTCCAGGGTAACTGGTTGTGTTGGATGAATGCAGGTGTGAGGGTGTACACGGTTATAAATGCAAATGTATTTAAGAAAATGAAGTGCAAATTAGAAGTTTCTAAACCAGATCGGTAAAAGGCAAGGTTGCCCTTGAGCTGTGCTTTGCCCTGGTGTGTTGTGTTTTAAGTTGCTTCACCTTTATAGAGCTGTACTGCCAGTGCACAAGACTGTGAATTTTCCCTAGCTGTTGTTTTCCCTGCACCAAAAGAGAAAGGGAACATCTCTGTGAGGATCCTTTTGCACAAAGGCACAGGAGGGTTGTGTCACTGGAGTGCTGCAAAGCCACCTTGAAGCAGTAACTGGTGAGCAAGTGGGCAGAGGCCCAGGATTTGTTTCACAGTCATTCTACTTTTGGAGGCTTCTTGGGACTGTACCAGTATGTTGCCCATCTGCCCCTGCAGGCTGTTGTCAGCACAAGGCTGGGAACTGAACAAACTCTTTCCTGAAAGCGATAATTATACCATGGTTCGGTAAAGGAGCGCTTGCAAAACCAGGCACAGCCAAGCGCAAAATAACCTTGCTGATCAAGCAGCCATACCCAATGGGATCTATTAACTTTTCATCTTGGCAGTGACTGTATAGGTGTGTTCAAAATGTGTTGGTTTGATGTTTCTTTCAGGAAAAAATTAAGCGTAGGCTAAGGGGAAGCTGCTTCTCAAGTCTGGGGCTGCACATGTTGTAGGAAATACTTGTCGTTCCCCTCAGTTTCGCATGATGTTTCAAAGCCTACCTTCTTCAGAGGGAGTTCAGTCCAGCTGCCCGCCTTGGCATAAGCGGAATCCCCCTCTTCACCTCCCCTGCGTGGCTGGATGTGTTGCAGAGGCTTTAGGGGATGAAGTGAGATATTGCAGCACAAAATTATTTTCCCCTTTTTGGGTGTTTAATGAATTGTGACTTTGAAATGAAGAGTAAATCTGCTCAACTAAAGCAAATCCAAACAAATTCAGATAAAACTTTACTTAGGGTTGTATTAAGTGTCTAAATGGCCACACAGGCTGTATTCGAGAGAGTTCATCTGCTCTCATGTCCATGTCCAGAAGTTGGATGTCTTAGCCTGAGTTACTAATGCCAGGTTGCCTTCATAACAAATGGAGTAGAGGAGAGAACTCAGGAGACCTCTGTGCAGTCCTCAGCTGTCTTTGGCTGGTCAAACAAATCACCTCCTGGAAATTTCTCCCCAGTAAGAGGATCATCTCAGGTAGACGCGTCTAACTTTGAAGTGTCTAAACTTGGGCAAGATGAATCCCGTCAGGTAAATATGCATGGCAAGAAATAGGGCTTGCCTTGAAGAATTTATCATTTCTCTAGGGAAGGCAGGCAAAAGGGCAGCAGAAGGATGGCACAGTGAGGTGGCAGGAATTGGCCAAAGTGACCCAGCCCCTCAGTCACTGCATGGGAATACACTCTTGCTGACCTGAGACAAAGTTCTTCACCATATATTTTGGATCCATTTTAATCTAGTGTATATTATTAATTTTGCCATGCTCCTCCGAACTTCCTTGTTAAGTCAGAGTCTTAAGCAATAGCTGAAAGCCTGAGGGTGGGGAAGGGGAGAAGGAAGGATGAGAGGAGACTTCTCACACTTCACAGCCTAATCTAAAAAAGGAAGTGCTGAAAGTTTTGCAAGATAATCAGACCCTCAAAAAAAAAGTTCAGCCTGTTTTGCAGCCAGTTTCAGAGCCAGTTTAATGGATGCAGTGAGCCAAACAGGGTTCCACTGCAAACCAGTTCAGCAATGGACTTTACTGCAGCTGCTCTCACTTGTACTGATTTAAAAATGGCCAAATAAACAAGGGAAACTTTATTTTTACTGATTATTATATAAACTGATGATGGCAGTGCTGTAAGTGGGAATTCACAATCTATAGCACATGGGTTATGGGTTGGAAATGTGGAAATACCTTTTAGATCAATTTACACTTTTTCTCTTAATTTCTATTGGTTAAATGTAATCAATATGCCTCATAAGCATGAAATATTCTTCTAGTTTTGTTTTTTGCAGAAATGCAATTGCTTTAGCTGCATCATAGATGGTAGGTGAATGTAAATACAAGGGGTCAGTGGACTATATTGACTGTCTTCAACATTAGATGTGTTCCACACTGGGAAAAAAAGGAGGGAAAGAAGAAACAAAATGAAAATAGTTCCAAAACCAGGCAATTCACCAGCCAACCGAAAAATGGATGAGATGGCAGGCTCAAAAAATGAGAAATAGGAATGGTTTGTAGAATGAAATAAAAAGAAAGATGTTGATAAAATTTAAAAACATCAGCATTCCAGATGTTTACTTAAACAAAATTTAACCTGTGAATCAAGTTAATTTTGCCTCCCTGTTCTAAAATGAGTCTTCTAATGAAAAACTTCAATGTTCTTTTTCATCTTAACTTTCCTCAATCTTCAGTCTCTGGGCTTGACATCTATTTAAAAAAAAAGTCTAAAAATAGGACAGTGAAATATAGTGACTTTGAGCAATAATGGCATGACTCAGACTACTTTTTCTTAGAGTCCACTGTCAACTCAAACTAAGGGTGACCTCTGTTCAGTTTTAATTGCTGATTTTAGGCTATCTTTCTTGCAGAACTTTGGTAAAGACAGCTTAAATTTTTGTTGTATAAATTATGATGCCATATAAACTTTAATTAAAGGGATCCAGATACTCAGCTACTATATCTCAGGATGTAATGAAACGAGTTATAGCAAGTCATGATCTCAGTCAATGTGACTGGCATATAAAGATAAGGATGGTCATTTACCTTACTCATGTGAGATAACTCCAAAACCATATAAGTGACAGCATCTGAGGCTCATTGGCATTAATAAGCTTAATGATGATAAAACAAAGCTTTTCCACTGCAGCATGGGAAATTTTCAGGTTCTGTTTCCATAAATGTTGCAGGATCTTTGGGGTAACATAATTCCTGCTGCTGGTACCTGGGTGCTTGAGACCGCACTCAAGGAAGGGTATCTTGAAGTGGGTGGTGATAGGTGTGAGGCTGGTACCGCAGTAAGAGGACCTGTTTCCCAGTGTATTTAGGGAACCACAGGCAACTGGGATTGACTGCCACGTGTGTGCCAAATGCTTCTGGGGTGTTTTCTGCTCCTTGAAAAAGATGCCCAACCAATTATAAACACCAACAGGCATTTTAGTTTATCTTTATAGTAACTAACATGATAGCAAGTTGAAATACTCCTACTTTTTAACCAAACTGAATTAATAAAATTTCTCTTTTTCTTTGATGCACGCAACTCCTGTTCAGTCTGCAAAATGCTCAAAGGGTTAAATTAAAGATGAAATAGACCACAGTAACATGCAGGAGAGCCTCCCCCTCCTGCAAATCATATTTAAATGATAAAAAGCCTTTCTACAGGGTTAGATCCAAACTGTAGATTTCCTGTTATGTTTAATAATGTAACCTCATACATAATGATAAAACTTAATTCTTGTAAATTCAATTTTTGGTATTACCATAATTATTTATGTCAGAAAATAATTGAAACAATTTATTTTCTGTTTGTTTGAATATTGTTTAAAGTTGACTGTTTTTATGCACAAACATTTTTCTATTGATTTTTCTTCACAGGGCTTTAATTTTAAAGGTCTTCTTTCATGTTAATTCTATTGACTTCATTATTTTTCTCCACATTGCTATTTCTGAATTCATACTATTGCAATTAGATTTTATTTTAAATTTTAGCTGAGGAAAAATTATGTTACATTTGTATGTTAGGGAGCTGCGCCAAGAGCGTGTGCAATGAGGACAATCACAATTTCATATTTGGAAAATGTAAACAACTTTATTAAATGAAATTAAATAAGAGAACTTCAAAGACATATATATTCAGCAGCTACTGAAAGTCTGGGAGTACCATTGCTTTTTTGCTCCTTTTCATCAAACAGGTGCAAGGAAAACTGTCAAGGAAATTAAAAATATCACGTAAACATTGCTGTTTAAGATTTTTGAACATAACTTTATATGCCTGTGGAATTCATCACTACTGATGTGCAGGCTTTGTGCAAGTGAGGAATATTCATAACTGAATGTTATGGAACATGAAAGTAAAACATCTTCAGAGAACTCCTGTTCAGAGCTTCCTATTTCACCGTCACTAACTTTCAGCTGGAAGTTGCCAGTCACTAACTTTCAGCTCAGTGAGTCCCATTGTTATTTGGATTGTCTGTACGGCTGTTCTCATGATCATATAATTTCCCTTCCTTTTCCTGAATACCTGAAAATGGACACCATTTGAGACAAGTAGAAAAGTTGGACTACTTTTTCTCATTGTTATGTTAACTTAAGCTGCCTAAACTGAGCCTGATTTGTCCAAAACCCATAGGAACTAAAGGTTAAGTGACCAAACCAAACTCTGATTAGAGATGTATATATATATTTAATTCATGAAATAGGGTTAAAACACAAATCCACAACGGTGCTTAGGGTATATATAGGTATTAGTTTTTACTGGCTTCCACAAAAATCAAGTATTTAAAAAAGAGTTATCCATCTGGGGCATGGAATAGAGCTCTCTGGTTCTGATGGTGGGACATGACAAACACACCACTCTTCAAATTACACTAATGCCTCTAGAAAATATAATTACAATCGGTGGAAGTGATATTTCAACTACTTCTACAAAGACCAGAATAATATAACGTGATAAGAACTAATAAACTGCTGAACTATTGCAATCTTCATAGAAACTAACAGCGGGATTGAAAGTATGCACAAGAGCTCAACAAAGCTGGGTAGTTGCTGTATGTAGTATCCAAAGGAATTCTCATCAGTCTGCATCAAACAGTTATGTTTCTCTTTGCGTGGTAAAGATCAACACCTGAGTCCTCTTTCTGCTGACTCGCACAGTTCCTTGAAGTACTTGTGTCTGTACAGAACATGAAGCTGCTACCTGCAGCCAGGACAAAAGAGATTCAGAGACTGATCCTAACTTTGTTCTGCTATAATGCCCTTTGTTCTCTGACTTGAATGTTAATGTTAGGTTTTGTTGGTTTTTTTAAAGTGTGCATATTTTCAGGTTTAGCACGATTAAACCAAAACAAAATCTAATGAATACTATCATGCAATTCATGTTACAGGTCACTTGAATCTATGAGAATTAGCATGCTAATTAATTTAATTTTGAGCACGCTTACTCACCAGGTGCATGAACAGATGTCTAGGATAGCACAAGTGTGTATTTAATGCTAGCTTCGTGTGCCATGTCTGCACGTGGTCTTTAATGCTTGAGCTAAGATTGTCTTATGTCCAGATTTCCCCCTCGAAGTTCACATTTAGAAACCTAGATAGAAGTGTTCCTGAGAGTGGCCACTGTCTATGGTGTTTTGTAGCCCATATAGCTTTCCATGGTCATGATTTTCTGTACTTGTAAGAAGCAGTTCATTTGCAGTGAATGTCCTAAAGAAAAAGTGAAACATAATTCTCAAAGGACATGAGTTTGAATATTTTGCTCCATCACATGTGTGAAGTGCATTGATCCACAACTTCAGAAGTGTCTGAAAAGCTGGACGTGAGCCAGCAATGTGAGCTCTGTCGTGGTTTAGCCCCAGCCGGCAGCTAAGCCCCACGCAGCCGCTCGCTCACTCCCCCCCAGTGGGATGGGGGAGAGAATCGGAAGAGCAAAAGTAAGAAAACTCGTGGGTTGAGATAAGAACAGTTTAATAATTGGAACAAAATAATAGTAATAATAATAATGAATTGTAATGAGAAGGAAAACAACAAGAGAGAAAGAGGAACAAAACCCAAGGGAGGGAAAAAGAAAAAGAAAAAACATTGATACAACCGCTCACCACTCGCCAACCGACGCCCAGTCAGTCCCTGAGCAGCCATCGCTACCCCCTGGCCAGCTCCCCCAGTTTATATACTGGGCATGACATCATATGGTATGGAACAGCCCTTTGGCCAGTTTGGGTCAGCTGTCCTGGCTGTGCCCCCTCCCAGCTTCTTGTGCACCTGGCAGAGCATGGGAAGCTGAAAAGTCCTTGACCAGTGTAAACACCACTTAGCAACAGCCAAAACATCAGCGTGTTATCAACATTATTCTCATACTAAAATCCAAAACACAGCACTATACCAGCTACTAGGAAGAAAATTAACTCTATCCCAGCCGAAACCAGGACAGCTCACAGCCCAGAAGGCCAACCGTATCCTGGGCTGCATCAAAAGAAGCGTGGCCAGCAGGTCGAGGGAGGTGATTCTGCCCCTCTACTCTGCTCTGGTGAGACCCACCTGGAGTACTGCATCCAGATCTGGAGTCCTTGGTACAGCAAAGACATGGAGCTGTTGGAGCAGGTCCAGAGGAGGGCCAGAAACATGATCAGAGAGATAGAACACCTCTCCTATGAAGGAAGGATGAAAGAGTTGGGGTTGTTTAGCCTGGAGAAGAGAAGGCTCCGGGGAGACCTTATTGCGACCTTTCAGTACTTAAAGGGGGCTTATAAGACAGATGGGAACAGACTTTTTAGTAGAGCCTGTAGCGATAGGAGAAGGGGTAATGGTTTTAAACTAAAAGAGGGTAGATTCAGACTAGATAGAAGGAAGACATTTTTTGTGATGAGGGTGGTGAAACAGTGGAACAGGTTGCCCAGAGAGGTTGTAGATGCCCCATCCCTGGAGACATTCAAGGTCAGGTTGGACAGGGCTCTGAGCAACCTGATCTGGTTGAAGATGTCCCTGCTCATTGCAGGGGGGTTGGACTAGATGACCTTTAAAGGTCCCTTCCAACCCAAACTATTCTATGATTCTATGATTCTAGGAAGTGGTGTCAGGATTGTTATTTCCATGTGTCAGCCAGTGTCCTGCCCCACGTAGAACACATGCTGAAGACTAACAGTGTGCTTGCATCCTGTGAAACTCCACAATGGAGAAGAAAATCTCATTCCCATTGTGGTCGGTTCAGTCTGTTCATTAGGGTTGTCAAAGTAGCCCTTGAAGTTTTTGCGTCTTGTTTTCACTGGGTGGGAATTTAAGTAGTGCTTGACCCACCTCAAAATTTTGCCTGCATGAGGAGTTAATGGCTCTATGTACTTACTTCAGGTATTTTGGTGTGGTTTATTTAAATATGTCTTATGCTCATTAAAGCTGTGTTTTGCAGTTTTCGTAGTTGTGATCATGGACTGATTAGTAGGGCTGACTCCTCCTGCCCTGCTCTGAGAGAGCTTTTGTTGTCTACAAAGTCCTGCTGATGAAAAAGTGAGAGTGAGCAGGAAACCAAGCTCATAATTTGAAGCACACAAAGAAGGCAGACTTTTGTCTCAATTTGAGGGGAAAGCTAGTTTAGAAATATCAGTAATCATAATAGACTTCACTTTTTCATTTCAGGATATAAAAAATACATGTTGAAGCCAATAAGATTAATTAATATAATAAAATGAGAAACTCAAGTGCATGGAGAGTTTTGAGATAAACCGCAAGTCTTTTTTTCTGCTTTAAAAGCTCTCTGTGTATTTGCCCATCTATAGGAAGGCATGTATGAGAAACAGAGAGAAGTACGTACGTATGTATTTGTATATTTTATATATACAGTCTATAAATTACCATTTAAGGTTATCATTTCAGTTACTCATTCTTTACTGAACAGAAAGATGGGACAGAGATTTTCTCTTTTATGGTTGAGTAAAGGCCAGCTGTATTGACCTGCCCTACAGCTTGGTCATCTCCCATTGGGGGATCTGTTACCAGCGCCATGGTAGAGCTGGATCTGAAAAGAGGGCCTGTACAGGAAGAATATTTGTGGAAAAGGTCAGAATAAGAGACAAACCCACCAATAATAATAGACACTTTGATTTATAGAGAATTGTTTATTAGATTCTTTTGTATGAATAGAATGTTACATAATTATGTAATTGCAATTTAATTCAGTTCACTCAGTCATGAGGAGGAATTCTGATAAGTGTGTAAGATCCAATTAGGAAAAAAAATCATCTTCTGAAGGCTCTAAATGTCTGTCTGTCTGCCTTTGCTCCGTGCTCAAGGACAGAGCTCTCATTTGGAAGGGAGGGTGGAGGGGGAAAGGCATAGCAGATGTCTTCAAGTTAGGCACTGCCTGCTCAGTTGTGTGATATCTACACCCCTTTCTGTATCTGAATTCAGAATTCCCTCATCTAAAAATGACAACCACCCTTTGCAGGGCAAGTGAGCTGCCAGAGACACCAGAGACAGTCTTTTTCATAAACAGCAGCTTATCTGCTCTGCTTTCTCTAGAAGAATAGGAGCCACACTTAAGCAGGAGTCACTGTGCCTTTGTATATAGACACAGTGATACCGTACCTCTTAGATACATTTAGAAACTGTATCCCTGTTGATATACGTGTTGTGGGAATGTAAAACTTTACATAACATTTTGGATCTAAACTAGCCCATAAATGGACAACAGGTTTTTTTTTTTGTTGTTGTTGTTCTCAATCTTCTTGAGTGCTATTGTTTCAGAATCCCTACATTGAAAGATGCAGCTCTACAAAGTGCTGTAGTCTTGAAATCCCTACATTGAAAGATGCAGGTCTACAAACGTGCTGTAGTTTGAAAAATTGTCTGCATATATTAACTAGTCCTTAGCCACGTAGTCCTATTGTGCAAATGCTGCATAAGGTTATGTGGATTGAAGAGGTAAGCGCCGGTAATTGAATAACTGGTGTTCCAGGTGGAGCCTGAGGTGGGATGCAAGTGTTTGTGGTGTCTGCCTGCCTTCTTCCTACATCTGTCTCACTTTCATGAGCAATAGAATTCACACACAATCATTTTCTTCTGTTAGAAAAGTTGAACAGTTGGTGCCAGCCTACATAATGGCTGGCTATTATAATGCCTTCTTTTTTTATTAACAAAAGAACTCTGAATATTCATAAAAAGTTGACTTTATTTCATTAGCTGTTGCAGGTATATGAGCAGGCCTACTGAAAAGGGTATCATGCTCTCTGCTGGATATCTCCATGAATGTTTCTAAAACACGACTTCCCACAAGCACGGAGGACCATATAGCAAGGCAATTAATAGGCACTGAATGTGTATTCCCAGTCTCTCATTCCTGCTCTCTTTCTTGTTAGTTCAGAGCTGTATTTATTATTACTTCTTTCATAAATCTGTGAGATCCTAATCAAGCGCTCCAATAGACAGAGAGAAATGGGTGTTTGTGAAATTTCTCAGCCCTTTTGACTTCCTCAGTTTTAACAAAGAGGATTTTATATATTGGATTTTTACCAGTACTACAGAAACAAGAATTTCAGAGTTTATTTCAAAATCAGAGTGGAACTCTGGGAGCTCAAAAATTTCCAGTCATGTTCAAAAAGCAGGAAATCTGCCACATTGTAAAACTGATGGTTATAACTATTGGCTGATTGTGCCTCCTGAGCAACCTGCAATGTGGGGCAGAGCCTGAAATTTTGTTTGAGTTTGCGAAATATATAACATGAGGGGTTGCTGGTATATCACAGGCTCTTAGGAACGACATGGCTACTGAGCGTCCATGCAGTGCAGCTGCATGGATCAAGCGGGTTGCATGTGCTGGGCTGCCAAGATGGAAGGAGGTAGATATAAGTGGTGATGATGGGCTAGAACCCCATTTCATTCCTTGCTTGTGCTCTACCACTGCTTCTCTGTGCTTCTATAATGCAATAAATAATTAATAATAAGGTTTAATGGACAGCTTTGGCCTGCTGACATTTTGAAGTAGTATAAATGGGTGGAGTACTTGTGATGAGAGAGTTAGGACGTGCAAAAATCATCTTGTATTGGGCTCATGGAGGAGCTATTAGAAAGAAAGATCCATAAATCTCTGCCGTAATGAGCATTAATTAGTCTGTGGACCTGATGCATATAAGCAAATGTCCTGGTTTTTCCATGAGCTTCAGAGTTATGCTTTCAAGAATAATAACTACTTTCTGAATTTTGGCCTCCTGCCCCAAGAGAGTCTTCTGCTCTCTGGCCATACAGGCATTGCTGCCAGCCTCAAATATACCCTAACTCTGTCACATCCTATACTGAAAAACAGAGTGCCCATATTCAAAAGCAAATGAAAATGACACAGTAAAGACGAATCATCAGATTTTTTTCTAAATTCTGTTCTTTGCAATAAAACTCCAGCAGCTGAGGTTTGTGATTCTGTCCATTATTTCCAAGTCCCTATGCTAATTTTTATCCATTGCTTTTCACCTCCACATGGATTAGCAGCTGCCTGTGAACTTACAGCCTGCAGATCCACAGAACATGTTGTAAGAGCTGCAAATCGATAGAAAGCAGCTGCTTAGCATCCCTACATCACCCTACACAGAGCAACACACTCACAGCACATCACTGGGGGTGAAGCAGACATGCAGAGGGAGTATAGCGATCCTGAACATTTGTTGTCTCTTCCTTGTCCTTCTTGACCAGGGTTCGATGGTTCCAGAAAAGGTAACTGCTGTAATAATGATCCAGCAGGAATAATTTGCAAGAACTAGACCCAGAACATTTTTTCACATGTACTCTTCTCATGAACTAAATGGCCAGAAGTCTTATTATGGAAATTAATTGTTCTCATGCCTCTCTACATGCTGTCTTGCTGCAAGAGGGGCAGGCTTACTTCTAAATTCTCAGTATGACACTGTGGCTGAGACTAGGCTTTTAAAATATATATATACACGTATATACATATGCATACATATATACACATATAACAGAACTAGGTTTTAATACTAGCTCTATCTGAACTAGCTTTATATGAACCCCCAGTTATTTTAGTTGTAAAACGGGTGAATGGTTATTATCCCCCAACATATGAAGCCTTTTTGCATATTAATGGCAGTGAACATCAGTGAAATATTAGGAGCAGTTGGTGGACTTGCTGGGACCACAAGTCGTGGTGTCTGGGTCTGGGGTTAGCTGGGACTCATAGCTGACTACTGCTGCCGGGACTGGGAGTGGAGCCATGTCTTCCTGGGGTAGATTCATAATCTGTATTTTTTCCTATGGCAGGCTACAAAAGCCATAAATTTGAACAGAACAGGCAGCTGTGCTCCACACAGGGGTTGGGGTTGGGGTTGAGGTGAGACTGTATAAATCATTCAGTTCTGGATTTTTTCGCATGGTGGTGGTTCTGCTACTTGTATAAACAAAGTTTTTTAAATGCAAGTTTTAGGGTTAAATAGGAAACAACGAATAACACCTTCCTAATAAGTGAAGCAAACTTAGAGATTCTTGAAATACTTTTGGGAAGCAGGGTTGACAGAGAGATGTTTTGTGGACATGCTCCACCATTTCATAACAGACTTGTTCTGAGCTACTAGAACTATCTACACTTCTTATTCATTAGGCCAGATCCCATACTCTGTTCCTCAACTCTCTTACAGGTAGGAAAGTGGAGAGGAATAAGAAGCCCAAAATATATGTATTTTTTTTGTGTTGAAGACACTGACTTTAAAAAATAGAAAAGTGTAACATCATCAGGTGTAAGTGGGTTTGGCTGCCTTTGACTCCACTGCAACTGCATTGATTGACACAACCTAAAGACCCGAGTCTAAATTCTTTTTATATTTCTCTCATAGTTTTTAAAGCAAACCCACTGTTCGAGTCTTTCTTTTAAAACAAAGAATGCATGTAAAAGTGTGTCCTCTATGTTCATCAGACATACTGTTGAATTTGATAGTCCTATCATTTGGAAGCTACATATATTGTTGCTTTAATGCATTCCCTCACTACTTTGATAAAAGCCTTAAGATGTTGCCACTAGTCCTTTGATGTTTCCTTCTGATGTTACAGTACCTCTTTTTTTTCTTCTCTTCCAAAAAATCTGTTTTGCATAAACATGAGCAGGCAAGACATTTCTAGTTAAGGATAGAAACATCAAGTTCTATCAATAAAAGGACAAAACGAGAAGATATATCCAGACTTTCATATACTCTTGTCAAGCCCTTATAGATGAAAAAATACTCTGCATGGGTGTTTATATTGTAAACATATTACAGCAAATATATTTCACTAGTTAAAAAAAAAAAAAGGCATCCTAGGCTGCAGTGAATTTTCTTGTGATGCAACAATTCATTTTCTAATAAGCTGTTACAGGAACTCTGGGAGAATAAATCTTATACTGGTAAGAAAATATTTGCATGTCTAGCCTGTTCCATAAACTACCAGTCTACTAACAGGGATTAACTGGTTATCATACAAGAGAAAAGACTGAGTTTTCATATTTAGCGTCAAAGCTGTATGTCTTCTTTTGAAAAATAAAATTGCATAGTTTTTTTTTTTTACTGGGAATAAGTAAGGGATTATTATTATTATTATTATTATTATTATTAGTAGTAGTAGTAGTAGAAGAAGAGATGTTTCAACTAAAGGTCCTAGTGAAAAGGTGGTGCTGTTGCCCCAATGGGACTGAAATAATCCTTGCCCCAAAGATTTTTCAGAATTAAAAAGATATAATAGTGATAAATAAATATTATTATTTAAATTTATCAAGGAAAATAGATTAAATGTTTTGCTGAAGGCCTTATAGGGAAAATGTAGCAAGGGTGGAGACTGAATACACAGAACTCCTGAGTGCCAAACCACTGTAATTTAAATTACTGGCAAGTGTTGTGGAAAGAGTGATTTTCCTATGAATGGCACGACTGTTTTGCTGCATTCAAGAAGAACCCAGTGTAGTGGAGCCACAACATGGTCTGGTGATTAAAGAATGTTAACTTAAGCCAAGAAATGCCAGCTTGTCATCTTGCTTCTCCCAAGACAGACATGTCCTTTGGCTAGTTAAAATTTTATGATCAATTCTCAATAACATAAATAGGCATAAAATACGACTTCTTTGTCGCACAACTGAAGCATGGTACATTTCTTAAGGACTTTTTTCATAGCTCACTAACGCAGGATGCCCTTGACAATTACTGCTTAAAGCTTCAGTCCTACAAGCAATTGTCCATGTGAGTCTTTCCCTGAAATCAGTGAAAGCCCTTTGTAGGATAAAATGGGAAAAGAGTAGGTCGTTGCAGGATCAAGGCCTGGAAAGGTATTAGCAAGGATAAAGACATTCTTGTACCAATAAGCAGTGATTAAACAAAAACAAACAGTCCCCCCATTTTCACCCCCCCCAATGAGATCGAAGTAAGTAGACACAAAGTAAGCTCCTGCTTAGCTAAGGGGAAATTTGGGAATTGGAAATAAGTAGGTTAAATAAAAACTATTTAACTGTGGAATCAAAAACTATGCAACCACAAAAAGTTCTAGAGGAACTGAAAAACGGAAGGAACCAAGTAACTCTTGAGAATTAATATTTATTAAATACATTTACTTCTTCACCCTACTTTATATCAACTACTGCTTTTGTGTTCACCTGTCTTCACTGTGTTGTTAAAGCTACTGAGTTTGGACTCAGGAGGATGGAGACATGGCCTTCAACTTCCATTAATCACTAGTAGAGAAGGTCACAACTCCGAAAGATCCTTTTTTTTCTAATCTGCAATACTCCATATACTCTATTTTAATACTGATTGATTTTACTGTACAGCTGTAGAACAGAATCTGGAATTTATGTCATTGATCAGAGTGTGAATGATCTCTATATATGAAGTCTTATAATGTAGACTTCTGTTTCCTGCTGCTGTGCAGGCCACTTCTTGCCATAGTCCTGTGTTTTCATCTTCTTACCAGCCTTTCTCTTTTGCTTACCCTCCACACATTTTCTTCAGAGGCAGTGTCTAGATCTGAAGCCTACGGTAAAAAGACAGAGAATTTTACAGTATAGCGGTCACTGGTACCATGAATAATTTTAACTTGTCTTGCTTGTATGCAAAGACATTTTCTGTATCTGTCACATTAAGGGAATCCTAGAGTGTCTTATATCAAACCTCCCAGAAGGTGGGCTTTAAAGGTAGGTTTAGAAAACTAATGTGTGGGTTCATCTCTCTTGTAACACACACTTATTATTGAAGTCTAAATCCTAGGACTACTGGACACCCCGTACACTGAAATTGAGATCTGTATACTGGGATTGAAAAAAGAAATGTTTACTATGGAGTTTTCTGTGGCTTTTACTGAATCCTCAGCCAAAAAAATCCCAGGTCCCTCACTTCTCAGAATTTGAACTATGGTTAGTAACCAAATTAGCTGTTGCCCAGGGCTGCTTTTCCATGAGACACCTTTCTCCTCCCATTCATGGCAGTTTTTGCACAGTGGACACACACCTTACACGCTTTGACATAAAATCTGTTTCAAATAAGTTTCTGTGTACATCCTCTCAACAGTGAAACTGTATTGCTGGTACTGCTTGCTTGTCTATGAGGGAGGATGGACTGGGATTTGCTTTAATGAAGCAGTTAAAGCTTTAAATTATTTGCCTGCCTATTCACTGTCTGGTCCAAAATTTGCCATCTTGAAGAAAACCCTAGCAACAAAACAACCAGATCTACTTTCGATCAAAAACCCTGCTGGGGGTCTTACTCTTTCTTCTTTTACTGGTAGTCTTTTGTATGATTCCCAGCCCCTTCTGGCAAAGGACTTTCTGGCTGATGTACTCCTCTGGGCTCTTCAGCTTCAGGTGTAACATCAGGACCCTTTGTTCTTTGCAAATACAGAAAGTGAGCTAATCAGGATTTTCTACATCCAAGCTTGTTTTTATGTTGAACACCTTCTATTTCTTTGTTTTGTTTAATAGTTAAACATTTCTTCTACATAATCACCCAGGACATTTTCTTGTGCCAAACTGGGAACTCCAATCCTTTATGTTTATTATGGCAGCACTGCTTCATGCTGCTTGCTGCCAGGGCCAGTTTTAGACTTGGCACCTAAGTAAACTATCCACTAGAAAACTGGAATAGGCTCTAAATTTCTTCTTATTATTATGTTCCAGCATTCTCCAGTTGTTATTGTTTTGTCTGCTTCCCAGCTTGTGTAATTGCCTTATCTTGGTTTTCCTTTTCTTCTTTTCAGGTTGTTTAGTTTTCGTTATGGTGACAGACTCATCTTTCTTTTCCTGCACGGTTTTATTCTACCTATTTTCTTGGTGAAGGGCTTTATTTTTGCTTTCAAGTATTGTGGCTGGGAATAGAGGGATACCCAAAATACCTTCTAAGGAGAAACTGAACTTAATGTTCTTTCCATTGCTTAGTCTTCTGACAGCTTTTTATCAAGCCCTAATTTTTTCTACTTACATTATCAGCCTAATCTAGCCAGTTGGTCTAACTTTTCTAATTTTTCTTAGTCATAGTGTTTTCCTCTTTCATAATCGTATGAAACCCAGTTCTCGTTTTGCCCCTATTCATCCTGAGTCAGCATTTCCTGCTTTCCCCACTACTCTGAACATTGCCTCAAAGCTTTCCAGCAGATAGGAAGGTAATGCCATCTGCACATCCCAGGTGACTGGAGTATTCTCCCTTGATACTGCTATGCTTGGTTTCTCATTCAAGGTTTACAGAGACCTTCGTGCAGGAGAAAAGGAGGTTGGTGATATAATTGAAAAGGACCTTTTCACTTGCCTTGTCAAATGTAAATTTCAACTCAACTGCACTATAAATGTTTTTAAAGAGAGAAAATCTACAATAAAGTAAAGTGTACCTTTGGAGGTGAAAACGAAACTTGAGTAGTTGACATGAAAATCTTGCTTCAGGAATTGAAAATGTGGGTTAAATTTAGCTGGGCTGGAGACTCACGGATTAATGTGACAAGCTAAATTCCTCTGCTGGAGATCCAGCCATGGGGAGGGACAGCAGGAATTCTGTACTTCAGGTAGTGGGATTTTGTAATCTTTAGGGAAGGATGCTCTTGCCCATTGTAGAGACCATCCTGACTGTAACAGTGAGCTGTGCGCTCGTGCAGCTGTGGGCAAAGAGGGAGGGACGAGGCAAACAGACAGCTCGGAGACCAGCACAGCTACAGTCTGAGGCCACATTTACCTGTGCTGTCCTTTTTGTGAGTTTTCTGTAAGAAAGCCTTCCCCACTCTGGCAAGCATTTATGCATCCGTCAATTCAGTGGGATGGTCCTGAGGGCGACCAACGTAAAGATAAAATCTGGACTTGACTAAGAAAAATAAGGGTGTTACCAAAATGTAACTGTCTTAGATATACGCTCTGCATACACCTAAGGAAAAGATGAAGAGCCCAAGTAAATGTCAGTAAAATTGTGTTGTTAAACTATTTTGAAACAGTGCTGAATAAACCAGGACTGTGAATTGGGTTGAGAATAACCCTAGTGTTTGATGTTGAAGATAATTAGCTCATTCTAGTTTATAATAATAAAAGACTGTAACAGGAAGAGTTGCCTCTGTGTTTAGGCTTTGTGGCCTTTTGAATGGCAACAGTGATGACAGACTGACAAAACGATTGAAGGAAACTGCTAACATGGCCATACTATTATGCTATTGATTTCTTTCAGCATCTATTCTTCAGATAATAAAGCATTTAAGACACAGACAGTGTTAAGTTTCTTTCCTTAAAAGTGCTGTATCATTTCTTCTTTTCTAACTGAAATTCCAGCCAGAGTTAAGGAAATACCCTTATGAACCACTTCTCCTTTCTCTCCCTCGAACCAACTGGATATACACAAAGAGTGACATACATTATTCATGGTCAGATTTGTACTAGTCTTTTCTTGTTTGCCCTGCGGTGTTCGGGTACCTGGGCTCTGGGGCGATGCTGTTTTGTAGAGGTGATAAAACTGATAGAAATCCAGCCACTGCCAGTAGGTAACTATGCTGGCAAACCACTGTTTCTGCACTTTAACTGTGTGATGAAAATCGGGCTAATCAGTTCTTGCTTTATTCTGCATGTGTGACGGAATCACAGTTTTATCTGCCGTCTTCTTAAGGCAGACCAAAGAGACTACTGTTTGCCTTCTTTCCATAACATGGCCTACTGATTATGCTGATAAATGCTAATTAACTCACTTGATAATTAAATAAATTTGTTAATACTAATAAACTCACTCTCTAAATCTTAGTGTTAACGTTCACAGCACACCACTTTGTTGCAGTACAAACACTGTGACATGTTTTCCTGCTGAAAGTTCTGTGGCAACACCCTGAAGACTTTAAAATACAGTTATCATTATTAAATACTCTTACTTTCAACTAAAAAAAATAATTTGGGGGCAGAAAGATTTCACACAGATACATAGCTATGACAATCATTTTTCTAGGCAATTCTAACTTATTTTTAACTTGTACATTCCTTTCCACATTAGGACTGTTGCATTTGAAAGACGTGTTCTGTACAATACAGCTTATAATTAATGCTCTTAATAATGACTTACCAGTAGTAATCTTTAATTCCATATTCACACAGAACTCTCATTTAAACTAAGTGGGAGTTTCTCTTGATTAATCCCAGTAAAATCAATCATCTTTTGTTAATTAACATGTTTTTATTTAGTGAATATTGGCTGAAAAGTGTTGAATGGTTTGAGCTTACCCTAATATCACTCCTCCAGCTCCTATTCTGTAGAGTCTACTAATTGCACGAATGTTTGTTGTACCTGAATTGAAATGGAAATGCTGTAAAGTACAACTCTTAACACCGAAGGACATGTACTTGTTTCTGCTAGACTGCCTTTTGATTCTATTTATGGTGTTTTTACAGCAGTTCTTGTTCTAAAGGTTTTTAAAGGCTGATTTCAGAATTTAAGCAATTATAAAAGGAACTGAATTTTGATCTGTTGTACATTAGAAATGGTATTAATATCTTCTCCAATTTTTTTGGCTATATTGAATTACTGCTGAATGGAACATGTTGTGAACTAAGATTAGTTTAAATACACGTCAAAAGGCAAGACTGCTTGCTCAGTTCAGTACTGAAAGTACCAATTATGCTATTTTTGTGAGATTTCCAGTCAACTGCGGAGTAGAGCAAAACATAAGTGTTTGGAGCCTTGCACTCTGTAAGTGTTCACTGAATGAATTGTCAGCTTCCCTTCTCCTCTTTAGCAGATGTTAGGCTGGTAGGCTGAAAAGTATCTTTTTGTCGGTGTTAAGCTGAAAAGTATCTTTTCAGACTCAAACATGCAAAACTATAGTTCAGAAAAGACTCCTCAAAATAAACTATACAATTTTAAGTAAAAATTTATATTCATTATCGTTTCTGCTAATATTATGTGCTTTTTCACTAACAGCTAGGCTCTTTATTTAACTCTTATTTGTAAGAATAGTGGCAAACATAAATCCTATGAAATTATTAAAATATTTCAAGGACCACATAGTTACTGCACTGTAAATCCACTGATTCTACTCTCAGAACATAAGTAGAAGTGTATTGCCGAAAGAATATACTGATTTGTAGCTGGTGTTCAAGTACTGAAAGTAATGTTTGCTAACCCCATGAACAGCACACCAACACCATCCTGAAGCATGAACATGGTCAGACTCATTGCCACTTGTATCCATAAAACATATTTGAACACAAAATGGACCAGGTGGATTTAAAAAGATGCTCTTAACAACTGCTATGAAATATTTTTTGTTACTTTTTTCTCATATAGCTATCCTTGATGTGCCATTCCTGTTTTTGACGGAAACTTCACCTGCTGCTGTCAGCTAACCCAATCTGCTCCCCTTGTATGAAAGCACACTTTGTGGCCAGATCCTAAGCTGGCTCAAAATGATGTTGCTGCCTTGATTTCACAAAAATCGTGTTGTGAAGCTGAACCTAAGATGCCTACTTTGAAAGCTTCCCCCCTTGCCCTCTTTATCATTCTGAGACTGAAGAAAGCAATAGAAAGCACATTTCTTAGGCTGAAGCTGGTTTTGTCTGTGTCTTTACAGAAGCTATAACCCTTCACAGACTTAAAATAACTTGTCCAACAGATTAGCCTCCCTGATGTGACTACCTCACCAAACCACCTCATGCCACCGGCTTTGTTTCCTCCGTTCTTGCAGTGCATGGGCCGGGGGGTGCATATCTCGGTACAGTTTGTTTGCAAAATGAGGGAGGACTGAAACACACAAAAAGGGGTTCGTAATAAGCAGTGCTGTCATCTGCTGGTGAAATTGTTACCACTTTTAACAAACTGATCGTGCTTTTCAACCAGTGGGTTTCACTTTTTGGGGGAAGTTGAGATAGTCCCCTTGGCAGACAGTCATGAATCTTTCATATTAGAAATAGGCAAAACCAGTGGTTTTATCCAAAATCACAACATCTTTTGCACTTACTCTATTTTTGAAGAAGAATAGCACGCCAGAGGTAAGCTTACTGTGTTCAGGTTTTGTATTTTTCTTCTTTAGCTTGTTCTGCCAAAACATGACAAAGTTATTGGAAAGCACGTTAAAAATGTTATTATTTGTGTGCAAGCACTACTTGTCCGATGGAATAAAGACGTAAGGACAAAAAGACAAACCCCTCCCTCAGAAATATCAGTATACTCGTATGCCAAAGTACTATTTTCTCCTCTTACAATTTTACCATCAGTACTTTTTTCCACATTATATTTGATGTCCATATTCTTACATACCAGGAAAATACACTTTTCAGATCTAGCTTCTGGGATTGTTTTGCTGTCTGTAACTGAACAGGAGGGATATTACTGCCATCATTGCATCTCAAATGATACAGTGTCTGCTCACCTGGGGAGCCAGAAAAACTGTGTAGGACACAATGAGAAAGTTACTACTTCATGCTCCCTCTTCATACGTTTTAAGGCACACTTCTCTCTGAGTTCTCTTAACCTTTAAAGTGAGATACAAGTGAGAAAATGATAGTTGTCACATGAAAACAATTAGAAATCAAAGAACAAATCAGAGTCTTTTGAAACTATTCTGGAATTTACTAAAGTAGCCATCACACCGGTGATCTTTCTGCTTTTGGTTCATTCATTTTGAAGGTCAGCCACCTGACTTTCTCATCTACACATAAAGGCAGTACACATACTTAGTGGTTCTCTCCAATGTTAGACCTATATTCCAGACTTTACCTGTGGGTAACAAAATAGACTATATGGATCTTCATAATACAGTCATCTTTTGTCTTTTCTGAATGCTTTCATCTGAATTTAAATAGTTAAAAATGCTGACATTAAAATACAAACTTCCATGTCTGCAAGCATTTTCATTATTCCTGATCCCTGTATCAGCCCGTGTTATAGGAATCCTATATTTTGGAGTAGATTTCTTTTTGATGTACAATATTTGTCAGAAAATCTTGAATCTCTGAATATAATACATCATTCTAGTTACGGATTTCCCATGCTGCTATAACTGTAATTTTTATAGATTTGTGTTAGTTGTTGCAGTTGACAAACACAGAAGAGCTTTTAATGCTGTTACTTTGTTTCTTCTACAAGGGCTGAACAAACTGCACTGGTGGAAGTTCACTAGCAGATGATTTTTAACTAAAAACCAGATGATTGTACTTTCCATATTCAAAACTGATTTTCCTTGAATAAGTGTGTGATACCCTTTTCTCCATTTAATAGCATCTTATTCGCTGACCTAATTTGAATAGCTTCTGGAGATAGAGACAAGTAGTTAAGTAAAGGTATCAGGACCTAGCTCTTTGAACATAGCTAGCCGTACAAAAAGTTTCTTTCCATTCTTCAAATGCAAGAGTCACATTCGCTGTCCTTTAATAACACCAACAATAAAGAGGAACGGGAACAGTAAAGATTTATTATATTCACAGGTCTCATGAATCAATGAGAGCGTGGACAGGGTCACTGTGCAAAGTCAAAGTAAGGATATTAGCCGGGGTTTCATAATTTGCTTGAGGTCCATTGTTATGCTTGTGTGGCCTATTAACTGTAGTGGTTGGTTTTATTCACAGTTTAGATTTTCAGCTTAAATTCTAACTTAAATCAAAGGGATAGATTTGTAAAAATACTTCCTGTAGTTTGCTTTGCTTAACTTTATAGGCTGTTTTTATCGTGCAATGCTAAAAATTTGAGTCTTTTCTGCCAGTGAAGACCACAATGTCATCGAGACTCATTGTTATTTTAAAACATAACAAGCTGGCCTTAAGACCTTAGGGATCCTTTCTTCAGAAGTCAAGCTGGTGATGGCTAAGGAGCCATCAGAGCTGTGTGTATCTTAACTGCAGGAGTTCAATTAAGAAGCCAAGAGTGTCTCGGGTATACTGGCGCAAATGGAAGTGCTTGCTTTGATAACGTCTCTGTAGCTGCTCTGTGCAGGTAGTTGGCTTCCCCCAACTCATTTCTGATTGCACAAGGAGGTTAGCACAGAGGAATACCTGAAAGGACTGAGCTCCATCGATGCTCAGTGAGTGCTAGAGAATACCACAATGGGGAAATGCTATCAAAATCCCTGCGTCTGCACGGGGATTTGGCAGGAAATGGCTAGCTGTAAGATCTAGCCTCTAACAGCCCCAGCCCTGGGAGCTCTGCTGCCTTTCTCTCCCTGAGGGAAACGCTGCTCTGCTGCCTATGCTGCGCAGAGAAAGTTTCCTTACCCAGCACTGGTTTCTGCAAAGTCTCTTCTGCAGTTCTTTCGCTCCTACATTCCTCTTGGTTTTCATGATGGTTGGCAGTGTGATGGAGATTTTCCGATTGCTCCCATCCTATGCCACATTCATACTTATCAGCTATTTTTAGACATTGAGATACCAAAATACAGAAGCAGTAGTCATTGTGGAAGACATGGCCTTTGTCAAAGAACTTTAAAATGTTTCTTCTTCAGTCTCTTCAACCTTGAAAGAACATTCACAACTTCCTGATGAATATGATGTCAAAGGTTAAGTAAGATGAAAAATAGTGCATTAGAGTCACATGAGAATTTTTTCTTAACTTGAAAGCTGCTATAAAGCATCAACTAAACACAGCTGTGAGTTGCCAGACTGGATGTCTTTTGCTTTGTATTCTCTCTTCATGCATATTAATGGAGAAGGTCTCATCTAGTCAGATCAAAGTTCCAATAAGAAAAATATTCACATTTAAAAATTAATTACTGTGTTTAGCTTAAGTAATTAATTGTCATAATCACACATGCTTTTATAAACTAAACATTAAAGTGAACAGCTACATTATTTGGTGATAGTTTTTAAGATAGAACAGAAGTGCATAATTACTATGTTAAATTGAAATTTCATTTTATTATGAAATAATTTCACAAATACGCTTTTCTCAAAAAGTTTAATAGAAAGAGCAGGACAAACAAACAACTGATGTTCATTTGTAATAGAAGTTAAAAAGGATTATTTCATCACTAAAAATGCTTTTTTTCCTAACCCTTAAAATCCATTTGAAAGTCCTCAGAAACAGAGCTAAAATACTCTGTGTTGTGATTGTGTTTCTTATCTTAAAATGGAATTAGACTTTTTGGGTACTTGCAGAACATTTTAATAATTAAAAAGTTCATACTTAGATGCTTATTTTCTGGTACAGTGGCTGAAAAGAACATGAAGCCCCATAATTCAAACAGTTTCAGAGGTGTTGTGTTCAGGACTAATGATAAATGACGCGATCCCATCTGGGTGAGAAATTTTAGTTCAAAAGCTATTAAAAAACTGGAACAAATTAACATCCAGCATAAATGGTGAACTGTAATGAAGTCTACTGATTTCTGTCCAGTACACTATGACCATATTTAAGCATATTATTTTGTAGCAGAGGTTTAAACATTTATTAAATTCAGAGTGAATTTTCATCAAATAAAAAGTTGCTATTATAATAGCCAGTTCTTAGATCCAAAAATCCATAAAATTTAAATACAGAAAGGGCTATTAGACCTTGTATTCTAATTCCTCTAAAATCACAAGCTTTTGTATTCCATTCAGTCGTTATACTAGTACTCAGCTTTGAATCCAAGAATGTGTTTGAAAAAAGTGTATCTCGGATTTGGCTAATCCATCTCTTCCAGAAAGTCATCGACCCTTAGTTTGAAGAAAACAGCAGTTAGAGCATTTCTTTTGAGTTTTTCTTTTGACTGTTTATTCACTTAATTTCCGATATGAACTTGCCTAACATCAGCTTGTGGCCAGTGGCTGTTGCCATGCTTTCTGTGCTAGCTGAAAGACCCTGTCACATTCAGCATCTCCCACAAATTTCACAAATTTCAATTTGACAACAAGAACATAGCAGAGGTGCTTTAAACTTCCATTGAAACACCCTTTTCTTGGTCTTCAATTACTTCTATAGTTCTTTTCTGCATCCTTTCAATTTTTTCAACAGTGTTTTAAAAATGTTTACGGAAGAAATATTTTTAGGATTCCATTATTGATCTCTCCTGAGCCATAAATAAAAGCAGAGTAAAGCCAGGCTCCTATTCACTACTTCCTTTATGCCATTTTCCATTTCTTGCTATGGCATCACCTGGACACTCCTGCTGAGTTGCTGGCTTGTTAGGACCCCAAAATTCTTTACAGACTCGTTGCTTCCAGTGTTTTCTCCATTCACTTTTCTCCATTGTTGCATCCTGTATTTCTTCCTCCAGCATATGCAGATGTGTATTTGGCTGACTGGGAACACATTTTCTTTCAATGGGATCACTACTCTAAAAAAAATTTATTCTTTTTAGTTGGTTTTATTTTTTATTAGTCCCAAATCACTGATGGAAATGTCGAGTAGTACAAGACCGAAGAGCCCCGCTTTCTGATGCTGAGCCTTTGCTGATTACTTTCTTATGCATTTCGTTAGCCAATTCTTAATCCAGTTAAAACACGCTTTATTGATATTGTGTAGTGCTATATTTTTAATTAGAATATTGAATGATACTAAGTCAAAAGGCACACAAAAGTTGAAGTGTATTATACCTACATCGTTACCTTTGGCAACCTAACTTGAAATCTCATCAAAGAACAGAAGTAGATTTGTTTGACAAGGCTTATTTTGCACAGAACTATGTTGACTAGCATTAATTATATTCCTATCTTTTAATAATTTATTAATTGAATCTCTTTTCAGTTTTCCTATTATTTCTCCCAGGACTGATGTTGGGCTAAGCAGCCTGGGAGTACAGGTATCACCTGCTTGCCCTTAGTGGAATACCAATACAAGATGTAGCACTGCTCCTTACTGAAATATCATTGACATTGTGCATGCCTCCTTTAGGTCCCCTAAAGATGCCTTCTTTCTTACTTTTGGCATACTAGGTATTCTTTTACCAAGGGAGAAAAATCTCATCAGCAAATGTGGAAGTAAAATAGTTTATGTAAATAAACTACTGAAGGGCTAGTTATGCCGTTGTGCAATATATTGGAAATGAAAGTAAAATTAGTGTGAATGTGGGAAAAGGCGTTACACAACTGTACCACAGTTTTACAACATGATGATGTGTGCTCAAATTAGAAAGAGCAATTGAAGAAGTTTGAATATGCATCTGTAATTCTGAAAGGCTGTTATGTTCTTGTTCTCAGAACTGGCTTGTCAGTGAGACGTAAAATAGAAAAAGGTACAGTCAGTTACTTGTGCATTAGGATCTTTTCTGGATTACAAAATCCACCTCAAAGTGTTCATTTCTGTCCTAGCTTTGTTCTGGTGGAATTAAAACACCTGAGTTTGGGCTGGATGCTTTTGGCTCCCTGCATGCTCAATGTTTCTGGCTCTGAATAGGCTTTAATTTCACCGTGATTAGGAAAGCCAGAAAATAGACAAAAGCAATGCCTAGGAGGGAGCGGATAATCTATTTACTGTTGAACTTTATGCTGTCCTCAAATAATATGAAATAATTAAAGTACACGGCCAAGCCTCTGCAAGAGAATGCCTGGGAAGAGAACCAGCACTTCATCTGCACAAATTCATCACCTTGTTACACCTTGCCACGCAACAGTCAAAAGAGCCTATATAACTTCAGGAACACTTGACAGGAAGGGTCAGGTCACTGCTATACCAAGAGCTGGAGGAGGTGTGCCAGTAGGAAAACACTAAGTCCTGGGCTGTGCCTGAGGCTTGTCCGAGTCAGGATCTGGATCGTCAGGTGGTCACTGGGTGCCTATTTCCGCTAGGAGTTCCCAGAAATCGGGCATGTCAACGAGCAAGGTCATCCATTTCACAAAAAAATAGGAAGGCAGAGAGACATTTAATAGAAAATGGTCTACTGAGAGCTAGAAGATATGCTTTATCAAATCAGACTGCTTAATTTGTGTCAGAGACGAGAAAACAGATTCCAAGGAGCTGCCAGCTTCTTGGATGCTCTACCCTGAAAACCATCTCAGGGTCTTTCTTTAAAGCTGTTCTGCTTTTAACAGATTATTAAAGATTCATTGACCCAGAGAGAAGAAAAAAATGAAAGTAACCCTATATTCAGACTGTTGTGGCAGTAAAGGGTGTGTCAGCATCAACATTGCAGGTCCTTGGCCCCAAAAAGCTTTAATGATTTTATATATGGGAGGACTCCTAGACTGGAGAGATTCAGATACCCTCACCTTAAAATTTCACATAGTCTCTGATAAAATGTTCTCACAGATTATCGGAACTCCTCAAAAGATCAGGAATTAGAAAATTAGTCTCCCAACTCTGCTAGAGGATACCATACTGGGATTATTGAACAAAGTAAGGATGCTTCTACTCTGAAAAATCTTTTATTTTTCTCAATTTTCTGTGGAAGGACCTTATCTAGCAGATCTAAGATATGCACATGGTCAAGGTCTCTAAGCAGCTAAGTGCACATTGCTCTGGGCTGTTTTACTTGTGGGATTACTTATGTGTAGGAGTGATCTTCCAGTTATTTTGCTTTTTGCATTTATTTCACTGAACCCCTAACCCAATACTATTTTTTTCCCAGACTTAATAATGATTATCCAGATTTTCAATATTTAGACTACCAGTTCAAATTTCCCTGGCTATTTCTAGAAGTCTTTTGCTTTCTCAGGTGCTCAGGGCTGTGTCCAGTTAAGTTTTGAAAATCTCTGAGGATGGAGATTCCACAGCCTCTCTGGGCAAGCTGTGCCAGTGCTTCACCACTCTTTTTACACCTTTAAAAAGAAGTTCAAAATCAAGTCAATGTTTAATGTTTGTAATTATGGGAATAGTTATTTAAAAGAGTTTATTTAATCTAAAATTTTCAGAAAACCTA
Source organism: Mycteria americana (assembly GCF_035582795.1). Lineage (NCBI taxonomy): Eukaryota > Metazoa > Chordata > Aves > Ciconiiformes > Ciconiidae > Mycteria > Mycteria americana. The sequence continues at coordinate 28,834,212 of NC_134365.1, forward strand.
AACTGAGCTTAATAATACTGATATAAGATAATAAAAGTCATCCAGCATCCCAGTGGAGAATAAATTGATCATACTTGGTATTCGACACTTGACTATCAGGTTTCATAAAATTATAAAGTTTTGAGTTTCTGCTCTTATTTCACACGTGTTACATGGGCAGTTTTAACTGTCATTTCTAATTTTTGAGAGCTTGACTTTGCAATCTTAGTATTCCTTTGGCATAGCATGACTTTTTTTCCCCATTTATTATACACTAGCAGTAGGATTATAAAAATAAGAGTCCAACTCAGCTTTGTCTTTACACAGTGGCTTGACTTTCAGAAGTGCTCTACTTCTTGTTTTTAGCATTGACTTCTAAGACTTATTTACATATATAAAGATGATCAAGGATTGCAACTTTAGGCACTTCTTGAAAATCAGAGCATAGATTCCTTTTTAACGTCAGTGGTTCTGCTTTGTAATGACTGCAACTGGCACAGGAAAGGGGATGGAGAGGTTTGCAAAACCGTAGCAACAGATCCCATCAGCGAAGCTTTAAATTCTTTTCCTGTTTGTGGAAGTTCAAGACAGTACTGACAGGATATAAGCAGTGAAAGAATATCACAGAAAATCAGCTCTCCTGATAATCTTGATTTTTTTTCATGTAGTCAGCAGTTAGCTGATTGTGTTCCACAGACCCTGCCTCCACCCCGGTGGGATGGCCCTGTGGTGGTTCACTAGGAACTTGGGCTGCACAGAGGTTTCAGGTTGCCACTAGCAATCTGAAGTCCAGAGAAAGCAAAAAGCAAGCCATTGACTTTTCAGCAATTTTCTTGTGGCAGAACCCACTTCCTTATTAAAATTCCTTATTGAAAACAAACTTTAAAACAAGGTAATATAGACTTCAGACACTGCAAATTTCTTATGTTTCCCATTCAGTTTGAAGATATTTGATATTCTGGATTTCATACTTCAGGTAGGCCTGTAGAATTTCTGAGACAATTCGTTGCTCGTTACAGAGTGATCATCAGCTTCATTTAAGAGAAAAAAATAGCTGGACTGAAATGCAGTAGATGCATTTGTAGCCTGTGCAGCGATCCCACTCCCATTTATGCCATGGAAAGAAGCTGTGCCTTCAAAGCTGTTGATTGCAGTGCTCTGCATTGCTGGCAAGAGATCTACATCAGTTTAGGCAGTGCAAGGGTCTGGGTAGTGGTTACTTTGCGTGGATTCATCCAGTGACCCTAGCGTCCAGCACAAGCACGAAGTGTCTGTGGGTGCTTCTGAAACGGCAGCAGAAAACAGGGGTGCACAGCAAATCCCTGCTCTGGCCATACAACGGAACATATTTTCTTTCCCTCAGCACATTGCATTTCACCCAAGATCGATACTCTTGTTAAACTGGCATGCAGTAGATTTCATGTTTGGATTCTAATTTAAGAAACTGCTTGAGTGTCTAACTTTCAATATGAGCTTAAGTCTTACTGAGGGTGAAGGAGTAAATAGATGCATAAGAATCTGAATGATTTGGGGTGGTTTTACATGTATGCTTTCTCATGATAAATCAGAGCTTAAATTAACAGTACATTATATACTTTCTAAAATTAACACAAAGATCTCAGTTAAGACAAGTAATATCACGATTTAAGTAAATCCCAAATACACATGTAGTTTTTAAAACCTTACATGGGATGCATACCTTCCTAACATAAAGCAGGGGGAAATTTAAACAGTGTATTTAAGATTTTATATCAATATTTTAATGGAATATTATTTAATAACTTTAAGGCTTACATCAAAATAATTAATATTATATTCATTATTGCATGCCTTAATCTTTTTTATATGACTAGAAAATTAGTTTAAAGGAACATAATTAAAATAATTAAAATAATTCTAGACATGCCACCATAACATGATTAAAAATAAAGTAGGTACTGCAATATTGTGCAAAAATATGGCTGATTTAAATGCAAAGCCCTTTTATGGGCTATTTATCTCTGCTTATGTATGTTAGGGGAATTAAAAAGAAGTTTGTTTAAATGACTGAATTTTTTTTTTTTTAAAAGGGCTGCAAAGCAAGTCTTGCTATTATTTAACAAATAATAATCATGCTTACACAGAGGTCACTTGGGAAAAATTTGTTACAAGAAATTTGTGACCAGTCATGCCATAGGAAGAGAAGAAAGCCACAGGGCTGAAATGACAGTAAGGTTTGTGTATGCAGTGCTCCTCTGATAGTTAAATTGGAGGAATGTGACATTGATCTGAAATGGGAGCTGTTTGAAGTAGCAACTGTCAATCTCCGTAATCAAAGGATGGCCCAAAGTCTTACTCAATTAGCCATTTTGGCATGACCACTCAGTTTATAAAGTCCTACCAACTCAAAAAGTGATCTGTCCTCAAGAGGCACTTCAAGAAGTCTGCGTGATTTGAGGATAGTGAACTGTCATCCAGGACTAGAGCTTGGATTCTTTATTTTGGTTTTTTTGTTTGTGGTTTTTTTTTTTTTTTCCAAAAGTGCAGCAATGCCTCATTTAACTGACTGTACTTATTACAAGGTGAGCCAAATGTGGATTTAGGTATGAATGAATTTCTGCTGCTGTTGATATTACTTGAAGTTGGTTGGATTATGTTTTTCTTTATACATTTATTTACATTTACAGTACAAAAGAGTAAATACACTGTGATATTAATTTTAGAGTACATATATGCTTGTAGATTTGATTGCAATGATCAGTGATTTCAACAGAGACCATTCTTAAATGAGAAGAGCAAAATGTGTAGCATACTTCTGGTCTTTTCTCAGGATCATGTTTATCTTTTCTAATTCTATTTTTCTTTGATAATAATTCAGAAGGTTTATTCAGCTGTGTTAGGGGAAAATAGTACACAAATAAGAAATGTGTAAGGGTGCAAGACTGAAAAAAAAAATTAAGGTTAATAATAATACTATTCAAATGTTATTAAAGCTGAATCTATTGTTTTGAAGATTTTTAAGTGAACATATGGACAAATACTGGTACCAGTAACTTGAAACTTTAGCAGTTATTTCCATTCCTTCCCAGGTACAAACACACTTGGAAAATCAGTCTAGGTACCACATACAGCAAAGCCAGAGGCACCAGGTGAAGCAGTACCTGACCCTCGATACCAAGCTGTCCAGCCAGACGCTCTCCCTGTCCCACTCCCACACAATCCAGCCTGTGGGAGTGACCTCCATTTTAAGAAACGGACACATGCCTCCTGTCAGCGACCTTGGCACACCAGAAAGCCCTGTTACCAAGCTGCTGGCCCTTGGAGGAGAACACGAAAATGCGGTAGGGCTGGGCTGGTGAAAGGAATGGGGAAATGGGCTTTGCGTACTTCTACAAAAAAGTTACGTGACCCACATTGTATTAGTCGTGGGCAAGAGATGACTTTCTGTACTTTCACGGGGCCTTCGGTTGCAGCACTTGCTCCCTGAATCCTTTTGGATTACGTGGGTGATTCCCTTGAAAGTCTGTGAATAGCTTATTGCATGATCAGGCTTCTAAATTGCTGGCAGTTAAAACGTACTGTTGCATCTTTTTATCTACATGTCATATATTGCTGTATGTTTTTTGAATATGTACTTTGAAATGCAAAACTTTTTTTTTCAGATGAGAGTTATTTCTGTCTAAAAGTATTATCCTAGCTGCATAACAAAGTTAAATACTGATTACCTTAAAGATGTAACTGAAAGAATCGCTCATTCATTTTTCAGTTAGCTAATATATTTATATATGGGTTATCTTGGGTAAATTGGCGCAGATATGCTAACTTTAGTGCCACCATTGATTTTAATAGAGGTACAGCTATTATACAATGTCAGATTCTCAGCCCGCGTGAGATGTAGATCATTATGGCCTTTAATACTTCAGCAGATTTCAAGAGAGAGTGCTTATTAGGTAAAAGGGGAATTCCTAGAGAAATAAGAAATGGAGATGCTGTACCATATCTTGGGCTTTAACAGAACAGAGGAATCTTACAAATACACTGTGAGCCATGTGAGCATTTGGACATTATGCAGCTAAGCGTGAGGAAACTGAAAAAAATAAACCCAGCACTTCCTGGAGAGCTCCTCTGGGGCCCCTCCATTCCTTCTGCATTGACGACTGGCATTTTATGTCAGGTTTATGGATTACTGGAGCCACTAGTCTGCAAAGATTGTTTTACATGGCCTTTGTGGGGGCCTCCGTGGTCACCTCTGTGCTGGCAAGCACAGCGTGCTGGAACCGTTCTCAGGCACTTTGGGTGTCCGACCAGGAACGACCGGCGCCCACCGGGTACTACCCCTGGTGGTACTCCCAGTGGTACTACCACTCGCTGTCCTCGAGAGCAAGGTGGCTGCTTGTAGACCGCTCTCCTGAACTCTGCCTGGTGATGGCTGGGAGAGTGACAGTTGGCACGGGCCAAAGTCCTTGTAGGCATCACTCCAATAATTTGAATAATCCCATCCCAGAGCCTCAGGGAGATGACTGGCAGAGTGTAATTTCCTATTTGCAGATGTGCTCTGTGGTTCAGTGTAGACTGTAAGTATATTAGTAAATAATACAGAGCCAACACACAGGTTGGTGCAGTGAACTGTATTCATTCATATTATTTAATTGCTGGCGTTTCCTGGCATCCTTTTGGCCCAGACAGCACTTTCCTAAATAAGTCTGGGCATAACTCCTCAGACAGCACATGTCTGGTTTTTGCAGAAACAGAGGAGTGCACATATGAGCTGTGCCGGGCCACATGGCCTAAAAGTCTGTGTTGAAAGGCCCCTGGCCTGTGTGATACTTTCTTTCATTGCATAGGACCCTCTACGTTTCCTTCAGCTACAGCTCTTGAGAAGAGCTGCTTGAAAAGCCTCAGGGCACGAGTCAACCACTCCTGCAGACGGTGGAGTTAACAGTGACAGGTTCATCATGGGATCTTTCCCAAAATTATTTTGTGAATGGAACAAGACCAAAATTATCATTGAAAACTCATGCTGTACCTTGTCCAAATCTATATATCTCTATAAGTCTGCAAAGTATTAACTGTTTCATCCCAAGTAATTAATCAGCTATTCCATCTGCTTCAGCAGCTTTTGATTCAGATTAGAACAAAAGTGGGACCAGAAGGCTGGCTGGAGAAGTATCCAGTGTACTGCCAAACACAGCACAAACCTCTGCCTGTTGAATCTTGAGAGCGGTGTGTAACACCAAATCTTGAGTGACTCATGCTCTTGCAGAACCACAGGTTCCTTTCAGCCTTCCTGCACCAATGCAACCATACACTGTGGATATGACACATTTGATGAAGGTGACAGATCACAGTTACAACTTAGCAATGCACTCCTGTCATCTGATCTTGGTGTTGCAATAAGGGGTTAAAAAAGGGGAATGGGCTGGTGTTTGGGAGGAAAGAAGTAACTTGCTAAACCACAAAAACTGTTTTCACAAGAAGTAAAAAATGTGAATATTGTGTAAAAGTGCTTGAACTATTTGAATTTTAAGATATAAACTTCTGAAATTAAGTTTTATTGATGCAATAAATACTCAAGATTATTTCCTCTGTATTTTCAGAACAACATTGTTTCCATTATTATTTGTAACGCTTGGTCTTAAAATATTATTTTATCAGATGGAAGAGGTGATTGAAGACATAATCAATATGGAATCAAGTTTTAATGATGAAGGGATAGGTTGTTCTGAAACTCCTCTACTAATGCAAAGAACTGTAAGTATTTTGTGGGATTTGACCTTGCTGTTTATAATTGAGAATTTCATTGAGTGATTCAAGCACACATCACACTTCAGAGGCTAAAGCAGTACTCTCAGTGTATTATTCTCCTTTCTCTTCAGTTGCTTGTCTTTTTGTCAAGAAATGTTACAGGAAGGTTCCAATGTGGTGGGACACAGCTGTTTTAAGTGGTCTGAATAGCATTTGGAGTTCTAGCCCAGCACCAGGTCTGGTGCATAACCCATTGGAGGTACGCATTCCCATGCAGGACTATGGATATGAAGAGTCTCCAGACCCTAGAAGGCCTTATAAAGTCTTGCTTAAAGATCCTTCTACCTCATCTAAAAAAGTCAAAGCTTCCCCATGTGACAATTTCTACAGTACAATAGTTTCTCCAGTGTTTTATGCTGAGGCAAGGGTGGACTCTATTTCTTGACTTTCATAAGGGCAAGTTGCACTTAGCTGAATAATTTCAAGAACAAAGATGAGAAATGTCACTTTTCAGATGAAATGCTTTATTGGAATAATTGTAACTTATAATTTTGCAATGTCTTTTTATAAAGAAATGACAGAGGATTAACAAAGGCTACTTACATTTCCATATATGTTACACATTTCAAGAGGAAGGACGGACCTTTTCTGCACACAACAATGCATAAAGCATTATTATTTTTGAAAATAACACCTATCAATAACTGTAATGCAACACACTTTATAGAAGGGATGTTCTTTGTTCTCTCAACCCTGATTTATCTTGGGAACCTTTTTCCACAGATTTTGTCCTCAGAGCCTTAAAATGGGTACTGATAAAGGGAAACCACTCTGGCAAAGGCAGAAGGATTTTCACAGATTTTTGACAGTCTACAAAGTTCATTTCAGAATAGAGAGTCAGGTGCTTGCTTTTAAACACCCACTGGAGGAACATCTTTTTCTGACTACAGAACATCACTGGCTACAAAAATACTTTAGGAGATAAGATCTCTATGCCTCTGTGTTGCCCACTACACAGTCCAGTATTAATGGCAATTAATAGTTCCATGAATACCTGGCATTTGCATGCCAGCTACAGAGCTAATACAGTCAGTCTGATTTATACATATCTCGGCACAGAACATAGCGAAGAAATGCTCCCTGGGGAGTGAATTAATATTTTGGCTCAAATTAACATGAGGCAGGGGAGGATCCTTTCAGGTGTGGTACCGTGGGATGGTGATGAGAGACACGAATTCTGGGTTTTGGATTAGACGCACACTCCCTCAACACCTTTTAAAACTGGATGATGTTAATCTATGCTAATTCCAGCCTCATTAGCCTTCATCTTCAGCCATGAAGGACGTATCTCTCTAAAAATATTGAATACCCTATTCTTGATGAACAAGGAAAAATGCAGTGACTTTTAGGCCTAGCTGGTATCTTACTTGCAAAGATTTGAGACTCCTGCAATGCCTGTGGGCCAGGTAATTGTATTTAGATTTTTGTTTGTGCTGAGGAAATCACCAGGCTGCCAGGTAAGCCAGGGAACAGTGTGCATTTCCAAATCTCTCTGTGAAATACTATGGCAAAATGAAGCCTGCCTTCAACAAGGCATGCAAACTGTGCCAGCGTGGAAGCAATAAAGAGGTGTCTCTGCCTATTCTGTCTTCTCTTTTGGCAATCTGTACTCCAAAAATATAGGAAAGAAATGGGCAGATGGGGCTGGTTTCAGGCATTTAGCTTGTGACTCAGGGTTTTATAGTGTCTTTCAGGCAACATCCTAAACCTGCCTGGAAAATTTTGGTCATAAGCTGTGTAATAGAGAAAGAGAGGCACGTAGAAAATATGTTCTCTAGGTCCAGTTTTTCGTCATCACATTAAACATAATGACATTTGTTTATCTGAGTTAAAAATGTACATATTGCAACAGCGTTGGACGAGGAGACATGATCAGGAATGAGAGAATATGTAATTCCCCTGAGAAGAGGAACTGGGGCCGTGCTGTACTTAAACAGAGATTCATATTACTTCTTATGTACTTCTGCACAAGGTGCCTGGCTCTGGTAGCTGCCATCAACACAGAGTAAGTGAGATCACAAGTGAGACTGAGTTGCCCCTGTGCCTGGCTGGTTTGGTGTTTGCTTCCTCCTTACACTTCTCCAGTGTATTTTTAGGATTGCGTCTTAGATTTTTGCCTTCTTGGCATTGTCTTGAATTTGTCCAAACTGTGCAAAGCAGCCTGTCTAAAATTCTGAAAAAATCTGAGTCTCCTGGTTTTCTGAATATGATATAAGGCTTGGGGGTTTTTCAGCAAAATCTTTTCTTGAACAAGTCAAATTCATGAAGCCATTTTCTTTTTTCATTTTTCTCAATAAATAGTGGCTGAGAGTAGAGACTTTGCAGTGCTACCTGTTGTGTGTTGCAGAGAATTAATGTTTGCTTTAGTTAGATGCACCCATGTACCATTTTAATGGCACATTAAATGAGGACATTGAATTCTGTGAGACCACTCATGTGAATAATTGCTCAGAGGCTCATTGTCTGACCCTGAATTAATGAATTACAGTCATGTATTAGTAGAATCAGAGAAGTGAAAACAAGAACATCCCTCCATCTCTCATTAAAATTATTACAGCTTCTGAAGAGTGGATTGTCTGGCTTTTATTGTGTTTGGCCCCAAATTCATAACTTTATAAAACTCCCTGGTTTGGGGTGGCAACTTAAAAATTGCTCAAAGTAGGGAATTCTCTGCCTGTGTTTCTATTGCTCTTAACAGTACCCTAATGGTAGAAACCTACTTTTTAGAATTATTTTTTAGGAGTTGAGTTAAAATATAAGACTAGGTCCCCCCTATATGCAAGAAGTCTTGATTCTTCTGAAAGTATTTGTAAACTCAGTTATACCTTTGTCCAGAGAACATAGATGAAATCAAATCATAACTGTTCTTATGAACTATCACTTGATGAAAATTGTTTGTTCACCATGGCGTAGGTAGGATTTAATAAAGAAAACTTGAAGATGACACCAATTTAAAGTCGTTTTTCCTTGTCATAATAATTTAATCTTATGAAACTCTTTACTATCAGACAGCAACATATTTATCTATACTGTAAGAAATCCTTTTCTTCTCTGAGTATCGTATTAGGAGCGACAGGTTTCTTCCTGACCTTATAGGAATCATTAAAAAAAAAGAAAGAATATATGAGCGAGTATGAGCTAAATAATATTATGTATGTCAGATATGGTGACAGACATTTGACAAGTAAACATTTTTCATTTTTATCAGACTTTTATTCTTATTGAAAATCCTCAGAGTCTGTTCAACATTCTGTAATGAATTTAAAGTTTATTAACTTCCAAATGCTCAGAACACAGGAAATGTAGATGTGCAGGTCTGTTAACACAAAGTATATACGACACCATCATTAAAAGTTTGGGGCAAGTTCTAAAAAGCTGTGGCCTATATTCCTTTTAATATCTGAAAAAGGGAAGTTTAAGAAACATGCTGTATCAAGGGAGATGTGGTGAGCATTAGTCACAGTGAAGAGAGCCAGAAAAGAGCAGAGTTAAAAAATAGGATCTCTCTGCTTTTCAGGGTTGGATTTGACAGTGTGTGACCTAGTGAACCTCTACTTGTTACTAAATGTTGTTTTGTTTTGCTAATATATGTATACAGCCCTAGGACTCACCAGAAAACCCAGTAATTTAGCAAGCATGACGGTGAGCTCTATGAAAACATTTGGCATTTTACCAGTTCTTTCATTCAGAAATAACTGCTGTAGCCCAGATAATCACTGTACAGCTACTGGGATAATGTCCTCTACTTGACATGCAGTCCACTAAAACTGACATCAAAAGCATTAGGAGATTGACTGGCTTGGAATGAGAATAAAATGAGAGGATATTAAAGTTCTGCAAGGGCACAGGCTTCTCTTGCACTGTGCTGGGTGCGACAGGCCAGAAAATAATTTAATTTTGTGAACATTTCCAAGGATTCTAAGTTGTCTTTTGTTCTGGTGCAGAAGAAAACAAGAGCTTTCAGAATTATTCCTGAAGAAGCCCAGGGAGAAAGGCTCTGTAGCAATTAGATGGCTGGTGGTGAGAGCTAAGGAGTAGTGCAGAGTAGTGCCTGGCACAGAGTGCTACCATAAAGCTGGACTTCAAAAAATCCCCTACAGTGGCCCAGCTGGTGATCTGTTGACTCAGGTGGACTCACTGTTGCTGGAGTAGTAGGTATTGAATGACCAAACAAAATCGAGCAGTTCCTTTCAGATTGCTTGGGAGAAAATGGAAAGTTTGGCCATGGAAAAACTTTTCATATCCAGTAGTAAATAGAGCCAAGAAAAAAAGTTTCTATGTTGATTTATTCATAATATTAAGAAAAGTTTTCTTTAATTATTCCCCTGAATGAGCTTGCCAGCAGCAATGTTTTCTGAAAGCAATGGCTTCTAACCAATAGAAAGCAGAGATTTTATTATGATATATGGATAAATGCACCATAAGTGTGATCTGAAGAATTATTCTCACTCTGGGAATAGAATAGCCTTGGTAGTCCCAGAAAAAGCTGGAACAAATAGCTGTTAAAACAAGTTATTTTTTTAAAAAAATCTGCAAAATATTTTCTGGAATTGTTCTTTCCTTTAAAGGAAAAACATACTTACAAATTTGAAACAACATTAATTCCTTCAACAGCTCCAGCTCTAATTGCATAGTGAAATCATTATGGTGTCATTGGTGCTTTGAAGTTCACATCACCTCAGAGATTTAGAGCTGTCACAAACAATGAATCTGTTGTTGGGAACTTTGTCTATCTGTGAATCTAACCAAATTTCTTCAGTCCTTTGGATCTGACTTGATGTATGTGGTATTTATATGCTGGGAAAAGAAGAATTAAAAATTATTTGTTATGATTAGAAGCAACAGCTAAGGGGCAGCAGATCCCACAGATCCCATTGCTAGTCATCTCCTGGTTGGGTGGTGTAGGAAGGAACAGAACAGCACAGATCTGGCTTGTCTGGTACTTCTGGTTTTGAATAAGCGTAGAAAGAAAAAATGAACTACCTGTCGTGGTGTTCCTTTGCTGGGCCATCTCCATATAACTCTGAATCCAAGACAGCCACTCTTTTCCTCTGCACGCTAAGGAGCTCCGTGTTGCCCAGCACTATAACAAGGGAAGGTGTAGATAGATTCTTCTCAGCTTTCACATCTGCTTTGCTCCCTCTCCAAGACCTCAAGTGGCTGTCTGTAAGATAAAGGGGCCTCTAGTGAAATCATTAAAAGGCCTCTGTAACTGACTGGGTGTAAAGACTGGGAGAGAGAGGAATCACGAGCAGAGAGGGGAAGCAAAAGCTCCTCGGCATGCTGAAAGGCCAGGGTTTTGCTAGCTGTGAGATGTCAGGGCTGAGCCGGTGGGCCAGCCGGGTGTGGGGAACGGCAGCAGCACAGGGAGTGCTGTGCAAAGGCGTCGCCTTGCAATCGGTCACCTCTTGAGGCATCCTGCCAGGCTTCGTTGCTTCACTTGCATTGCTGCGTTTCATACATTCACAGCGCACTATTTCACTAAGATTGGGAGATACAGTCTGCTTTCAGTCCCCTTTGGAGTCAATTCCATTGGGATTGCTCCACTTCTGTCACTGTTGCAGGAAAACAGCTTATGGAGAAAATCCTCAGTGGCCCCGTGGCTCGCTTGTATTTGGTCAGCTCCTTTGGCATTTGAAAAAATCTTGCGCTGTACAGGCATGGATTAGGGGTTAGTTCAGGACAGAAGAGGATAGATGTTTTCCTTCTTTAATTTTTATTATTCTGTTAACTACAGCTGGTATAAAGTTCTGATTAAATCTGTTAACTCTGCATTTGATTTTATGGAGGCACTATTTATTGATAAAAGCACAGTGCAGTCTGTCTGCGAAATCTCACTGCTATTACAAGGTCTTTGAGGTCACAGTTTCTCATCATGGCATTAATAATTTGTATTTGTATTAATTATTTGTCAAATACTGATGGTTACCATCTGGATGGATTACAAAAACTGCTGTCTGTCCCATTCCCAGAAATCGTATAGAAAAAAGAAATTCAAGTAGGTATCCTCCAAAGTATTTTATTCAATAATTGCTGTGATTATTCAGTCATGAAGTAAAACTAGGTTTCCATTAGAGGTGCGTATAGTACTGCTGATCTAGGCAGCCCCCTGCTGCATAATAATGAGTATTTTTTATTTAGCGAATACCGATGTCATTTGGCAACCTTTATAAGTTTATAAAATCTGCTAAAGTTCAAAACCATTTTAGAGAAGGGGCCAGGGTAAACATTAACAACCTCATTTGCTTAGGTTGGGTAACTTGAAAAGGCTGCATAACATCAATGAAAATGCTTTGTCAATCACATTCTACACTAGATTAGTCTTAAAGTCCAAGGAAGAATCAAAGTTCACCTAAGTATATAAACTTCTGTCTAGCACTCCCTGGTATCGTTTCCAAGTTTAACGAAAAAGAAAAATGAAGGAGAAAGAACAGTCGGTAGCTATTGGGGAAATAATAGACTCCTCAAAAATAAAACTGGTGAGCAAATATTTTCTTTGTCTTTCTTCAATAGTATAAAGGTGCTAGATAGAAAATTGTATCTTTCAGTTGCAGAGAACTAACAATGAAATGCACAAACTGAGAACTCCTCAAGCCTGTTTTCTGCAGATGGAGGTGGCTTTTGCTATCACTGCCACTGCTGTTTTGAATGTCATGCAGGTGCTGGATGAAGGATTGTTTTCAGTATTTCACACAATACAGTACTTTGAGGCTGAAACGGGCAGTGTACAGCTCTCTTCCATGCCCTAAGTACTCCAGACAGATTGGCTATGAGCGTTTGCTCATGCTGTAGAAAAGGACTTTATAGCACAGAGCATACAATACTTTGGGTCAGGAGAAGAACTGTGGTCCACTTTTACATAGCTGCAGCACTCAAAGGCTGTGCAAAATGCCCAAATAGCTCAGCTCTGTCTCTAACACTCTAACAGCAGAATGTCTAATAACCCTTCTGTTTTGGGGTAGACGTCTCTGGCTGAAGGGAGCCAGAAGACTCAAGCTTCATGCAATGGGAGTAAATTTTTTCATAACTATGAAATGAAGGAAAAGTTCCTTTTTTCCTTTTTGGTTTTCTCTTTCAGAAAGGTAAATAGACATAAATGGAAGCATTATTCTAAAATATACAGTTGTTGGTATGTAAGTACCTCTTACAAACATGGTCTTCATCTCAGAGCTTAACACATGTTGAATAGAGGTAAGAAAAAAAGATAGATAAAGCAAGTTTCTAATTCTCTTAATACGCACTCTTCGCTAATTCTAAGCTCCTGTGCAGCAGAATCTGCAAGCAAATTCCTGCTGTTTGGGTCCACCAGGCAGATTCTGTCTCATCCCAAAGCCCTGATGCGCAGGTCTGCTGCATGTCTCGTGTTGCTGTCTGTATGCAGCAATGCAAGACCTGAAGTCCTTAGTAGATGATAGATGATAGAGAAGGCTACATTAAGCTCCTTGGGGTTTGTAACGTATATGTAATGATCGGTTCTGGAGCTAAACTTTATGAATATCTGTCAATTGCATTTACATAGGTTGACTAAAAGACTTGCAAGCTCAGAGGCAGCAACAGTGGCCACTTACTTTGTTCTCCAGGCCCAGTCAAGCTTCTTACTGCAAGATAAATGTAACTTGTGGAAAACACAAAGATTTCTTGAAGGCCATTTTGAGAAATAAATTCCTGAAAGATACAATTGTTTTTCTTAGCACCTCCTTCTCCATCAGCCAAGGCCTTCTATGACCTTTACTATACATGTACAGTAGTTTATGCAGTAGTTAACTATGCATTTATATTTACACTATAAATAAACACTTGTGAATATATCTGAAATCAACCGCTACAGAAAGGAATTCCAACCAAAATGAAACTCTACGTGGTACATGTTAATCCATCTGAACACACTAGATCACAGAAACCAGTAAATACCTTACTGTAATGTATTCAGATACTTAGGTGATATGTGAAATGTAAGAGGAAATAATATAAAACATATAATATATATATAAAATATATAATATAAATACTGGTAATAGAGATGTTAGCGTCTATATTTAAGAGAAAATGCCCCATATTCTATGGGGGGCAAAAAACTCTGGTTTTCACTTTCCTCAATTTTTCACTTTTCTTATGTTTTTGTGCTGACATTTGTTCATTGTTTTTAGAGGAAGAATTTGAATTATTTCATATATTTACATATGGTAGCCAGAGAAACAGAAGCTGGATGGAACAAGGAACTAGTGCATTAGCTGGTGTTACTAGTGAAATAATCTTAGTAAAACAGGTAACAGAGCTGTCATCTAATTGTCATCTTTGGGTTTCAGACCCTGGAGGTCAGTGGGGCAGTACTCCTGTGATGTTTGATTTCCAGCTACAAGTTGGATGATGACAGTATCACAACATCACTTCACTTTTGGTTCATGTCTGTTATGTTGGTTTTGTAACCAGAAAAGCCAAGAACAGCTAAAAACATCTAATTAAGAGATGATAACTGAGAGAAAAGAACGCTCCTGCAAAAGGCTGATTGTCCAGAAAATTCCTTTGCTTGGACATTTGTCTAGCATTTATCTAGACAATGGACTTCTATGTATATGATCAGGGTAGGAATGTACTGTAACGGGGAATATGAACAGAGTTCATTTTTCTCTGATGAATAATGAACCAGCTTGATGATCATTATTTGAAGATAAAAAATGAACCAGTTTTCATGCATAATATATAATATGTAATACAATATATCTGAACATTAAGTCCCTGGTTGAGGAGTGTGTAATTATGAACCATGTTAAAGATAAATATAGAAGGAGATATAATTTGTTCAAAGGAAAACAAGTCTGAAAAGGGAAGCATTTGCTTTTCTGCTGTTGTCTTTAGATAATAAAAAGAGGAATTGGAACATTTAGGTATTAGTTATTACTAAAGACCATCTATTTTCAAATACAAGTATTTTGTATTGCAATTACAAAAGGACTTAAAACATTTAGCTGTGAATGGAGTCTTCTTGTTCTAGACTCTAAAACCAGTATACTACAACTTTTTTGACAGTTGACAGTGTAAACACATCCTTACAAAGAAAAAGGATATCACAGCTTATGTTGTTCAAATTTCTTCAAGCAACACAGCAATTGCAAAGGAAAGCCAGAGGCTGAACCCCAGTCTTCTGAGTACAGGACTTGTACTGACCGACAAGATTATTCATCCTGTCTGCAATACCTTTGAATTAGATGAAAACTCACAATTTACTACAACACACATTGAAGATACAAGAATTACCCCAGTTTTCTCCTTGTCAAAAATTAGAAACACCCGGTATACCAGATATTACTACTTAGAAAATGGATTTGCAATGACTGGGTTATTATACACTTATTGATCAACTCACTATTTGGCCAAATTTAGTGCACATTTTGAAGTTCATCTGTGAACTTCAAAGATTGAAAAATAGTGTTTTTACCTGTCATGAATAAACACGAAAGGAATGACAAGGAATTAAGTATGTGGGTTTTATGTTTTGTACTCCAATAACACAAATACTGAACAAACTTTTACTTAATATGTAAAATGAACTGTGGACACAGTTCCAAACTTAGATTTCTACATTTGGGAAGCATATATGGGATAATAGTATAAAAACTTTGTAAAATCTCTGCTTTGATTTTTTAATTAAAATGAATAAGCAAGAACCACATTGAAATGGATGGATGCTAACATATTTTTTTGTGGCTAAGAAGGAGAAGTAGCGTCATTTTACAAAACTGTTCTTTGAAGTGATGCTATCAATTAGGTTCATGAGAACATGATTTAAGTGGGATATATTTGGGGGGGGGATGAATAAAGTATTGTACTAATATTTCACATGTAAAGACTTTATTCTAGATGCAGTCTGAGCAAGTACTAATTTTTACAAAGCACCAAAAGAAATTTTCTCTTGCAGATATAGTACTCAACCTTTCAGTTTAGGCAGCTATGTAGTTTCTTCTTGTGACAAGCAAAGCAGCATGTGTTATGCTTCCCTGTTATCTGAGTTTGCCAAGTCTGTAGGTGCAGTACAGGCAATCTGACCATGTGTAATAGGGCCAATGACCCCCAGAACTGTCTGTACTGCACATCAGCTGCTCTGGATGTATGCCATACTTCTGTTAATGCAGGAAATATAGGCATGTAGACACACTTGGTGAATTGCATGTCTGCAGTTATTAACCCTGGAAAAGAGGATAGCAAAGGAAGTTTCTGCTAGTAGGACTACTCTTGCAGCTTTCTTCCCACTAGCCCTCTTTTTCATGGGCTCTTCTGACCTGGGCAGAATGAAGATCTCTGATAGAGGCAGTCGGGTCCTGACCTCTGTATTTTCTGGGGGCATCTTGACCCTTCTGATCATACACTGGGCTTGTGAACGTGACTGTGAGGAAAGGAGACCCTGGGAGAAATGGCAGCTGGAAATAAGCCTCCACTAACAGGACAGTCCATCCTGCTGCCTATTCCCAGGTGCCTCAAGGGAAAGCAAACTAGCTGATGAATTGTTTTGACCTGTCAGGACAGTCCAGATGCCTTTGGTGAAAAGCTCTTGCTATCTTAGGCTTTAGCCATTTTAGGTAACTAGAACATGTAAGGTGTCTGCTCTTTAAAAATGTACGTACCCTCCATCACTTCCATGATTAGTGACATCCTTTTGGATGTATGGAGAGCTGTTTGCTACTGGAATTAGTCTTTCTAGCTAGTGCTTCAAATGCAGGATTTGGTGACTGTAGCCTTCTTTTATGAATGCATATTAGTAAAATGCAATACAGATTATATAGAAAGTAACTGAACAGGATTCTTTTCAGGTTAAGGGGCAAACTAAAGAGATGATAAAGATTTTGTTAAAAGGGAAGATATTGATGAAGTGCTCCAAGAATCAATCCTGAGCCTCAGTTTATTTAATATTTTCATTAGTGACCTTGGTACAAAAAAATACGTTTATGCTGATGAAATTTACTAAGGTAGCAAAAGTAGAAAGTATTACCAATACAAAGGAGGATGAGGATATCATAAAGGAAGAATTATATGACTGTGATGACAGAATAGTATAAATGGAAGGAATGTAATAGTACTGAGTGCAAGGTCATTCATTTAAATACTAATAACAGGAATGTCTGCAGTAAGCTGAGAGCTCATTAACTGGAGATGACAGAGAAAGATCTGGTTACATTAGTTGCTCAGAGGATGACTATAAGCCATCAAAATGATGGGACTGCAAAAAGGAGATAAATATGATCTTAGGATCCATCACGAGAGAGATTTCCAAGAGACACAAGGAAATATCCACTGCGGAATTCACTGGGTACAAAACTTTCAGAATGCTGTAGACAAATAAAGGTGTCCACCCTTCAGAAAAACTAATACAAAGCAGGAAAGGTAGAGAGAGGCCTGATAGGACATACCATAGCATGGGAAGTCTGGCTAAAGAAGCATGGCCTGTTCAGCTTAGCAAACCAAAGGCAGAAGGGAGCTATGGTCACTCACAACAATCACATGGGGATGTTAAACAAGGTATTATATAAGTTAAAAGAACACAAAACCAAAATAAAATTTGTCTAGGAATGGAAATAAAAAGAAAGATTTTTAACACTAATTTGCAATCTTTCAACTTTTGGAACATACTCCAAATAAAAATATTGGAGATGTGAAACCTACTTGATTTTAGACAGGTCAGTATTGGTTTATGAAATGGATTACGTGATGATATGTTAAATGCACCCAATATCCAGGAAATACTTTCTAGTCCAGACTGGGCATTACCACCTTCAGCGGAATTTTTAAATTAAGAAAAATCTAGCTGACTTCAGAAGAGGGTTGGGCTGTTATTTTCTATCTGTTCAACATTGACTGTCATAGAGCCATGATCTTTACAGACTTGAATGTTTCTGTAATAAAAACCACATCATTACATTACAAACACACAAGATTAGCCAAAATGGAAAAATACTTAAATAGTATGTGGTCATGTAAGTGGACACTATCGTGACATAGAGCTGTCTAGGGACTACAGGTGAACAGGCATAGACAACACTTATCCATGTATTTTATTATTATATTAAGTATCCTTCTCTTTTGTTCCTGGAAGATATGGAAATGCTATTTGGTTTCAGTCTTCCTTGAAATTACATGGCATTTGCCAATAGCTGCCATACTATAGGATTTGGAATACCACATTTTTTCCCTTAATGAGGCGACGTTTTCCTGGCTAAGTAATGTTTTCCTTTAAAAAAAGCATGACTTGGTATTAGAGACTGCAAATTGTGATCACGGCTGTCCATTGCTAGACATCCATGTGAGTAACGAACCCTTAATATTTGCCACACAATCCTGCCTGCATAGCAGTTCAGACCTAAGTGTTGAATATAACAAGCTCCTCTGGATGAGGCCTTTACAGTACTTGTCTTGGACACTGCCAGCAAGCACAAGGTCACAGGCTCTTGCGAGGTGCTGCTGAGCTCAAGCCAGGCACTCGCTCAGGTACTTCAGCTGAAGTTTGCTTTTATAATTGGTCTAAGCTTCAAAGTTGAGCATCTTTCAGGACTGAGCCCTGTGAATGGAAATTCTCATGTTCCAGTCTTTGCACACAGGCATTGAAGATCCCATGACACTTCATACAAAAGGAAGAACGTTAACCCCAGTGTCCTTGCCAAATGCTAACTTTGTTAATTACAGTCTGCTGTCTTTAATTCTCCTTGCAGTTTTAATTAGATATGGTATTATTCTCTTCCGGTACCACATTGTCACTGGTTATTCCCACTTAACCATTTGCTGTGTTAAAGGTTGTTAATCTTCTGTCCAAAGCTGGCTGCATTTTAGAAGCAGGAAAAATGGCTAATTATATACTGCTATTTTTATTACACGTGGGCTCACCCCTTACGAGCCACTTCCATCTAAATTCTCAGACACACGTACATAAATATGTGTATCATGAATGGAAATGTTGGCAATTATGCGACTTACCAGGACTTCTCAGAACAACACAGGTGTGAACCAATATAGCTCATGACACCTGCAGGATAAATAGATTATTTCCTGGAATTTATAAATTTTCATACCCAAATGTCTGTGTTTCCACATCTCTAAACAGAAAGCAAGAGCATGCTTTTGATGCAGTGTAATCAGCTGGAGTTTTAAAGTGCTTTGGGATTCATCAAATTTGACAGTGCTATATAATTGTAAGATCATCATTGTACACATATCTTATAATTATGCCATTGCAAATGATTTGTACTTTTAGTAAGATTGCATTGGATTTTTGTAAGATTATGTCAATGTATATATTTATCTTGTAAGGTAGAACTGGAAGCTATTTGAAGCCTCAGTACTGCAAAAACCTTCCCCGCTTACATGACATTGTAAGAAGTAAATTACATCAAGGTGTATGGAGTTTTAGTGCATGTCCAAACAACTAGATGTATTTTGACACACGATTTCTGTAATATATTGTGAAACATATTTTAATTTTGTAATTTAAAAATCAGTTATTTCCCAGATATCTACATTTCTAAAAGAGCTTCCTACTTTGACAGACAAAAAAAGTACCTTTCCTCATGTTGTATCAAAACTGGCCAATTTCAATTTTAAGATTGTTCTCAGTGTTCAGTAACATTAGCAAGGAAATTCCTTGGCAGTTTCCATGCTTGATATCAATGAAGGGCAAATTCAGGTAGAGAGTTTCAACAAAATAGTTTGATACATGTTTGATTTTGTATTTTTAAAACTCCCCCATAATCAGAAATGTGAATATTTCTCAAGAAAGATCCAGTCTGGTTTGCTTTGTTTTTCTTCTGTGATTTTTAAAATAAGAGTTTATTTGGAAATTTTCACATTAGGAGCACAGTGAGGTTTCGTGAAGGAAGGTACACGTGGGAAGCCTGCAACAGTCACCCCAGGTTTCCTTTGGAGTCAATAAGAAGAAACAGAGGTGATTCAGTTCACTCTAAGTGTCCAAGACAGGTCAGATTAATCACCTCTTATTTCTTCTCCTCATCCTGAATCCTGACATTGAGAGTTGTTCCTCACACACGAATTCGTAGCAGATTTTTCCATGTGTCACCTTTTTTGTAGGAACACAAGGACTGTCAAAGGTAGTCTAATTTACTGGTACTTTACACCCACTTTGCCCTACTGTAAGTGTGAAAATGCTGTGCTGGCTAACTGAGAATGAAGACAGTGTCAAAGGGAGATCACCAGTGGCTCTATCCACAGAGAAGCCGCTCACCCACTGTGGTGGCCATTACAGCGTACTTGAGATTTCTGCTAAACGCACAGGAAGAAAGAGGCAGTTGATAGTGCGATCGGCACAACTGCTTTTGGGCTGAGCAGAACCACCCAGACAAATGCTGAAGGGAGACAGCAAACCTGAGTCTGGAAGGGAAGTAGGTATGAAGAAAAGAACCTTTTTTCGTGTGTCCTTTTTACGGCCAGATGAGTAAGCTGTTTATTCTGTTATCCAATCCTTCAGTGCACTGACTGAGACGATGACAGACTTAAGGAGGGTCAAACCTACCATTCTCTATTCCCCAAGAGTACCCTACCTATGGATTATTAAAAATGATCATATTTGTCACACCCATGAATGTTTCAATTGGAAAGACAGCTTCTGCAGCCCAGAAATTAGTGCTTTCAGATAGGTAAATGAGTGAGAATTTTGTAGGCTCTCTGTGACAGTGCTGTTGAATAGGGTTATTCACTGATGTCCAAGTTCTGGAGAATAATTTAGGACAGTTAACATTAGATCAAAGCTTCTCTTTAATGGCATGGAAAAACACTGATTTTGACACTCTTAGTGATTAACACATATGTGAATCATTCTAATTAGTAAGGTTATAGGATTGTAGCCATCAGTAGATGAATGGCTTGGGTTTGGGTTTCATTTTCATCATCTCCACATGGAGTTATGACTCTGCTTTCCTAATGACTGATAAAAATTGCCAAATGATGAGGAGAAAAATGCTGGAGACCATCTGTGTGAAACAAAGATGATATGGGACATCTGGGAAAATATTTCATGCCTTTCCCTGCTCAATGGAAGCATTAGTGCAGCCAGACATACACCATGGACAGATACTCACTTGCAGCCCTGGCTGTGTAGGATGACGCTGCCCCAGCAGTCCTGCTGTTGGAAGGAGGCATAGGAACTCTTACCACTCCAAACAATGGCAACTGAGTTAGATGGAAGTACCTTCATCAACTGTGCAATCAAATTCAGCTGAAATGCCTACCTTTGGCTTTAAGTTGAGTTTACTCACCCTCTTTTGAACCCTCACACACTTCTGAACTTTCAGGTGTGTTGCTATTATTTTTTCATTACCAGCTAAGTTGGCCGTTCATGACCTTTTCTGTTGGATTTGGGCCTTGTCGTCTGAATTGACACCTTTGTGAATAGACTATAGAAATGTAACTATATTTCGAGGATAAACATGCATTACTGCTTGAAAATTAGCAGTAATCATTGATATATCTCATGTGTTTGTGTCAAACTGTGGCTTACAATTTTTTCATGAAGGGTATGGATAATCTTATAAATTAAAAAGGTTACCACCAGTTTCATGCAAGTTATTGAACTCACATACACAGCTGTGTGAAATATGTAAAATGTGACAGATATGCATTTCTCATCTGTTACATTATTTATTAGATTATATTATTTTCAGTGGTTACTATTCCCTAGCATTTCACAAAAACAGTAGCCTAAACCACATAACAGCCTTTTCCAAAGTCCACTGGAATAAGTGTAGGAGTCACACTGAATCTCAATTTTTTGTATCGGCACTAAATATGAAAATTCTGTTTTCATATCATTCCAATAAGCCAAATTAATTTACATGAATGTAGGAAGTCATTAAATATGTGTCTAGAGCTAATATGAGTTCACTCTTGTAATATAGTTATACTATCCCTGGAACAAAGAAAACGCAAAGTTAAAGCTGCAGTGAATTCTGTAATACTTGTCAGTTTACCACTCAGGAGTGAAACAGAGGTGCTTAACGTGCGAATGAGCTTAGCGTTCAAATCCTGCATATTAAACATAGCTTGTTCTTTAGTAATACTCAATTGAATTCCAAACATTCTTTAAAAAAGTATTTTCACTGAGAAATCAAATATGTAAGCAGATTTTCAAAACTGACTTGGTGTTGTGATTTCTAATGGTATTTAAGAATTGTCAGTTCTCCTAAGTAATAAACCTCTACAAATTACTTTTAAAACGAGCATGTTATTTATGTGTATTCAAAAATAATCCTGATTGCTTCATTTCATTGTGGGTTATACAACTAGGAGAATTTAACACAAACTAGGTTCTCAGATAATTTAGTAAAGTTATTAGCTAATTTAGTAAAATTATTATTTAAAAATAAAACTTATTTACAATTTCAGATTTAGTATAAAAATGTAGCAAGCACTGCCATGGAACAATTTCACACTGAGCAAGTCATTGGGAAAGTGTCTCCTTTCAGAATAACTTGTGGTGAAGCTCACAGTCTCTACAAGAAAAGAAATGATCAGAGTCTAAAAAAAGCTGGTTCCCAGCAGACCTACGGTTGGTGTCTTGGTGACCTGCCTGAAAAATGCCAGAGTGTTTCAGGATCCATGGGTACAGATCTGTAAAAACATGTTTTCTTGTCTATGAAAAGCAATTTTCTTAAATAACTCCTAATTTCCTTTCATGAGTTTCTGTCTCAAGTCAGTAGTTTTACTCACAATTTTCCTCACTTTTTTCACTTACATTTTCCTCCTTTTTGTTTCTTGGCCAGCTGGACCCAAACTCAATGTCTGAGTCCTGTATGTTGGCCCCGAAAGAAAAAAAAATTGTCTGCACAAACTTTGTATGCATAATAAAATGAAAAAAAAAATGTTGCTCTTATTGCCTTAGAAAGCAATAAGAATGCAAATCTTTTTTGTGAACCTGGACTTGGACTCTTTTTATACAGCTGTTTTCACATGAACATACAGAAATATGTAGGATGATGATCAGTGCTGAAAGGTTGGTTATATGGTCATAGAAACTGAGCAAAGCCTGAACTGTTCTTTACTAAACTTCTACATATTTTACAGTTATTTCAGATATGTAAAATTATTCAAGTAAAAGTAATATTTGGGTAATTAGCTGTAATCCATAGAAACATACTTTAGCTTTATTTCTCTTTAAGTGCATTCTATGGGTTTATTTAAATAATGCTATATTACATTTTGGAAGGTAATAAGGATAATGATCATATATGTTACGTATGTTAAAACCATTAGGTTATCTGGTCTATCCTGACAACAGCACAGTTTCTTTCCTTAAAGCATATTCTTTGATGTTCTGTCCACTCTAATTTTAACTATTGCATCTAACTGGGTCACTGAATCTTTATATTGCTAAACCAGGCACAGTATGAAGTATCAATTCAGAGTTCAGTGATGTGGCTAAAAAATCACTGGGCAGTAGGTCAAAACCAGCAAAGTTATTTTTACTTTCAACCTAATTCGTGTTTTGAGTGCAGTTGTGGTAATCCTGTTATTGGAAAATACTGTATAGAAGTAATTAAAAAGAGGCACTGGGGGCCATATCCTGCCATCACTCTGCATCTGAAACCCATGCAAACAGCGCTTAGAAAGCTGCTTGTGGAACAGTGGCAGACTGTGACCCTTCACTTTCAATTTTACTTAATACTACGTAACGGCAAACTTTCCTTTTAGACACATAAACACAGCTCCTTCTAAAGAACACCAGACTCATATTCAAAGAAGTTTGCTCTTTGAATTATGTTTTTTTAATCTTTTAAGCCTTTAACTTATTTTAATTTCTTTTGTTCTTATTCTTCTTTCCTCCCCCTACCCCTCAAGCTATCTAGCAGCATTTTGGATATATATAACAGTGACCAGGGAATGGCACCAGCTAATATGGGTCTCACAAACGCTTCTTGCCCAGCTAATCTACCAGTAAAAAGGGAACTCACAGGTAAAAGAACTCTGAGATTTTAGTATTTTATAATTTCAGAAGTGATGGTGTTTCTCTTAGAAGTTGAATAAATCTTATCCATGAAATAGATGTCCATAACTAAATCCTGAGAAGTTTGCAGTTTGTAGTTTCATTTAAGGAAAAGAACAAAGACCAAGGAGAAATGTTTTCTTTCTGTTCTCCTCTTTAGCAATTCAGAAACCATGTTTACCGCCTGTTTTTTCTTAACATCATGCTTCTAATAAACCTAATTATTTTAGGAAACATAGTGGATTCTTCCACATGTTGGCTTCTGGTCAATGGTATAAATAAATTATCATCCATTAAATTTGTTCCAGGGTAGAACAAATGGTTCTTTTAAAACCTTACAATAACGCTATTCAAGGTAAATCTATATTAGTGGATTAACAACTTTAAAAGTTACATTCAATTAAGCCAAAGAATGCTAACAACCGTGTACAGTTCATTAGTGTCAGTCAGAGGAAACAGTGAGTTTGTTCAATATCTTACAAATCTGATTAAATCTTGCATTATGGGTTATACAAATCCATATTCACATTAGTGTATTGTAAGTTTTATCCTGATGTAAAATACAGCAAATTGGAGAAAAATACCCCTCCATAGCATTTCTATGTTCTTAAATAAAAAATGTGCAATAAAAAAATCTTAAGCAACCTGCCAGACTTGCTCAAAAACGTAGCATTGGTAGAATATAGATTTGCTTATGATCTTGTTTAATAATAAAAAGAGTAATGAAGTAAAAAGACTAGAAGGCTGCTCTTTGTGACAAGAGGACATTTTGAAAAGGTGAAAGAAGTACTGGAATTGCAACTTAAGGACTGTTTTAATAAATGTTACTTTCTGTCAGAAGCAGATACACGAGCAATGGCAAAGGAGAGACAAAAAAAGGATAACCACAATCTCAGTAAGTATATCTTCATCGTGCATCTCATTAAATGGAATGTATAGGGAATGCAGAAATAATATACATTAGCTACCACGTCTCTGCTCCTCTAGATCGGCATCTTACCAGTGTAATCAAATTGAACTCAGTCTGCAATCACAGCCAACCACACAGCTTTCTTCCCTGAAATTAACTTCTATCTTTGACTTTTGTCTTTCAAAATACTGAGCATACTGTAATTAATTTATTTCCATATCATCTCCTGCTACTATGTTTTTATTCTACAGTTGTACAGGTATCCTGCACGCTTTACTTGATGTTGTGTCTAAGAATTACAGTGCAAAACAGACAAGAAAGGAGGCAGATGATGAAAAAACCAACAGTGAAAATCCAGAGTCTTTACACCTTACTTACTGAAGCACCCAAGTGAGAGGCTGTATCTCTCTATGGGTAATGGGAAGGAAAAAAAATTACAGAGGATATCAGACAACTTCTAAACGCTAGTTAAGCACTTAAAGTTGTGGAAATCGTATGTCACAAGAGGAGATCAAGGCAGGACTGGGTGAGACTCACGGTGCTGTGAGTCTGCTCTGATACACAAGCCCCCTAACTTCTGTAGGCTGGGATACACTTCTGTTTCCTTTATGGAGAACAGTGCAGCCATGTACAGATGTTAGACATTTCAGTTCTAGAGGAATAGCCTTCTGTAGTTTAGGCTAAGAACATAGTGAAATTCATAGTTCAGTGTCTAAATATTAAACTTATAAAAATAAACAACATTTTGGTTTATCCAGAATAGAAAAAAAATAGTTTTTATTGCTGAAAAAGATTGCCTATAAAATTAGGCATTTTTTCCCTCTAACGAGAAATTTGAAACAAAAAACCTGAAGGATTCTTTTTGGAAAGTGTTGAATAAAGCAATTACATTTTCCAGTTCTCCTTTCCACTTTTTCCAGCAGAAATAGTCTGGGAGTTGGACTCGATGATCCTTATGAGTCCCTTCCAACTTGAGATATTCTATGATTCTATGAATTTAAACCTA
Source organism: Mycteria americana (assembly GCF_035582795.1). Classification (NCBI taxonomy): domain Eukaryota; kingdom Metazoa; phylum Chordata; class Aves; order Ciconiiformes; family Ciconiidae; genus Mycteria; species Mycteria americana. The sequence goes on from NC_134365.1 coordinate 28,859,865, forward strand.
GATTGGTAATTAGTTAATACCCACTATTTATATCTTTGTTTTCTTATTTATATCTTTGTTCTCTGGCTATTCCATTAATCTTAGAGGGATTTATGGCTTTACTTGCATGAAATTACATACCTGCAAGTACACATCCACTGGTACAATGTGCTAGCAACCACTGTGGACAACTTTCTGCTACTTAGACTTTCCAGAAGACATCCTTATTTCTGTCTGTATGTTTTTGTGGATTACAGATAGACGATGTAGATTTTTAGGCCTGTTGCTAGCACATGTTCTCTGAAGTGCCAGTGCAGCTGCTGCTTGTCTTGTTTGGGCAGGAATGGGGAGTTTTTGCTGGACTAGGAAAGGTGGTGGGTGAGAGTCGTCTGGAACGGCGAGAAGGAAAAAGACAGGCACATGCATACGTTAAGGATACCAGGACTTACCATTGCCTCCATTGTTTATTTTGGCTCTGAGATCATCCTTCCTGAACACAGAAGACATTTCTGAGAACTGTCCCTCACCACTGGCAACTGAGCTGAAGGCTGTATGCCAGGATGGTAGCATGCAGACATGCAACACCTCTTCTGGTTTGGCTCCAGATGTATACTTCAGAGCTCAAAGTCTCTCTGGAGATAGCTCTACTACCTGATGGCTTGGACATATTACTGCATTACATATAAAGGCTTTATTAGTGTGATTTACTCTTTTATGAGTACCAGTTTTTTTAGAGGTGGTCTGAAAAGGCAGTTTTTGAAACCTGATTTTTACAAACATTCAAGTCGCAGGTTGAATTAAGGTCCACATTTTACAGAAATATTCTTGTACCTCCTCATACCAAGGAAGAATTAGAAAAATGTTCCTTTTGGAAGACTGGATCCTCAGTGAAACAATGAAAAGGGATTCAGATCTAAGAAATGGAACCTCTTCCTCTTGTAACAGCAAGAGTTTAAACCATTACTAAATGTATTTTGTTTTTGTTTTTTTCCCAAACAAAGCATTAAGGGTGTAATGTTTGTTTTCTGTATGGTCATCCTGTCCATGTAGTTTAAAAATTAATTTTCTGATTTGGCTTTGGCATAATTTAGTACTTGAAATATTATCGATAACTCAGGATACCACTGGAACTGAAACAGACATAAATCAGGAAAGTTCTATTAAAACACTTTTCCAAACTTCAAAATTTCCCTCCTAATTCAGTAGCATAACCATTTGGAGTTTATTTCCAGGAAAAAAACAAAAAAAATAGAAAGAAAAAGATATTGTAAGTGTCCACTTGTAAAGAAAATTTTTTCTTTGCCTTGTTTCATAGCCAATGTTTAGTTGACTACTTTTTGATGAGTCTCTTGCAGAGTTTTTCCACACTGTAAATATTAATTAAACAACAACTATTATGCCATATGACTGTATAGTTAATGCACATTCTTTAACTGTTTTTGCCCTGCCATTATTTTGCCAACAAAACTGAAATACATCTTTTAAATTGCTCAGTTGCTATGTGCTTACGTACACTGTGTTCTCCTACAAGACCCAGCACATTCATGCCAGTGGGATGCAAGGGGTCACTTAACAGTACGCTCAGGAGGATTATAACCCTGTCTCCTGAATATGTGAATCATGACTACAAAACCTGAGATGCTTTAATCTGTTGAGTGAAATTCCTGTTTCTAGAGAAAGTAAGACAAGATAATATGTCTCATCAAGGCAGAGCACTTCACCAGGGTAAATAATAACACCTAGAGAGTTCCCTGAGCTGGAATCAGCTAGGGAGAAAATAGCTGACTGCTGCACAAACCTAAGAGCCTCACACAGACAGGAAGAAAAAATACCTTTATGTATTGGAGGAAGTAAGGAACTAAAAGTGATCTATGTGGTGGGGCTGAGACTGAAAGCGATATGATCGTATGACTGTGAGAAAGGTAAAGTCAGCCTAAAGACCCACCAGGCTTCCCTTGACTGCACACTTCTACTTTAGCTCTACCAGGCTCTACGGACCAGCTTTTTGTACCTATATTCAGAATTAGGCAAACTCTAAGTGCATGTCTCCATACATCGATGAGGGGAGCATGTATCCATGTTCCAGGCTGCCCTACATGGGTCAGCTCTGGTCTTACAGAGTATAATGGCATTAGTGAGCCCAAGGTAAGATCTTCCAAGATGCAAGGGATAACAGAAATGGCTCAATGCAATGCTAGTAATGTACCAAAGCTGAATCCTGCCCATTCAGTGAGGTTGGATTGAGTCAAAGTACAACGTGAAGCGAGTGGACAAAAGTGCAAGTTCACACCAGTAGAACATCGTTGCTGGTTTCTGACAGCTAGCAGTACCACAATGCGACTCCTACGGCGTTTGTCCTTTTTCCTCCTCAAAACGTTTTATTTTTCTGGTAGAAAAAGAACTTTTTGCCATTTGTACAGGATTTCCACATTGTCTTTCAGTCTTGTTGTAACTAGGCTACCCAGGAGATGGGTATACAAGAAATCCCCCAAAGCGATGAGATGTCTTTCAGGCCTATCCACTATAAAATGTGAGATTTCTACATGTGAAAGCAGCTGGAGAAAAACTGGTGAGAAAGCAGAGGACAATTCTCTCTAAATTAGTGAAATGAGAAGCAGGAAGGTGATAGACCCTTTGTGTAGAGAAGGGGCACACACTCCAGTCTGGATACCAGTCCAATGCTGATAAAGTGGACTGAGAGCACAGAGAGGGGGAACAAATTTTAAGAGGCTTATCTTCTCTTTTTTGTTTCCGACTAAACTGCAAGTAAACCAAGGTACCATACATAGTTTGCCTTAGGAGAAGCATCACTTTAAATACAGAAATATTTTGTTTAAATTAGGTTTTTCTTAATTTTCTGTGTGTTTTAGAAGTTATTGTAAATACGTTTGTGCTGTCCATCCTCAAAGGAAACAGATGTGCTGGGGATGAAGTGTTTCTGGTACACAGTCTTTCTCAGTTTCAGTGAAGGGATACGGTTGCAGTTACATCCTCTGCATGGTTTGTAATGCTGATAACAGTAGATAAGGGATAATGAAGCTCTTGGCCACAATCTGTAGCAGGAGTTGTGACAAAATGTGAAACGCTAGATGAGTTGTCTTGTGTCCCTGTTGAAGTCATCAGCAAACTCCACTAAGCTGAAAACTCCGTTGTGTGGGAGCAGGGTGGAGAAAGGATACCTAAACATCAGGAAAAAAAAGAAGTGTTAGCTCACATTTAGACAATATGCGACTATTTCATTCTCTAGGAGTCTAGTTGTAAACGGGGGAGAAACCTACAGGCAAGGTAAAATACAGAGGTGGTACTAATCATGGAGTTTGTCCTGAGAGTAAGTCAGAGACAAGTAAGAGATCATGTTGGGACTTCAATTTCAGGAATAAATTTGCTGTCCATTGACTGACTTGTTTTTAACTAATCAAAATGTTTTATGTTTAATTTCTCCAAGAATATTTCACCGTAAAAATAGTAACTGTTTCTTTTTAACAGTTGAGAGAAGAAGAAGGTATAATATTAATTACCGAATCAAGGAGCTTGGCACACTCATCCCCAAGTCTAATGATCCGTGAGTTCAACAGTCTTTCCTATAATAATGTTTATAGTTTAAATAATGGAAAAAAAAAAAGACAGTTGCATATATTGGCTATAGGATTGAGTAATGGGATACAAAATCTTCCATGCTGGGTCACTGGCTCAGATCAGGCTGCTAAAGTAACAAACCTGTGACAGATTTTTGGTGCCTGTTGGGAAAACTTATGTGAAAGGATAATAAAATGAAAGCAATTCCAGGGTGTTTAAGAGAGACAGCCACATCAGGGAAAAGAAAAACAACAAAACAAAACCCAAACAAAACCAAAAAGAAGATGAGCCAAACAACAGAAAGTCCAGCTCCCTGTCCCCGGGAGCAATTGTGTGGTGTCTCTGGAGAGGGAAGGAGTGATGCTTTCAGCCCTTGCCATGGGCCCTCTAGTGGGATAAAACAAAATGCATGTTGTCACTGTTTGCCCTTTGCCTAGGAAAAAAAAAAACAGCCGAAGAGTCTGTAGTCTGAGCATTTTTAAAAAATCCTCCACTCAGTGCAGGGAAAACAACAGTCCTGAAATGCAAGGATAAAAATAATAATTGCTATAATTTCTATAATAATAGCATTTTATACTAATGCATATACTTAGAGTAACACAAAATGCATATTGCTTAAACTATACCTGCATTCCCTTAAAGCTTATATTTGTCATCAATATGAAAAAAGCCACCTCGGTAGGAAAACCTATTGCAGGATTAGCAATAACAATTCACTGTGATATTTAATGCTCAACTTTAGCCTTAGATTTCTCATGTCACTCAGGGAAGCCTTAAGACCATGCACTAGCATGACTGTGACTCGCATAAAATTGATTATACAGATTTTGTCTTTATCATTTGCATGTCAATACAGACCTGCATGATACTTCAAATGAAAACATCTATTGATATTTCAGCCTTTTTTTTTCCTTAGGACTAAGAAACTTTTGATTATATTAAGGATTTCTATAACAATATAAAGCTGTGTGAGACTTACATAAGTACAAGGTTGGCATAACAAGCCACTTGGAATGAAATCACCAGAGAGAAAGTTAACATACCGCATCCATTTTAGAGAATTTATGAACTCGGCTCCTTCTACAGCATCCACCCAAGATTAGATAAATGGGCATGTTTTTGTTATTAATATAGAATTAGGTATTACAGCTGAGTTAAAATAAGAAGTGCTTTAAGTACCTAAATAAAGTTTTGGCCACATGTGATCTGTGCAAACACAGACTGGTAGAAGAGTTTTAATTTTGCTGGTGCATCTTTCAGTATTCAAGACCATTTGGGCAAATAATTGAAAGATTTCTCAGAAAAACAGTGGATGGCACTGTTGGTTTGCAGCTATAAAGCAATAATGGAAGCAAGTCATACTGCAATTAGAAGTGGGCATGAGGTACAAATTCCAGTTGTGATTTTTGATTGCCTACAGAGGTTTTTCAGTTGCATGTTTTGGTCTGGATTCAGGTTTAGTTTATGAACTTATTGAAAACATTAATACCTAGAGCAATCACTTAAGCTCTTCTTAAAATGAATGATCTGGACCTGTAATTTTGCTCCAGTAAGTGGATGATAGATTTTACCCACAGATTTTGGTGTTGTTCCCTGATGAAAAAGTTTCAGGTATAGATCCTGAAGACTTCGCCTTTTCTTGTTTTAGTCTGCAAACCGATGACTGAGTTCAACAGTGTGACAGCCCCAACGTGGTTTATGTTTACAAAAGCACAAAGTGAACTTAAGTGTCTCACATTCTGAGGCCTGCTGTCTTCAAAAGGCTGGTAATCAGTACTCCTTTTGAAAACAGGCCTATTTAAAAGCTTTCAAGTTGGTGTTAAGAAAAAAAAGGCATCAAAAGGTGCAGGACGCTTTTAAAAAACTAGGTTATAAAGTAACTTTGCTATAGCTTGGTGCCAGGCTGAATTAATCCAAAGGAGTGTAAACATTTTTTTTTTATATTTGTAGGTGGAAATACATTAATTTGACCATGTTGTTTTGTTGGCTGAGCAGATCAAAATTATTATTTCTTTCTGGTGTGGTCCTGTGTTGCCAAATCATAACTCAGTGTCCTTACCCTGTCTTTCAGTTCTTGCTTTTTCCTTCATAACACCTTACTGTGCCCCCAATCTGCCCTCTTCTTCTTTGAAAGAAAGAGATGTATCATCTCATACAATACTTTACCTGTAATGTTTTATCACACGTAGCATTTTCACCTCATATATTGATTTTAGAAGGTTCTTCTTATAGTGGGAACTTAGCTGTAAGAGGAGAAACCTTACTGATGCTTGGACTAATGACAGTGAAGCAAATCAGCCTTTGCATTGAAAAGCAAATACTACTATAACTAAGCCATTGTGGTTAGCATGCCTGTCCCAGATGGCTTGCTTCAAGAAGATTACTTTCAGACTCAGGAACAGAAAAAGACATTTTTGATGCTATTTGGAAACCTTTTATGATTTATATTTCTTAGAAGTGGTGTGTGGGGTTTTTATTTCACTTTTGTTTTGTTAGTTATATAGTGAACTTGTTTGGCTCCTGCAGAGCTTCCGCAGGGACTTTCTTTTGACTGGCTTAAACCCCTATTCTTTTCACTTTTTTTTTTTTAATTTAATGATGAAAAGTGTGGATTACATTGCTTACATGAATGGGTGTTTTAAGTTCACTTCATCAGCATTAGAAAATGGAGATAAGTTGCAAAGAACTTTGACTCTTTTGTTTAATTTTCAATGCTTAGATATCCAAGTGGTAGATGATTCAGAAATGCAAAACAGTTATACAGAATAATTCAAAAATAGAATAAAAAAAGGCCCAAAATACTCAGCCATATTTTGCTGAAAAACTCATAACCTGCTCCTTTAAATATGCCTACCTTTCCATTCATGCTTCCTTTGTGTTCAGCCTTTCAGAACCCAGTTTTAGGCGGTTAACAGGGCTTCACGTTGTGATAGAGTCTCGAAATGCCTATGCAAGAACAGTTTTATGGTAGCTGGACAAGAATTGCCAGGAATACTAAGAAAAAAAATCTTTCCTTTAAGAATTCTAGTTGTTTTACAGGACCGGGATGTTAAGAGAACCACTGAGGATTTGGGCAGAAGTAGTGGGTTGCTCACTCTCTCTCTGCTCTCTGCATCTGCCTGTGCCTGACATTCTGTCTGTGGACAGACCCACTAATGGCCAGCATGGCCATATTTCTTGTAAAGGAAAAGCTTGTGTACACTCATGCTATTATAACATGGAAACTTGCTGCCCCTGTCAGAAGAATACACTTTGTAATTGTGCAGGTCATCAAAACAAGTACAAAGTTCTTCAAAGTATTTCTTTGAGCAAGCATAGCTTAAAGATAATTTCTCAGAAATAGGGAAAAGAAATGGTCTGCAAACATAGTTTCAACTTCACAAATGTATTTGCTACTAGTAACTGCTCTCTGGCTGGCAACCTCTGTGACTATCACCCTCTCCCAAACTCTGTTTTCGTTAATTTAGTTTTAATCTTAGATGATCAGATGCTGCCTACAGGAGCTCAACTTGTGTAAACTAGTGAAGCTCCTTTGACTTCAACAAAATTACCTTAATGGAAATGAGCTGAAGATCAGTGTCATGGCTATGTTTCTTTTCTCCTCAACGAGAAACTCTCCTAGGGAGAGTTACATGTTTTGGTCTGGGCATTTGAGATTTGTAGAGAGATTCAGCTGGTAAAGTTAGGAGGAGCTAGGATTCAGAGACTAATAAAACACAATGTGGTTTTTACTTATTTGCTACTTTTCCATGCAAATTATGTTAAGTGTGGTACACCTCTGTTAATTAAACTAGGTAACAAACACATAGCTTGCTAAAATTTTCAAATTATTGTACCACATGCACACACAAAGGCACAATCCTCCTTTGCAGAGGTCATTGCTGATGACCAGACCTGCAAATCTTCTTACTGCTCTCAACTGACTTGTTTCACGTGTAGAGTTTCCCATGTGTTTCAGTATTTACAGGATGGAGCCCTACATACATACAATAAAAACTAAGAATAAGGGGGGGAAAAAAAAAAAGGAATTAATAGACAGTGAAAAAGTAAAATGAAAAAAAGAATTCCTGCCATCTCCAAAGACTAGTTGATCTATATCGAACTTTGTAGGTTCAAAACAGTTATGAATGCAACTGTTTTGTCTGTTTTTATAAAGCAGTTTCCAATAAAACGACTAACAACTGCCAGTGGCTGCTCAGGTTTTAAAGGTTCTCAAAAGGGTTTCTAGGCCTTGTCATATCAAATTTTATCTCTATTATATATTGAGCAAGCACAATATATAAATCTCTAGAAAGCAAACCCCACAATTTCTTAGTGTCACTTTTATAATTTTTCAGATAACTTCATTTGCACCCAATTTAGAATTCAGTATTTTCACAGAAATAACAGAAAACCAATAACTGTTCAGAGAATTTCTGAATTCTTCTTATACACTTGCTGTGCTTGGGTTTAATCCATCTTCAAATGCTGAGGTATTTTTTTCTTCCCATCATAGATGAACCTGCTTGCCTGCCTGCTAAGCAGAGCCAGATGCATTGCAGACTATTGCTCTGCAGGCACCTCCCCGTGCTATTCTCCCTGTTTGCCTTCATCCTCACTAGTTGTACTGCTACTCTTCCAACCCAACACATCTGCATAGAGCCTCTGTTTCTCCATAGCACTGTCCTGTGACTGCTGTGTGGTGCTCTGGGCTGAAATGGATGGAGAGTGTCTGAGATGCAGAACCAGCACAGACATCTTCAGTATTTTCTTTTGCTCCTGGTATAAATAGAGAGACATGGAGTGAAAGACACGTTGACTTCTAAGTTCACCAACTGATCCTTTGCTGTGTTGCTTTTTAACTTCAATATTCGTCATTTAATAAGACACCAACCTGTATATGTATCTATGAGTAGAGATGTAGAAGACATGTGGAATACATACACACACACAGACAGACACACACACATAAAACAACAGAGTCTCTTAAATGATAATAGTAACCACAGCATTTTCATCCTAGATCTCCACAATAGTTTTGCCTCTCAAATTTGTAAATATTACCAGAAGAGATATCTATCCATATGTATCTCATGCAGAAGCTGACCAGATCCATCTCTTTGGCAGTTTGAATCCAGGAATTAACCATCCAGTGAAGATTTATTTCAACCTATGAGAAAAAATATCATTACCATATACGTAAAAATTTAAACTATCAAGGTAACACGAACTAAAAGTGAGCAATATCACAAAGGTTGACAATTATGTGTAACACAAATGAATTTAATCATAAAAAGATTCCAAATACAGTCATGAATATATGGCTTATTCATATGTTAATCAGAAAAATTAACCAAAAATATTTTTGTCTGAATTTGATTTTGAATTCATCACATTTTATAACTGACATTAAATTGTTTGTGAAATCACTATGAAATATTTGCCAAACATGTGATATATGCATATTTTTCTCCTGCTGTTACATGTCTTAACTATTTCCATTTTGCCAGCTATGGATTAATTTCTAATTTCATAGTGTTATATTTTTATGTTCAGACCATCAGTCCAAAACTGGCTTAGTTTTGTCTTAATTACATGCTAGGAGGAGTTGACGCCCCTTGCCTAGGCAGACTGTGTTTCTCCAGAGTTTCTGCTATAGGTTTTCTTATTACTGTAGCACTTTTTAAAGTTGCCATGAAAATGTCCTAAATCAGTCGTTTTCACTTGAAATTAAACAAAAACCTACTGTAATTCTGAGCTATATATAGAACATATAGCTCATATCTAAGATGGCAGTGGAGATTCCCAGCTTGAAATGTTGTTGTCCTCCTAACTTCAGCTGCTCCTGTTTATTCAGGAGTGCTCTGGTATAGACAGACAGGCACCTCGCTGCCTTTCAAACTCCACTGCAATTCAGGCCTAAATAGGGACCTCTCAGTATTTTACCTAACTTTCCAAAGAGGCCTGAAGAAAACAAGATTATAATCTGGTGATGGCAGCCAGAGATTTGTGCAGAAAATAAGCATCATGTGTACTAAAAACTTCTTTAACCTTTGCAGTTTGAACATAGGTATCCCACATGTGAGGAGAAAGTCCTCTCCTGGGAGGGAGTCCATGGGACGCTGGCAGGAAAACGTTCTGTCCTCCTGCCTGGGCAAGAAGTACAGGGAGAGGAAGGAGGAGGCAGAGGGACTGCCAAGAGGTGATTCAGCTGCCATGAAAGAGACATGTTCTGCTCTTGGCTCCCACTCCCACTTCTGCTTTAGTTTTTTTGACCAGGGATGCTCTAAATGAGAATACATACTCACTTCAGTGAGCAGCCTCTGATGTTTTGGCTTTGTAGACAGCAGGGTCTGAGACAAAAAATATTTTCTCTCTGACCTCCTCACCTTCTAATCCTGAAAGCTGTGCATTCCTGGCCCACATCACTGAGACGAGGGGAGGTCCCAGTGTGCTGGAGCCCCGCGGTTTGTGTGCTGCCCAGAGAGAAGAGATGTGGATTCGAGCCCTCTCTGATCAAAAAGCTGGTTCTCCCAAATCTCTAGCAAACGATCTAAATTCTAGGATGTGGTTAAACACCGTGATGCTTTATCACAAATAATTTTGCATATTCTTCTGAGCATCTTCAAAGCTACCAGTTCCATAAGGTTTTATCCCTGGCACAGTGCATCAGGAAAGGCCAGGTGGTCTGGGTCCCCAGATCCTGTACCTGCCTCGCTTTTGCCCTATACATTCAGTAGAAAGACAACTGCCTTAGTGGAAGTCTCTAAAGGTGCTTAGCCTTGGGGTAGGGGTGCAAGGTTCCTTAGGCACTTACTCTGAGAGGCTGAATGTAAAGCATAGACACTTCTGCAATAAATCCACTCCAGATCACAGGTTTACTCACCATAGGTGAGCATGTGAGTAGGAGCAAGTCTCATTAACTAAAGCGGACAAGGAATAATGGAAAGTGATGATTGACCGGAGTATAATTTATATTTCTTTTTCACTCTATAAATGCCAGCGTATAAGTGTATGTGTTTGGACTAAGTACTAAAAAAAATGCACTAAGGTGGTTACTTGTCACTCCCAACCTCAGATTCTTACTGCTTTAAATAGCTTTTTCCTTCTCAGGTTGCTTTACAGGGCCAGAACCTCTGCCAATCTTGTGCTCGGTCTAAGCCATCTTGCAGTGAAGTGGATAGTTTGGATAAACCCTTCTCTCTGTATATTTAATGCAGAGGGCCCATCCTGTATCATAAAATACTGAACTTTATCAGAAGTTAAACATTTTCAACAAATTTCATTCTTGTTCCAAGGCCTCCAAGACCTTACATAAAGGAATACATGGAAAGTTGATAAAGGGGTACATGAAAGTCCTTAAACAAATGCATTTGAACAAGTGTATTGTTGTTAGTAAGCCTGCTTGTAAGCTGGAAGTTAAACCATGATTTCCTGAATGATGGACAGGTTTAATCTTATTTTTTTGCAAGGCTTTTATTTTGAGTTGGGGTCTACATGTAGCTGTGGATTTTAACTTGGTTTATATTGTTTCAAGATTTTTGAACGGAATTTTTATCATTCCATAGCCATTATGGTTACCAAAGTGTGATTTGTCTGGTCTATCATCAATGAGGAGTGGCATTCAGCACAGACCATTTTTTTCTCAACAAGCATAAAAGCAACCTCATTAGTAAGTCAGGTAAAAGGAGTAGTATATTCAAAATGATCTTTAAAAATTTAGGCTTAAGTCCTCAGTAATGTATATTTCCTAGTTCATTAATGCAGAAATACTGCACATAGATTTTAATCTTAGAGTTAATAATAAAAGCAATTTTCACTAAAAATATAAAAACTGTAATGGTAGAATCATGATATTGCATTTAGCTCTCCCACAAAAAGTCACTTTATTACTTTCTTTTGACACTTATTTTCATTCTGGGATTAATTTTACTATATAAGGGCTTCTTAACTATTCTATTAAAATTTCCATTCAGAAGCAATAATATCTAAGAGTGAATAATAGTCATGTAAATCATTATTTCATATTAATGTAAAAGATTTTGTAAGTTCTTATGAATTCTGCTGACATGCACAATTGTGAAAAGGTTATCTCTACATTCTGCAGTGATATGCGCTGGAACAAAGGAACTATTTTAAAAGCATCAGTGGAGTACATCAAGTGGCTACAAAAAGAACAACAGAGAGCCAGAGAATTAGAACACAGGCAGAAGAAATTAGAGCATGCTAACAGAAGACTTCTACTCCGAATTCAGGTTTGTATAAGAGCGTTGCCATGAAGTACAAAGCTTTCTCAGTACTTATCCCTCATCAAGTTTTATTAATCTATATAATTTTTCCCCAAGTGGCATTTATTGAAAATGAATTGGCTTTCCCTATTTATTGCTGTGTATATTGGGGAGGGGGTATTTTTTAGATTTCTAGGAAATTCCTTTGATAATTAGACCTTACATAAAGGAATACATGGAAAGTTAATTAAGTATTTGTACAAACAGTTTCCTTATGTATGTATTAGAGCCAGAGAAAGACAAAAAAAGGAAGCAAAGAAGCATATTCCTGCAGCCAAAAATCAATACTGGACACAAAATTCCCTTCAGTATTTTCATTTTCCCTTTGTAACCATTTCACATGTTACACTTCCTTGGGTATAGTGTGCCATGTAATATCTGCTTGTGACATGAAGCAGCAGAATATGGCCCGGCATGGCTTGAAATGCAAGATTTGAATATAGACACATATGAAGATGAGATAGATAGACAGACAGACAGACATAAAATCAATCATCTTATATATGGTGATTTACATGTATATCTGTATATCATAAACATCATCAAGTATCTTCTGTTTCTCTGGATAGCAGTGAATAATGAACTAGAAAGTTGCAGCGTTTTTCTGTCACCTTTATCGGGTTCAGTACGCAATGGTTTTGGAGAGGCAGTCCTACCTCATGTTCCCGTAGGACAGCTGCTTAAAGACAGGAGCGGAAATAAAAAGAAAACCACTCGAGTGGCAAATTTTTAAGGATTAACAATTTCATATTTTAAAACGTAGTCTCACAATTGGACAAAAGGTATAATTAATTTGCATGTATGATCCGTATACTTACTGCAATAGTTCTGAAGACACTGCTTTGCCTTTTAAAGTCATTATCTAATTGGTTTTGTTTGAAATGTTAGGAACTAGAGATCCAGGCACGTGCACACGGCCTTCCAGTCATGTCTTCACTCAGTGCTGTCGATTTAGCTGCACAAGTCATCAAGCAACAGTCTTACCCAGAGGAGAACTCTGTAGACTACTCTCAACAAATGCCTCTGGCACATGGACCAAATTCTGATGTTTGCGATGGATCTACAGCCTTTTCTGATCCACTTTCACACTTCACGGATTTGTCCTTCAGCGCAGCTTTAAAAGAAGAGCAACGGCTAGAGGAAATTTTACTGGATGACACGGTGTCGCCATTTGGAACAGACCCGCTCTTGTCCTCCACGTCCCCAGCCGCATCGAAAGAGAGCAGCAGGAGAAGCAGCTTTAGCACAGATGATGGAGATGATTTATAAAAGCAGAAAGGGCCTCATACTTCTCTAAACCACTTGCTAAAAGACTGAGTTGAACGTAAGCATGGTGTTTGTGCTTATTTTAAATATGAATAAGGAGAGCCACCGTGAAGATACGTTACCACACGACCAGGGTTTAAATCAGCCCTTACTTCACAGGAAAACGAGATGGACATGAACTCATATCACTTTGTCCAAAATTCATACCCTCTGTCCAGAGCTGACATTTGCACAAGTCTTTCTTCACTGGGATGTTTTTACTATCATTCCATGACTTTTTACAGCACTATGAAAATGGTTACCACAAAAGGAATACACTTGCTACAAAAGTGCATTCAAACTCTCTCTTCAATCTGCGTTCACTATTCTCTGCTATAAACATGAGTTTTAGTCATTTTTTAATTTCTCTTTTTTATATAACTAAAAATTCTACAGAACGTGAAGCAACAGGGAACTATTTAAGCTGGGAACTATAGAGACGTTACAGGTTTTAAAATCTGAAAAAACAGATGGTAATGGTTTTGCACAAGTGAAGTAAGTATGAAATTTAAACTGCGTAGGCTTCTCTTTAAAATGAGAAAATCCATTAAGCTTTTCATGAAATTCCATTTTTAAAAAATTTCATTTGTAGAAAAAGAACAGACTTTTAACATGTGTTTTAATGATACAGAAGAAAAATGGAAACTAACATAATGACAGAGACTCAAATGAACTCAGACAGAAAAAGATATGACTTTTCAGCAGAAAGACTATGGATGTACAAGACTCAACAAAGATACTCCATGTTACAATTAGCACAATTTAAAACAAGCACTACCAGTAACAGTGCTATGGCAATTGCTTATTCCAAGAACGTTCAAACTGTGTCCTTTTTTGTGTGGAAGAGATCAGAATTCAGAGACACAACAGTGTGCTGCTGGACAACATTTTCAGTGTCCTTTGGCAGCACAGTAAGGTTTTTCCAAAGGGACTCTGCTTTATCCATATGCATGCCTTTGATCCATTTGGAAACGGAGGGAAATGACAAGATTCCCATTGCATACACTTGAAACAAAGAGAATTTCATTTCAAATTTGGCTTTGGATTCACTACAGGAAAGCTGAAAAGGAAGACTTTTCAAACTGAAGGGGATATTCAGAAGTGTTGATGTGATGCACTGCCTCTCATAACTAGCATGCTAAGAGGGGGCATTCAGAAAACGTGTTTTGATGACTCAGTAAAAGCTTGGCAGTTAGAGGGCAGGTAGAAGGCATATCATTTCTATACATCGTGAAATTCTGGAGAGCGATATAAGTTCCTGGAGGACATTAAGTGCAATCATTCTAATTGTAATATTAATACATGGGAAAATAAGCTGGCACAGGTTCTTCATAGCTCTTCCTCAACCAGAGCCAAAAAATGTCATTAGGGAGTTCTCTAATGATTCAAAATATGTTTCAAAAGTGTGTATTAATTTTGGTGTCACTGAGCCTGCCTCACGCCCCAGAAATGTCACAGGATTGGAAATAGTAAGAAGAGATTAAAATAGCTTGTTTTTTATGTTAACATTTTAAATGTATTTAAACGTATTATCCAAGAACAGAGCAATTGTTTCTTCCTATTGCCTCTTCTGTTATTGGTACCTGGGTCCTCCTCACAGTCCTTGTGAGGTTTGTGTTCCTCCAGGGCCGTAGCCCATTCCTGACCAACCCAGATAGTGTCATGATAGTTTCTTAATTGGAAAGTTAGCAGTGGGATAATAAATTACATCCAGATGGCTATGAAAGATGATGGAGTATCCAATTTCACAAGAATATTTATGTTTTTAGGAAACTCAAGGATTTCTATGAGCCTATGCAAACTACTTGGATGTAAGCTGAACAGAGCAGAACTGATCTTCTTGTGGCATATGTGTGGGGTCCCAGACAGCCCAGCACACACCTGACCCTCAGAAGAGGCTAAGATATGCTTCCACTGCATGGTTAAAAATAATAACAACAACAACAACCGGTCTCCTGGTCATTTTCTTTTTTTTGTTTTAGCATGGAAGAAAGGAATGGAAAGGCAAATGAGTATTAACCAAAGGTAACTGAACATAGAACTGATCAGCATTTTAATTGGAGTACTTCTATAAATTAAGGTCCTTAGAAGAGGAACCACTTTGTCACTGTTTTGCCAAAGACTAGCTAATATTAACATTTGAATACAAAATATGATGATTTAAAAGTAACATTTATGCCCACATTATGTCTAGTGTAGGATGCGTATTGTCCATTTCAGCTGATGAAAGGAGGGGATAGTTGGTTGATATCAAATGCCATTTGTCCTTGTACTGCAGTTTCTAATACATTAGTTTTAAATACACCAGTGTGGATTGCTCATAATGGAGAAAAAGAAATTAAATATGAATATATTACATGATTTTCCCATTGAACTTTTACATGGGAGTTAGACCATACTTCTGAACTATATTGACTTTAAATAACATCCTGAATTTCATCACTTTTATAAGCACTGTTCTAAAAAAACATTATAGTGCATCCATTAAATTTTTTAAAGTTGATTTTCATTCTTCTGACAATTGCTTCAGTCTGAAGCACCAGATTTTTTTTTCTTCCTGCATGAGAAGCTTAACAGAAGGTAACGAATGCTTCTTTTGCGATATACCATGTTGCATCTATCTAAACATATTCAAGCTCTTTTCATTAACACAAAATCCCCAACCCCCTTGCCCAAAACACTAAACGTATTCATAGCTGTAGGTGTGTATTATGGCAATGTTGTTTCACTGCCACTACGTTTTTTCTAGTAGGAAGTCATCATAATTAGTATTTTAGCTAATAACTGTAACCGGTATTACAGCATCACCCTTGAAATCAAGTGGTGATACGGGGTGCAAGAAACAGTAATCTAGGACATTTGGGGAATAAATAGGTGGTACTGAAGGCATTTAGGAGCTGTGTGTGCTGGTGACCATCCCCCAGACTTTCTGGAGTAAGCACCCCCTCTCCCAGCCCCGGTTTGGTGAGGCTGCTGTGAAGCGGAGAGGACTGTTAGAGCAGAGCAGAGCATGGTCCTGCCGGCTGGCACAGGGGAAGGGATTTCACGTCTACAGGGACAAATCCTGACATCCTTCCTCAGGCAGAATTACTTTGCTGCCCACGCGAGTTTTATTGGACTAAAACGCGGTGCGAGCGAAATAAATACACTTTTTAGCTATTTCCTACAGAGATCTCTTTAATGAAATCTCAAGAAAGAGATGCATAATATGTCTGTGGCTCTGGGCCTAGAAAAGAATTTAAAGACTCACACAGTTTGACCTCAAGCAGGGCAGGGGGTGAGGGGAGCTGGCTATTTTTGTCAAGATGTATTAAATGAGGAATTCTTGCTTGTTTTCAGTAGCAGCTGTTCAAAGCTGGTGGACATATTCCTACAGAATACACAAAACAGCGGACTGATAATTACACGAAAGGAAAGGGAGTTGAAATATTAACATCCTGTTTAATTCATGAAATGGATATAGATACTATACTAAAAACAGAAACCTAAATTATTTCATTGCGCATAGCGTGGATAGTGTGAAAAGCTACAGAAAGTGCAAACGGTTTTAACAAACAGGAACACAGTTGCTTTATATAGTAAAATAACTAAATATAATTCAGTCATTTAATCTTAATAAGAACATTGTTATTGTAATACCTTTTGACTTTAATAGGGCTGTATATATGAATGGAGGATGTAAAATTATTGTAATTTAAAATTATGTTAAGTCTCTTAGATAAGTAAAGGCATTTACATTACTATTATGAGACTGTAGAATATTTTTATAATAATTGCTATTTTTCATTGTTAACCGTATAGTATCTTGTTTTCTAAGTCAATGTATGCAGACAGAATGTACTTTATTACGCACTGTACATGCAATCTTTTTAAAAGTACGTTTTATACATGCTCATATTTTATGTTTATTATGTGAATACAGTTAAAGGACTGAAATTAAAACATCTCTTTATATGTCCCTTGTGAAACTTCACTATCCGGTCCCTCAAAGAATGCCATCACAAGACAATATAATAACATCCGCTAAGAACATCTGAGATACCTAACAGACAAAACACTTCACAACTGCTAAACATTTAGTCCATTATGATACATCATGATCCAGTAGCCTCCCATTAATAAAAATAATTGATACATTCTTTAATATGGTCTCCTGCCATCTGCTTATTCCTGCTGCTAAGGCTTTGATTTATGGAAAGTGTTTTCAGAATGTTTCAAAATTGCTAGCAGGCATGATGATATCAGTTAAATCACTAAGAAGCTCTACAAAAACCTTTTAATGTACTAGATGTTCCCCAGACAATCTAGGATAAACAGAATATTGTATTTTAAGATGTAAAACATTTTTTTAAAGCTGATAATTAGGTAGCATTTGGCACTAAAAGATACTCTTACTTAATGAATTAAGTAAGGATTTGGATTGCATTTTGAATTCCTAATATCAAAAGTGCTGCTTTCTTTAGAAGATATTTGGTGCTTTCTGTGCATGAAATGATGCAAAAGTTGTTGAGTAGTAATATATATTTCAGTTATAGTTTTGTAATAGTTCATTGTTTCATGTAAAATAGTGCTCATTGTTTGTGTACATCAGATAAACATTCTATTTGTAATAAAGTTGTTCTGCGGGGTCTTTATTTCATGAAATCAGTAAGACACCCCTATCAGTATTAAAACAGAACACTATTATAAATACTATTTAAAGTTCAGTGATTAGCCATGGAAAGAAGCTTTGCTTTTTTACATATTTATTATGCACTTGGGATTTGATCATAAAAGGTACTCAGCTCCTTTGTGAGGGACTGAGAACCCTCAGTTCACTTTGAAGAAAGGCAATGCTCAGCCTGTTGCAGACTCAGACACTTAATGATTAAATAAACAGCATCAGAAAATAAAATCAAAAGTTATTTGAGAGATTAGAAAAGCACTATGTGATATACTGCTTGATTAAAAGGAGTGATATTTGTAATTGACATACAAACGGATTTAATGTCAGCATCATTTGCACTGACAACCAATGGGAGATTAGAGGAAAATGTATGAAGTTGTGATAATAATCAGACCAAAAGTCTAATTCTAAAGGAGGCTGCATCAGTGAAGTATGCTAAGGCTTATTGGTTAAATCACTGGTACCCATCGAGTTAAATATATATCAGTTTCATTAATTGGCAACCACAAGACAAGCGTTCTATATTCAGGGTAGTGATGATTTTGATATAATCCACCACATTGTGGTTAAGTATATGATTCATGTAATAAGAAAAAGGTGCCTTCAGGCTATTGTTCCTAGCATGGATTAAAATTTACATATTGCTTCTCCTTATGTCAAAACATCTGGTGCCTGCAAATGCTAACATTTCGTTAAAAAGTTTCACAAGATAGGAAAAGTGAATTGGAAACATTGCATGTGAATCATTCAAGCATTATAATGGAATAAGAGGCTGAGTTATGAACAGGCAGATTGAACAATAGTATAGTCAAAGAGATTCATATGCTTATGAGTTTGATAGACAACACTTTGTATAAGAAGGGGAAATGCCCCATATCATAAGAAATAACCAGTTTTTTTTTTTTTTTCAAATGTCATTGACATGTATCATCTCGGTTACTTTCCAAACTGCATTTTTCCCCTGAATAAGTTCCCTGTACCTAAGTATATGTACTCAGTGCTGAGATCATGGCAATACATTCATTACATTCATGCACTTTAGTATGTTGGCATCCCTACCTGCCATGTAGTTTCCTCACAAAATTTCATGACTTATTTTTACTCTCCTATTCTACAGCAGAATATCAGTGTATAGCAGGGTAGATCTCAAAAGATTTGGATGGCCGGTTATCCTAATCATCTTACTTCCTTGGAAAACCTAGCAGTCCTTGCATCAGCACCTAGATCCTAGACTTAAGAACTTTTTCCCTTTGATTTCTGAGTGGGACTTAAGATGTTAATTTTCACTTATTAAAAAAATAATTTTTTTGGTGCTAGATTATCCAGAAAGCTACATCACAGATTGCTGTGATTAGCAAGATACATTAATGTTGGAAACTTCCCTCTGTATGAAAGGAGGCAATAAACAGTGTTTTCTGTGAAGTGTCTCGATTCAAGTGATACTATAGCTACTAATTTTCTAGACGGGCGTTGTGTTTGCGAAAGAGGAACCATTCAAAAAGTAATGGCTCCCCCAGAGTGCTTTTGCATTTTAAAAACTTACTCCTTGCATTAGAAATTTACTTTCTCTTTCAGGCCTCTGGAGTTGAAGCACGTAACATTTATGTGCCCTAAGTCACCCCCCGACGATACCTCAGGGATGTCCCAGGACTGCATGTCTGTGCAACGCAGATGGCAGTGACGGCAATTGCTCTTTTCTGCAACCGGTCCCACCGCCGGCACAGTCAAACGAGCCAAGCCTCTGGTGGTGAGCCCCAGCCTCCCATCTCTCCGGGGAAGGGACACCTCTCCCCAGCCTCACTTTCCACCTGGTTTCTTCCTTGGAGCTGGCACAGGTCTCCTAATCATCCTGCCTCAAATCCAGAGCGGGGTCACCTTGCAACCCTGCCAACACCGAATAGGTTCAAAATCTGTACGTACAAAACTGAAGCTGCACAATCCGGTTGCCCATGACAGCAAGCAAGGATCTGGCAATGTGCTTGAGCTCCTCTGCAGACCTTCTAGGCTTCCTCCCACTGAGCCTGAGGGGGTTTGAACAAGAGGTTACCCAAAGCCCAGAGCAGGCCAAGAGCTCTCCCTGCTACAAACCCTGTGAGAACATTAATTTTGTGAATGGTAGTTAACAGGAGTTTTGGGGGTGTTTTTAAACGTTTTACATAAACACGCATTTGTACATTGTATTTACTTGTGATGGACTTGCCTTCAGTTACCAAATGATTCCAAATTATTTAAGTTTAATATACAGAATTTGGAAAAAATCTGTTAGCTAAGTATTTTACATACTCTCCCAGGAGCAGGCTGAGTTAAAGGAAATGTGTCCTTTTAAAACACAAGACGATAACATTAAAAATTCTTAATATAATGTCTTGTTATCAATTAGTTTGATCTGTGGCATGGGCACCTCTCCTCATCACTAGGGGGAGGAACCTCACCTAGAAAAAATCCTGCATTGCCACAGACCCATTAGGAAAGTAAAGTGAATACCCAAAGTCATTGCAGAAATACCATTCTGTCATTTCCACTGGAAAACACTTTCAACTGCAGGACAGCTAACATACACAGCCAGCTTGCTGTGAAAACAAACCGACACAAAGCAATTTAGTCTTACTGCAAAGTAAAGTAAGCATGGTCAGCCGTAAGCATGGATCAGAGAATCGACTTCTGCAATAAACACTCAAGGGGCATTGTCTCCCCTTGGGAGTTTACAGTCTAAATTACACTAAATTTGACTTGCTCTTTTGCAGTGGGTAGAGCATCCTTTGGGCAAGTGAAAGCAAAGCCTGAGACAACTGAAGTTAAGGAGCATGGAAAACAAAAGAAGGTACATTCTTGATCCCAAAATACCACAAATGGGATCTGGTGCACCCAAAGGAAGATCTCTTCTCAAGGGCAAATGTCAGCCTGAAAAGCAGGCAGGGGAGTACTGGGCTGGGCTCTGGCAGAGCCTGTCCCTTCCCACAGGAAAAGAAAGGAGCTTATGTCAGGGTATTTGCAGCTTCCAGTGGGGTAAGCTGTGAGTACCTCTCCTCACTCACCTCTCTCACACCTTTCTCTCCCTTTTCAAACCGTGCCAAATTCTGGAGGATAAAACACAAATGTTCTTTCCTCCTGTCCTTACTGCTCTTCCTCCTCCAGAGGCTGGTGCAAGTGTGAGGAGCAGCAGCTCCTCCTGCTTGTCAGAGACCAACTGCAGCCTCAGCTGAATCTGGCAGATCCATCAGTGGTTTAACAGGTTGGTAGCTGTGAAACAATGCCAATGCACTACTGGTGATGAGTAATTATATGATCATTTAAAAGGCCAGAAATGGTTTTCTACAAATCTTAATCCTCGATATTACCAAGCGTGGGAATAAAATAAACTTCTTTGCCCTTTAAGCCTTGCCATTTCAGAGGAACTAACTTACTTTTGATGCTCAGTGCCTTGAAATCCAGTAATAAATAGATGTTTGGTTCCCTTAGGCCCCTGAAATCCCAAACTGGAGGATCGTTGGCTCTAGGCACTTTCAGTGTTACCAGGAGGTGCCCATGGTTTGCTCTTGATAACTTGCTGGTGGGAGCAGACTTTACATCAAGGACCTGTTGGCTTTACTGGGGACTTTCTTCTAAATGAGGGTTTTTATGCTTGAACTTACAAAATTATCTTTTTGATAGGCCAATAAAAATATGCTTCTTACTGCAGCTATCAGCCTCATGTCCTATTTTGCCAGTGTAGCAAGGCAGAGAAGTAAGTACATTTCACATGAAAATAGTTGCAAAAATGTGCCTATTTGGTCTTTCCCCTTCAAGACCCATTTTCTGAAGCAGATATCTAGAATCTCAATACAGGCCATGCATTATTTTGTTTGGGGGAACTAAATTCTTAAGGGAACCGAGAGCAAGTGATTTGGGACCGTTCATAGGCTGTTTCTGTGAGACTACAGCTTTCTTATTATTCTTTCTGTCTTTGCATAACTGTATTTTTAAAGTGCTTGTGCTAGACCATGGTACCAGCCAGAGAATTTAAAAGCACAGAGACAGTGATCTGATTGACAGCTATTGCCCAAATCAGATTTATATATGTAGTCTGAAATATGGACACAGATTCTGTGTACTGAAATAATTAAGATCCTCTGTGTCATCCTCAAATTCAATTCTGGTATGTGGAGCAAAGATGTTACTCAGAGAGTGGCACAAGGAACTGACCTTGTAGAAAGCATTGCAGTGATATCGCACTTTCCCAGGCTTAGAGACCTGGGTTTCTTTCCTCCTTTATGAAGTTACTTCATAAACATCGCTTTTCTATTCCATTATTGGAGCACATCTGCTAGCAAAAGTCTGTGGAAGTCCTATTCCTATTTAGCACAAGGTCCTACGGTATCTTCCTCGTCTATAAAATATAGGGATACTTAGGTCTGTATTATAAATAATAATACATGTATGTGGTGCGTGATTCTAATGATGTAATTCAGTTTCAGGTTTTTACTGCCATTCATAAACTGCTTCAGCAGACTTCTTGTAATTTATGATATCAATAGAGCCCCTTAAATTACATCCTAGATTCTGCCATGTATTGCCCTATGAAAGAAAATGGCTTTGTATCCAATATCACTGTAAGAGGAGTGCTAAAGGGAGAATGAACCAAAAGTCAAGTGCCCTTTATTGACAGTGAATATTGCCTTCACAGTGTGCAATATGTGAGAACTGAACACTTGAAAACAACCGCTGTAATCCTCAACTTAACTGTTTGCTTTGAAACTATGTGGCGGTTCCTAGCACTGGTTTGAAATAAGCTTGTCAGGGTCACAAGAAAGGTGAGGCCATCTTTCACTGTGCTGTACTTTTTGGACCCAAAAAGCTTCTGAGTACATCAGGGCCGAAGTAGCTGCTGCAGAATTTTGGCATTCTCCAGTCTGACTCCGGAGCTTCTTTCTCTTGTCAGGGGCTGGCTGCCATGCCAGGACCTGCTGGGGGAGAGCAGAGCTCCCCGACTGAAAAGATTGGTCCTGAAGCCCACGTTGCCCAGGGTAGTGATGGCATTTGTACAGGAGCCAAATACTCTTGGCTGTAGCGTGAATCTGCACTGGAGTTTTGAATATTGCCGGTCCTGACCTATGCAGAAGTTGTCTCTTCTGCCTTCGTTAGGCAAGGGGATAAATCCCAATGCACCCATTAGGAGGTGGATCACAGCATGGTAGACTATTGCCTCTGCAGCTTTTTTTCTCTTTATTCGTCTTCCTCCTATAAAACCCTCTAAGGAGGTCAAGAACTGCAGGTGGTGAGGGGGCGGAAAGGGGACTCTTCAAAACTAAGCAGAGACAACTGGCCAATTTAGCACTGAGTTATTTTAATTCAGGTGCTTTCTTCCTCTGCAATGTGTAAACCTTCCTTGAGCAGAGGAGTCCTGGGGGCAGTGGCTGGAGGGGATCCATCACTGTCTTGGCTCCATCAAAGCCCTTCTGGGGACAGGGAGGCAGCGTGGAGGCACTGAACCTCGCTGAGGGACTCCTCGTGTAGTTTCCCATCACACGAATGCTTTTATTCCTGCCTAAGGAATGAGCTACTACTGCTAAAAATCAACAGAAAATAAAGTCGTATAGAAGCTGTACTTGCAGAACCAGCTAAACTTCTGATTTCACAACATTCAATTCAATTGTTTGCTGTGTTTCAGCAACAAACGCCATTTGTATTACACATGAAAGCTGGATTCAGAAGAAACACTATGACCAGTACACTGGCCAAAAGATTTGAAATGTTAATGGGATTTTTAGTAGTTTACTTTTAATACTTGCAGATACCTCTGATTTTTCAAAGTGTTTAAATAGAGTTTGACCTTGATTGTTACCTCTGAGGGAACATAGCTTTAGAGCTGTTCTCTTGCAGAAGGTGCAAAAACCAACATTAGCTGGTTTTATATACGTAGGGAAACTCTTGTAGTTTTCAAAGCAGTTGAGGTGATATTAGGGGAGCCTAATAAGATTTATTTTGTCTAAACAACAGAGGAGACTTGAAGAAAAGACTTGTTCTGAACATCCCACAAGTTTAAAAATACTTGGTCTTGGACATCGAGTATTAAATATACTGATACCTGAAGAGCATGAAATGCAGTGGAGACAAACAAGACACAGCATGTGAAAATTTCTTGGCTTTTTAGATAGTCCCCTAATCTTATTGTAACTGTACCTAACTATTTATATAGGACAACATACCAACTCATAGGAGTGTTATCTAGACTACTTTTTATCACATTTACTGTTTTATTTTATTTCATTCTTTTCTTTTTTTTGGTACAATTTAATTCTAGTGGCACTGTGTAATTTCCATCAACAAAAGAAATGAAATGTATACAGTAGAAAATGGATCCTGTTTTAAAACGCTCAGACCTGTCAGGTGTCCATTAATCTATATATATTCCGTGTAGGAAGTAGAAAGCAATATGAGTTTTCACATCCTTTGCATTTAATATTTACCTGTGGGCATGTATAAAATAATTCTAATAAATCCACAGCTACTTACAATTTACAGAAGGGGACTAATGCTGGTAGTTGATCCTAAACTGACACAAACCAGATATTCTCTTAACGTTACTCCAAGGAATTTTAAACTGACTCTGTTAAAGCCAAGGTTATTTGCCTTGGGGATGCCTAATGGAAGGGTTATTATAACACTGGCCACAAATAGGTGTCTTGAGAGAGCCAGGGCCATAATACTTCATTGACAGCTAATAGATTGTGCTATTGCTGTATCATAGTGATCTTTGAGGCCAAAGGTCATACCTCTTCCTTAATATTTAAATAAAGATACTTGACTAGAGCAGAAAACAGCTTATTGCCAGTGATGGCTGCTGCTCAATTTACAAGAACCTTTACAAAGTCATGCTAATTCCCGGCCTCCTTAGAATGCACGATAACCTTTCATAAATCCATCTTTTCCAGATGTCCTTGGAAATGACAGTTATAAAACTACAAATGATTTGTAATGCAAAATGGGACTGACAGACTTGGAGATTAGTTCTCAATGTACTAAAATGACTAAAGACTATAGCTAACAAAAGACTTAAAATGCATCAATAAGTATCTGCCAAAACAGCCTATAAGTATCTTAAACATGCTCAGTAACGGCTGGAAAATAAGAAATACTCATGATTGTGATATGACGAGTGGCCGTTTTCCCTCTAAGGGTCTCAGAGCAGAACTTTGTTTCTGTGGGTCGATCTGGAAGGCAGATTTTTAATTTCTCATGCTTCAAATACAGCATTTTATTTGTCTGTATCATCCCTGTCATGAACAGGACTGTTTATGAACAAAACAGAATTGCTTATGAGATCAACTTCTATTTAGACTTACTCTCATTACAGTTCAAATGGATTATAAAGTGTATTTAAATTTAGAAAGTGTGCCAGAAAATACATTTGGTTAAAATAAGAAATACTCCTTCCACATGTAAGGCAAATATCCTCTTCAAGGTTTTGAAAGTATATATGATCAAGGTTTCTAAGTTTTACTGAAAATATGCACTATAATTTGTGTTTACAAATAATTTAATTTTCTTCTACTCCAAGGGATGCTTTATAATTCAGAAAAAATTATGAATTTTTAAATATACCTGTATAAGTGATCTATGAATTCTTCAATATTTCCAAAAGTCTATAGAAATCAAAAGAAATAACAGATGTTGATAGGGTTCCCTAGAAATACAGTCTTCTAGCTAAGGCAAAAAAATACTTTCTAATACTAAAAAAAAATTAAGAGGAGCCCACCACAAGGCATATCTGCACCCTTGCACTTAGAAATCCCTGCAGGGACTGCCTGGTAGGTAAAGCATTAGGGTGATGGCAACGGCTCATAGAACCAGCAGGACCTGCTGTGGGAAAGCATCCTCCATTAAGGCTTGTATTCACCACCCTTCTCTTCTTTGATTTTCTCTCATACTTTCAATGTACTTGCTCTCGCTTTTGTTCCCAGATCCTTTGCCTAAAAGACTTTAATCTTGGGAAATGTTATTTTTGGAACTTGGAAGCATTCATTGAGTTAATGAAGTATTTGATGAAATAAATAATAAATGTTATCCATCATGCTAAGGAAGTACGTTATTTTGAAATGGCCATTTTGTTCCTCTTTTCATACTTTTAAAGCTACCTGGGAAAATGATAATATATATTAGAACCAATCACATAGCTTAATTGGCCACAAACATATTCCCAGCTTTTGTTCATTTGGGAATTATTTCATAGTCCTGGTTTCTGCAGACGTATTTGTAATTCAGAAGTTTTATATGGATTATCAAAACATATTTCAGCCAATTGTTCACACACGTTTTACCTCACCTGTACAGCATTTCTTTCATGGCAATGATTGTTTGCCAAGATATGATGGTGTTGGTCCTGCTCTCAGATTGAATTAGTGAAAGTTATTAATCAGTCGCTCCCTGGTTTATGAACAAAAAAGCTATTCATGTAGATATTAAGGAATGGCATTAATAAAGAAACCCATTTGAAAAAAAATAGCTCTTCAGACTTTGATGTAATGTTTGTGAGCCATGATCTTATATTCTTCCCAGCTCTATTTTGTTTATTTTCATTAAAAAGTCTATTTTTGTATTCTAGAGCTCAGACACCAGCTCCATGATGTCATTTGTCATGATAAGTAACAAGTAAGGGAATAAAGCAATGGTGCTCACTGCACCCTTGTGCAGTAATAAGTTTGCCAAATCTTTTCCTTTTATGGGATACGTTGACCCAAACTGGGAAGTCTTTATCAGCTGTCACTATTTGTTCATTCTCACTGAATGTCCTTTCTCCTCTTTCTCTGGGACCTTTCAGCTTGCCTCCCCACATCATTTATTCCCTCCCCAGCAGGTTGGGGCACTTCTTCTGGGTTTGGCACCCAGCACAAGGCTTTGCTATGAGGTGCACAGGGCCTCCAGCTCAAACTCATCATAACAAGATGAGGGGGAATTAAGCATCTCAGGCTAGGGAACCAAGGACCAACTGACCAACACCAGAGGAACCTGCCAGAAAAAGGGCAGAACTTCCACCTTTTTCTGTGTGCCTGAGTGATGGGCTTTATTTTGTTCTTCTTGCAGCCATTAATTTTTCCTTGGCATGAGGTGTTAGTGGCATTTAGATGAAAATTCAAAAAAAGATTTAACTGCTAGGCCCTCCTCAGCAAATGAGTGGCTCAGGCAATCACCCAACGGTAAGAGACCTGGCTTTGAAACACTTGCTTTGCCTTGTCTAATGTCAGGCTTAGCACTTTTTCCATCCATGTCACTGATGAGCACTTTAAATAAGGCATCGATCTCTTCCCAATTGACTTGGGGGGGGGGGGGGGGGTGTTTGTTTTGTTTTTTGGTTTGGTCTGGTTTGGTTTTGGTTTTGATTTTTTAACAGGACATGAAATTGTTTCAATCAGGAGAGATTATTAAAAAAACCCTCAGCTGTAGATACTAGTCTAGTGGTAGGAGCAGCATAGCTTCTTCAACAACAAAAGACCTCAGATCAGGCTCCTCTTTCAGATCAAGTGGCATTAGGGTTCAGACATCCCATAAGAACCCCCAGAGCACTGCTCTTTGAATTACTGTGTACGATCTTCTTGTCTGAGTGTACCTGGTGCAGCTTAGATGTGCACTGAAGATATATGCCAAATTGGCACTGGTGGGTTAAATGGAGGAGGGGGAATACGTGGAGGCTGCTAGGTGGGTTTTGATAGGATCTGATGCTCTGAGTGACTGAGAATCTCCAGGACTTACCAAAGTTTTGCGTATGTTCCTGAAAAGAGACTGTGTGTGCAGGCATAACCTTGTTTGCAAAGCAGCTACAGCAATGTGAGATGCAACAACAACTCAGTTGTTGGCTGTCATGTTGGCTGTCACCCTTCTGGTTTCATAACGGGGCCCTCCGACTGGTGGACTCCAGTGCAAGGAAAAACAGGTTCACTTGAGTCAAGCTCTGAAGAGGCTGTAGTGGAGGTGAACAGCAATAGCCTCAGAAACAGAGCAGCTACAGATATCTTGCAAGCAAACATCTCACTACTATGGTGCAAGCACGGTGCACGTGCAGACCTGGGGGACAGATGAGCAGGTTTTGTGAATGTCACAAAATGTTGCCCAGATGTTTAAAGAGAAATTTAGGTGCCCAGTAAGACCAACATAAATTCAATGATTACTGAGATATTATTTCACATTTACAATGGAATATTTCTCTCTGGTGGTTTGTAATAGCGATAAAAAGGATAAAAATGTTTCCTACATGTTTTCCCTGATAATTCAAGTAATGGTGATGTACAAGGTTAACCTAATTCCGAACAAAAAGTATACTTCTAAACATATTCCTCTCTTGTGAGGGATATAGGGACAGAGTTTGTTTGCCTGTACGGCTGTTTAAGAAAAGTATACTCAAAAATTAGGGAAAAGACTTCCCTGAGGTTTTAAGTTTACAAAGTCCTATCTGTTTGTATTATCAGAAAATGAAAAATAAAAAGTGAGAAAAAATATCACAGTGAGAGGATTCTGTAATTTGGGATCCCTTGACTCCAGAAAACAATCTCTGAACTTGCCAAATATATTCAGGAGATTAAAAGGAAAGGAAGGGAGTATTGGATGGCTACATATGAAGTGGTTTTACTCTGCCAACCTGTCCTAACCCAATAATTCAATTTCAATAAGAAAATTGAAACCATATGTCTCTCTTTATAGGAATGATTGGTAAATTACATTTGGTTAACCATTTTCTTCCTACTCATTCCTACTATGGTACACTTCTTCATTTTTTTTACCTTTTTGCAGGACTAGCAATGAATCTTTTCTTATTTAAAAGATCAGCACATATTTTATGCACAAAGATCACAGTGCCAAATACATTTCTGCAGCAGACCACCTCCAGCAATAGTCTAAATAATGGTTAGAGAGGAGTCCACCTACAGGGGAAAAGTAGCCCAGACACCTATCTGATCAGAGATGAGGAGGCAAAGATGATGAAGTTATTCACTAAAGTAGACCCCATAGTTCTTCTGCCATCAGCAATATATTCAAGGAATTAATTGATAAGGCTTGTTTTCATGCAATAAATATCTGAAGGATGAGGAAGGAAAAATGAGGATGCACCATGTAAGAGTAAATGTGATCGAAGTACAAAAGCAGGTGGCTGACAGGAGATAATACAGCATATAACCTGTAATAACCTGTACTGTTAACTTGTCTTTTGTCTTCCAAAAAGAAAAAGAAAACAAGAAGTAAAAAAAAAAAAAGTAAAACGAAAAAAGGTAAATCCAGAAAGAAGGAATCAAGTTTTTTCTGCTTTTTTTAGTAATGTCATTGCTTACTTAAACTACTATGTACTCATTCGTTTCCCCAGTGATGTCCTCTTGTCACATAGAAAACAAAGCTATATGAACAAATTTTATGCTATTAGAGTCTATTGAAAAAGATAAATGCTCTCACTGCAAATTCCAAAGTGCCAGTTGTCCAATTCATGGGCTTGCTGAAATACTTAAACACAAGTAACAAACAGGTTTCCTCAGCAAATTGCTGAGAACTGTTGGTAAAATTCCTGAAAGAACTGTGAATAACCTGTGTGATGAATGGGGTTGAGAAATCTCATCATCTTCATATATCTGAGGAGAGCTTAATTAATTCAAATGAAGAAATTAAAGGTGTATGAAGGGGATTAAGGCAAAAGCTGAAAATAAAAATAGATCTGCAAAATATTAGATCTCTCCTAGCCTCAAAAGAGATCAATTAAATCTTTACAAAAGAAAAGGCACTGAAAAGGTCTCCTGTGGGGCCAGCAAAAGTCTGAAGTGTAATATTTTGGAAATGCCATAATTTAAGGAGAATACAATGTGTTATTTTTATATGCTGCAGAACCCCACAACTCCACCTCCCTCTCCTGTTAAAAATGCTACCCAACTAGCTTAATACTCGCAACTCTTTGACACAGTGCCCTGGATTTTAACACTTTCTGCCTATTTTATTTTCCATGTCTGCAGCAGTTCCAGAAGTCAGTCACCCCAGTGCTATTATTCTCCATAAATCAAAGAGGAGTGATTGATTCCTTTATAAATTATGTGTACCACACAGGAGACTGGCTGGTAAACATTGCGATAGTAAACAGGCCTTCTCTTTATACATACATTTTTGAGAATCCTGCACAAAGAGTTTAAATTTCTGATGAACTGCTTGCTCCATCTCTAATTAGCATTAACACTAAAAACACTATTCACTATTCATATTTGCTCATCTCCTTATCTTAGATTAACCACTGTTTAATATGTGGTTAAAATTATTCTGCACATCATCAACTGATCTATGTGAAACAGCACAGAGAACAAAAGAAGCTTAATCTTCCATGAAGCTTCAGTCAAGTGAAACTGTACATAATCCAGAGACAGTTTCTTTTTGATAACCTGCACTTAATACACACTGCATGTCTCCCCTCTCTCTGCCCCTGCATATTTTGAATCTGCTTATTAAAATAAAAAATAGCCCTGATTATTACTATTTTTTTGCTAGATTTCACGCCCTTCGGGCCTAATTGTGCAAACTCTTTGCATTGGGCACGATGGTTGAGCTGTCCCATGGACACGACTCTGTGCTAACAGCCGTGATACCAACGGGACCACTTGCAGTAACATTACAGCCGGGAAGAATGACGACTTTGTGAGATGAGGCTTTGAGTAGTGATCGTAGCTGCAAATGACTTGAGACAAATAGTTGCCGTTTGGGCTGCTAAGATGAAATACAAATAGAAATAAAAAAATAAACAAGATCCTTCCCATAAGCAAGTAAAGTCAGAGGACATTAATATACCAAATTATGAAGGTGTGACTGCAGAGGGTAGGCTCTTGTCAGTGAGTAAGAACACAAATCGCGTCCCTGAATCCTTTGTTTTTCCAAATTACTCACCTAAGTGAAGAAAAGAGGGCTCAACAAACAGTCGCAGTAAAACAAAACCAATTTTCTGTACCTTGAGATATTTTATATTTAAAAAAAAAAAAAAAAGGTCAGCCGGGAGTTACAGCAACATGTTACTTTTTAATATCGGATCCCCCAGCGCCCTGCTGCGTAACCGGGCACGAAAGGCGTTTCTGCCCACTTGGCCGAGGCGTCGCCTGGCAGGAGCAGGATGCCGGCGGGCACCCCCGCAGGCAGGCGCAGCCCCTTCCTCCGCTGGTGCCTTCCAGGGGCCAGCGCCGGGCGGTGCGGGGCGGTGCGGGGCGGTGCGGGGCGGCGGGCGGTGCGGAGCGGTGCGGAGCGGTGCGGAGCGGTGCGGGGCGGGTGCGGGGCGCGGCGCGGGGCGCGGAGAGAGAGGCCCTGCCCTCCGGCCGCTAGAGGTCGCTCTCGTTACAGCTTTCCCGCTCCCGCGCCCGTTAATTATTTTCCTCAGAGGAACAATTCTGCCTTTTAGATTGGAATGCCTCACTTTAAGTGGTGTGCTAGAGAAAGATATAATGCCTCCTTAGCTTGTTCTCCTGCTGATGAGTAGATGTTGGGTTGACTGAATGAATCATCCTGGATATTTTAATACACAACGGACATACTTCAGCAAAGAAGTTTGAGCTTTCACCTTGGCTTCCAAAAGGTTGAAAATTTGACCAGATAAAACAATATGTTACGGTAAAAGAGCCTTACTATTGAGGGATAGACAGCATGATACTTGAAACTCTCCTGAGGACATCTAGGATCTGGTATATACTTAGATCTCATAATTGCAAATGTGAACCCTTTTACATTCATTTCTATTTCTTTTGGAAAAAAAAAAAAGGCACATTTTCCCATATGAATTGACAGTAAAGTTCTAGTGTGTAACTAATTCCACTTTGTCATGCATTTTTATCTTAATAAAAAATGGGATATTAACTGTGGTAGTCATCTTTTTTATTGTAACCTTATTATGAAAAAAACCCCATCGAACTTCTTTGTTTACCATACTCTTACTGTTTTAAATTCTTATAGGATGTTGCCTGCCTCATACTTGCTACACAGATGAAACACGTCATCCAACTTACGTAAAGTTACGTTCTTCTGATTAATAAAAGCAAAGGACATGAAGAACATTGAACGCAATGCAAACAGAATCCCACCCCAATAAATAAGGCAAACCATGCTTGAAGAAAGTACGGCAAAGCGCATTGATCTCAGCTAGAAGGCTATATAAATGTCTATGGGATAGAAAGAATTTTCCAGTTTCCAAGAACGGCGGTGGAAGAAAGGTGGAGAGCATCTTCTTAGCACAGGGAGTTGCATGTAGGAGGTAAAGAAGAACACGCTGCAGCAAATCAGTGCCAGTATCATGCTGAAGGAAGTCAGAATACGGGAGGAGATTCCCCTGTTAAGCAGAGAGGCAGGCACTGTGCAACAGGGGGGGAAACAAGGGGGTTTGAATTAGTAGCAGTAGGGTGATACAACCTGGCCAAAATGAGGAGATGAAAAAAAGCCAGAAAGTTACGGAAAAAGATACTGTAGCAAAAATTAACGGGAATTGAGCAAGAAGGCACTGTAAGGGAATGTTATGGGGCAATAATCACACCGTTCAGGCTGTGCTGAAAGAATTCAAGCTGAAGCCTATTTCCTACTAACAAACTGTGAAGTGGAGTTACAACGCAAATACATACTCCCCACAATATCTTACCGGGATTGTTAAAACGAAAGTGTAGGTCCGGATTCTGATTTCACTTACACTACTTTCACTGTAGTGCAGCTGGAAATCTCAGTGGAGTTACTGCTTATTTACAGTCCTGTGAGATCACTCTCAGTATCTTAAAAAGCAAAGACTTTCTCGGTATTCCTTTTATGATTCCAAATTACTTGTTCAGTAACAAAAAAATCTTTCTACTAAAGATTTTAAAGGGCCTGATTTTCCATTTCCATCTCCCTCACTGTTCCCGCCTTTCCAGATTGGGTGTAGAATGCTACCTTCCCAATTTTGCTTGTTGGCATTCGGTTTACCTCAGCACATAAAGCTATGCAGGTGCTAGGTAGTAGAAAATTATACAGTCGTAATTCTTAGTATAATTACGTTGTTTAAATGTTTAATAGACCAAACTTTGAACCATGATACTCCTACTACATAGCTTACGCAGAGCCAGACACCCTGACGACGCTAAGGTAGGCTGACACATATTGTGAGACTATTGGCCTACTTTAATGAAGCTGCTGGCACCTGATGAGACACTGTTGTTTTGGCTCTGCAGAGGGGAATGGCAGTTGTGCGGCTGCCAACTTGTGTGTTTAAATTCTGTTTTTCAAGTGAAGAAAGAAGTAGGTTTTTGAAGTCAGAGTGGACAACGCTGAGGGTAAAACCAGTAGCTTGTAGGAGAGCAAGATCACTAAACACAGAGCTTTCCTGCAAGCATTGAGCATCTTCTTGACTCAGTGTGGAGAGGGAAGTCCCTCCTTCCCTGACTAGTGTAAATCCTGGGAGGCTGAGAAGGCTGTACAGTCCTCTGAGCCCACTGGCTGCAAATGTCTTCCCATTATGTAGGAGGAAGGTGGGGGTAAGAAACCTTCTTCATCCTCTCCTTCTGCATGAGGAGGCCATTTTTGTTTCAAAATCCTGGTAGACGTTCAACGCAGTTAATTTCTCCATCCTTTACAGTAGTTCCACACGGACTGTTGTAGCCTGAGGGCTGTCATTACTGCTAGGGCTTACAGAAGGGGAAAGAAAGACCAGATTCATTATTCATTTGTACTGAAGGGAGAGGGAATGAATCCAGAGAGACCGAGTGGTCATATGCAGAACCCAGTTTTCCCGATTCGCGGTGTATCCACTGGGCTATGCTGCCTTTGGCATGCATCAGGGGTAAGAAATGCATTAAGTACAAGTGTCTGTCCAATAAGCTGTGTAACACCTACCCATCTCCTGGGGCAGAGCAGCCCCAGCACTGCTTTGAAGTAGGGACTGCAAAGTGACAGCTAAGGCTGAGAGCCCTTGCCTCGCCTGTTTGGGGAAACATCCCAGCCCTAGTAAGTGATGGGGAAAGGCTGCCACACCCTTAGCCAGAGCTGGATACAGCTGTAAGGGTGATACAGAGAGAGCAGCATTTTCTTCAGCTCATGACCCAGACTATGTGCCCCTTAGTTTCTCCCGTAAATCCATTGCTGCTAACTGCTGCATTAAATAGACCCATGACCCCAATATTTTTAGTTCATCTTTTCCTGGACTCTGGCTTGGCTATTACTATAAATTAGGAAAATGAGAAAGGATTGTATTATCTCTGGAAGCGTCCTTGTTCTGCAGACCCCTCACCTGGTGTCAGTAGTAGCCACAGCTTTCAATTAGCCTACTCCTGTGATTTGCAGGGGTTTTTTTTTGGTTGGGGTTTTTTTTTTACATTCATGTAGGACAAAAAATACATGGTCAGAGTGGGAGGTTTATAGGTGATGTTCTTTACAGCAGTGCTAGCCAAACCTTTATCCTATGTCACTTTTTTGGGAAGATGTTTCTTTGCATGTTAGACCTCACAATGGCTTTGGTGGAGATTTGTGGGGAAGGTTGCAATTGTCAGAAAATCCAGTGGCCAAGGATGGCTTCTGAGAAGGCCGCCATGCACCACAAGAAGGTCATTTTACTCAGAGAAGGAGGAAGGACCCCTCCCAAGATGCTGTGGAGAATATGTGTGCTCTGGAACACACATATTTCTTTTTCATCTTGTAAAATAAAAGAGAGGAGAGAAGTTTGCAAATTAAGAAGCTCAAAAGACAATAATACAGGGTAGGGAAAAACATCCTTATGTTTTGATGAGGAGAAATTAATTCCAGAGACTTCACTTTGTGCATACTGCTCTTTGGTAGATCTCTGTGCGTTCTGATCCAAGCTGATAGCCTGCTCACTGCTGTATGGACTGGTAAAGTTGCTGGTCTTGACACTGGTTTGGTAAGATCAGGTCAGATATCCATCAGTGCCTTTCTTATTGAAATATGGGTTAAGCTTTACAATTGCCAGCCTAGAAAATGGAAAAGCCCATGTGTATAGTAACTCCTTTGCCTGGGAAACACTAGGTGTAATAGTTCATGTGTGACTACCAAAGGTCCAGGATCCAATACCCATGGAGAGCTTGAGAGAGAGAGAGAGAGAGAGAGTCTATTTTCATCCTATTTGCTGAAAGTATCACAAATTTTCTCGCTAAGGTAGATTTTGTCATTGTCATTCATTGTTAATGGAAGCTCCCCATTCTGCCTATGCAAAACAGAATATTGCCTTCTGGTCACATAGTTACAGATTTTGCAGCAGATTATAAGGCTTTTGAACTTTGTCTGTAACCCTACTTCACCAGGACGTATCAGTCAGTTTATATCTAGGTCTGCATAGGTAGTAAGAGAATGATATTATAGCTGAGATCCACTGAGCCTAAGGAAAGAAAATTTTCATGATAGTATTAATTCTGACCTAAAGGAAATATTTGGAGATGGCTTCTTTCCCTGTATGAATTGTACTATGGAGACTCCTTAACCATCACATTTGCATTGTTTTCGTGTTTGGGATATTACCAGTCTGTTGGGTTGGCATTAAGTTTCTGTTTATGAGGAAGGAGGATCAGACAAAACCAACCTCTGAATTGCCACAGAAACATCTCTCTTAAGCTTGATTTCAACCCAAAAAAGTATAAAGAATACCAGCGTACTTATTTAAAATGTGGATATATGTCTGCACATTTGTTGGGACTGAGCTTTCAAAAAACTCTTTGTCAGTAGCCATCTGATACATAAATGGTTTTGTTTACAGCAAAATGTTGGCATAAATAAATAGGAATATTGAACCAGAACAATTGCCTTTAGCAGCCAGTGCTTTAAATCATACACAAGCTGTCATCATGAGTTGAAACACGTCTGCATATTTAGTACCATGTTTAGCTTGCCTAATCGGAACAATATGTAAACCGTTAGTGCAGAGGAGAGCTTGCCAAGCCAAAAATTATTTACAAGTTGCATTTTGTGTTTCTGGAAATTTTCAACAAAACAGAGAGGAGAGGAGAGGAGAGGAGAGGAGAGGAGAGGAGAGGAGAGGAGAGGAGAGGAGAGGAGAGGAGAGGAGAGGAAGGGAAGGCAAAGGAAAGGAAAGGAAAGGAAAGGAAAGGAAAGGAAAGGAAAGGAAAGGAAAGGAAAGGAAAGGAAAGGAAAGGAAAGGAAAGGAAAGGAAAGGAAAGGAAAGGAAAGGAAAGGAAAGGAAAGGAAAAAGTTTGTTGTTAAATAAAGAAAAATACATTGGTTTTAGTAATCAGGCAATCATGGAATGTTTTCCTTGACGATGCAATAGTGTGGGCCAAATCCCCAGTTGATATAAATCAGAACAGTCAGTGAAGCTCTACAGATTTATACCAGCTATAATTCTGCCTGTTAAATTTTTACTTTCTGTTAAATTCAGAGGAATATAAACAAATAATTTAAAGCCACATGTATTTTTCAGCAATGGAGGAGCAGCAAGCATTCCTCTGTACAGCCACCCAGGTCAACCAGAGAAAAGCAGCATTTGGGCTTCGGATTGGTTTGCATGGTGTTGGAGTTTGGAGAGAAGTGCGAGGAAGGGAGATGAAACTTTCCTGCTGTCATCAGCTGGCACAAGGACCAGCCATTCATCACTTCACAAGATAGTATGATCAAGTACACAATTTATACTGTTATGCGACCTGAAGAAAATTTCAATAACCACTCTCATTTTCATATGATAAATCTTCACCTATTTTTACGGACTATAAAGAGCACAGAATTGTAGCACAGATTCCTGCCTTGAGTATTTGCTGTTTACAAACCAGATTTTCTTTTGTTTCTGAGCATGCTATTCCAGCAGATAATCCTTTGTAAACGCCTAATTGCTTTGTAGGCCACACACTATTTGATCTTGGTGGTCTATGAAGAACAATAAAAGTAGACTTACAATAGCCTTCTTTATATCATGCTTGGCACTTGACCATGAACATGCATGTATTCTGAGGTTTCCATTTATTAAAAATCCAGCACTTTTTATTGAGCAAATTAATGGTTCAAAATCACAATGAAATACCACTATTACAGCTGATCTTACCTAGAAAAATATGGCACTAAACCTAACGAGAATGAACTGTTCTCTCTCCATTTTACATATGCTGCTGACATCCATATGTGGCGTTACAAAAACTGTCTTTGGCCTTTTTAGAAAAATCTTAATGTGTATTTAAATGAAAACATAAGTGGGCTACAATCCTCTGAAGTACTTTATTCAATTAACTCTTTTTTTTCTTTCCTCAGTAGAAAGATTTGAATTATTTTATATTGTTTTGCTCCCTGAAAGTCTCTAGTGTGATTACTATGATGATGCCATTTGTGCCACTTCGGGTACATTTATGTCGTATTTTTCTTTTATAACTCCTTGATTCAGATTTTTATGATGAAACTATTAGGAGTCCAGTCCTGTAAAAAAGACTTAGACCCAGGTCCTGGAAAAACACATATACATATGCTTAACTTGACTGCTGAGAGTAGCCCTCGTAGTGAAGTTAAGCGTGTCTGTAAATGCAGTACTGTGGCTTTCTCTGTTTCAGTAGCCCTGCTAGCTGCAATGGGACAACCCAGCACATAAAATTAAGGTTGGGCATATTGTGTAGGTCCAAGGCTGAAGTTTTCTCTGGGCTGAAACTATAGGATCTTAGTTCAAATGCAGCTGATCTTAAGAAAAAAATGGAAGCAAATTGTTTCAGCTGTTATTATGTCACATAAATGAAAGATAAAGGAATGGTGTGATATTAGATGCTTTTTTTAGCTTATGAAACTTAAAAAAATATTTTTAAATTAAATTTTGCAGGTCATTAGTCTTTAAAAGGCAGAGAAGTGTTGAAGGCTATTTTGAAAATGCCAGATAACTAATATTTTTTCTAGCTGGTCATTCATACACACATACACCCACAACCCAATTTTAAAAATGATAAATTTCATAACTACTCGCAGATTATTCTGTATATGCAGCAGCCAAATAGACATGAAATGCTGAAACGGATTTAATGGAGCAGTTGTAGTCTATTGGGGTTAAAAAATCTCCTGCCTACAAGAATTTAAATATGCATTTAAGTAATAGCCCATAATAATTCAAAGAACTCCTATGCTGTATAGAAGAAATAGAATAGTTGGTAATAGAAAGTCAGCCAAGTTATCATAAAGATATTTGGAGAACCCCGTAGCATGGGGGTTCACAGGGCAGGGAATGGTGCCACGAACAGCAGTGGCCCTTACTTACCTGGGCTGCCCACTTGGCTTGCAGAGAGGCAATTCAGTGGCCAGATTTTGAGCCTCTCGCTCACATTCCTCTGTGGTTATTCATTCACACAATGAGTCCTATTAAAA
Source organism: Mycteria americana (assembly GCF_035582795.1). Taxonomy (NCBI): domain Eukaryota; kingdom Metazoa; phylum Chordata; class Aves; order Ciconiiformes; family Ciconiidae; genus Mycteria; species Mycteria americana. The sequence continues at coordinate 28,897,944 of NC_134365.1, forward strand.
CCAAAGGGACTCCTTGGGAGAATAGTGTTTCTTGTCTGTGGGCAATGGGTACTTGATTTGACTCCAAGAAAGTGAGATGTAGCAACATTGCGCTGCCCAGCTGTGGTAAAGTGTTTTGGCAAATTGGCATATAGTTTTGGCAAATGAGACATGCTGAAAGGCATCCGCTCCAGTACACTGCTTCCAAATTAGTACATGCTTTATCATCTCTGTTTACCAAATAAATGTAGCAAACAGGGGTCATAATCCTTGCCAGCATTTTGGGATGCAGTTTTTGTATGTTAACAGTCCCATTTGCTCATATTTTTTCTTTCTTGGTATATTATGTTATTTAATGACATCTGTGAGCTTTTATGTACTTTCTATACTCATACAGTCAAGTCCTGAGCTTGCTAATGAACACTCACACAAACATCTCCTTAATTGCAAAGGCACTAGTCACAACGGTAAAGTTATTTGTGGATTTAAACTCATGAAGAACTGTGCCTGTAGGATTAGTGCCTTAATTTCATTTCCTTTTTTTGTTGTTTGTTTAATATTTAAAATTGATTTAAGTAGTTTTTGTCATTATGATTAAAGACAGGTGAAGAGAAGCATTTTTGGATACTTATCTTCCTTTCATCTTTATTAAAGTTTTTCCTTTATTGAACTGGAAAAATATTAAACTTTTCACCTTAGACAGCAGGTTGAAGTATGACAGTGTAATCCAGATGGGAAACACAGGAAGACTTGGATAAAAGAAAATGAACTGCAAAGGGGCTCAGGCTGACGAAGTTGACAATGCTGTAATACTACCTTTGACTCAGTCTCGAGCTGTTTGTTTTTGCAATGAACATAAGTTTCCATTATAACATTTGCCTGTACGAAAAACTATGGCAAGATTTTGGTTTCCATGGTGATACTTCTCTTTTTCATACATATTTATCATTAAAAAGCAGGAAGCCCACCCTTTTCTATCTGAGAATGTTACTTTTAGCACTTAATAATTGAAGCCAAAGCTGATTTATTTTTTATGTCAGGGTGTCTTACACACATTCCTCTATCAGTGAAAACTCCTGCAGTATTACAGTCATTTGCTGTAAGTAGTTTATTCCATACATTACTTCAGGAAAACATTTCCAGGTTTTAAAACTGGAAAGCAGCCTGCCTTTCCTTCCCCCAGTTTCAATTGGCACCACAGGGTATCAGGGCTAAGCTTTCAAACTATTTCAGAGCACACACTGCTCTACACACAAAGCTTTCGGCTTCATTAATATGACATGCAAGAGATGCAACATTTCTGGTTCTTGCCAGTGACCAGACAATACTTGGAAGAGTAAAATATGTTACAAAATTAACCTTTTTGGAAACAGAAATGCTCTATCTGTACCTGGCTGGCAATCTTTTGCATTTACACAACCGCATTGCTATTTTTTCCTTCTCCACAACAGAGCTGAAACTAATAAATAAGCTAGGATGGCCACTGTGTCAGTTTTCTTATTCTTCAAATCCATACTTCAGCTGGCAATTTGTTAACATTTCTCCAGTGAAAAAAGTTAGAAACTCAATCCAAAACAATTTTTCCATTCTCAGGTTCCCAAGCTGATGCCTTTTATTAGCAGAGCTTTGTATGGTGGAGGAAAGATACCCTCGTGAAATATGTTGTCTAATTAGTTTTGAATCTAAAAGCACCAAGGATATGTGACATAATTAAATATACAAATGCTACTTGAACCTAAACAATGCTTACAGAAATTGAGGTAACATCAGAATGCTACATTCAGAAATATATTAAGTGGCAATGAGCAAGGTCTGTACACCATATATACTATCTGCAGTGGGTCAGTCACCTTAGGGGCCTTAGTATTTACAGTATTCTGCATGTTTCCCAGTGTTTCCCAGCATAACTGAAAAAAAGATCCTGTAAATCCATTACAAACTGGTGCCATAAATCCATGCTGCGATGTTTGGCCAAACTGGTGGAATAGACTGTGATTTGGGATACAGTTACCATGCAGTTATGGTGATGAGTACGGTATAAAAATGCAGATTTTTTTTAACTTAATGGCTGGGATGCATTACAGCATTACTCAAGTCAATGAGTATTGTAAGTACAATGCAACTGGAGGTGCGTATCAGAAAAATGAGGATTAAAAAATCCTTAGGAAGAGTTGTTACATGTGAAGAAGCATGGGTACTTCTGTCACTGTTTTCTTTCTGGCTGAAATCCAGACTACCCTGCCTGGCCAGCAGAACTGAGCTGAGCGATGACTTGGGCATCACCAGCGTAAGAGCTGCAGTGCTGTGCACAGTGAGGGCTCCTCGCTGTGATGGGAAGGGGCACGGCGAGCACAGCAGGTTCTCCAGCCAAGGGCCCATTTCACTGCCTCACGTCAACTCCTTCAGACCCCTGGGGATGGGAGATATGTGTGGATGAGAAGAAAGCAGCAATGCAATGCTGACGTGTCTGCACTGCACAGACGGTACCGTGCTGCCGGCACGGAAGTGAAGGGAGATGAGACACTTTTGTTTTTCTCCTCGAACATCTCCTTCCAGCTGTAGGATGCTGGGGGGAGCTGCTCCCTGTGATGAGTGGCCTCTGTGAGGACCCTGTCCCTGATGGTGCAGCTCCTCTGACTGTGGCTTCCTCTTGTTTGGGGCACCAGATATTCTCATTCAAGAAATTTTTTTGTTTGTGTTTTTTTCTTATTTTTGGGGAGGGCTGAGCAGAATTTGTATGCTGTTATGCATTTAGGACTAAAGAAATAAAAAATATTAGAAAAATAGATCAATCGTTAGATTTACATTACAGTAAACAGCTAGATAGCTAAATAGATGTACATACACATATATGTACTTCCCACCTACATTAGTGGTAATGTATTGGTTGGCAATGAAGCAGTAAGAAATATCAATAAATTTATTAATATATGACGGGCCAAACAAAGGATTATATACATATGTGTATATATATATAAAAACTGTAGAATTTGTACATATATTTATATGTGAAGTCAGCAGTTGAGGTTTTTGAAAGCAGTACCTAGGTTAAATTTTATAGAACATTTTTGAACTATTCAATGTTCTTAATTTAACTCTCTCCATCCTTTGTTTTCATATAACCCAATAAAGACAATTTTTTTTCTTTCTGGTAACTTAGTTGCTCACACCACATGCAGCTGGTTCAGCCTAGGCCTTGGTCTTTTCTTCTGGATTTATTTATCTTCCATTGTAGAGCAGAGGTGGTCTTTCATATATGCACTAATAATGTTTACATTTCTAAAATGGAACACAGACTTTCTCTTGAGGTAAAAGATCACAAGGTCAAGGAAACTCAGAGATTAGATCTTCTGCCTAAGCAGACTGCAATGTAGTAAAACTTTGGAGATCTTGATCGGTAATGCTAATGCCCTGCTTCAGAGCCAGAGGCCAAGGCCTTTTGTGAACCAGCATTTTTGTTAAAATTGCCTTCTAAAATGTCTTTTAATTACCCACTCACACCAGTGAAACCCCAACCCACCTAACTAGCAATTGGGAGCATTAGTGTATTTCAGCTTAACGCTATAGCCTCAGTGTGATCCGGCCCTGGTACAGAGGGATGCCAATCCGCCAGCTGCCCCCTCACACCTCCTGCCCACTGTTAATGGAAGTGCATTGGTGGCAATGAAATAAGAAATGTTAAACTCACTAGTAGTATAGGCAGGTCAAACACGTGATGGTGATTTTTAGTAGAACAAATGTACCTATCAACAGCTTCGAAATGAAGAAAGTGAAAGTCAACATCTTGGAGACTGGGCTGTTTGGGTAGCAACATCCCTAAACACTTAAGTCTGACATGCTGCAGAAAATCTCTAGAGGTAGGTTAACTCATGAGTTTTGAATTAATTGGTGGTTAACTTTAATTCATTCAGATATGATGACACTAAATTAGTAAAAATACTTGGGATAATGTTCAAGCAGGTTTTCCTAGGAAGACTTTTTGCCCTGCATAAACACTGAGAACATCATCTCCATGATGTGCGTGTTGTTTCCACAAGCAGTCCAAGTATACCTCTTGTTTTCCTCTCAGTCCCCATAGTGTACTTTGGGATGGAAACTTGTAGGCCTTGCTCAGCCCAGTTTAGAATTTGTGTCTGTGCCTAAGTCAAGAACTTTCTCTGTTGGACTGTTGTAGCTGTCATAGTTTAAGCCTGTAAGAGAGGCAAAGTAAATGGGAGAGGTAGCATCTGTTATTAGAGAATCTAAGATAGTTGAAAGATACAGAGGATCTAGAATAATTTCTGCTATTTTTACTTGCTTTCTTTCAAAAAAAACCCCTCATGGAAATATAAAAAAAATTCAGCAGAAAAACATTTGCCTAAATCATCAGCTTTTTGACTGAAGTATTTTGACATTTTTCATCTGAAATACTGTTTCTAGTTTGTCAGCCGGAAACAAATGTTTGTTTTGGGCAATATCAATCTGCTTCATATTTTGAGTGCCTCACAGGAATAGTAGTTCTCAGACTCTTACACCCTCCTGGTTCCCTTGGTCATGCTTCAGAGTCAGACCACGACTCTCATGGTCAGCAGTGGCCACTCCCTAGTAATGAATTACTACAATGCTCAAGGGAGAAAATATGTAAATTCCCCTACTTGCAAAAAGCCCCTGTTGCTGGGCTTTGTGTAGGAATTTTTGTTGCAATGCTGAGAAAGGAAAACATTTCCTTTCCTGTGGTTAAGTCTGCAAAACTACTTGCCTGTTTCCCTGCAACTTCCCTCTCCCTCTTTGCAGAAAGGTCCTTCTTTGTCTTGCAAGGTGCTGTGTGTTTTGTGTGGTCCCTTTATTTCCCTGAAATTTAAAAGCATCTTTCTTTTGTACTGACACACATGTGAGGGATACTGTGTTTGGATGTTCCAGCTGTATAACTCTATACAGATCACAAAGGTGTCATCCCAACTTGCAGCCATTTGTTGGCTAAACAGGAGAAAGTGGCTTCTGTAAATGGTGAATGAAATGGGGACTATTAACCTTCCTGGAACCAAGTCCGTAGGTACAGAATGTATGCAGCCTACCAGAGATGAGAAAGATAGGATGGATGCCTGAGCAGAACCAGAGGCATTTATTTAGTTGCAACCATGATGAAAATGGAGCCAAAATCAGTCACCGCAAACCCAGACAACTTCAGGCTACAGTTCTGATTCCAGCCAGTTTCTAAAAATAACATGAAAGCTGTGGTGAAAACTGATAAAAGCTTGGAAATACCAAGCTACAGCTGGTCACCGGGCTTGATTCACTGCTATATTAAAGCCCCTTTAAACATCTTTGGCAGGGCAAAGGGTCTTTAAAATGAGTGTGAATTATATGGTTAAATGCTTGCAGCTGATTTATCATAACTTGTGTTACTGTATAGGGTTATGGAAATATATGTTGTCTAGTCCTATTTTCCTGAGCTGTGCAGGTCTAAGGAACTCACGTGTTTGCAAGGTAGCTGCAGCTGGAATACACAGAATGCAGCATGGTGTGGGAGGCTCAAGCTCGAAACAAAAGCTCACACTTCTCAATATAGGAGTTTGTAATATACCAAATGATATCAACATTTAAATTAAATTATTTGTATTAAGTAAAATTTAAAAATGTTAGTAACAAATTTAGACTGCATTCTATGTATGTTTCTGTATCTGGCTACAATAATTGTATATATATAAGTAAAATTCAAAACATATATCATACTCTTCAGAGAGGTCTTTTTTAAAGATGGTAAAAGCCTAAAGTTCACTCTGTAAATACCACCTAATTAAATTATTTCACCTTAGTTTTAACACCATTATGCAAAATGCCCAGACAATGTTTTTCTCTGGGTTCCACCTAATCCAGCTGAATGTTTTAAATAGCTATAATTGGTGATTTTCTAGATCAAGGGTCTTACTCAGATCAATGACAGTAGCTTGTGTATATTGATTACTAACCATGCCTATGAAAATATCATTTGTTACCTCGGGAATGATAGTGGAATGAACAAGCTAACTCCAAATTGGAAGGGGATCAATGTGTTGCATGTAGATAAAAAGAAGCATGTTACCTGAGAGAGCATCAATTTTTCATGGGCTGTGGGCAAAACACGAAAGAAAAAGGAATTCACTAGGTCAGGTACTTAATTACTGAGGTCCTGTATTATTTTCTGCTAGCAAAAGAGCGAACCAAGTTCATTTTTCAGTCACAGAGAAGGAGGAAATTCTCTAAACCATGCTGAAATATATGGGGCATATCCATTAAAAGTGAAGATACATGCTGTGGTATTACAACCATACTTAATAGTTTAGAAACAGAGACTAGTGTATCATCTTATAATAAGTACTCCTGGGCAGACATGCTAAGCCACCCAGGGGTGAACACCTTATGCACATAAACATCTCAAATGTGTTCAGGGAAGGGAAGGGAAGGGAAGGGAAGGGAAGGGAAGGGAAGGGAAGACAAAGCTCACTTCTCCCCTTTTCCTCAGACATATGAAATTAAGGTTAAAGTATATAGTATTCAAAAAGTCCACCAAATTCAAAAAGTATATCATATTTGAATTGTATTCACAAAAATGCTTCCTTGCAAGCACATATTTCAGAATATTTCTTCCCTTACTCTGGGCTTGACACCAAGGTGAATTGGCAGATCATGGCAGATCAGCTTTTTTTGCTGTAAATGTGCAATAGAAGAAAGATTCAGTCCACGGCTCAGCAGTACTTATTGCAGTTTCAGGTAGCACAGGATGTTCTACAAGGGAAAGGGACGTGAAGGACAAAGTACATGTTGTTCAGAGCTGCTCTGCTGAAGGGGAGAGCAACCCAGAGGCAGAGGAAATGGGTTTGCCAAACAGAGGAGCTGCAGATGTCCTGGAGCCACAACGGAGGATCCCATCTCTGCAGACAGGTCCATGCTGCCAGCTGAAAGCTCGCTGCTTGCTCTGTAGCGAAGGGGAGAGGAGGGAGGAGACACCTCCTCTACCTGGGGAATGATCTGATGGAAACATCCCAAAGGCAAATTCTGTACTGTTTTGGTACTGTGGCCTTTTGACTGTCTTGGTTGTCCTTTCTGGTACGCAGATGGCAAACACCTATGTGTTAAGCTATGCTACTAGACTCAGGAGAAGGTAATTCTTCCTTCTTTTGTAGCACTAATATGAGTGCTAGTCTACAGGGACTTAGGTCATCCTTGAAAATCGCAATTCCCTAATGCACTCCGGACCTACCTAGTGGGACCTGTAGGAAGTTTCTCAAGTCTAAAGTAACACAATTTTTAAGTGGTGTTTTAATGTCGAAGAAAAATAATGCAGGTATTGTAATCAGTGAAGAAGAGTGGTGAACTGAAAAAGAATCTAAATTGTTAGCCTGTTTTTCATTACTTTTCTACCTGATCTCCACCCTATGAAATTTCCATAGCATTTATTTCACATTGTGGTGTTGTGAAATGTATAGAATACACTGGCAAAAGATCTGTTTTCTGATTTTAGCATGAGTATTCAATTTTTGTTCCCCTCCGAATAGAAAAGGGGAAAGGAAGGGAAGGGAAGGGAAGGGAAGGGAAGGGAAGGGAAGGGAAGGGAAGGGAAGGGAAGGGAAGGGAAAAGCTTTCCAGAGTGAAATTAGAAATATTGACTGTTCTCTGAGCCAAAAGTACAAGATAAAAAAGAAAATCTTTTATTAATTGCACATTTTCATTTATTCCTGTGATTTTGGGACCCCGATGGTGGTATTTTAATTCGTTTGGGAATTTGGCAATAATCAGTGAAATTATAGGTGTTATTAAAATCAGGAGAAATTGCATAGTTTTCAGTCATATTAGCTTGAAGGATTTCCACTCTATGAGCTGACATAATCCTAAATAGCCTGTACCTCTTCTCAGATTTGCTTTTGACAGTGACAGAGTAAATACAGAAAACAAATGAATACAGGTGTTCTACTTTATTAAGGAAGAGTACCATGTAGCCACAGAGTTTGCGGATTATTCATTACCACTTCAAGTAAAAAATCTTCCACAGTATTACTCCCCTAAAATATTTTTGGATGGATGAAACAAGTCAACTACATTCATCCACTTATAAAACAGCATGAGAAGCTGAAAACACAGGTACTACTGTGTCTCAGAGAATTTATAGCTTAAAGTAAACAAGTTAGCTCCAATGTTAATCCTTTATTTGTTTCTTAAAATTGAAGAAGGTCATAAAAACAACTCACAAAGAAGAATTTGGTATCTGGGCATATTGAAGGAGTGAGACCCTCATCAAAAAAGAAAGAAGTGTTGATATTAGTCAGCTAAACTGGATTCATGCTGCTTTCTGCTTCTGCTGCTGTTGTTTTTCCTTTGCTTCCAAACATTAGACAAATGTTAGCTTTCTGCTTTGTTTCAAGCAAGATGATTAAATGTAGACTCTGGCTAGCTTGCAAAAAGGAAAGATTGTCTCAGAGAATTAGCACCCTTATTATATGGTTCAGATTTTAAATCAAAATTAACAAATAAGACTGTCACGCTATTGTATATGAACCATAGGGTAATTTTTACATGTATAAACACTGATTAGCATTTCACTTCAATTTGTTAATTTAATTAGGCATTTTCAGAAATTTTAAATATTGTTTGAGTAGAACTCCTGTATTTAAAGCCTTTATATGAAGGTCACATGGGCAAATCTTGTTTTGCCAGGTGGACCGTCTACAGTGTACAGAGTCTTGATAAAAACCAGCTGCAATTGCCTGATACTGGTTAAGACTCAAAAATCAGACTATGCAAACAAATATGTCTTGGCCCTAGATACTTGCCACATCTGCCAACAATTAGTGTATATATCAGGACTAGAAAGGGGCACAGAATAAACAAGATCTTATTTCAGAATAAGCAAATAAACAAGGAGCTCTGCATCATTATTCATCAAGTGGATGTGGAATTACCTAAGTTGTAGGCTTAGGTTCAGAGCTGTCAATCCTTGAGGTTTAGCTAAAAGTATTAGGTAACAAAAGATCTGATTGACAAATACTTTGCAGATGCTCTGGGAGCACGTTATCCCACCTGCTTGCCTGCTCAAGAGTGCCACCCAAACACTCTGCCAGGGTGCTTCTGGGGGACAGATGCTAAGGGTGACCTGGCTGGGGCAGCAGAAAGAGCCATTTCTGAAGAGCTTCTTATCATGATTGTTAGGGTTGCTACAAATAGTGGTGTCATTATGCCACTGGTGTCATGAGATAGCCATCTGTTCAGAATTAGGCAAGAATCTAAAACAAATGAATCCTAACATTTTGGACTGAAAGGTAGTTTTAAAACCAAAGTGGTTTATGAGGATTGAAGGAGGGAGGGAAGCTGAAACTCAGTGAAAATACTGAGGTTTCCTGGCTTGCAAAGTTAAGTTGCTGTGTAAAGAAACCATAATCCTGACTCTCATCTTGCAGGCAAACTGTTCCAGGTTTTGAAGATTTTCTAAAACATTTTGACCTGTTTCTGGAGAGCATGAAAATGAAAGAATGTTGAGTTTCTGTAATAAAGAAGCATTTAATGACAATAAAATTGACAAATAATAGGCAACGTTTACTTTACTATCTAGACAAAGCAAGTCTTTCTGATATCGTGTTTCACTTGAAAGATTGTATTCAATTAAAATCAAAGCAGGAAAGGAATTTTATTACCTGCATGTAACGTGGGATATGATATAATGACCTTCTTTCAAACTTCCAATCATTAAAACTCTCTAACTGGTGACCAGGGAGGACTTCAAATTCAGGTCCAATAGCTGCAAAATATGAATAAAAGCTATAGCTTAGTTGAATCAGTGATTCTAAATCTTAATACACAAATGGCATGAGAATCAGGCACATAGAAAAATAAGTTTTCGCTCTAATGTATTACGTTTTATTTTGAATGATTCTTCAGCTGAGTTGTGCTGGGCAAAAGATAGTAAGACACTGCACACTGTCAGGTCTCTCTGATACCCGGATTTTATTCTCTCTAATGAACCCTCTGACGGCTGGCAACATCAGTAACCTGTCAACAACAAAGAGCAAGCTACTGCTCTCTTGCGCAATGCAATTTCTGTAGTGGACCAGGTCCAGAGCTCAATTACGCCAGAGCAAATCAAGAGTAAATATCCTTCTGAGACCTGATCTGAATGGCATACGAGAAAAGGCATTTTTGTGTCTATGGAATGGGAATTAATGACTATGTTTTTTCCATTACTAGATTGATAATGGTCATATAATCACATATTCAAGGACCCTGATCGCATATTCCACTGAAATCAGCTTCAAGATTTCCACTGATTCTGGCCAGCTTTCAGTCAGGCTTGCAGACAGCAAACAGGCGGAGGTGAGTAGGGTATTTTTCGTAAGCTTTGGGGAAATCAATTTTATTCAGAGTACCTCTGAATTAGGACACAGGCCTTAAAGGGGCCTCAAAAATAATTTCCTGTCCTTTTGTACAATGTCAGAGTCAACGCAGAAGCTCATAATGACCCATTTAGATTTTATGGGATAACCAGGCTTAAAAGTTGCAATCATTTTGTTTTCTTATGGATCAGAAAGAAGAACACGTCCTGATCAATAATACTGCAGTCATGTCCAAAAGGAAAACTAAGAGCTTTCCTCAGAAACACAAGTTTCAGAGAGGGGGATATGATACATCTCCTCCAACCTCAGGTTGCTGTGTTCAAAGTTCAGAGCTCACAAGGAGATGAAACAGAGTAAAACCTGAATTCTGAGCTTACCTTACACTGCCTTAAAAGTCACATATATACAATGGAATATTTTGTCTGAGTTAATTAAAAAACACTCTTTTCATCTTATTAACTATATTTAACCAACTCGGTTGAAAGTTGCTTAAAAAATCAGAAATTGGAAAGGAGCTCATTAAAAAGTGAATTAGCATTTCACTGATTTGAGTTTAATATGATTGCATTTATACAGTACAGGAAAATTACCACTTTATTAGAAGTCATTTGTATACTTAACTGCTGTATGAATTCTCCTTTGATGTAGTGGAATAGTATTTATATCAACTGTTAAGTATTATAAGGTAATTAGTCCTGCTCTGTTCTGCTTCTAAACAGTGAGTTATTAGATGCATGTGATATGATAGAAGTCTTATGATTTGTGGCCCAAAAAACTCTATGATTCTATTGGGATATGTCTCTGTAGTGGCTTATCCTTATTCCAGGGAAATGATTACTTTAGCAAAAATCTTATAAACCTAATGTTGATCTGACAGGACTCAAAGCCTTCTTTCTCTCTCTAACCAGTCAAAGAATCTGAAAACGGTCTGCAAGAAGCTCAGCATTGTGTTTCTACTGGGGAAGACATTGTGGCTGAGCGACAGCGGGCTCAGAAGCTCTCCCAACACCTGATGCCCCAAAGAAGTTGTTCTCTGACTTTTGTGTCCTAAAATGAAAGTACAGTAAGGAAAACAAGATTATAAGCATATATTGCATATATCTAGAGGATATGTGATCAGCTTTGCCTTCCGGTCCTTCCTGACACTTGCAAATGTAGAGGAGTATTTTTAAACTACATTTCAGGGTGATCAACTCCCCTCTTATTCGGAAATCCGAGTGGTGCTAGAGCAAAGTGCTCCAGACGGATGTAAACGTGCCTTTTAAAGGCGAGCCAGGATTCTCCCTTGAGTCCTACTGTCTTTCATCTCAGGGCCACAAGATCTTTCTATATATTCGAAGTGAAGAAGGAAGGAGGGAAAGTCGGGAGAGAGGAAGGGAGTGAGGGATGAAAGGAGGGAAGGAAGGTGGAAGAGAAAGAGGGAGAAAAAGAAAACATTTCACCATACTTTTGCTCTTTGTCTGAACTACTGAGAAAAGACAGAATAGATTCGGCAGATTCTCTTCTAGGATTGTCTGTCTAAAAATCTGTATCATGAATGACATAAGCAAAACCAATTGCTACTACAAAGATGTATGCTTTTCCCTTTGAACAGTACTTCAGTGGCTTAAAGGGATATTACCCTTCATGTCTATGGTTAGGGATCTTGAAAGGTGCTCAGCAGTGACACCTAATCTTAGGTGATGTTTGTGCAGAAGAGTGCACTACCCAAATAATCTTCCAAAAATATGTCTTGGTCTTAATTCACAAAGGCTTGACACACTGGAAGCTGATCTCTGTGCCAGTTCACTTTTGTTTGCCTTGAAATGTAATCTAAACGTTGCCAGATTTCATTTGCACTGTATTAATTTTACCATGTGCCTACTTTATAACGAATTGTGATCAGGAATGGTAACTCATTCTCACAAGCCATGCAAAAAATTAAATTTTTAAAAGCTTTCAATCCTCAGCAATATTTAGCCAGTTTCAGAAAGACAGTTTACAGGGGAAACCCCAATCTGTTACTTCTCATCTGAGCCAACATTTCCTTTTTCTTTCCAAGACCTATATTTTTAAAAGCAGCTAGAAGCATGATCAGCTGAAACTGCTATCATATTCTGCACCCAGCAAAGTCTGGTGTTGTTTTAAACCCAGTTGTTTTTGTCCCAGTATTGCAAGAAGAGAAAGCACCAAGGATATTATCTAACTAGACGACGAGTCTCCCTCCTGGATTCTGTAAAACGTCTATTGGGCTGTCTGGGCACCAATGACTCATATGCCTCTGAACAACCCTTTTAGTTATTTAAAAAGAGGTAAAGATCCCCAATTTCTGTTAGCTTTTTCTCTCAGTCTTGAAGCTGTTGATAAGTTTGTGTGTGTGTCTGTGTGCATTATTCAGCTACGGATGCATACTTGTGTAAAATAATGGGTTCATTAAGGACAGCTGAATTGAAAAAGTATGCGCACTTTGTTCTAAAAAAAATCTTTATTTCCATGATTATTGTGAATGAATTCACAGGATCTTTCATGATCCCTTAAGAGCTCAGTTTCCTGGGCTTGCAAGCCTCTGTTTGTAAGGTGAGAGCTTTATTTCTGAAGGGGAAAGCAGAATCTCTCAGATAACTATTGCCATATTCCTGGAGGAGTCTGTGGCTATCAGGATGGGCATTTATCTTCTTTAAATTTTGTCTTAGGATGGAGAGGGCCAGCACGCAAAGAAGGTGTCGTGGTTTAGCCCCAGCCGGCAACTCAGCACCACGCAGCCGCTCGCTCACTCCCCCTTGGTGGGATGGGGGAGAGGATTGGAAGAGCAAAAGTAAAAAAACTTGAGGGTTGAGATAAAAACAGTTTAATAGGTAAAGTAAAAGCCATGCACGCAAGCAAAGCAAAGCAAGGAATTAATTCACTACTTCCCATGGGCAGGCAGGTGTTCAGCCATCTCCAGGGAAGCAGGGCTCCATCACGCGTAACGGTTACTTGGGAAGACAAACGCCATCACTCCAAATGTCCCCCCTTCCTTCTTCTTCCCCAGCTTTATATACTGAGCATGATGTCATGTGGTATGGAATAGCCCTTTGGTCAGTTTGGATCAACGATCCTGGCTGTGTCCCCTCCCAGCTTCTTCTGCACCTGGCAGAGCACAGGAAGCTGAAAAGTCCTTGCCTAGTGCAGCAACAACTAAAACATCTCTGTGTTATAAACATTGTCTTCAGCACAAATCCAAAACATAGCCCCATACCAGCCACTATAAAGAAAATTAACTCTATCTCAACTGAAACCAGGACAGAAGGTCACCAGTCGTGTTCACAGGGAACTGCCAAAAAATGGGCTGCTGTCTTCTGCAGCAAGAGACCCTTCATGGAGTGACGTTGTCATTTTCTGCCTGGCTCTTAAGGGTTATAATAGCAAAGCCTATGGAGTTATTGTGTGCCCCATTCTATGGCAGGTTCAAACACAAGGTTTAACATGAGGTTCAAATTTCTGGTAATAATAAATGGGATGCGTGTATATATATAATACTGTAAAAATCTCAATAGCCATCCGTGGTGAGTATTCTGGGGATGAAGATTAACTAAGTCAAAGGCATATTCCTTCAGTAGTGAGATATGCTACAGAAGAAGCAAATGCTTGTGTCTTTCTATGAGTTTCTCTCTTAGTAACACTATCAGGCACACCAGGAAGAAAAAATATCTTTGTGTAAAGAATGAACAGCTTTCTCCCTCCCCTTTCTTCACTGTCCAAACCATTTTTTTCCTATTTAAATATGGAAAAGCAAAGCTCTGAATACATTATAAAAGAAGGTGTTGAAAGAAGATTAATAAAATGTGTGTCATCTTTTGCATTCATGGCTTCTATTACAGAGGGACCTGGAAAGACTGTAGTGCACACCTCTGTCATCTTTTCCCTAGACATAAAATAGTAAGGAAGGCATAGATTAGAACTGAACATGCTTCGATTCTTGTCACTTGCATACAAATGTATGTGGATGACATAGCACTGCTTAGAGTAAATCTGTTACAGAGATAACTCTCCTGTCTCATACTGATTTCAGTTCTACTTGTTACTGGTTTAGTGATAATAGATGTGTGTTAAATGGAAATAAGTCAAGGTCATGGTTTTGGAGCATCAGTGAAATTCATCAGCCTGAGTCTGTCTTCCAATATCTTCTTTGACTTGTACTAAAACTTTTCTTTTTCAGATGACTTCTATGAAGAATTCTTATAGTGTTCCAGCAGTATACTCTTGTATGATATTCAGAGCCGCTTAATAGGGAAATTATAGTACCTGTCAAATTGATGTTCAAACATTACTGTGCTTCTGTGGGATAGTTTTCATTTGCTTTGTTATTTTTTGTTTCCAAAGGGAAAGACATATTTGTATGAAGTTGAGTTAAAGATATTTATTATCACAGTATGTTAAGTAAAACAGCCAGAGTATATAAAGACTGATTATTGGCTGAATATTTTGCAATCAATTTACAGTCTCAGAATGAAACATCCTTTTTTCTCTTTTCAATTCTTTGTAAAGCCATTTGTAATAACCTTGTTTTCTGAGAAGCATATGCCAGCAATTACTAGTGTGATAATGCACTATTAATGTAACTAAGCACAAAACCAGTCACATGTTTAGCTCTTTCTTCAGGGGGCTGCTTTGTTTAGGACATGGATAGGAGCTGACTGCTGCGTCTGTGCACAACCAGCTTTCTGAAGTTGCCCACTTGTCTTTGGAAGCCTCACGGCTCTTTCAGCTTGGCTGGGCTGGAGGTAAAAATCTCTGCTGGTTGACGCTTGGGCAGTGAAATGACTATGTTTCACCAAGATGTGTCGAAGAAGTAGCAATGGTGGATATTCCAAGTTCATTGCTTAAGTCAAAATGCTCCTGATTCTGAATTTGCTTTGCTTGTTCTGAATGTGTCACCTCCTATATGTCAGACTTTGGACTTCGGAGGTTTCGCTCTGCTCTTCAATCTCATTAGCATAAGTATGGAGGCATTTGACCAACCTGGAGCTTTATTTTATAGATACAGGCTATTTAATTCTGTTTAATTATTTTATTCTTCTAAAAGACATTAACAAGACTTCACATTTTGAAATTATACAAAATTAAGGGGTGTTGCAAGTAACTGTGAGGACAGAAAAATAACATGGGGGCCGCAGAGGTTGGTAATATGCAGCGAAAATAAGTTCACATAGGTGAGAATCAAAGCAGAAAAATGCAAAATAACATTATGAGATGAAGATAATATGGAACAGAGATATTCACCGGAAGGATAATACTTGAAAAGTTGCTGGGTCACAAGGACCTACTGTGAGATAATACAGCAACTAGTTGAACTTACAATGTGGCACAATGAAAAAAAAATCCAAAGCATAGTTTTTGCAGTGAAACTGGTTTTGATAGAAGAAAATCCTTATTTGCCCTTTTGCATCTGCAGACTATCTTGAGGCAAAGTCACTGTCTCTTGTTAAGTGTTTTATTCTATCCCAATTAAAACCTCAGATTTTCCACAAAAGAGGAACTTTTTAGTAGTCTACATAAGGAAAGGAATAAAACGCGTATCATTCTTCCTCCTGCCAGCATGTATGGCTACTGCTCTTCTGAGACTTTTAACTGCTTTGTTTGCTTATGCAACAAAGGTCTTATCAAGGATTGCTTGAAGATAAAAGTGCTAGTTTATCACTTTCTGAAGTCCAGCCTGAATCAGCATAAAGCAGACTGTTTTAACCTTATTATCTTGGTGTTCTGAATGTAAGGTGCAACATACAGCCGGCCCAGCATGCTCCCTTTATAGTCTCTGTATAGTATCCATCAAATCTTAGAGATGACCTTATAGTAGGGATTTGTTAATTTGATTTTTTTTTCTTTTTTTTTATTCCTAACAGGGAAAATGGTCTTGCCAACTGATTTAGTTTTGCCAGATCTGATCTGATTTACAGCTCCAATCAGATGAGATATTTTCCTGACAGAAGAAAAAGTGAATACTACCCTTCAGTATGATTCATTTGGGCCTGCAATGGAGAAGCAGAAATCGGGTCAGCAATAAAAAATGTCAGGCTGTTTCAAATACAGGAGTCTATGAAAGCAATGATCAAAATGAGGTCACTGAATTATCTGATTCTGAAAACAATTTTATTTGTCTGCATGCACTGGAGCTTGAGGGTCATAGATACTGAGATGAGAGCAGGAATGAATATGCCTGGAGACCATGAGAAGCACTTGAACTTGTAGCTGCTGTGATCTTTGATTTTGGAATATTCTCCTTGAAAGTGATACTTCAAGGATTGGCATCAGAACTTCTAACCAAAATGATTGATTGTTTCTTTGACAAAATTCTGTTTATTTCTCCTCCCACAGGCATTACTTCTGAGAATTTCTTTATGGGTCCTGTCAAGAATGCAGTTATTTTTGAGGCATCTGTTGGTGCTGTGTACTCCAGTTTGAACACTCTGAGCAATGCTTTTTCTAGAGTATTAGTCTGAAAAGCACTGTGAAAAAAAATTGGATGTGAATTGAACACTCAAAACCCCACATTTTCAGTCTTTTAATTCTTCATCAGTGCAAGTGAAACTGTCTGTCACAGCTGTCATGACTCATGTACTCCATTATTTTTAAAATGGTGTGTGACTTCTGACATTGTGGCACTTCTGTGCTGCTATGAGTGGGTAGATGGAAGAGAAATTTAACCACCTTTACAGAGTTTTAGCTGTTAACTTTTGACGAGCCACTTTCCTCCTGCATCCTGAATGCAGGGACAACCAAGAAATCTCGCCAAATGGTTTTGAGTCGTCCATAGTCCCACGACACGGCAAAACACATCTGTTCCCATCAGAGCAGTTCCTGTATGCAGGGACAGTCTTCTTCAGAGGAGAGGAGTGGAAGAGGCTGGGGCAAGTCTTCCCAATATCATAGCCCCAGGTTTTCCACGCACTGCTGAAAGGCAGGGAAGCATGTACAGAGCCGCTGTGTATCTTCTCTGAATATGTCACCTTTTAAAATACAAAAGTTCTTTCTGTACATTAAGGAAAGCAGCTTGAGAAAGTACACAAGCTCATTGAACCAGCTCTTCCTGACTGTTCACATTTTGGATCCTGCTTGTGTTCCTCCACACAGTTGTGAATGATGCATGTTAGCAAATCAGACCTTCAGAAAGTGAGCTGAAGGCAGTAATGATGCATGAATGAGCCAGTGGCATGAACTTTTGTAGTTACCATAGGTTAGTGGATACGCAGGAATTTGTTGCCCTTTGGTAACTTGTTCGTATGTCTAGGAACTTCATTCTTCATTTGAATTATTTGAACTTAAAGGTGCTCCTCTGAGCTCCGTATTATTATCTAAAACTAAGAGCAGAACTGGGCTCCCGATGCCTATTAAATGTAGAATGTATTTGTTTTTGTTTTCTTTCCTCATGGGGTCTGTAACGAGGTATTACTTATCCTTCAGATGGGTCTGTGCAAAGACAGGTGACCATTTCCCTGGACCAATAAATTACCTAATTTAGTGCCCAATTTGAAGCCAATTAAAAGGTCAAATCTGATTTTGATTTCTTTTTTTTTTTTATTAGTATAACTTTAATGACTCTAGTGGAGTTGTTCCTAATTTAAATGAGAAAGGAATGAAGCCAACAGTTCTGTTAGAGGAAATAGATTTGAATCACCTGGCCTTGTTAGCCACTTTTTCTATTATGAGGCCCTTGCCTTCACTGACTTCTAAACTGCTTGGCTTCACTCTAAGTCCTTCTTTCAACAGTCACGGCTTTGAGAAAAAAGGTCAATCCAGACTTGCTCGCCAGGCTCCCTCAACTTTCATGGAATAGATTTGCATTATCACATACTAGAACAGAAAAATAGGTAAATGGAATGTATTATTAAGTGAGCAAAGCATGAAGTTTAAAATATTATTGCTAGGCTACTTGCAGGTCACCTCCAAAGGACAGGAACAAGCACTTTAAGAAGGAGCACATGAAGTACAGTGATTATCTTACTGAATATAAAGCCTTTTACTACAACACATTCTTCCTTTTTATTTAATTTTCAGTGTGTTAAACAGCCTTAATTCCAGTGGAGGTGACCTATTGCTGGCAAAGTGGTGAAACCACTGTGTTTGGACATGAAAATGCAGGTTTTATATTAGAAGAAAGAACCACTTCCATAAATGCTAAAAACCATAGTCATTGAAGATGTTGGTGTCTTCATAAAATCACGTCTGATACTTTTGTGATGGAAGACATTGGACATCCATCTTCTTAGAATTATCTTAAAAATTTCTGTATTAAATTATGTAATAATGTAAACATATTCAGATTAGAATAAACTGTCTATGTGTGAAGACTTGTATACTGATAAGCAACAATCTAATTCTTCAATGAAAGAAAGTCAAAGCGTAGTCACTATGGGAAAGCAGTGATGATACGAAAAAAATGATGAAAACTCCTCTCCATTACTCCTTCCATTCTTGCAAACCTGATCCTAGGTGCAAATATAAAACTATTATCAATGTCAGTCCCAAATTAAGTATCTGAAACAGTTGGTGATACCTATGTTTTGTCACCTGAACTGAGTTCTTAGCCAAAACAGTCAGTGAAGCCTATTAGATATTCTACCCATCCTGCCACCTGCATTTGGGGAGCTGAACCATTCTCTTGAATCCATTGACTGCAATAGCAGACATCTACCAAGCTCATGTAAGATCATCTTTCTGTGAGGACCACAGTTTCAGTATCTTCAATCCAGAAGATGAATCCCACTGAATCCCACCTGTGGGTTAAAATTCAGTTGACTAAACAGAGGGTGTCTCACATCATTATAAGCAACTGCTGATCTAGTGATCTAGAGAACAACTCTGGTGTGACTTTTACCAGCCTTCAATGTTTCAGATAATCCAGGGCATTTCAAACAGCAGTATACACCTGCATGGTTGCAACTGTGATAAGTCTTACCAAAAACACACCTATATCAGTGGGAGAGACATATAGACTTACACAGACTTACACTCATGTAGTTACAGCTTCAACTGAAAAACACAAAACACTTTTCACGTGGTCGTTTACAGGTGATTTCCAGGCTCACTCTAGACCCAGGTATACCTTGGGCCTGGTGTTTGCATCATGTGGTAACAGAGAGAATGTAATTTCTCTGCCACCTCTCAGGCACACCAGCCTGCCATAAAAATATTGACCAGGCTTTTTAAATTCCAAAGGCTGTTAGAAACCATCAGCATTTACAGACTGAGAATACGGTACATTACTGTAGTCTACTTCCTATTACTGACATTTCCGCTCATGATACATAGGCTTCCCAACAACTCCACAAAATTAGAGCCAAAACTTTTCCAAACAGCTTGTGCATGTGTCTTATTTTGTATGCTGATTAGCTTCGTATTATGCTGTGTGAAATCTGCCACATTGTATTAAGCAGATATGCTAAAAGTGATACACATCTGCAGTCTTTCTGTTCATACAAGTACGCTGTAGGAATCAATGGTATCCCCTTCAAGATTCCTAAAATTTTAAACTATGGTCTGTGGATCTGGCCTAGGTTCTTCTTTGCCAAGTAGAAGAGTCTAAAAATTCAGCTGGCTGGAAATTCATACCACATTCAAGTAGGAATCCTGAAAGGGTCCTTCCTCCTGTAAATATATCTAGTAAGTGGTCTTATGAAAAAGGAAGAATCCATTCTTTCATTTCCTTCATTGAAAAAGAAAGAATTCCCTGAAGTGGCTTTAAGATTATATGCCGCTTCAACCCTCATATGGAGTCCATAGGCAAAACTATAGGCTAGCTACAACCTCTAATCAAAGAAAACCTATACTTGAAATAACAAAACAAAAAAGGATAAACTATACCTACCTATAGGTATAGTTACAGCAATTCAGCCCCAAATTATATCAAGTTGGGTTTGGCACAGCAACCTTAAGGGGGGGTTCTCAGAGATTTCAAAGGGTATTAAATCAGAAACCTTCCTGAAGGTTTTCTACAGTTTGCATGGGTTCTCCATATAGAATTCTATGAAAGATAAAAAATAAACAAACAAGTTAAAAAAAGGAAAAATATGATTACAGAAAATTTTTTAAAAAACCATTATTTTTAATAAGGAGAGATTTCAGAGGAAGAATTCATTTGGAGAAAAGAACTGAATTAGTTTAAAGTTTACTAGTTTCTGTAAAATTAGTCTGCTTTCTATTATACATAGAGTGGAAAATATACTAAGTGTGCATTCATACTAATTAGTATTGTTTTTCACTGAGGGTTATTTTTAGACAAAATGTATTATTCAAACAAACAAACCCAAATGCCAGTTTCTGACAAATAGACATCCTTCTCCAATCATTAAATGTGAACGTGCAGATGATAGTACCAAATAATAATAGACATCTTTTTTTTTTTTATGTTTTTGTGATACTTTGGACACCCAGCATATGGTATATGGATTACTATTACTACTAATAAACCTCACAAAGGTCTTCAGGTGCTGTTTCTTAGTGTATACTTATTTATTGTATTCACAATTTGATAAAATTGTTTAAAAATAGATCTAGATACTCAAGACATAAAATCAAACTTTCATTTAATAAAATTTCATATGATATGGCAGTATTAAAAAAGATAGTAAAAAATTATAATCGTGTATCTATCAAGTAGAGTTAGCCAAGAGAATATCACAAGTTATCACAAAGTAAGTTTAAAAAAAAAATCCTATCATTTTCATTTGTTATCCTAAGCTTTATCTTTGGAATGCATTATTTCTTCTGTTTTCTATTTATGTCCCAATTTTTAAGCACTAGAAGAATTAAAATTTTGTTTTTCCCCGGTGAACTATAGCCACCCTTTATACTACGTATTTTGAACTCTTAAATATTCTGTATTTTGATTGGATTGCCATTCCACCTTTGTCTGAAAGGTTATTGAGGCTGTCAACAAGAAAAGGACTAGAATTACCAGCCAATCAAGTTACAGAATACTTAAAAGGTCAAAGTAGTAGAGCACACTAACATAATTCACAGAATATATGAGGCATTAAAATCCTAATACCTCATTCTCGTAACAAAGGTTGTAATGAGAGCAAGAAATGGCACAACATGAATTCATTCACGTGACAGCGATTATAACAAGAACCTGAAATGCAATAAACTTAACCCATTCTTGCTGCTAAGCTAAGACTGTAACTTAGGTTCGTTTCAAGCTACTTTGAAAATTACTTGGAAGCTAAACGTTAAGTAAGATACTGGGTAGTAAGTTTTTTTTATACATCACCTCAAATTAAGTGTTAATCATAATTTTGAATTTGTTGTCTATGGTATATTATGTAAAAAAAACCTCAACCCAACCCAAACCAGGAATTATTGCTGGGTGATCTTTTAAATTTTGTTTGTTTGTTCAGCAAGGAATTTCTCGATATCACAAGTGGAGAAATGTTACATCTGTTTCTATTTTGCTAGTAATAAACTGAAGTTGTGCTGTCTAACCAGCTACCCTATACAATAGCAACACAGAAATGCCACTCACAAACAGACATGGCAGATTTTTTGTAGAGTAAAACTCGTGTTGCGAGGTTTCACAGGAACGAGACTTGCTTTTATAGGAGTCTTTAGTACCTGTGTCATTGCAGTTATTAGAACATGTAAAATCTTAACCAGTCTTTTTTTCCTGATAGAACATTCAGCTTTAGATCACAAACCTTGTGAAGGCAAAGAAGGCTGGCAATGACAAGCAGCCCAACCCTTAACTTTCCAGTATTTTGGGGAGGGGAGCATTATGGTAAAGAATATGTTTTTATTTTAACTTTCTTCTCCTCAGTGAAATGCGTAGCATCATCCTTTTAGTACTATCTATGGGGAGGAAATAAAAACAGATTTAACCTACAGACCTTTGGTTAACTTCTTCCTAAACTAGATATAAAATGTTACCTCATCTTGCTCGGATTAAAAGGGGAGAGGGGGAACTCCCCCCATCACCACACATTCCCTTATTGAGAAGCTCTTCTATATAAAAATAAGAGTCTGCATATAAAAGACATCCAGAGACATCTTTGAAGGTTCTCTTTCAAAGCATCTCTACTTCCCTGAGCGTCTGGGGATTTCTGTTATTAATTGAAGTTAATTTTCTAGGATATCAGTTTGCCATGCACGTGGGAAAGATTGATAGCCTCTTCGATTCTCAAGAGTGTTGAAAATGACACTGTTCCATCACCGGGTGTCTTCACTTTTATCATCACAAATCAAATTATAAACATCGGGGCAACCTTGCTGGAATCTGCTTCGGGAGATTTCCATAAGATTAATTAGGCGGCCAAAGCAAAGATGGTAAAATCTAAAGGGGGGAGGAGGCCGGGGGAAGGGGGGGAGAGAGGCACCATTCATTCCTTGTAGAATGGGAAGTCAATTCAACAATGGGTAATTAGCGTGGGCCATGGATTCTCAAAGGCACTGAGGACACTGGACTCTTTCTCTCACTCTGATGTTTAGTGCGGTATTGTGGACCCCTCATTTAATTAGTGCACTTTGATACCCACAGGAGCTTGAAGCTCCAGGGCATACTAAACACAGACTGACACCAGCAAGCTTCTGCCTCCTTCCAGTCTAATTAGAGACACAATGAGCTGCAAAGACAATGTTTTACTCCAAGATTTCTTCTGCAGATACCTCTGGCAGGAAACAATCGTTTATTTTGTGTCTATATTGGTATTCAGATTAAATTGTTAGCATGCAAAAGATGAGCTAAGGGCACATATCTATTAAAAATGCTCAGCAGAGTTCAGAAATGATGGAAGCAATTTGTGGAAAAAAAATGTATTTTCCCCTTTGGAATTTTTTTTTTGTTCTCTTATCTAATTAGAAGTAAATGGTTTGAGTAAGAAAACCAAAATAGGCTGGACTCCAAAGCATCTCTTATGAAACAATTTTTCCCCCTTTGCATAAATAATTTCTGCCTCTCAGACAAGAGAATTTTTAACTTAACTGTTTGCAAAAGTGGAAAGGAAAAAACAAGAAAAAGAAATAAGCCAACAAGTACTTCTGTTCCAATTGTCTGTTGAAATGAACACCCACCTACCTGAACAGGTCATTGTGCAGAGAAATTGTTACTCAGATTTACAGCTCTTCAGAGAAGCAACCCTAAAAAGTTTGTGGCAGTGATTGTGTGTGTGTGTGTATGGTGTGTGGGTATATATATATTTATAAAGTTACTTTTGATGGACAGTTCTATGCTGATTGGAGGAATATAAATATCCCAAGGGAAACTGCGTATTGAAAATCAATCTCAGCATACACAAAACACTTGTATGTGCTGCTTAACAATAGGTTGGAGAACCACTACTCCTAAAAATTCAACGTCTTCTATATTTATAGTATCATTATTTTCCTCTTTCTCCGGTAATTAAAGAGAAACAGACTAACATGTATCACTATATCGGCTCTTAAGACTAGAATGGTACTCAGCTGGATAAATTATGGTGATCTGCACAAATCTACAATATAATAAGTGGTTATAAGGGGACAGGGAAAGGATGTGGAAAAATAAGAAAAGAAAACCTAAAAAAAAAAAAAATCTATTCAAATTTTAGGGCAAGATCCATGAATCTACACAACTCCGGGCAGGTTGGGCTGGGGAGAAGCCAGGGGAGCAGTCTTAGCCTGTTTGCTGATGTCAGGTGTAACACCCTTGCTGCTGCTCTTACCTGTGCTTCGGTGACCCATTGGAGGCTGCTTCTGCTGCCTGGGGATCACAGGAGGGTTACAGAGGTCCTGCTACTCTCCTGTACTCCTCTGCAAAATCTGTTTCAATGAAGAGAGTCTTCATCAGCCCCACAAGCTGTAATCCTTTAGGTATCAACATGTCATAAACTCTAGCAGGAGGAAAAGGCAGGCTCCAGCCCTGACCTAAAAATTCCTGGCCAAATTTGGACAGATTAGAATGGTTAGAATTAGAATTAGAATTAGAACAGGTTAGAATAACCAGAGCACTGAACAGAGATTTTGCCTCAGTTGGAACTCCCATCCCAAACTCAGAGGCTATGTCTATACCAGTAAGCTAAATGTAAGGAGCACGCTTACTATAAAACAGGTACATATATGTTTTTAGAAGTCTGAACCACCAATATATTTGATTAGTAAAACTTATAATGCTTTCTACCTTTTATAGATATTTAGCCGAAATACCTCAATCAAGTTTGTGGTGACCCAATACTGGATGCTGAGGCAAGCTGGAAACCATATAGCAAAGTGGAATACATAGAAATATTCCAGGAAAAGAGTGAAGTACGCCTGGTTTTATGGTAGTAACCACTATAGTACGTCCAGGTCACAGGCTTAAGTTGTGGCCTGCTATCACCATGACATTGACTGTTAGCAGAGTCTCATGTACATTTTTTTGCCTTTGCCATCTAGCACTTTCCCAGGTATCTCCAGACACAATTTGGGGAAGAGTACAGGTCAGGAACCACTCACAAAAGATAGTATGAACAAGTTTACAACATGTCTAGCTTCTTCTCCATGGCACAGTCTTCCAACACAATCCCAACAGTTTTTGTAGTCTCCAAACTCCCACAAGTTTTAATCTCACACATGAAGGTGTGCAAACAAATCTTTGGTTTGGGGCTAAAAACCCACCAGTCAGGCAGGCTGCAGAGGAACCCTCACATTATTTCATGAACTTTGAACAGGAGAAAACACTCCCCAGATAATCATCATGTCTTATGGCTATGGTGTTTGGTGACCCCAGAGGAGATCCAGAAGCTATGTAGTGGAAGTGGAGTCAGGGGGCAACACTTGACCCAAAGACCTGAGTCTGGGCCCTGCTCCATGCTGTGTTCTCTTTCTGACAGAGCCACAGAGAGGACAGGACATGAGCTGTCCATTACAAGGGTTGTGAAAAATTATTCCAGTTCCTAGTGAGGGTTGCTGTCTCTGTCACTTGACATACTTTTTCTCATATGGAAGCAATCAGGTAGGTTTGTTGTTGGACAGAGTTTAAGTGAGTGTTACTTCTCATTTAGCAGTTTTGCAACAGGCACATGTTATGCTCAGGACCTCCTCTCCTGCTTACTGTTGTAGAAGGGAGTTCCCAAAGGATGTCACCAAAGATATAACCACATGAAAGTGTTAATTTTCCTTTGAGATATCATTTCAATTTTCTTTACTTGCGATCCACTCTGGTACTCCTGGCCCTGGAGAACTTGCAGCAGACAAGGCTGAGGAGCTCTGGCATTGGGGGTGTGACTGATGGGCTTTGAGGGCCTTCCCTGAGGAGGCTAAACTGTGCTACTTCCAGTTGTCTAGCTCACAGGCCAGGGTTTCACTGAAGACCAGAGAAGGTGGGGTCACAGAAAGACTCTGAAGTGTGAAATAGGTAGTAAAGGGCAAATGACTTTCCCTTTCCACTGTGCCCAGCATGAGGTGGAGCCAACAGCCCATGGCAGGAAATCCTTCTGTCCTGTAGAGCTCATCTTTTAGAACCCCAACAACAGACATAGGGCTATTAGGCAACATCTAGATGTGGGGGTTTTTTTAAATGAGGTTAAATTTTACCACTCTGCTTCCGTCTCTGAACAGAGAAAGAAATAGCAGTGACTATATGCAGTGGATGTCTTCTAGTAATAATCCTTTACTGTAGCTAGACTTACTTTAAAAGCATGATCTGTTCTCCCCAAGGCTACTTATTCCCTATCTGAAACATTAAAGTAACTGCTGAATAATTAGCCGTTGATACCTTGGAAATTAATGTTTAAAATGCGGAGGAAAAAAAAAAAAACATTTTCTTCAAGAGAAAAAAATCAAGCTTTAAGTTGAAAGAAACTGCATAATCCTTTCAAATGTCCCCCACTTCCCAAGAAAACAAACCAGACGATATTATTATTATTATTTACCATATATACCAAGCTTTTTGTTATTTTTGGTGCATTTCTGAAAGCTATAAGGCAATTAATTAGGCAAGGACTAGGATTTCAATGTATTATATTGTCCATATGTTGTTTTTTGACATGATAACATGTGCCTGATATATAAAAACTACAACAGGTGGGTGGACTAGAAGAGAATGGAGCAACTGAGCAATAATTAGGTTTTAAATATTTAATATTGTTGAGAAATAATTAGGTTTTCAAAAATGGACATAGGTAGCAATCCACAATGAAACCCAAGAAGCTTTCTCAGGTGCACGTGGGCTTTTCAGCCGTTTGTTCCTGTGTAATTAAAGCTGTCATTCTGAATACACCTGTCTGAAAGTAAATTAGTGGAATCTTGTCTTACTGAGTATGCACAGCTTCAGAGCCTTTGCTGTTCCTTATTGGTTTGCACAGTCACGTGAAAATTAAAACAACATATTTAGTCAGAATCTGTAAAATCACCTCAAATTTCTGGTGCTGCTTCTTGGGAATACAATAAATTATGGTGTGGGGACTGGAATGAGTAGCTGTGGCTGGAAGCTGGAACTTCATAAATTGGCTTTCTCACCAGAGAAAATCTTCATGTAACTACATCCTCTGTGTCTATTAGTAAAAGCCAGCTCTGAAAACTCCAGCTCCTAAGCAGATGGATATCCCAGGAGCAGGGTGCTGGGTATTCCAACAACCTGCCCTTGCCAGCACTACCTGGAGTTGTGGGAGGGAAAAGACCTTCTGATTGCTTTGTACCACCATGTCTCTTTGGTAGGGGTTTCCTTGGTACATAGCTGTCCAATATGACTAACTAGGTTAGGATCTGTAACTGGTTCATTTTCAAGATTTGATCAAAGATTACCATGGGCCAAAATCCAGGAACCTCTTAATTACATAAACTTGCTATTAAAAATGTTGTAAATCATCCCTGAAAAAGATCTGACTGACCTGTGTTATGGGGCTGCTGCATTATTTTAGGTAATAGTAAATCAGTATCAAAAAAGCAGTACCAGCAAGAAGAACCAAAGAAATAAGAGGAAAAGGCTCTCATGCTCTTCTTGCTTGTTCCTTATTGTCTCCCGTATTTCCATTTGACTATTTTCTCTGCAATCCCTCTATCTGCTCCCTTTGTTTAGAAATTCATCTCATTCCCTCCTGAATTCAATGATGCTTCTTGCTTCAGGGGCCCTTTATAGTAATTTATTCCATACACTTCTAATCCTTCCTGTGAAATAGTTTTGCCTTAGCATTTCTTTTCTTGTTCCCAACTTTCTAATTTTTAGATCATGTCTTCCAGCTTCTGTGGTCTTGCAAGTGTAAAGAGCTTGCTTGGATCAATTTTATCAGTACTCTTCATAATTTTTAAAACTTCAATTGGGTTACATGAAGTCTCTTCTTTTCCACTGAGAATATGCTCAACTTTCTCAGTCTTTCCTCATAACTTAAATCGTTGATATCTGGTATCATTTGTATAATTGCTCTACACTGTTCCCCTGAAGAGCAATTAAACCTTTACAAAGATATAGTGGCCAGGACTGTATAAATTACTCAAGGTAAGGGTCTGAAAAGTAAAAATTATTCTTAAATAAGAATAATTCTGATACTCTTAATTTAGATGGAAATTCCTTTAGCATCACTATTCAAATTCCATTTCAATTTGCTATATTTTTAATTTCAGCTACATAACGGAATGAAAAATGATTTAAAACTATTTCCTATGTATAATAGGTAAAAAGAAGGGTGAGAAACAGTTTGCTGCTATAAAGATAGTACAGCAAGGAAAAGGAAGGGCCAAATTAGAGAACAAAAAAGTTATGACCCAATTGCACATGACACTAAGGGCTCATATGCCCTTCCCAACCCTTCTAGGAGTCACAGATGTAGTTCTAGGGGAAAAACAAAAAGAAAAAAAGCGCCCAAATTACAAAACCACAGAAAGAGTACACTTCCAGAGCTTGGTACTGTCTGTACCCCATCCTGATTGTCCAGTGCATTTCACCTTAGGTATACAAATAGAGAGACAAATAGTTGTACTCAAACCTGGCTTTAGTCATTGCAGTGACTCAAACTCCTCTCTCTTAGTAAGCAAGAGCAATACCTTTTCCAGTAAGCACATTTTTGTTTCTCTCTTTACATGTGAGGCTTAGACTTGCTTGCAGCCATCCTTATTTTACTGTGCTGAGTAGATGTCTCCTGTGACAGAGGCTGAATCTTTTAGACAGCACAGTGGCACACTTACATGTTTCTTATTTGTTGAAAATAAATATAAGAATCTTGCTTTAACTAACCACACATGCTACAATGCTGTCCCAAAGTAGGAGGTACAATTTAAAATGTTCATTCACACTTTTTTCCTAAGTTAAAATTGTTTAAAGTTTTTTAAAACACCTCTGCTAATCACCATTTTCTAAAATAGAAAATAAAATACTTATTTTTCAAAGCCTTTCATTGACCCACATTTCTTTAGAACACTGAAGAGGCTGGATGGCCTTAGAGGACTGCATTCAAACATTTTATGCATCCATAAGCTCTTTATTGTTTTCATATTTATGGGAGAGAAAGAAAACTGATCTTTAAATGTCCTCCTCAGATGCCTGGAAAACATTTTAGTACAAATGGTCAGCCATTGACCAGCTAACACTGTAGTACTGTGTATATTGCTGTTGTCCTAACAGTTCATCTGGCCCATTGAGATATCATTTTAGATAATGGCCTGAACAAGTGCTAGTATTGGCATTGAAGTCTTGTGCCACTCCCAAATACAAGATGCTTTTTTATTAGCTTCAGGGTTGTGTTCTTGTATTCCTACCATCTAACGGACCAGATTTTATGCTACAGTAAATCAGCTTATCTCCAGGAACGCAGAAAGGTATTTGTCATATAAAACCATTGATCCTTGCCGCTAAATAAACCATACCTTGTCTGGATATATCTGTACAGAAACTACTCAAGTCAGAGGGATGGATGCTCTGCCCTGTAGTAGAATCTGGGCCAGGATCTGTAGGCTCCTTTATACAATCCTGTGAAGAAAGCATTGTGGTGATCCTCCCAGAGAGATAAAAGGCTATGTAATGGAAGAATTCCCCAAAGAAGAGTGAAAAGCTTTGCAAAGCAATTCCCTGTGTAGTTCTCAACATTTCCCAAATGAATTGTTTCACTTAAAAATAGGAGAAATTCACTAAAACAAAGCTGTTTTCAGGAAACTGAGATCTTTATGGTAGGGTGATGTTGTTACTATTTCTGCGTCAGCCACACTCTTAAGTAGTTACTGCTTTCCTATATTCAGTCCCATCTTCTATTTTCCTTTAATAAGTAATCTAGTTTCTTTATTAGCTGAAATTATCTGTTACCCACAGGTTGCATACATCTAGCCTAGCTACATTGACAAAATTTCTCATTCCCCCAAAAATCATGATTAGTTTGTCACCCTACAGTTGCCATTATAAATGCCTCAGTTATCATGCAAATCAAGAATCTTTCCTCTTTTATGCCACTGATGCCTACCAACAGAGATGATATGCTCTTACAGCATATTCTACATATATGCATCTTTTCTGCCACAGTTAAGTGTAACTGTATTCCTGGCAGAAAATTCAGGATAAGAAAAAGTACACATAAAGAAGTGTGTTTTCCAATGTATCTCCATTTGCTGGGCTGTTCTTCCTCACTGCCATCACTGTTGTCCATTCACTGTTCTGCAATTTGATGTGCTCTGACAGCCAAGGTTTACCACAGGCTCTGCAGAGTCTTGTTCATGCTGCACATTTCCTTTTGCTTGTCATTCACTTTAACTCTGTCTCTTTACATATCTCACCTCTTTTTCCTCTTCCTCTTCTTCCTCTCTATAGGCTGTTCTCAGCTTGCTCCCATTGACCTCCTTGATTCTTCTCATTTTCTGCATTTAAAACTAACCATGTTTCATTGATAAATCTCTTACACTCATTTATCCTCTTGAGGACTTCTGCTTCTCTTCCCAGCTCCTCTACATTCAACTTAAGATTCTTAATTGTTAAACATCCATCACATATACAGTCCTCTCTAAGTCCCTCATTGTTCACAGCTGAATGCAAACCACATCTCTAGCGACTGATGGCAGTACTATACTCACTTTCAGAACGCCCTGTTTTTCATACAAAAGCGGACACAAAGATAAACTGATGAACACTTCCTGCTAGCACGATACAACAATTTTATAGAAAATCATGCAAGTAAAAGAAAGCCATATTAGTCTGGTGGTGATAATGACTTTGGAGTGAGTGGCATAATACACAAAAAGGAAGATACACTTTCTATTTGTAAGTGAAGTTCTTTGTTGGGTGCACAGCCCAGTTTAAGAATGCCCAGGTTAGCACTCAGATATAGAAAGAACCTTTCCATAAAGCTCTGTAATGAATGAAACAATGAAGGTTTTCAATTTCATGCACCTACATAAGCAACTCAAAAACAACTACGTTCCCTATGAAATCCTGTTGAGAGAAAACTGTTGGAAATCATGACCAGGTTCAAGAGGAGAAAATTCAATTATAAGATTTGTGAATATTTTCTATTATTTGATGTATCTGAATTTTGGAATGTCCAAACTTGGACAAGTTGGGTTTTTTCCCTAGAGTCCTGTGCTGACATAAATCATCACTTCTAGGAATAGCTTTTGTTATACATGACAATGCCAAGATACATTGACAAGCTTTATCCATTAGAAGCCTTTCTCCTTACTTTCCTGGAAGACCTAATGGTATCGTAGCAGTATGTGAAGATGTATCGTTAAGATACAAGTGATAGTAAGAGGAATTACTGGGTTCTGCTCACGTGCACCCAGAATACAGAGTCAGCTCTTCTATTACTGTTTCCAAAGATGCTGTTCTAATATTCCCTGTCGGCTGGAACACAGAAAAGTTAACATACTTGGGCCTACTCTGACCTAGGAAAATCTCCATCTGGCTAGTTACTAAAACTTTACTGCCCTTTCACAGTAGCTCACAGGGTCAGCCTGGGAGGGGATATCTGTTTGGTGAAATTTTCCTCCTCAACCTTTCATTGTCCTTAATGTAATCTTTTTCTACTACAGCTGTTTTCTCTTTTGACAGAAAAAATTAGACCTGACACAGTACTAAAAGTAATTTTAGAAGTCATCTATATTTTACCACTAATTTGTAAATGGTATCTTAATATTTTCCTACTCTGTGCTTTTCACTAGTTGGTTCTGTCATATTTTTATCAATAATCTGAAGACTTACTCCTTGCAAGTACTGCACGTTGTTCTTTCAGATGGATACTGAGTTGCATTTGCTAATGGCCCAGAGTTAATACTGCTTATTAGCGCTGCGTATTAGACTTGTGCCAAGAGGCCTCGATAAGGGTGAGCCCAGTTGTGATGTACAACTAATAGTAACTGGTAACCCCTGCCCACCAAAGAAAGAATTAGTAGAGGAGAAAAGAGAAGAAACGGGGCTTCCAGAACAAAACCCCAAAGTTTTGCTGTGTAAAGAAAAAGATGGTAACAGGTATTAGGGAAGAAGTTGTCTCAGCATTCACCTTGTCCTCTAGATTATTCACAGCTGTATTGAACAATGCTGGTTCTAGTTCTGATCTCTGAAGTACCACTAATGAATAGCCTCATTCCACTAAGAACTCAAAATTTATTCCTACTCTTGCCTTCCCATTTTGAAAGCAGTTTTTGATCCATGGCAGTACTGTATTTCTAACCCTGTGGCTATCAAGTTTCTTAACTGACTCTTATGAGGTACTTTATCCAAAGGCTTTTGAGAATCAAATGTCAATTTGTTTTACTTGTTCAAATTTTAAGAGAGTGTTTAGAATTTGTAATGTTTTTATTGCAATTTAGATGGTTTCATTATGTTGCAGGCAAACTGAACTGCCTTATAGAGACATTTTTTTAAAAATTAAAATTATATAATTGCTATTAATTATTTATATTTATTGTGGCATATTACATCGAGGGAATGCCCTTTATCCCTTCAACACATTTCTCATTCTCTGATATTTGCCTAAGACTAAATCATGAAACATTGTCAAAAGTAACTGAAATGGTGGTGAGAAGTGATATGAAAACTCAGCCAATGACAGTGTCAACCTCTTGGTCTGCCAACACCTAGGAAATAAATGCAATATACTGATAGAAGAAACTAATATGGCAGATCTTACTGGGCTATCCACAGCTTTTGAAATACAGACTATCTGGTGTATGCTGCTAAGACACAACATCTTATCCAAAGAAGGGAAATTTGTATTATTAAAGTCACTGTAGAACAATGAAGCTGTTGATGTGAAGAATAAGAAGGACAAACTCTTGTGGAAAATAATTTGCTTTCTGTACTATTTATTTTTAGAGTAATTTCTTCCCTATGCAACTTGTCCAACAAAAGTGCCCTGAAGTAATTAAACAAAAAATTTGGTCATGAGGGCTTTTTTAATTGTTATTCTTTTGAATGAATTTGTTGTGCTTGTTGATCTGTTGTCAGAGGATGAAAAGCATCTCAGATTCATACAGTCAAGGAAAATTTTAGAGTGTTTCAGTTCAGGTAATTAAGGTTCCTGGAAGATTTCACTAAAAATAGGGTCCTTGGAGACATTCAACAGTTTGCCAAGGTCAAGCAGAGTAAATCATGCTAGGCACTGATCTCAAGTCTCTACTGTTAGTTACGCTTAATATGTTAGTAGCCTTTCCCTCATTGCTCCCTGGCTTTTGTCGGAGGGTGAAACTGATCAGCTTCTGAGAAAGCAGAGACCAGAGCCACCATGAGGAGCCTTGCACCATAAGGCCCTACGTAATGCTGTGCCGCAAACACAGCACAACACCAAGGAATCGTTAGCAAATTTAGCCCTCTGGGTCTGAACAACTTCGGTGTCGGACCTGTTTGAGGTCTGGCTGATTAATATGCTTCTTTGGCATGACAAATAACTTTTCCAAGATAAAATGGGAAATTATTTTAAGCTGGCTTATGCTCAGAGCCTCTTGATCAGGCACCAAAGCTCCTTTTTCATCTTTGCTTGTTATATATACTCACTTCACACATATAAAGCACTGAGACACCCATTGATTTCAATGAGAGCTGCATACCTCAGCATATGGCTTAGGAGAAGAGCCCAAGTTCTCACCAGGATGTGCATCCATGCTCGTCTCTTTTGGTTTGAAAGAACCTTACAGTGCTTGAATTGGTCAAATTGCTCCAGAATCAGGGACTGTAGAACTCTGTGACTTGGACTGTGAAGTACCCTCCGGTGTTGCAGGGACAGTGGCTTTAGAAAGAGCTAAACACAGATTCTGCGCCTGACACAGAGCTGCAAAGCCCCAGTGAAACTCTCTCTTATGGACGAAGTAGAGGGCTGTAAATAAGCCAGTTGCAAGCTAGGGGTTGTGACTTTATTATTGTGCTCAGGATCTTAATAAAAATTCGGTTGCTTTTATTAATATACAATGTGATCCAGAATTAAAGCACCATGACCCAGGAGGTTCTGGGGCCTGCTGTCTTGGGTAATGCTCTGTAATTTTGAAATTGTCTCTGTGAATCTGCATCCCATTTACAAAAATGACTGAAGGTACATAGGCATTTAGCACACACTGATTTTTAGGGAAAAGAAGATTGCTCTGAATAAAATAGAACAGAAAACCTTACAGCAAGTTGGGGAACAATCACCTGTCATCTTAGAACAGGGCATGTAATAGACAATGCTTCAAGTCCTCTGTCACTTCCCCCGAATTTAAATTCAAAGGAAAAATATAACAATGTTATTCCTTTTTGCTGCATAAAGACTTCTTTCTACTCAAAACAAAAATAAGAAAAGATGGTTATTACATGTATTATTTTACTTTGGCAATTTTAATCTACACTTTCCATTTTTTCTTCCATATCTATAGAGGGCTATTGTATGTCCAGTGGTTTCAACTTAACATATAATGCAAGAAACATACATTGTGCCAAAATCATTTAGTTTTTATTACAACTTTTTCCTTCCAATTTTCTACTTACAATGAGTGCATAAAAGACCCCTTTTCACCCTATTGTTTTTAGTCTAAAAGCCACTTTATTCTTAATAAAAGGAATAATAAGTGCCAGTTGTAAAATACTCTGTCAATCACTCCAGCACTTACAATTGTGTAACACCTTTCTTTAGGACCTCTTAGAGTGCTTTAGAAAAGATAAAAACAAATAAAATAAAATTACAATTACATTTAAATGCAGAATTAAACTAATCAGTTTTAGATCACTTTAATTTTGTTACTAAAGGTTGAAAAGAGACAATGTGCCTCTGAACACCCTACAAGTAGCTGAAAGCTGCAGTAGCCTTGTCCATGCTGATCTTTGAATGAGCTATTTCAGAAGACCCTCATTAAAAGCAGCCTGAATTGTAGCAGAAAACATCTTCTTTTGCCCTGATTCCCCATAGCTGATATTCTTCATCTTACATTATGTCCATTTTCCTGTTTTTCTGCTGCATATTGTTTCCTCTGTGTGCACTGGCAGTGGTGGGAGAATTATTTCTTGAGATAAAAAGGTAACATTTGGATCCTTCAATAAATCCCATATTCAGGTTAATTGGAAGGGGTGAGGAGTGAAAACTAGGTGGGATGAAAGCTCAGTATGCTGGGACCAATGCTTAGTGTGCGTACTATGGATATTTAATTTAGGTTTTGAGATGACTGTGGTTTATAAATTCAGTAAAACAAAAAAAAAGTCAGAATAGACTTTATCCAGTGATCAAAAATGCTGGCTCCCTTTACAGTCACTAGTTAAACATGTTCAAGACACCTAAATTAGATACCTATAGGAAGTGTTCCCATGTCTTTTCAAAAGGATCGGTACAGCTGGTTTTCTTATAGTCCATACTGTGGGTCCTCAGAAAGGCACATTAGTGGTTCATGATGTAGTTACCCTTTTTTGCAGTTATTTTTGGTAGTGGAGGTCTCATTACAAGGAGATCATAATCCATGGGTTTATGAAATTATTTGTTAAAGGCAAAGGGAAAGTAATTAAACATAGTCATACAGGTGACAAAACTACTGTGCTTTTTTGTTTTATTTTGGTTTTACTAGCAGAGAAATCAGCTCCTCAATATATGCTTCTTTCTTCTCTAAGGGGTCTTTCAGATTATAAAGAAGTGACGATCATCTTAATTTAATGGTAAGAAACCTGGTGAAACAGATTATATCCATTTTCTTTCTCATGCCTTAAAGTTCAGCAAGTCTGAGGGGAATTTTTCAATGCTCTTTCGATGAAACACATAAAACACTGAGGAAGGCTATTAAAACTCATGCACTGTTGGAACAGAAGGAAGTCATCTAGTCAAATCCCATAAGCCAGCCCATGCAATGCCTGTTGTACAGTTGATCATCTGCAGTAACCATAAATAAATAGGGAGATGCTGATAAGAGTTAACAGTATTTAGGAGAGGAGTAAATGCAAACTGATCCCAACCTACTACCAACAAAAAATTAAACACAGACAAAGGGAGTGGAGTCCAGCTGACTTGGGCCTTGTGCCATCTGAGATGTCCTAGGACTTCCTGTCTAACCTCCACTGTTCAAAATGGCACAGGTATTCCCTAGCTCCTGCGGAGAATTTCCCAGCACCATAAGAATGCCACAAGACACCTCAAAAAGCAGCTGACGCCTATATTTAGGCAATGGAATGGTGCTATTGACTCATGGGATTTTCCACTTGTAGATATCTACATTAAATAACTCTGTTTAGGTATCTTGGTGCCACCTTGGAAGTGTAATTCAGTTGCATAAACAGGGATGTCTATTGCCATTTGAGGATCCTTTGGGTGTCTGAGATGTCCAGAGAGGGCTGGTAGATGTGACATGGTGGATCTACGCCCTTCTGGAGCTAGCTGGTGGAGGCCAGGCAGGTTAACTTAGACAGTTTCAGATGGCACTAGAGGCCTATATTTATGCAACCGAAAGAAGTCCTACATCTCTGTTGATTAAGATGGCAACCTAGAAACCTAACTTTCACGCTGTATGCACTGAATGCTGGTTTAGGTGTCCTAATCCCAAAAAGGATAAGAGTCCCAGCAGCAAAGGCAGCGCTATCGGGGAGAGAGGGCAGCGTGCTGGAGGTACGGCCACGCACACCCTTCTGAGCCCCCGGATGTGACCCCCTGTGTCGCTGACAGGGCCTCCTTCAACAGCTTCTCCTCTCCTCGGCTGCACAGTCTCATTCCCACGTCATAACCTCTGCTATGCCAGCACAACCAGTTGTGGGGCTCTGAAGTAAATCAGAAAGGGAACTGATCCATTTCTGGTGGGTCATTTTTCACTGGAGCCAGGTCCCTGACTCTGTTCTCCACGCAGCTGTACAAACAGTGGTGCCAGCACAGGGAAGGGGAGGAGGGAGTGAACGAGTGGTGGACAGCGGGAACCAAGTTTAAGTAGGCTTAAGCAGCCCTGCCACTGCATGTGTAACCACAGCCTCGGTGGCTCTCTGATCATGCCTCTGCTCTAAATGATTTCCTTCTGAAACGTTCCTTTTGCCTGTTTACCTACTGAGGCAGATCAGTCACTTGGCACCTGTGTTTGCTTCCTGCATTTCTGCTTCTGTTTTTTCTCATGGTCAGTGACTGAGCAGTACCATTACTCTGGCGGCAATAAAAAATTGTCACTGGAATTCCTCCAAAAAGAGCCAGTTGGTACTCTCTGTTTGGCGTATGTCGGGGATTTGCCGTTGCTGTTCTTTACCACCTTTTCTTTCTTTCAGGCTGTTGGTGCTTAAGGTAGCTGTTGCATGGGGAATGCACATTCTCCCCATCGTAAGGTTTGAGCACGGGGATGAAATCAGCTTCTGTCTTCCATGTAAATGGGCTCATCGTGTCATCAGTTCATTTTCATTATGTCCTTTGGCTTCTAAAAGCGACTAATTGTCCATACAGACATAGTTAGCCTGTAGATGCAAATTAATTTATGACTCATTGCAGTAGAGCTCTTGAAAACATATACAGGACGCTCAGAGCAGGCGTCCATGAGATTTAAACATGTGCTTAAAAGTAAGCATTCACTTAATTCCTTTGTAAACAGGACATTAGTGAAAAGCCCTAATGCCTACTGTTTATTTAGCACTAGTGCGTCAAAATTCTAATTCTTTCCGATCTTGTCTACACAAAATGCGATATCAAAACTTGCCTCAAAACTTAATGAACTACAGTAGATTAGAAAGCAAAATTTCCCACAGAAGTATTGTCTATTTTTAAAGCAGGGGAATTAAACGCTCTACAACCTCTTTAAATCAGAAAAAGTTTAAAAAATCCACTCTTTAAGAACAGTTTTTTAAGATTGTAACATTCCTCTAAATTAATGTTTACTATTCCAAGGATACTTTAGAGCTGTCAAGGTACACATCTTAAAAGTATTCAATGTGCAAGCTAATAGTCTGCTAATGTTTAAATAATAAATTACTTTATGTACAGCAATCTTCAGGTTTGAGTCTGTATGAAGCAAGGAAGGTAAAAGCTGTTGAGAAAAGTCAGCCAGTGGAGAAGATAATTAATTACTTGAAAAAGAAAAGAAAAAATATATGTGATACAGAAATAAAAAAACCCCAAACTCAAACTCCAAACCATAGGATACTTATTACAACAAAGAGCCAACATAATGCTTTAAAGATGCATCTGCACTGCTTTTAACATAGAGACGTAAAAGATTATTTTCTTTAAAAAAATACTATATCATATTTGTAATTCTATACAACTTCACAGTATTAAGTAAAATTTTTAAAACTTAAAACATGCCATTTTTATTAATGGTCCATTTTAAAACCACCAAACATTTTGATGTCAATTACTAAAACAAGGTTTAACGCTGTCAAAAAGCATTACTGCTAAAAACAGTCATCTTCTCGGTGTTTTCATCTGCAAAGCATTACAGTTTATAAAACAATTTTAACTTGGAATACGTAAGTCTCTATATGAAGGTTTCCATATGTTAAAAATTTTATTTGTGTGTTTGATTTTAAATTGCTTTGAAAAACAGACAGTTGAGGTTTATAGAAAGGAATCTTTCTTTTAGGAAATAAATGTCTCAAAAGTACAGGGCACCAGCAGTAAAAACATTCTTACCACAAATCAGAAACACATTGAGATGTGTTTGTCGAGTACACCTTCTGAAACCAGAATTTGTTTCTATTTGCTGGAAAATTGAAAAATCTGTTGTATCTTGGCATGCTTGTTTGGCCCTGTCCCAGGCTGTTCATGCAGCAGTGGCATTATTGTGCAATAAGGCTTTCAGGACTTGTAAAGCTTTCAAGTTTCTCTTCCATTTAATTTCTAAAATGCAATGTATCTGCCAATGGTCTGCATAGAACCAACCGACACTGCTGTTTTATGAAGTGAAAAGCAAAAGTGTGTATTCCGTGATATTTTATTTTTAATAGAATGTGAGGTATTTTTAAGAAATGAAGACAATTAATCAGCATCTCAGCTCCTGCATGGCACCTAGCCAGAAGCCACCAAGCAGACAGCTGAAGTTTAGAGATTGTTTTTGCAAGGCTAATTTAAGGTGAACTTAGATGGATTCAAGATTTATAAGCACTACAAAGTCTTGACTGGAGCAAAGTTCAACTAAGTAATCCACAGCTCACTCTGCAGACAAAGTGCTGCAGCCGAAACTTCCCTGTGATTTAGTCTACAGTCAATGAGAATTTTCAAAACAGGCAGAAGGAGCGAGTTTCACTGTTTCACTTCAAAGGTCTCCTAATAACTGAGAGGATTATACTCTTTTAACCAGTTAAGAAGGTTAGATGATTTTGAGTGAGTAGCTTTACATCCATCAATAATTCTGAGTTGAAAATTTAAAGATATCGTATGCACGTACATCCTTTAACTCCTTAAGGGTTGCAGCACAACAGTGCACCTGTTTTGTAACCACATCCAAACTGCTAAATAAATGACAGCTGTTTTTAAATTGCTTTAGTGAAGTTATTGGTAAGAAGATTAATTAAAATTCTTTACTGAAATATTTAGTAAAATTAAGATCCTTTAAACTGCTTCTAAGAGACTTCCTTCTTTCCCTGCTAAATAAATATATAATGCCCGTTTAAGATCATTCTAATGTGAGCTGTGCAGACTTTGATGTTAGTACCTTCTACCTCTAGCATGCTAATGCCATATGTATATTTTATCAAATTAGAAAGAAGTTTCAAATGCTCAGTTCCAGTGACAAAGGTACTGCTGAAGTAAAAAAGCTGAGGATTGTCAAACTAAAATGAAAAAGGTACATGCAGGAAATGGCTATAAATTTCTTCTTTTTACAGGGGAAGACAGGAAATTATACATCATAATAGTAAAAGAACTATCCTTTATCATATCAAGTGGTTCTTCTTAAGTTCTTTTTGCTCACGTTTACCATTATTAGTGCAGTCAGAGAGCCCGGTTAATAAAGAATTACTTCTGCATTATATGATTGTACCTCAAATCTTCTACAAAGAAGTCAGGGTAACACATGTGCTGTGAATTCTTAAAGAATGGCTGACAATTTATTGTGAGTTTTACATAGCCTATATTACATAGCATTAGCATTAGCCCACAGAACTACCCCTAAAATAATTTAAAAAAACCTCTAAAAATACAGAGAGGCAATGAAGAAATGAAGAAAAGGACATATAGGATTGCATACACTGTATCAAAAATCCCATTAATATTATTATTAACAATAAAAATAACCATCATTGTATTAATGTAATGCCTAGAAGTCATAATACTTTTTGAATAAAATATCAGAGACAATTGGGAAAGGTAATTACAATTTTGATTGATAGAAGGACCACCCGTATCTTCTATCTACCCAGCAAGATATAATACAAATGGACTTAATTTCTCAAATGGAAAGTTGAAGGGGTGGGAAACGAGTCAAATCTGCTATGATGACTTTTAGAAATTACTGAAAACAGGAAATATTTTCTCTTGGAATGTTTTAGACACAACTGCATCCTGCTTCATCAACATCAGCAGCTTTCTTAATAATGTCACACACATTAAATATGGAAGAACACTTCTGAAAAATGGGAACTATGCTTTTAAAAATCAGAATATTAAAAATATCTGATGGAATATATCACCAGCTTTCCTTTCTTAGCCATCAAAAAGAATGGAAAGATGTTGATTTTTTGTTTGCTTTGTACATATAAGCTTTCAGGGCACTGACTATCTTATTGACGTGTGTTAGTGAAAAGCTAATAGATATTTGACTGAGAACTATGATTACACAGCAATTCAAATAAAACTTAAAAAGAACATAATGTCATTAGAATCTCATCCTTGTGTTTCTTTAAGTACTCAGGGCTACCCTTTAGCTTCTATACAAATTATATACTGGGAAGGTGAAAAAAAGTTTTCATGTCCCTGCTTAGAAAAAGTAGTTTTGCACTGTGCCATGGCTCCAAAAACGTGATCAGAGCTACATATTTGAAACAGCTTTGATAGTAATTGCATAAAAGTTTTTTCCAAGTATTTATATTAAATATCTTCTTGCAATTAGACTTAGCGAATCATAGAATCAGAGAATCGTTTAGGTGGGAAAAGACCTTTAAGACCATCAAGTCCAATCATTAACTTAGCACTGCCAAGTCCACCACTATACCATGTCCCTAAGCGCCACATTTACAC
Organism: Mycteria americana; assembly: GCF_035582795.1. Taxonomy (NCBI): domain Eukaryota; kingdom Metazoa; phylum Chordata; class Aves; order Ciconiiformes; family Ciconiidae; genus Mycteria; species Mycteria americana. Next base: position 28,938,724 of record NC_134365.1, read on the forward strand.
GTCTTTTAAATACCCCCAGGGATGGTGACTCAACCACTTCCTTGGGCAGCCTGTTCCAGTGCTTGACAAGCCTTTCAGTGAAAAAATTTTTCCTAATATCCAATCGAAACCTCCCCTGGCGCAACTTGAGGCCATTTCCTCTCGTCCTATTTCTTGTTACTTGGGAGAAGAGACCGACCCCCACCTCTCTACAACCTCCTTTCAGGTAGTTGTAGAGAGCGATAAGGTCTCCCCTCAGCCTCCTTTTCTCCAGGCTAAACAGTCCCAGCTCCCTCAGCCGCTCCTCATAAGACTTATGCTCTAGACCCTTCACCAGCTTCGTTGCCCTTCTCTGGACACGCTCCAGCACCTCAGTATCTGTCTTGTGGTGAGGGGCCAACACTGAACACAGAATTTGAGGTGCAGTCTCACCAGTGCCGATTACAGGGGGGCAATCACTTCCCTAGTCCTGCTGGCCACATTATTCTGATACAAGCTTGATGCTATTGGCTTTCTTGGCCACCTGGGCACACTGCTGGCTCATATTCAGGCGACTGTCAACCAACACCCCCAGGTCCTTCTCTGCTGGGCCACTTTCCAGCCACTCTTCCCCAAGCCTGTAGTGTTGCATGGGGTTCTTGTGACCCAAGTGAAGGACCAACACTTAGCCTTGTTGAACCTCATACAATTGGCCCCAGCCCATCGATCCAGCCTGTCCAGGTCCCTCTGCAGAGCCTTCCTCCCCTCCAGCAGATCAACACTCCCACACAACTTGGTGTCATCTGCAAACTTACTGAGGGTGCACTTGATCCCCTCATCCAGATCATTGATAAAGATATTAAACAGAACTGGCCCCAATACTGAGCCCTGGGGAACACCGCTTGTGACCGGCCGCCATTGGATTTAACTCCATTCATTATGTCATGCTCTGTTTTGTTTGTTTCCTCACTGGCTCTATGAATCTTGCATTTTTGGCTTCTTTGTCTCCCTACCTAAGGTGCCTTTGTGGATTTTGCCCCTTAATCTTTCATTGCTCCCAAGTTTCCCATAGTTTCCTGAAGCATTGCTGAAATAGGTACATTAAAGATTGTGAGACAAAACGGGCTGCAGCCTAAGTATTATGGATAGGCAGTAGCCCTGGATGATTTCTGTTAAACTAATAGAGGATACAATTCAGTGAGATTAGGGAGATTTTTGCCTGGTCTGATGCTTTGCAGGACTGACACCTTTTCATTTTCCAGTGTACCTGTTGTGCATTGAAGCTTAGTCTATGTTCCTTGGGGCCTGCCTTTTGGGGGATACATTTCACCCTGGAGAAGTTGCTCATATTTTAAATGTTTTAATAATTAGATGTGTCTCCTTCCAGAACCTTTAAAGAGAATTTGAGATTTCATTTTCCTTAATGATGTCCACAAAAATAAACCTCCAGAACTGAGTTGCTAGATGGGTAAATGGGTGGGGGGTGGGAACAACGAAAAAGACAAATAAAATTGGCTGGGTGAACAAATCTGAAAGTGGTGACTTAATACATTTACCATGGTGCATCATAAGTGCCACCGGATGTATTTGTTGTGTTTCATTATTTTCCTTTATTTCTATTATTTATGCGTTTTTCAGTTGAAGCGGGACAAACCCAGCACTTTATGTATTGAGAAATCAACTACAAAGGCTGGGTCAGTTGTTGGTCTGTGCTGAAGGATCTGTTCTGCGCAGGATGCACAATGTGATGTGACTCCTCAAGGGTGCACTTCAATCACTCCTAGAGAGGGGAGTTTTAGGCTGGGTGAATGGGAGTCCCTGTGAGCAGCACTCATACATTTTGCCCATCAGAAGAGCAGATAATGTGGTTTTTCATCTGAGATTTCTTAGGCATTCTAAAATGTTGCTTTTTTATCAGTAGGTGGTTCAGCCCGCTTGATATTGCGGCTGCTTTGTTAACCAATGCCTGACTGCATCGCACAAGTGCTGTGGGTTTTGTATTATTAACGCAGTCCTGCACGGTGCTAAGCGAGACAGCCGGTGGGAATTGGTAATGCTGGGCACTTCATGAGAAGTGCTCAGCACCTTCCAGTACTGAGCCCTAAATAATGGTCTGGAATTAAAGCAGCATATTAAATTTCACAGTTGTCTTCATAATCAGGTAGGGGGAAAGGTCATGATATATCCACCAATGCCTCGACACTAGCAAAGCTCCATCTATATGTATGAAAAGCAACAAAATGTAGTTTAAGCAATGTACTTTAAAAAATTGATCTAAGGACTGTAAAAGCATTCAAAAGTCTTTTAATATGCATTCTTTTGCAAAAGTGGTTGTATAAAACATAGATAGCTAAGAACAGAATGTATATAATAATTTATCTATGGCATGTTAATCTGAAACAAGAAAGCTTGTCATCTTTTTAGTGCAAATGAAACAGACAATCTTAATCTATGGGAGATGAATATTTCAATCCTTTCACAAGGAATTGAGATTATACTGTGATATCTAGTCAGTGATAACTTCACCACTCTAAATAATGTTCTTTCCAAAGGAAATATTTTTATATTTAGAATAAACAGGTAGACAAATAATCTATTACAGACATATAGTATGCACACTTCCCTGCTACTAACGTTATGTTTAAAATTTCATAAAACAGTAGCAGGATTTTTTTCAGGTAATTAGGATTTTTTTTCAGGTAATTTCTGTGACGAAAACTCTGCAGTCCTTATATAGGCAAAACTCTCCCTGAAACCAATAAATGTGTTTTTAAAGAAAGATGTTCCCAGGGTTTTAAATATAACTGTATAACTTTATCCTCTTAAACCACCTCAGTGCTTCTAGGAGATGGGCAGCGCTCTGTTATATATAGACTCAGTCTGGAGCAAGTAGCCCTCGCATATGATCCAGCTGCTGACCGGGATCAGGAGTGGACTGAGCCATGGAGGAATTTGGCCCAATGTATGTAATGACAGTACAATCCTGATCAGCCACGCGTGTACTCATTTCAAGTTGCTGACTACACTGCTGAAATGCAGTATAGTATTTTGAGCTCTTAAGCTCTTTTCCAAATCTAATACCAGATATTAGTCCTACTGAAATGAATGGTTAATGAGAAAAAGTATCAAGTTACCCTTTTTGAAAAACAGATCTCAATTCCTTTTACAATGTTCGCCACCTTTTTTCATGGTGAACCATAAAAAAAAGAAAATCTTTAACAAGGGGCTATAAGCTTTTTCCACCCAAAATAAAATTGGTGAGTGCTGTAGAATCAATATATATGAAAACCTTTGAAATATTATGAATGTTTTTCTCTCTAGCCTTTCTCTCTCTCACCTGGCTGAAGCACTGTGGCTGCATTACATTAGACTGAGTGCACCTAGAGGGTACACTGATGCTTGGGACAGCTGAGTATTTCATCCTGTCCATCTCTACAAACAATCCACAAATATTTAAAACAGAAAGAAAACCCGCTGCTGCCATTCAGCAAGAAGTCTATTACGAATCCCTAGGTGGCATGGAAAGCATTTAGACTCATTTCATTCACATGTCAGGTAAAGACTTTCATTTAGAAGTGAGATGAATGCTGAATAATGGATCTTTTGAATAATGTAATTAAGAATTCATTAAAGCAGCTCTTAAAATAAAATCTCAAAAATGCAATGCATGTATATTTCCCCCTCTAATGTATTAAAGAATCAAATGAATGAACGGAACATAATATAATACTGATGTTTACAAAATTTTCACATTTGAATTAGATGAACTCTCAATATAATACAATATATAATTTTTAATGGCTTCTGAGTAGGAACAATTAGGATTCTTGAAAGAGATTGGTGTCCTTGCTAGGAGGAAAATGAACGTGTGATAATCCCAGACTAGTGATTATGTCTCTAAGTTTGGCTTTTGCAAATGTGTTTACTTGAAAATCTTGACTCCACTGAAGTCTATGGAAATTCTCACACTGATGTTTTTGTTTCCCTCAACATTTATACAACTGTTCTGAGTAAGCAAGAATAAAAAAAATAAAAGCTGATATGGACTTGTGCCCCAGCTTTCTGATTTCCAGCAAAGCAGCTCTCTCCTGTGAAATGTCCTCCAAGACTTTCTCTGTTTGCCACTTATCCCACCCAGTCGCTGAGGAGCTTTTGTCTGAATTGCACATCGAACAGGAAAGTGCAGAATGTGCTCGCAAGCTGCTATTCAAACAGGCACTGAGTTATACACCCAGAATCCATCTAGGGACTGCCTAACTGGGAAAAAACAGTGATCCGAATCCTCTGGGAGTGTATTCCCCACTCCTGTCAGTGGGAAATCTGGGATGAGAATTGCAGAGGGCAGGCCCATCCCTGCCAAAGTCAGACTTCTTCCTGCATCATCCTCCATCTGGTCCGCGAACAGGACAATATCCAGCATCAGGACTTTGAAGCAAAGCCTTGGCTTTTTTTCACGCTCAGCCTGAATTTGAAGGTGAACTTGGACTATTAGAGGGTGAAGACTTGATCCAATTTGTGCACATGGATACGTGCAGAGGGACAGGACTGGTTTCATGGGCCTTGACCTCTGGCATTCAAGAATAGGAGTGTCAAGGAAAAGATACATTTTTAAGGATTTAATGATGACAGAAGCCCTTGATTATGCATAAGTGACTAAAATCAGGCTGGAAGTTAAATGTCTGACTAAGAATCTAAGCACACAAGACATTTATGTCACTGTCGAATGGCTTAGACTATATGCCTAACTTTTACACAGCCAGGGTTAGTTAAGATAAATTTCATTTAGGTTTGTCTTCAAACAAGAGAAAAAAGGGTGATGAGTGGATTGAAGAAGCTGTTATGTTGACAGGAACAGGAGTACCCCAAGATAAAATGGGGAAGGATAACTGCCTTGACTACATTTAGGCTTATCTAATGCAAATGTCCTTCTGGTAGTCAAGTCACTTTTCATTTTTTGAAGAAAATGTAGTTTATAGAAAGCAGGGTCAGGTAGGACCAGGAGGACTTAATTCCCCTGTTCTTTGTGACAGATGCTTGGCAAAACATTAGAGGTCCTCAACAACTCAAAGAATACTGACCTGCATTTTTAAGAGTGAAGTATTACAGCCCAACAAATGTTTTCACCTATTCTCAAGCCCAGTTTTGAAAATCTGTCTCTGCTGTGCCACAATAAGAATATAACCACAGTTACACATGGATGATGATGGTGACAATCCTTTATCTTACTCCTTTTTCTCTGTACAGAAATGTACACAGAGATGTGGGAGGCAAGTCCATCCTGCCATCAATACTTGTAGTGATGCTGAATGAAAAACCTTCCATTTCAGCAACCTCTGACTATTTTGTCCATCAAGTTTCTCAGACTTGACAAGTCCCTATATAGGCATGAAACATGTTCTCAATACAAAGGTCACCCAGGTAGCATGTACAGGGAAAAGAACAGAACAGACTTCATTTCAACAGCTCACAACCACATGTTTCTTTTTAAAGAGCCAAACTTGGCAAACAGAGCTTTTATCACACTTGTTGCTTGAAAAAACTAAGAGGTTTCAAGTGCACAAAACTTTTTCTGGGCCTTCAGAAAAAAATGCCTCAAAATAAAACCAACATCAGTTGACATTATTACTCAACTGCTTTACCATAGGTGTCAACATGTGGCTTCCTGAATGTTTTTGAAAGGCTCATTCGGTTGTTTACAGGGAAGATGGTTGTCACTCTTACAGGATGCAGGTCAATGGAAATTCTCAGTCAATGCACTGGTGTGTGAAGCCTCCTGAACCTGACTTTTCTCCATACATTTAAGTTTCTGTCATGTATCAGCTGACTCTGTTTAGCATTGACCCCCAAATTTAACATGATCTATTTTATCCACTTTGCAAGAGACTAAGAATGCTCATGGAAATGACAATTACATCTCAGCAGATTTGTGGAAATTTCCAGCAGTCGCTTTTAAACTATTTTAACTCTTGCAATTATCAGACCATATTCAGGTTTTCTGCCTGCACAGCCAGTCACTGAACTTCTCTTTGCCCCTGCTGCTTTCCTAGCAGAGCATGCGAGCGTACTGCAATGCTAACTTTGATACATTTTGTAAAGCATTTTATGAAGTTATTCTGAGAGAAGATACTACATAAGAGGAAAGTGTTCTAATTGCAATGTCACTTTTGGTGGGCAGAACAATTGTGCACTGAAGAATCTGAGGGGAGGAGCAGAAGTGTCAGAAGGAAGGTAGACAGCTGCCAACACAACCACTTCCAAATTGCTCTTCTAAGTAAGACAAAGCAGGTCATTTCTTTAAATCATTCCTCTCTCAGAGAAGCGTCTGCCATTGCTAGGTAAGAAACTTAAGGTTATTACATTGCTACGTGGGAACCTACGGAGCCTTCAGTTCAGTCCACATGGGCCTAATGGATGATTCTGCCCTGAAGGGGAGAGTCCATCGTTTCATTAGGAACTTAGAAAAAAGGCCGTATTCAATGGCAGTCCCCTGATGTCACTTGTAGTTAATCAATTGCCATATGTGCCAATCAGGCTAGGTTGAGCTACAGGCAACTCTTTTTATTTATGGCTAAGAGACTGGGAATAGCCTACGCAGCTGGGAAGCCAAGCAGACCCAAGGATTTTCCACAAGCTGGCAGTCAAGGAGGCAATTTATTGAGGGAGAAACCCCAGAGCAAGAAATTAAAAAAAAATAAAATAAGGCAGTGATATGTTTTACATTACAGAATTTCTCTTGGTATGGGTATCAGCTTCTGAATATTTCAGCAACATTGCATCTCATCTCTCATCTACATACCCGTTGAGAAGTGTTCAGCAGAAATTGCCCTTTGTTCTGCAGCACAGAATTAAACTGACTTGCAACTCACTGCCATACTTGGGCCCTGAAAACTGAATATGCTTTGTGATGATTTTAGAATGGTCTAATCTTTACTCTTGTTAAACTAAACTGCAGGATTATTGTATGAAACTTTTTCAAATGTCCAGATTAATCACACATGACAATCAATCTTTTATTCTAACCAATAGGGACAATCTGTTTTATGCGGTTTTGAGGGTAAAGGGGTTATTTAGCAATTGAATTCTATGATTTGTGACACTTGTTTTTGAATTACACATCATCTTGTCCTGGGAAACCACTAACAATAAGATGTAGTGCTGTCTCCTCCAGAGGCATCTACTTTGCCTTCCTCTCATGCATGTATATCTATGTATATATTTATGTTTACATATACATATCTAGATAAAGGAATATATTCTTGCCTGTTTACTCATCTAAGCAATAGGAAGTATACAACACATCTGACATTTTCTTGATGTTGCGATACAGAGTAAGTTAGAGCTAAGGGTTAATATCCAAGAATGAGGCACTTCCAACCATTCATTTCAGCGGTTGTATTAGCACATTGTCAATTGCAAAAATATAAAGTAAGTGTTGCTTGTATTTTAAATTGATGTTGCTTTAGAAATATGGATGACTGTTCCCACCATTAAATTAACAGGGTTCTACATAGACACCAAGTTCTCCATACACTGAGGACGGAATATTTAACTTTTAGGTTATACTCCATAATACAGTTATTATTAAACAAATGTTAAAATAATGGTGGGAACAGTTCCCTAAGTTTCTAAAGACCATTTTAATTCCCCAGTAGTCCAGATTCTTCTTCCACAATTCTGTAGCCTGTGTTAAGAGACAGGAGACTGTCCAGCCTGGCCAAGTCACAGCTTGAACGCTTCTGAAAAGAGACTGAGGACTGAGGATATTTATATATTATGTATTATGGAATTAGTTACTATACACATACCATACTTTAAAGAATAATCTGCATGTTGTTTGACTGGCTGTTAGATTTCTATTTTTTTCTTTATTTAAATATATGCTATGACACACCAAAGCAATGAAACCTACACCTATCTGTAAATTGTTTGTCCTGTGCAGTTAAAAAGCTGTGTTTAACTTTTTTACAGTTTAGAAATCACTAAATAACGCTACATTGAAAGCTTCAGACCAACATACCACTTAAGTGTGAACTGCTCTTTAACCATGTGAAAGGTCCCATCATGGGAACAAACTGTTCCAATGTTAATGTCTCTGTAAGTGGTACCAGTTTATGATGACAAAGACTCATGAATCACAATAGAGATTGTGGAACTTTTGCTGGATAATTAACACCTCCCAAAAACATTTCAGCTACATTTAAGGCCATTTTGCTCTCATTCAGACAATATACTTTTAGAATATGGAGTGTGGTCTATTGCAACAAGGTCCTTAAAGAACAAACGAAAAATATTTAAGTATTTGCTGTAGGCAATATGATGAGTATTGCCAAGGAGACAAAATGGTTATCTCTAGACGAGGGGCTGAAAACCTTAACAATCTTATGAAATACTGTTTTCTCCTGATTTTTTTTTTCCATAACCTCATTTTCTACCCCTTCTTCATTTCTCAGTTGTTGAAAGAAAAATATAAAAGAAATGTTCATATAGATAACCAGTAGGACACCAGAAAGGGCCTTTTTCAGTCAGAAATGGTGTAGTACCCTCTGGATAATCAATTGTCCCTGCAACACTTTAGGATTTTTCATGCACTGAGATGCAAACTGAGCAATTTCTTCATTTTTTTTCCCCCTATATAGTTTGTTAATACTGGAAAGGCAATTGGACAGTGGGGCCTCCTCATTCTTGGCTCTATTTCAAAAGCAACTTGAAATGCCCTGACAGCAGTTCTTCTCACAAAGTAACGTTAAGGTTGTGACACGGACCAACAAAAGGCTGACACACTGTCGTTAGCTTACCCTGTTGTGCTTAGGTAATGGTGGAGCCTCAGATCTGTGTGTGATGTTAGCATTATATGTTCTTCAATAACAAGGCACCAGAGGATGAATTGAATGTAGAATGTCGTCTTTAACTTTGAATTTCTAAGTTTAGGTTAGCTTCTTTCTTTAATATTAAAGACTGACTCTGCATTAATTATACAAAACCATCAATAATAAACATATTGGTTCCTCAGAGATGGTTAGTATTTAAGTGTAATATTTTCAAAATGAGTATGTTCTGCAAAAATGCAGCAATAAAGTCCCTGAAGTGTTCTTTTACACAGTTGTCCTGTTGTATTAAAAATCCTGGCCATAAGCTGGCATCCACAATCAAATTTCCCACCTGTCCAGCAGTGTTCAAAACTGGGATTTTGTTCTAAATACGTTTCTGCTTTTAACTAACCAAAAACCCATTATAAATAGTTTCCCTTATAAATTTCATGGAACAGTTAATCCAGATCTGGAATTTTGGGACTGAGTTTCACCACAGCCATGGTAAAATAATAAAAATAATTAGATTGAGTACAGCACAAGTAATACCCTCATATTTTTGTAAAATTGGCTAATATCAATCACTGTGTAAACCACTTCTGCCTGTAAATGCTTAGCAGTTTCCAGTGTCTGTAAAAAGAGAACTCACATGTTTCTTTGTAAAGCCAAAGAAAAATTGGCTCCTCAAAGATAACAAATTCAGTATTTTTACACTCTCCAGTTACTTTAAATCAAAGTATTAACTGTGCTTCTCTTCTTACATTCACTGTGTTAGTGTGTTAAGTTTTTTTTTCCCCCAAAACCTTTAACTCGGTTATTTTTTATGCAATTATATAAACATGCCCAAGAAATGCAACTTTGCAAGCTTTTAGCTGAACTGGTTGCTTTGAGACTAGGATCAGATATAGACTTAAATTTTCTGGATCGGATAATGATAGCTAAACATAGCACACCAGCGTGTTGTTTTTCAAAAAGGGGAAGGATGCCATTCATTTCACTGCCTGGTCTTAGGTGATTTAATAGTCATTTGAGGTCCTGTGTCTGGGAAGAAAAAGCTCAGATCTTTCAGAATCACTTTCTTGGAACCTTCCTTTCTTCTCGTGTTAACGTTACATTATGTGAATGAGGTATAAGCTTTAATTCCTGGAGTAGGTACTCATTGTTCAGAAAATTTGCGGGCAGCGCAAGTAAAATTTGCTTTGTAAGCTCCCTGTGGGAACCAAATGACAAGCTCTGTCTTCTCCACAAGAGGAAATAGCTGGCGTGGTATTATCCAGTTCCTGAGACAACATTTTTCACCCTTTCCTTTTATCTCTTTACCCCTTCCTCAGAAATCTTGCCCAATCTATAGCAAGCATCTTTCATCTTTGACTCTTGATTCTAAAGCAATTGAGAATAAATGCTGTTAAAAAGAATATCACAGAGTATCCTGTAGGATTCGGTCCTTTAAGATAGGGTCGTCCTGGGGGAGATGAGGGAATTTTCCTTTTCTCAGGGAAAGAAGAAGTTAGGTTGGAATTTGACAAATATTGACATCTGCATCTGTACAAGTCTCTTTGGCTTCCTTTATAGTCAGTGGAGAGCAACTGGCACTTCTGGGGTACAATTAATGTCATCCGTGGGTAGAGGTCTCAAGTAAGTGAAATGAATTCTCCCCTTCTGTTGCCCCCTGGGACTAGTTCAGATTAATTCAGATCCCACCTGAAGTTAGGTGGATAATTTCCACCCTTAAAGTTATATTGTCTATCCCAAAATCACCAGCGTTAAGTAGGGACTTCTGAAGTTATCAGAGGTGCAAACTTTGCAAGAATTATTATTTTGCATGTAAATAACCTTGAAGTCACATAAATTGCACCTTTTAACAGTACCAGTATTCAAAAATAGTTCCTCACATAACTTGGGCCCCTCAGATAACTGAGACAAAATCAGACATGGATGCGGTGGCTAATCAGAAGCACAGGGGTTATTAAGGTATATGAAGCATAGCACAGAGGCTTGGGGAAAAGGACTTGTTGGGAGAAAGAAAAAAAAAAAGAAATATGGTCTCCCTTCATCATATTCATTGTTGCTTATAATCCTCTCTGCTGAAGCACAGTGTCTTACTTGTTTGTTTTAGAAATAACCCCTGGTTCGTGCATAAGAAAATATATTAAGTATTCTAAAAATGATTCCTTTTCTTCTTTGTGTAGCAGAGAGGCAGGGGTCAAATTCTCAGCTGCTGTAATCCCCATTGGAGTTATTCTCATTCATTATTGAAATGGGCTAGATCCTGGGCTCACGTAGGCTGGCGTAGCCGTATTGAAGTCAGTGGAAATGTGTTGATTTTTTAGTAGATGAAACCTGGTCCTTGAAATGCAGTAATTTTGACTGGCCGCTCCAGGCCAAATTATTTTCAGTATTTAGCAATGTCTGGCATTTTCTTTACAAGTCTATCTTACCATTATTCAGCGTACCTAAAAAGAAAAATCCCTGCAGTAGTGTTATAACAGTGAATGGCAAAACAACAGCCTCAGTGTCTGCTTTCACTCTTTGCCCAAAATGATTTATATACTAGTCTGTTTGAGGATGATGTTTTGCCATACAAAACATCTCCTCTGTTGTTTAGTAACAGCAGCAGAGTCCCTGGCACAATTTTTTAAAATCTTTTTTAACATTAAGAGGCACTATAGTACGCAGATCATCTCAGTGGAATAATGCACTGGTGCAGAGGAGCACTAAATCAAATGATAAATTGAGTGTAACATCGATTATGTTAGCTATGCATAGAAATATATACATTTGATGGTCATTATGACACATGAATGTTCAAGACGAAAAGTGAAAAATACATTTCAAGTTCTGTATATGTGAAAAACTGACAATGATCTGTAATTTGCGTCTAGCATTAAATTTTATAAATCTGCTGGTGTTTTCAGGATTGAAAGCCTGATTCTAAATGGAAAGGTCATTATCATTATTAAGTTTTATAAGAAAATCAGTACGTGTACTAGTATCTATTTAATAACTGAGACATCATGAATGTCAGACTTAACACACTTTGCTGGGTGCTAATAACTCTTTAAGTGTACCCTTGACTCGAGTCGAAGGCAGTATTGGAATTTTTATATTATCTGAACTGCCTGGTAGCATTTAAAAGTACTTCCATAATAGCCAGGTAAAATTATAGTGACTTCACACAACTTTACCTAATTTTGCTCCTGTTTCAAAGGTTAAGCTAAACTCCTTGCTCCCCCCTTGTATAAGAACTGGATGTGCAGGCAGCTGAGTCACAACGGACCTGTCCTATTTAACCATTCCCTCGTTTTTATTGGAGCATATTGTGCTTCCAGAGAAAAGTATGTGTCAGTAATGACAACAAAATGAAGCCTTTTGTACCCAAAATAAGTGCCTGCCAAAACAATATTTGCATCAGTGTCAAAATTGCTTTTTGAAATGTCTTGGTGGAATAGTGCTATCTAAATATAAAATATGTATTTATTCAGCATTTTTTAAACTTTTGTAATTCCCTCATTATATTATCTCTAATTCAAGTCCAGTGGTAAGTTGATACGGCTTGTTTCTTTTTCTATTAGATATTTAAATTAAAAATTGAAAGATGTAGTTTCTATTAATGAGTTTTGTAGTGGTCTTTTAGTATTATGTCCCTAGGCGAGTTCCTTACTTGATATGAAGTCCTTATAAGAGGTGTTTGTGCACTTGATTAATTCATAAATGGTGTTGAGGGCTGTATATTTGCACAATTCTTGTTAAATCACAGAAGTCTGCTATTTCTCTGTACAATGTATTGCCAATTGTGATGCCCATATTATGCACCTAATCACACAACTCTACAAGTCCCATATTTTCCAAGTATTCTCATCTATGCAACATTCATCTCCTGTGGTGAAGGTCAAGGTCCCTTGGCAACATTTACATCAGCTCTGAAGCAAAATAGGCAGACAAAGAGAATATTCAGTTTGCTGAAAAAATAAGATCAACAAAAGCAAGTGAGTAGCCAAAGATATCAGAAAATTTTGTATCACTGAAGAGAGCTTTTCGCAGCTAATACTAATTCAATATTTATCTACGTAAGATATGACAATACAAATGTATTGGTATCTGTAGATGTTTACTCAGACTTTGGGATTGGAGGTAAGGCTAGTTACAAATGTCTGTGAAGGTTGCAATACTCTTTCCCAACTAATAAAATGTAAGTCTACTGGAAGAAAGACCAGTGAACACAAATCCAGAAGTTGCTTCCAACTAATTTGTGTAGACTAGGAACAGTGTTTCTTTAATGAAGCCAAGAGCACTGACCACTTGCCAACATCAGCTGAGAATTCACCAGTATTTGAGGGCTACAGTTAACAAACTGGTTTGCCAGGATATCCAGGGAAGGGAACAGAAATGGGCAAAACCACTGCTATAATACACTCCTCTGAAAGCCAGACTGTTGTGTACATATTGCAATATAAAACTAGACCTTATTTATTTCTGTGCAAACAAGATGACAGTTGTTAGCAAATTGTTTTGCTAAACACACCATTCATTTGAAAGACACAACTTGTTCCATATTGTTACTGCTGATACTATAGCAGGAGCTCTGTTGCCCTTATGTACGTACAAAGCCATAACAACACGTGGACAATCTTTTTCTTCAAGGCAGTAGGCCTTCAATTTTCTTTCCATTCAGGAGCCAGAAGAAACTATCTGGCTCTCTAACCTTGTGGCCAAAGACATTTACCTCAGAGGAGGGTACCTGAGGTTCTTACTTCTCATCTGCAAAATACATCTGCTTTGTTTAAATATGTTTTTTTTGAAAAATGCATAACTGATTCCTAAGGCACAAAGAGAAAGCTAAGTTGCTGGGTTGATTACTAGTTTCTGATGCTTCTTTTTTTTTTTTTTTTTTTTTGCCATTCACTTCTTTTTATGTTATTATGGGACAGGGAATTCAAGAAAATATGGCAGCACCCCAGCAGTATTTAAATGAAAGACAGAAGCTTAGCATGACCCAGACTTTGAGTCATTATGTACCAATGGGTCAGACCACCCTGGAAGTATATTTCCAGATTATGACATTTGTGTCTCTTCTTTTGTGGTCAAAATGTTTAATTTTGAACTTGGTTTTAATCTAGGCTCAGTTTCTTTTCCTGGTCTAAATAAGCACAGGAGAATTTCACAAAATGTAGGTTTCTTTCTACACCACTTTTCAGACACTTGTCAGACAATGGGATGCTCGATGTGGTCAGCTTCATTGTAAACTGTGCTAAAAAAAGAAAAGAATCCTGGCACTGACAGCACTAAACTAAAAAAACTGCATTAAATACTTTACTTTGAAGATCTAAAACATAAGCAAGATCAGTTAAAAAGTAAAAAAAAAAAAAAAAGAAAAAAAAAAGAAGCCAAAACTGATAAACAAAATTGAAGTAGATCCAGCTCCTTGTGTCAGAAAATGCAAAAGCCATCTAAACTGTAGAGGCCACATTCAGGTAAAGTCTTAAGGATGGGCCTAACTTTGAGCTCATGAACAGCTGTATTAACTCAGGTGACACCACTCAATTGCTTGGAGACTCGTGTGTGAATAACGTACTTCACCGAATCAGGGCCATTGAGCAAGAAGAATACAGTGTCAGTGTATAACAACCATGCTCCCCAGGAAGGAACTTTTTTGTGTGAAAAAGAAGTGGTGCTATAGAGGCTGCGTATGATCGGGCTGCACAGTGTTCTTTGTTTCAACCCACTAGGGTGCTGTCTTTTCCCATATTATTATTATTGCATTCTCTGCAGTAATTTAACATCTCAGAAAGCTAATAGTTCTCCTTAAATTGTAGCCTGCATACCATTACTGATAGTTACAGTAGAGTGCAAAGTCTATTTGCACACTACACATCCTATAGTGGGTTTTTTTGCAAATCGAAAAACAGTGGAATCACTGTTTTCCACCATCAGTGGAAAAACACTTTATGCCCAATGTCTCTGAAGCACTGGATCAAGTTCAGCCTCTGAGGTATGCAAAGAAAAATCTCTTTGCAATTGATGGGTGATGCTTCTGCTTATATCAGTAATGAGGTACCAAATATAGTCTATTGCACAAATAGCACCACAGATGCTTCAAAAAGGGGCAGAGCACAGTCCCTATTGCATCTGCTTTGTGCCACCTCAATAGCATAAAGAAGCTTAAAGCACCTTTGTGTAGGAGTAGTAGTACACAATGAGGTGTATCTGGCACTACACTGACAGCTTTACACCCCCAGCAGAATATAGAGTTTAATAGGGGAATGTGCTGGTTTTGGCTGGGGCAGAGTTATTTTTCTTCAGAGTAGCTAGTATGGGGCTATGTTTTGCATTCGTGCTGCAAACAGTGTTGATAACACAGGGATGTTTTAGTTATTGCTGAGCAGTGCTTACACAGAGTCAAGGCCTTTTCTGCTCCTCACACCTCCCTGCCAGCGAGTTGGCTGGGGGTGCACAAGAAGCTGGGAGGGGACACGGTTGGGACAGCTGACCCCAGCTGACCAAAGGCATATCCCACACCATATGACATCATGCTCAGCAATAAAACTAGGGGGAAGGTTGGCCAGGGCTCCGCTGCTCGGGCACTGGCTGGGCATTGGTCGGTTGGTGATGAGCAACTGTTTTCATCTGCCTCGCTTGCATTTCTTGGGTTTTATTTCTCTCTGTTATTTCCTTTTCATTACAATTATTATATTATTATTCTTATTATTATAGTTCAATTATTAAACTGTTCTTATCTCAACCCACGAGTTTTCTCACTTTTACCCTTCCAATTCTCTTCCCCCCACTCTGCTGGGGGGGTGGGGAGTGAGCAAGGGGCTGTGTGGTGCTTAGTTGCCGGCTGGAGTTAAACCATGATGGTCTTTTTTGGCGCCCAATGTGGGGCCTTAGGGTTTGAGATAATAACTGATTGACCAGAGTGTATTAGAAGGGATTTATATCTGTCAGCAGTTGCAGGTCACGATATTGATTAATCTGTTCTTGATATTAGTTTATCTAATCTGCACCATGCTCTTTTTTTTGCTGTACATGTTAAAGATTGGTGTTTTTGCAGTTTGGCCGTGGCTCTGTAGTGATCAGTGATATTGGCAAAAATTGGCTTTTGCAGTTTGCTGTGGCTATGTAGTGATCAGTGACGTTTTGCCTGGGAGACAGTTCGTACAGTAGCACTTGGGCCAGTCTGGACAGGACAAGATGTGAAAAATGTTCTTTACACCTCAGCCAGGGATAATGGCCTCACCTGGAGACTCTGGCACAAAGTGCATGGAGACACTTGAGGTCAACCTCTAGGGTTTTGGAGCCAGGGATGTAGGGGATCTGAAGCCTGTTACGCTCCAACTGAAAAAGAAATATTAGTAGCATATGAAGGATTTCGAGCCACTTCAGAAGTAGATGGTACTGAAGCATAGCTCCTTTTGGCACCTTGTTTGCCTGTGCTTGGCTGGATGTTCAAAGGGAGGGTCCCCTCTATGCATCATGCAGCTGATGCTACATGAAATAAGTGGGTCGCACTGATAATTCAATGGGCTCGAATAGGAAAGTCCGGTCGCCCAGGAATCCTGGAAATGATCATGGATTTGCCAGAACGCTGAAACTTCAGAGTGTCGCCAGAGGAGGTGACTCATGCTGAAGAGGCCCCTCTGTATAAAAAATTACCAGAAAATGAAAACCAATATGCCTTGTTTAGAGATGGATCCTGTCATATTGTGGGAAAACATCGAAGGTGGAAAGCTGCTGTGTGGAGTCCTATATGACAAGTCGCAAAAACTGCTGAAGGACAAGGTGAATCAAGTCAGTTTGCAGAGGTGAAAGCCATCCAGCTGGCTTTAGATATTGCTGAATGAGAAAAATGGCCAGTATTTTATTTCTATACTGACTCATGGATGGTGGCAAACGCTCTGTGGGGGTGGCTACAGCAATGGAAGCAGAGCGACTGGCAGCACAGAGGTAAACCCATCTGGGCTGCTGAATTATGGCAAGATATTACTGCTTGGGTAGAGAACCTGGTTGTAAAAGTATGTCACATAGATGCTCACATACCCAAGAGTTGTGCCACTGAAGAACATCAAAACAAGCAGCAGGTGGACCAGGCTGCTACAGTTGAAGTGGCTCAGGTGGATCTGGATTGGGAACATAAGGGTGAGTTATTTATAGCTTGATGGGCCCATGACACATCAAGACATTTAGGAAGGGATGCAACATACAAATGGGCTCATTATCAAGAGGTGGATTTGACTATTGATGCCATTGCACACGTTATCCATGAATGTCAAATGTGTGCCATAATCAAACAAGCTAAGCGGCTAAAGCCTTTTTGGTATAGAGGATGATGTCTGAAATATCAATATGGGGAAGCCTGGCAGATTGATTATATCACCCTACCACGAACCTGCCATGGCAAGCACCACGTGTCGATGGTGAAAGCGACTACTGGATGGTTGGAAACATACCCTGTGACCCATGCCACTGCCCGGAACACTATCCTGGGCCTTGAAAAGCCAGTTTTATGGTGACACAGCACCCCTGAAAGAATTGAATCAGCCAACAGGACTCATTTCTGAAACAACCTCATAAAAACCTGGGCCAAGAAGCCTGGCATTGACTGGGTGTGTGACATCCCCTATCATGCACCAGCCTCTGGGAAATTTGAACGATACAATGGACTGTTAAAAACTACACTGAAAGCAACAGGTGCTGGGACATTCAAGCATTGGGATACACATTTAGGAGAAGCCACTTGGCTAGTTAACACTAGAGGATCTGCCAGTCGACCAGGCCCTGCCCAATCAAAACCCCTGTGCACTGTGGAAGGAGATAAGATCCCCATAGTAGATATAAGGAACTTGTTGGGAAAAACAGTCTGGGTTATTCCTTCCTCAGGAAAGGGTAAACCTATTAGTGGGACTGTTTTTCCTCAAGGACCTGGGTGCACGTGGTGGGTAATACAGAAGGATGGGGGAGTCCAATGTGTACTTCAAGGTGATTTAATCCTGGGTGAAAATAATCCATTATTTGAGTTGCATGTTATGGGAATTACTGTAGCAGGAACCCCTTTTTGCTAGCCAGGCTAGGAGCAAGGAGAGGAGTTCATTGCAATGTTAAACCCTATAACCTGGCTCAAAGTGACCAGGGGTGGAGACTGTAACGGATATACCTTTAAATTGTTGTCACCCATGGTTTGAGTTGCATGTTATAGGAATTACTATAGCAGAAACCACCTGAACCAATGGAGGATAAGCCTTACAAGAAGCAGTGCAAGTGCAGCAGCGACCCAACCTGAGCTGGCTTTGATGCCCAATAATTCCATGCCACACACCACCTCTCCTGTTCTCAGTGACCACCGTAACAGATGAAGCCCAAAGTCATGAACTAAATGAACTCAGTGGTCATTTTGTGGACATTTGTGGACATTTATGGATATTTTACAAACATTTCACAGGGGTGGTCCATAGACTAAGGGAATGATATCTGTGTATTGTATCAAATGAGGGAAGGGCAGTGGTGGTTAATGAGGTTGTATTGGATAGTGTGGGACCTGAGCATGATGTAAATGGTATGGAATAAGGGGTGGAGAATTTGCTGGTTTTGGCTGGGATAGAGTTATTTTTCTTCAGAGTAGCTAGTATGGGTCTATGTTTTGCATTCGTGCTGCAAACAGTGTCAATAACACAGGCATGTTTTAGTTATTGCTGAGCAGTGCTTACACAGAGTCAAGGCCTTTTCTGCTCCTCACACCTCCCTGCCAGCGAGTCGGCTGGGGGTGCACAAGAAGCTGGGAGGGGACACGGCTGGGACAGCTGACCCCAGCTGACCAAAGGCATATCCCACACCATATGACATTATGCTCAGCAATAAAACTAGGGGGGAAGGTTGGCCAGGGGTCCGCTGCTTGGGGACTGGCTGGGCATCGGTCAGTTGGTGATGAGCAACTGTTTTCATTTGCCTCACTTGTCTTTCTTGGGTTTTGTTTCTCTCTCTGTTATTTTCCTTTTCATTACAATTTATTATTATTTTTTTAAAAAATTATTTTTATTTATTTTAATTTTATTTTATTTCAATTATTAAACTGTTCTTATCTCAACCCACGAGTTTTCTCACTTTTACCCTTCCAATTCTCTTCCCCCCACTCTGCTGGGGGGGTGGGGAGTGAGCGAGGGGCTGTGTGGTGCTTAGTTGCCGGGTGTGATTAAACCATGATAGGGAAATACACAAAGATAGTGTTTTACTGCTTTACTGCTTTACTGCTACTTCTTAGAGCTCGTGTAGTACAATTTAGTTGTAAGGGCATGTGTAGAAAGCTATACTGTGGTCTAAAGGGAGCATACAGTTTGTTTTACACACAGTACTCTCTGATTCCAGAGTGCTCCAGTTATACGTGTCCAAGCAGTGCAGCAGGGACACTTGCTTTGGTTCTTCTGCTAATACCATCTGACACGGTGCCCTGGGGGGGCTGGCTAGGAGGCTGGGTATTGCCGAACTCTTAAATGGTCAAGCTTCAGTTTTACATGTCACCATATGGACGGAAGATTAAGCAAAATGTAACAAGGCTTGCACTTAGAAAAATCAAAAGGAGCTGACATCCTGCTTAACTGCTTTCACAGAGATCCAACAGAGAAATGAGCACAAATTAGAAACTTCTAGGGCAAAAGCAAAACTATGCTCTTTACAATGACAGAATCAGGCCACGATCCTGCCCCAAATTTCCATCAAAACAGAAAAGTGTGAGAATGTAACACTGAATGATTATTCACATTACAGTACAGGCCTGACATGAACACCAAGCAATCAAGACTGATGGTCAGGAGAAGGCTTCAATGGCTGCTCAAATCAGTTGTCCAGGTGTTGCAATCTAGGATCAGCGCACAAAAAGCCGTGCTTCAAATACTACGAGCTATGTTTCTATAGAGCTTTGAAATTTACTACTTGGTCTAGATGCAACTGGTAGTAAAAAAAAAAATCTCATGTCTTAAGTTTCAGTGGTCCACCACGCTATATTCCAGGTTAATTTGTCAGTTGTATACTGAATGTCTTAACAGTCCTGAAATGTCCTTGAAAAAAGTCACCTCATAAGTCCTCTGGTTAATTATGCTGCCATAGCTAAACTGTTCTGGCCCCTGTGTTTAAGGTGCATCCAGGTTATTAATTTAGTGTGCTGTGGAGAGTTTTCGTGGTTCCAGTTTGCTTTGTACTTATACCTGGAGACTTGAAGTATGCGCTAGGGACACTGCTGGTAGACTCTGAGTGGTTTCCCTCTTGGTGGAACCGCAGCTGAAGCCATGCCCGGGGGCAGTCCTCTAACATGCCCCATTGCAATATGGACACAAGGCTCTCCAGTGTTCAGCTCCCTGCACATGCACAGTGTGTGCCTGGGCCAGGCACGTGCCCTGAGCAGTCACTGTTGTAAAGGTGTTGTGCAGGTGTAGGGTCCTAGAGCCAGAGCACATCTTGCTAAATCAAAGCCTAGACCTTTCCCCTCCGCACTACACAATATGACAACATAAACATGTCCATAAAGGCAGTTCAGGTTCCTCAGCACTTCAGTTTGCAGTGTAGACAGTGTGGTTGAGTATGGGAATGGACTGACAATTACCATCATTGCTGTTATCACCTCTGCCTGCAATTATCTAGTGCTTCCTTTTGGGAGGGGCAAGGGGGGAATCACATTCCCCTTCCTGTTGCCCTTTCCTATTTTGCCAGGCTATACAAACTTGCTCGTAACCAGAAGTGAGTCTACCTTTGCTCATTCTCACTGGCTAGCCCCTGATGGTTAAGACACACGGGTTTAGTCTCAAACTCTGTCAATATTTTCTATGTGACTGAGCAAGACAATGTGGCTATGTTAACATTAGCAAATAGTGTGGAGCAAAAGGAGCAGATCTCTAGAGTAAAACAGTTGATTCTGAGGACCTAAATTCTTCACTATACACACTTTTGTATTTTTTGCTTCAGATTAGCACTAGTTTGGTTGCATGGGTTGACTGCTCTTTTGTGGCTGGAGAACGTTAGATGTGCTCCTGGATGCATCTCGGGGTACTGTGTAAAGCTATATAGTCTTTGAAGGTACCTCACATGAATGGTAGTAGCCAGAATTTTGCTCTGTAGCAACTTTAATATCATTGCTGACACTGATCTCGGTCTGGATGAGAACTGCTGGGTTAGGCAGTCTGTAAATGCACAAAAACTTATCCCTTCATCCATGGCTCTGAGCACCACAGGGAATAGCAGAATTAGCATGAGAGGACAACCAGCACTTGGACTAGTTAGAAGATTATGAGTCAGAGACTTTGATAATGCAAATGGCAACAGATAAATGCAATAGTAATCTCAAAATCTTTCTTCTCTCAGACAAAATCTGCAGTTATCTCACATCATTTGTTTTGACAACACTAAAAACTGGCAAAAATAAAACTGAAGGAGTGAGTGTTAAGCCAAATATTTAAAGAAGTATCTTGGAGCTTCCCATGCACATTTTCCTCTCCCACCAAACGTTCCCTGTTTTAGCCAGCTTTTGGCAACTCTCAGTTATCAGTACTGGATTACAGAAAATTTAATCCCATGTGAGTGACAATCCATCCCAAAATGCACAGTTTTTTCAACAAATAGTGGAGATGGGAACGTCCATATGTCTGTATGTCTCAGAGTATAACCAGTCAGTCTACTACAGAATAAGATTAATCAGATGAACTTTGAATTTGTCCAGGAGAGCATTTAATTCTGAAGATGAAGCAAGAGAAACAAAAATGCAGCGGGAAAATTCTTGGCTTTCCTAAAGTCAATGGGAGCTTTCAGTGGAGCCAGGACTTCACCCTGTATGTTTTGTTTTTCTTCAGATGTCAGTTACCTGCATACAACATAAATACGATGTGGTCAGAGAAGTGTACAGCGAATGGCTGAAACAGTTAACAAAATCAATAAATGTGGGGAAAGTAGATGAAAACATAAACCAGACTGAGATATTTCTTCCAGACCAAGATTTTTAAGTCTTCTGTATTTTGTCATTTGTTAAACCACAAATAGTTATAAACAGAGCTGCAGTTCAGAGAGTCTTTGTTTCTAACATAAACAAGGTATAGGGCATAGCTCTGTATGTCAGCCAAACATGACTATAAGTTACAAAAATGATATATATGTATAAAAGAAGTGTCAGACTCTAATTGAAAAATTGTATTTGGACATGAATAAATATAAGGAACACACTTAACTCCAGAAAGGCGGTAAGTATTTAACAGAAAATAACCCAGATTAAATTAATGCATGTATTATACGGTATCTGTGAAATTAATTTAACTCAATATACTGAAACTCAGAAACTGGGGAAGTTTGCATCATTTAGGTATCACTATTCATACTGGTGTGCCTGTCATAGTTGAGAAAGCTTATACTTATAAAACCTATACCGAACATACGCAACTTTTAATTTAACTAGATCTAGGAGCAGAACAGCAGACAGTATCAAATTGGATTAAATATACAGCAGAATTTCTTTTTTTAACAGGCAAGCTTTGTACAGTCATTAATAGGAATAATATTTTTCACCTAAAATGGCTGTATTTCTTAATAACCACATCATATCATAAAAACCCAAATCTGTAAAGTACTCATTTAATACCGATTTTTTCACTTAATTTACTTTTCCCTAAAATAACATTTTCTGAACATCATGAACTCTTACTTTCAAATCATTACTTTAAATTCTTTTATCATTTCTTATTTAGATCTAAAAAGAAATAAAGCTCTCGGATAAGTATGTTAGCCCTCAAGTGTTTTGGTGCTACAGGCTCGTTTAGCTGCATACTGGGTCACAGCAGTCACTGCAGTAAACAATGTTCCAAACTTCCAAAGCCTGCAGAGGTCAGTATAGCAACATCAACAAGAAATTATATAGCTTCACTGAATAGATTAGCAGTCACAAATATTTATTGTTAAAACGCAAAAATGATGTATCATTCTGGCTGTTACTGTAACTGTGGGACTGCTATGGCATGTGATGGTTATTCCTTTAAACCTCATATAATATTGCAGATGCTAGGAGTTTTAAAGACATATTTTTGCATTTGCATTTGCTAATTATAAAAGGGTTAATGTATTTTTCTCGAGAGTGTTTGAGAAAAGTTGGATGGGCATTATGGAAAACTTAAGCACACTCTTCAGAAGCTGTCTTCTCTGTGTTGCCCTGTCAATGACCTCCGCTGTGACATTGAAGGAATACCCTCTGTGTGGGTGAGAAGTAATTTGCTTCAATAGCTCTTCTGCCCCAGACATGTATAAAAAGGAGACTGTAAACATATACCCCGCGTTTGCTTTGGCGCTGACAGGGCTGACACCATCGAGGTCATTTTGAGCAGAACTTTTAGATGTTTGTGACAAACTGGACCAGGACGAATGATCCAAACAGTAAATGTTAAGCTCCAAGCTCAGTGCAATGAAATCTCCAAAACTGAAAGGAAGTGACAGATAAATAGTGCTAATCAGGCCCTTGAACAATACCATATTAATTTTACTTACCCTCTTGGCCAGCTTTTCATGACCTGCCCGCTCACGGCACTAAAAAGCACTTACATTAGTGTTTCACTGCACATTCTCAATTGTATATTAAAGAATAAGCAGATGTTCAGATATGACCTTGGGGTCTGCAGAGAAAGATTTTGAGAGATACCAATTGGGCTTAGACATATATGATTTTCTTCCTTCAAAGCACTCCACTTAGGTAGGCAAAAGTAGATACCTGATACCCACACCACAAAATTCCCCCTCCCAAAAAAAGCTGTTTATAAATAAAATATTTTTCTTTCAGAAGTCTGCAAAAGTTCAGGGCGAGCTTTTTGTCTCATCAATACACGGTGTGTATTCTTGTCTCAGCTGTCCACCGTAACATTAGTTTTACAAGGCGGACACTGGGATGTTGAAAGTGGTTCTGCATTCATTTTTTTCCTTTCCCTACGGACATTCATATAATGCAGATCTTCATATCTTTCTCAAAAGAAAATGTGAATTGTTCAAAACTGAGTAACTTTAGCAAAAATATCTGAAACAGAGAAACCATCCTGAATATGAGTGATGGGTCAGATGCTCTGCTGCTTCTGTTTATGCATCTCTGCTTGAACTTAAAGAAAATTGCACACAGATCTGTGGCAGTGGGCAGGTTACATTTAAACTTTCTTGGCCTTAAGAGACTCATTCTGAAGCGCACGTTTCTCTATCTATGCATATATACTATTACATAGAAATTAAATAGAGTCGATGCCTGCATAAGTCCAAGGTGGCAAAGTAAAATGAGAAATCACAAAACACGTCTAATTTCACTTACTGTCTCTGCAAATCTGTGTTGTTATACTAGTACAGATTCATGAAATTAGTAATGCTTACATACATGTTAGTTGCCCTCGGGTTTTAGTTATAACGTTCTGCTACATGAGAAAGCCATGGGTTTGGGTATCCGAAACGTCGGGAAGATTTAATGTAGCCTCATCAACTCCCAATCAAACACTACCCCTGAGAAGCTGATAAGAGCCAGTTGTAAGAAATTTAATGGGTGGGAGGGAGGTCACAGAGAAAAAGTTTAAATGTATATTAAATCCCAACTTCTACTGAAACAGCTTGTTGCCCATGGCAGCACTAGCATGATACTGAATCAAGTACCTGCTTCATGCGGTTCCTGCAAAACCGAGTCTAAGGATTTCTTTCTCTGCCACACTCATAATTATCTTCCTGAGAAAGACAAAGAAATACAGTTCACAACCTGTCTCCTGATATTGTAAGTATTGACATGGAGTGTTTCCCCTATATATTTTCAAAAGAATTGTATTTTGTCACTTAAAAGAGGAGATGGGAATGTGTAAACTATATGTTAATGCTTTAAAAAACACACCTCACAGTTTTTGACTTAAATCAACATATTCAAATAGTAGAGGAAGCTTAAATAGACCAATTCACAGACTTTTATTTTTGAAGATTATGTGCACTGAAGTGAAAAGCAAAAACTTTTCTAAAATAATCATAAACTAGCTTCCTCTTTGACATGCTATTCATGCATGGTAGATCTCAGACCAGCTAAAGCAACAGCATAGATAAAGGAATTTTGGTCTGAACCTGGACTAAAGTACAGTGACTTGAAATTCAAACAAGAAAGGTAAAGGTGAACAGGCTAGAGCTGGTAATATAGATCTTATCCTCACAACCTTGCTTCTTATTCATTTATTTCCCCCTGTGCAGAATGGATGCAGAGTGGAGATGAAGGAGATCATCTGAGTAGAAGTGCTTCATCCTCACTTTGCACAGACATGCATGACTGTTCCTAGTTCTAATTAATTAAACTCAGTCCTGTAAAACAAATGAGACTTTAAACATTTGTGATTTCAGTAGGTTCAGAGTAACTGTGGAAGAGAACATCAAAGCCTTATTTCCCTATTCATCATCATCACTGTATTTCTCACACCATCAATGGCTTACATCAAACATCAAAGGACTGATAATTCCTGACAGAGTTTGTTTTTCAGGTCTTTTTCATTCCCTAAACATTATTGGTAATATCGTAATTTTTAAGTCAATCTTCCAATTGTCCCTCACCTCTCTCCTGAAACTCAGGATTCATGGGGAGGGCATGAGAATCCTCTAGAAAATCTACAACCCCAAGAGTGCGTCTTCATTTCATTTAGAGCAAAGTATATTTGCTGAGTCAACAATGAAAGACTGAACTGTTGGTAATGCAAGGCTGGGACAGGTACACTCAATGTTTTTAAGGAATAGTAGATCTACCCTAACACACCTGTGGCTGCCCTCTACTGAAAAAATGCGGCATTCAGCCTGTCCTCAGGGAGCCTGTAGCAGAAATCCCACTGGCTTCAGAAGAAGCGGGATAGGATGAGAGCACACTTTCTCCGGTTCTCTGGAAAGATCTTCTTTGGCAGAAAACAAAACAAAACTCAGCATATAGCCTTACTTCTTCCTAACACTTGCCAAAATAATCCCCTTTTCCCACACCTCCCCACTTTTAAGAGAAGCTTGAGAATCTGCCAACAAAACAAAGTGATAAAAACAGCGAGAACCAATGGAGGCAATAGGTTCTGTTAATACAATCAACAGTCAAATATATTCAGTACTTCTCAGTCTCTACACAAAACCAGTGTGTGACCCCCGTGGACATTCGGCTAACTAGAACTCTCTAATAAAATCAAATACTTGTGCAACGGGTACATACAGCTGTATGTGTAGCACCCTGGGCCATACAGCAGAAATCATCATACTCTCGATACTATAGAAAAGGTGAACATTTGCTGCACTAGGCAGAAGATATCCTCATTATATATAATTAGAAAACTTATTTTCCCCCTGCTGCCCTAATTTGTTTTTTTTTTCTTCATTTTTAAAATTCTCCATTGGCTTTAATTAGCTTCTCTCTGAAATCACCAAGCAGGTGAAATTAGAGCACTTTTTAAGTTTAAAAAATGTAGTTGTATTTTTTCCAACTTTTTTTTTTAAGTTAAGTTGAGCTCTATTCCCTGAGGCCAAATCCTCCCTGCTCTTACTCATGAGAGTAGTTCTGTGCACTTCAGTGAGGAAGCTTTTCAGAGGAAGGCGGGTTTTGGCCCTAACGGGATGTACCAAAGCTCTTCTAAATATAGATGTAAGATATATGAGACAAATCCTCACTGAGGGAAATCAGCAGTGTTCTTCTTAAGTCAATGAAGCTAAAGCCGTTTACAGGCACTGAAGATTTTTCCTGGTGTTTTCTAACTTCACAAGTCGTCACCAAATATTTATCACATGCAAAATGCTACATTTTTGTTAATGACATTTCTATTCCTTCATTTAAAAACTCATCATTATATAATCAATACCAGTGACTCAGTCATCGCTACTATGACAGGAGCAAATTTTACCTAAGAGGAATCGTTTGTGTGGTCTACATGACATGACATATCCTTAAGTGTTTCACTGTTAATTAAGAAATTAAGAAACAAGTCATTTAAGAAATATGATAAAAGATATCATTAGCTGCAAAATAATACAGCTGAGTTTTAAAGTGTTCTACTGGAGGTCTGGAGCTGGAGACAGCCATGTCCTTGTGATATTTCAGTGACAATTTCTATTTTAAGTGTCAAAAACAACTCTGCTATCTGGAACAAGTAGTGTAGTATTCTCTCCTTTTAATATTCTAATCGTGAGGTGTAAAGTGAAATGGTTGCACAGTGTAATGGTGGTAAAGAAGCTGAGTGTCAATGAGACGGGAAAGGTGACAGACACGGAATGAGTCCCCAAGGTGCTCTCCAAGTGCATTGGATAAAGATTCCCCTGGGAAATTTTTCTCATTAGTTCTCAGACACAGTTCAGTAATTCAATAGCACCAGGTTACCATTAGTCACAAGACCAAAATATGTTACTTTCCATGCTTTAGCTCCTTGATTTGTATATGTCATTTTACGAGAGAAAATTATGAGATTGTCTATCATTCAAAGTAAGCTCGTATGTTGTTTACATACCTGAGGATGATCCATGACAAGAAGACTCTGACAATCCTATTACAAAAGAGCATACAAATTAAACAGAAAACAGACACTTTTTTGATATTTGAAACCGCATTAATGAATGATTGCATTGTACAAACACGAGAGAGACATTGCAGATTGATTTTCTACACTAGTATCTGAAAAATTAATTATAGTTTGAGAGGCAAACCTAAAATTATCAACAAGTAAAAAATGAAAAAAAAAAAGCCTAGATTGTTTCTGTGGATATTGCCAGGTTAAAATAATTTTTCTGTGCTTACAGTTGAAATGTGTATGTATTCAGTTAATATGATGGGGAAAAGTAGCTAAAAAGTTTGATGGTTAGCTAATTTTATGTGTAATTACTCTGTGAAAATGTTAAACTGAATAGGTTATTCTCGACATTTTTTTTCTATGCAATAAAATGTACTTACTTCTATGCTATCAAAGTTAACTGCACTCCCACTCAGCACTCGAAGGGATAATGGCTGGAGGTGTTGTCTCTCTCATTACCCACCAGGGTGGAAAGAAAGGAGTATCTATCCATCCCCAGTGGTCATTTAAAACCTCGTTTTTATATTAAAAAAGTAGGGACGACAAAATCCGGAAAACATGAAAATTAGACACACAAACATAACAAGTTATTATGTGTTTTAGCTGTGCAGAGGTTTAGTTTACCTTTTTATGTAGCCATGCATGTGCTCCAGAACGTTCCAATTTACTTTTCACTCCTGATTAATGTATTTAGCACTCATCACTGCACCTTGCACTCATATTGAAGAGACAGAAGCTATAGATAATTACTCTGCCTAAAGTAGTTCAGGAAAGTACAGACGTTTTAGCTTTTCAAAAAAAAAGGATGCATTCTTTGTAAGCTTTTTCATTTTATTTGATTTTGTTTTATGGAGTGTGGGGCTGTTGGGCTTTTTTTTCCCCCTTTATGAACAATGTACAACATCTAATATGAGAAACAAAAAATGTTTGCATATAATTGTCTGTCTTGAACAAAAAATATTGAAATCTGTCAGTCAATAGGTGCTTCATTTTCAACCCGTCAGCCTGGTGAGAGCTTGATCTTTTACTGCAGTCAGATCAAAATCATGCACCTGAGGTGTCTCATTTAGCCTACAAAATCAACTTATTAGTAGAATTCCTTAACAAGAGGAATTATATCCCCAACAAAATTGTGTCTCATGCAGTAAATAGGACTCCCTGTTTTACGACTAGGTTCTGATATGCTTATCGTTGTACTGCAAAAAGGCCATATGTTAAGTGCTGTGGTATCTGTGCCAAATAAATCATCGAGAGCCAGTTCCTGTTAATCTTACTCACGTATGTTATTGCACTGAAGTTGGATGTTTTACTCCCATGATGAAGGTGAGAACAGTTCTTCAGAATGGCAGTTTTCTAGAAGTGTGAACTCACCTGTTTCATGTATATTATTTTCCTCAAAATTGTGCACTGCAGTCTTTAAATGAAGCTCTTTTAATTGAAAATGTTTCCATAACTCTTTAACACTAAGCTATCTCCAAACTAATGATCAGGCTCCAAATAAATATGCCAAATACTTATGGTATTATTTATGTGCTATACACAAGCTCATCATTGACTTATGAATTGTAAATATTTATAAGTGCTCGTATTAAAGTAGTTGTCAACTGCAGCTACAGTACTTCACCTTCTGTCACTCCCAGGTATCAAGGGGGCTGATTCAATCACTCTCTTGTCAGGCTACCTTTCTTCTTCTGAATACCCAAATCCCTAAACACAACAAAATATAAATGAATGAAAAGTGCTAATGATGCATCATTACCAAGAGGTATCAAGTTTTTTAAGGTCCTTTGCTGACTAAATTTTAAATTAGCACAATTATTCAGAGCATTCCCCAAGGCACCATTCATTATGCTTAGCCGCTGAGCTGAGGCACACTGCAAACGAAATATATATTACTGTCCACATGTCTGTCTGCCTTCCTGGAGTAGGAACACATGTAATATCTACTTGAAATGGCAAAACTCAGAATTCATCATATAAATGTTTTTGTGTATTGAAAGACATGCAAGAGTGCATATATTTTAGCACTGATGATATTACTGCATTTTTATTAGTGCTCTGTTACCTAAAACGTATTATCCTCAAAGATCCTGAATAACGTGGACAGGCACTTAGACCCTGAGAATTTTATTTAAAATGTTGTTTCATCTACTTCCTAACACAGCGATTTTAATTTCGAGTGAAATGCAAAGGCTGCTGAAGCCAGGAGCTAGAATGTCTCCGATATTGCCTAAGCCTTCCAGAAGCTTACGGTGCACAGTGGATTCATTTTTCCTTTGGCCCTGTCATCAGCAAGCAGATCTGAGTGGACGCTTCCCTGCTGAATGTATTGGGCAGCCTGGATATCAGATCCTTTAGAATTCCCAATAGTAATGACCTGTGTTACATCTACCATGTAGGTCAAAATTTGTCAAAACTTGCTTTTTTTCCTGCAGTAAATGAAGAGTCTGAAGCCCTCGCTCATTAGGATAATTAACAGTTCTCTGAAGTATAAGGAAGGTAACACTGACATGACAGATCCTTCTTGGGTTGCCCACAAAGTAGATCAATTCGATGCATGCGGCAATACGCGTGGTACTATTCCTTGTAAAACACTGGTTGTGTTTTTGAGACGAATAACAAAACAACCAGTCCTTATACCCACATTACAAATTAATAAGAAAAGAGGAAAAAGGTGTGACTGCCTACATCCAAGTGATATATGCATGGGCTCACCAAACTACACAGCTGACAGCTCTTCCAGTAAAACGCAATGCCCATTTGTTCTCACGCAGATGAAAATAGGTATATTCGTAAGAGAAAATTATTTCTGTATGTATCTAGCTGTGAAGTCCTGAGCTGCTTTTTTAGCCCAATGACATCACCACACACAAGTCGGGCCCCATGGCACAGATGTGCTTTCATGTGCAGTGATATCACTTTCACTAAAACACTAAAGGCATGACTTTCAAGCAGTTTTAAAATTCAGATCAGTTCTGCTCATATTTAATCTAGACATGTTGGTTTAACACCAAGCCAAGCCAGACCTTTTAATGTTCAGTGGCCATGATATAAAATTCTTCACCGTGTTGCACCAATAAATTCAGAAGTGCAGTGCAATTTGCTATAGTCACAGTGACTGTTGTGAAATTTAAGCAAGAGTTTAAAGCAACCCTTCTTTTTGTGTCTTACCACAGTACTTCAGCTCTTTGGACAACATTTATTTTCCCAAAACAATTAACTGTGAGGACAGGATAACTTGTTTCTGCTTGTTTCAGTCAGGTTGAGATTAGATTAAAGGTAGGCTGCAAAACATGATCGGACTTTTCCGGAATTAGGAAAAGTTTCACTGTGGAGTTATTTAGGAGTTGTTTAAAACAAACAATGGAAAGAAAGTGCCACTTGACACTGACAGCAAGTATCTCTGCTCGTTTTGCATTGTCAATAGCTCCAGTGGTAGCACTATTCTTTTGACAGCTAAAAGCAGATGTGTGGGTTAAGTATGGGAGCAATTCAAATGTCCATAGTAAACTGCAGGGGGGCAGAGAGAGCTCAGAGAGCAGCAGCTTTAAAGTAATTGACTAATACAGTAAGGATATTAAAGTCATTTAGTGCCAAAAGGGAACACACTGATCCTTGACCCTGAGCCACTTTGGAGTAATCTAGTATTCAATCCAGCGTGTAATGACTGCCAGACCTGTCAATCCTCCGGGCTCTCCAGTCAAATGCCTGTGGCTACTATTGGCTTATGGTAAAAGGACAAAAATGCAAGGAAATGCCTCTCAATCAGGCTATGATGTGATAATGTTATTGCTCCAATGTATTCTATATTGTCCCTGCATAGTTTAATCTGTTGAGATCCATGTCAAAAATTGCCCTTGTTCCCCAGAGGTCTTTACTCAACCTTTTAGTAATACAAGTGGATTTGAAAGGAGAGGGGTAACTCACTTGATGAATTGTTTCCAGTTAATATAAAAAATAAGAGGTCAACTGTGGCTTAAAGGCTAACCGAGGAAGGTATAAATTAGAATAAGCGTGCTAGTAATCTGATTAGTAAAGCCTTGCTCTTCATTTACCCCAGTGGGTAAAATATTTTACAATAAATAATATTGACACAGAAATTTATTTACATGAGTGACACAATTCCTATGAAGTTTAGATGCTGAGAGGACTTTCGGCTGGGAAGCGATAAGAACAAAAGGCTTGCTTGCTTCTGTCACTTCTTGTCCTTAAAACTTCGGCAGCTACTGGGAATCTTGTATTTTAAATTAGGCACCTCACATTTGAAAAATATAATTATTGCTACAGGCTGAGTAGTCCACTTGAGCTTGAAAGAAGGAAATTGCCATTTTTTGTTATTTTGATTTTGCTAATTAAAACAGGGAAAACCGACCCACATAGATTCTCTAAAGTTAAAAAGTCAAAATAGGATAATAATTATGCAAATTTCAATGCATTGCTGGAGAAAGGACCTTTATATTTCGTTATACGATCTCCACTATTTCCCGACCCCACTTTCCGTGTGCTGTACATAAACGTTGGGAAGGGAGAAGCTCAGGTGATAGTGGTGCTCCCATTATTTTTAGAGAACCGGGAGGTTATATAACAGGCACTTTGCCTAATTTTGTTCTGTATGATTCCACAAAGCTCTCCACAGGGATGATACAGTACAGAAAGGAGAGAAAGAGAGAACATCTCCTGAGAAATATCTTGCTTATAACTTTGAAATAACTTCAGTGTCAAAAACAAATGACTTTCTCCAAAATTCTGCCTGTCCTCTCTCAGTTCAGTGCCCCAAAGTCATTATTCAATGTAAGGTTCTATTTATAAAACCATTTTCCAGCCTGTACATACTCTTTACACTTGAAAAATTATGGTTTTGTGGACAGTTTTAAGGGCTGAATCGGAGAAAGAGGAAAATTGTCCTTTTGTGCTCACTGAATTCCCCGGCCATGAGGGTGGAAGCACATGCAACGCAAACTGTGATCCCACCAGGAGACGGCTGGCTGTGTTCCAGCAGATCTCTTCACAGGCAGTTTTATCACAAGCTGGTGTTTTCACAGGAAAAAAAAAAAAAAGCCTACAAGCAAGCTAACCTGAAGCAGGATATGACAAAATGGTCATGTTATTGCCCTGTAACAGAGCAATTAGTGAGTGTCAGTGCCACATAAATGGCTATAGCCTACAGTTTGGCAAAGCAGGCTTTCTGCAGGGTCCCCCAGGAATAAGTTCCCTCTTTGCTTGGGAAGCTCTTGATATGGTGGTGGCAGACCAAAAACTGTGCTCACCACTACCCATGTTCTCTCTGAGCACTCGCTCACATCACTTTTCCTCCCAGATTGCGGTGTCTCTCTCCCCCTTAAGTGATAGTACTTACCTCAGCGTGGGCACCCAAGGAATCCTTCATCTGGGGTAAATTCAGCTGGGTGATTTAAATAAATTACTCTGCTTTACATCTCCAAAAGGAGGGTGCAACATGAACCCACACGGATTCGTGCCCACCTCAGCAGTGCAAGCGGTGCCACAGCAGCACCTACCAGCTGGCGTGGAAGATGCTTGAACCAATGCTCACCCTCCAGGAGGGAAGGGAGTGTACGGTCACCTTTACCCATCTGGGACTCGGGGGGCCCATCCTTTCCGGGTTCAGCTTCCTCCTGCTGTGTCAGTGGCAGTTGCAGCACACAACACAAGGCACAGATTATTCAGGGATGGAAGAAACAGAAGAGACCCAAGCCTCCCCTGACGCAAGTGTAGGACAGTCTCTTGTGACACGACACACTCACTGCCAGGCAGCTGTCTCCTTCTTGCTGTCCTCTTCCTCTCTACTGCACCTGAAAGGGCTGGTACTCTTGTCCTTCTCCCATCCTCAGCAGCAGTGACAGTTTCCCCTTCTTCATCACTATTGGGGGAGCAGAGATGGGCGACATCTTCCACAGCTTCTCAGCCTGAGTGGGGATTGAGAAGGTCCGCTCCCTTTGCAGTGTTTGATGAGGCAATCTAGGTAGCAGTAACCAAGTTTTCACGGTCCCTTCCTTCTTTTGCCTTCCAAAAGAGCTGTGCCTGGTTTCAACATGAAAGCATGGGAAATTCATTTTAAAAAGGGTGAAGTCGTGTGAATGGGGAAGGAAACACTTACTAGAAAAAATGCCAAGGACCTTTGCTCTAACATTCACAGGGTAAATGTAGCCAGGTACGAAACTCCTTTTTTTGGAGAGAACTGTGTTCTGTGGGTATTTTCACTGGCAACTCACCATCACGACCTCAATCCACCGACCATTCCCCTGTCACTCAAGGGGCCTGGAGTGCCTGGGAGGTGCTCAGAACGATGATCTTTACAGTGATGATATTTCATAAGGTATGCTTTTAAATTACAAGAAGAGGGGGAAAAACTTTTAGAAAATGCAAGAAAATTCCTGCTGTTCCTTAACCTACTTCAAACCAGAAATGCCTTAGAGCGAACAGGTCAGGCATTGCTGAGACGCCCACAAACTGTTTCAAAATGCAGGTATCTCAGCTCTAATACATCTTCCTTTGTGTCTGTTCCAGGATGATTGTGTTTTTATTTAAATTCCAGACTTTAAGTGCAAGTCTGAAAGCCACCTGGACCCCTAAGGGTCTGGACATTTTTTAAGTGAATCTGTAGTCATACCCCCTGCTGTCTCCCTCTTATTAAATTAGTGTCGTTTTGCAGCCTATGAGAAGACGAAAACTTGTCTTTTGCGCTCCCCTTTTAGGAGCATTTGAAACCATTAGTACCATTTTGTAAACAGATTTTGAGATGACAGTGCAATCTTTTCAAAGCAGGGCTTCAAACACAGACACACACACGCAAATGCGTGCATGCACACATTCTACTTTTATGACTTTGGAATAAAAATGCAAATGAATTTATTAGCTTAAGCATGGCACCAAATAGAAATTTATGCACATACATTTAAAAAACAGACCCCTTGAAAATAAAGCAGTTGCAGCCTATTAATTTTCTTCTTTGACAGTTTTTAAAATTCCCCTAAAAAAATGAAACAGCATGAATACTGTCAATATATCACAACAGCCACATTAGGTTTTGTGATATACATCATAATATAAAGAGCACTATTAGAGCACAACCTGGGAACCATTAAATCATTCTAAATCACTGTTACATTCCATTAGTGTCAATGGTGAAACCACATAATAGGCTTTATTACAAACTTCACCTTGGTAGGCCATTGTCTCTAATAACCACTTCTCTATGATGTGGTATCATACCCAGAAATCCAGGGAGATAATAAAGGCTCCCTTATTTCTTTTTTATTGGATGGGTAAAGTTAAATTTAGCTGTAAGTAAAAAAAAATCTTGAAGCTTTGTTCACTAACTGTGAGTTGCTGCTATTTGGACAAAAAAAAAATTAGGCAGACTTGGGAGAACAGTTTGAAATAAATTTGAATCCTGGTAAATGCTTGAGGCCAAGGTAAGATAGGCAGTCCCAGCAATTACGATGTCATTTTTGAAATGCAGCTTAGTGCATTTATGCCCTTCTTTACACTTTTGTTCAGATACAAAGCATTGATTATAGAAACATTATAGGAATTAAATCTGTGTTTTCGTCTCTTCAACCCCTATATATGCAGTATCCATTAGAAAAGGAAGAAAAGGACAGAGAAAGAAAGAAAAATGAAAGAAAGAAATAAAGAAAGAAGGAAGGAAAGAAAGACAGACAGACAAGAAAGAGTAAGAAAGAGGGAAAGTCTGTGCATGCCAATGTTTTTCTCCTTCCTGAATTTTTAGAAAGGTTTCAGGAGAAACCAGTGTACATGATTAGGGATCCTTTTTTCCATCTTGCAGGGCTAAACCTTGCTCACCATAATACTCATAACACAGATCATCTCGGCAGACTGCAACGTGGTGATTTGGGATTAGCACAAAGAACCTCCTGGATCTGGGGAGCTGGGGGTACTCAGTGCTGCTTGGGTGCAGGTCTGTAAGCAGCTGTGGAGGAATCCTGCCCCTTTGTAACTCTTTAGACTTTGGTTTTAACTGGGGCAAGGACTTCAATCTCAAGTTTTGAAAATTATTTCACACAAGCGGCTTGTATTTCCTGTAAGAACATTGATGAATTTTGATGAATTAGTAAGTCTTCATCATCACAACATTTCAGCTTAGTCGTCTTGCAGAAGCAGGCTCGTGACTTCAGTTTGCACAACACTGCAGCCTCCCACCGTCATTATTCAGATATTGGTGTGTCTGAAAACATTTCTTATGGTGACGCCTAATGTATAGTGCCTGTCTTTATAATTCTTTCATGGGAGTTCAGTACAAGAGTTGGAGTAACTGGAAGGTAGATGTGAAGAGACAGGTGAATACACCAGCCTCGTACTGCAGCTGAGTTAATGAACTGTATCCCCTTGTCCACCTGACTGAGTTCTAGGGACTGATGGCATTTTATCCTTAAATTTTCCTGTAGGGGCTGATTAGGGATAGTTGTAAATAAGAACTGGTCCTTACATCACAAAAAGTAAAAGTCAAAGGTTTTTACAAAGTCAAAAGTCCTTTCAGATTGGATCAGTTGTTATCGAAAAGAAAATATCCCCCCTCTAATGAAGTAATCTGCAATCAAATGAAATAAAATAGCGAGCAATATCCTCTGTTAACCCCGTAAAACTAAAACATTTTTCTTTACCCCACCTATTCTAGAATTTAACCAATTCCTCTGACCAAATCCTCCTTTGTCCATTATTTCATGCCTTTCCTTTCCTGCATCCTGGGTTTTTCTGCATCTCACTCAAATGCTCCTGTTTTAAAACGATGACCCAGTTCAGCATTCTCTGGTATGTCTCATACCTTTGTGGCATTTTTGCACTTACCTTTTCCTTCTAAATGGCAATTCTATGTAGCAGCTGATAGAGATTGCAAGTCCCTTGCATATATTGAGAACAGTCAAGGTTTGTATTTTGTTTCCTTACACTCATTCCTGTTAAACATCAAATCACTACTTTCAACATTAATTTTGACTTCCACTAGACCATTCTGACTTTCATATCAGAATAATATCTTTCTATGCATGAAATACTGTTTTAGAAGTGTGAATCTGGTTTCTTCGTCTATGTAGTATGAATTTACCAATCTCCCAGGCAAACTGTACTGAGAGCTACAGAAATCCCGTATCTCCAGTGTGTAAGATCTGAAGTTAGAATGTAAAACTCACTCTGAACTTGGAATATCCCCAAAGGTAGCCAGATCAGCCACTGGAAACAAAGGAAAAACTGTGTGAGGAAGGGGGACTATAAAAGGATAAAAAGGTATGTCAAAGGAGATAAAAATGACAATAATTCTGGGTGGCACAGAATGATTAATTACAGATTTACTAATAAACCATAGTGACTGGACTTACATGCATTTACTTCATTTAGGGTAACCTGAGTTCAAGGTCACATTCTCCAGCTGTGGATGAAGTCAGATGTGGCTGGAAGAGGGACAGAAAGGTGGGGAGAGGAAGTGAAAGATGTCAGCAGACAAGCGAGCTAGGGAATACATTTAGTCTTTTGGATACTTTTATCAAAGTCTTAAGCCTCCTTCAATATTGCTTGTTTACATTGTGGCATGGCAGACACCAGCCCTGTTCTCAAAGTCAGCATTATATATCCTGCTCCTCTTACTGGTGTTTCTCATAACTTGAAAAATGCTAGTGGTTTGTTCCATTGTCTAAAATGAGCCACAAGAAAGGGTTGACAAGACACTCACGTGAACAATAATGAATAAAAATAAAAAATACGGGAAACAGAACTTTGCCTATCAGGCTTTCTAGGGGCTTACAAGGGAGAATGCATGAACCTTGTTTTAGTTTGTCCACACCTGAAGAAAGCATTTTAGCTAAAATATCACCCTTGACCTTGTTTTCTATTTCCAGTGTACATTGTAACTTTTTTTTACTGTAACTGTTTGCAATGCCATTGGTGTTGACAAAGATGTGCGCAATTTCTGATGCTGTTTGAACAAGACAGTCTGTGAAGGCTTGAGCTCCTCCTTGAGCTCCTTATTTTTTTTTATTGCAGCTTATTTATCTTTTTTTTTTTTTTAATTTTTTGAAACTAATACGGTCTAGGCAGTTAAATATTTAGAAAGGCTAATTTTGGGGTGTATGCAACATATAAACCCAATACAAGGGCAATAGTGGCAGTGTGCTTAGCCTTGGCTTTAATTTTCCTGTGGTGTTAACTTGGCACCTGAGGCAACTTTCCTCTCTTGAGAAGTGTCAAAATATATCATGTATTAGTATCAAACTTAAAATAAATTCATTACTAATTTTAAGAAAGAGCTGACTCAATACTTTAGATGATTAACGCAGAGCACTAGCTATAGTTTGTTACCATGTGCAGCACTCAGCTTATACACCATATTTAAACAAGAAGAAGCCAAATAAGGAGAAAAGCTTTAATTTCCGACATATTTTTTTTCTTCAATGTTGTGATGTAAGCTGGTCCTTCGGACGGTTTCTTTCATTCCTGGCATTAAATGGTGGAAAAATGGACAGATTTGCCTTCTTCAGGCAGCTCATAACCCCCTTCCTTTTCCCCTCCCTCCTCCAAAATGTTGCCACTGATAAGTGTGTATGACACTGAAATATTAGTCCCCACTCAGTATATGCAGGGGTGGCAAAGAATGACAACAAAACCTCTGCAAGATGTGAGTGCTTCCAGGACGAGGATTATGGACGATGAGTATCTCATGCTATTGCACCTAGTGACAAAATACTGCTTATGCTCTGACTGAGCTACATAAACATTTATTAGCATCCTTACTTCTATGCTCTTCTGTTTTTCTGGTAGTTTGTGATGCAAAGGATACAACCTCTGTTTGAAATAGAGTCACTATTCCTTCTCTCATAATTTCTGTCCTCTCTGCTCTCTTACAGAGTGTTGCTCAGAGAATAGCCTGTAGCCTGTGGACACATCTTTAATAGAAGCTAAAATAATTCTCAAATGTCATTTAAGTCAGCAAAATAGGTTGGACTAAAATGGATCCAGGACTGGAACAGCACACAATAAAACTATGTGTATCTTTTTCCTTGGGCCTCACTAACCATTCAGCCAGCAGGGCTGAGGATGCTTGCTCCTGTTTCTTATTTGCAGTTGCTAAAAAAACCCATCACCTGCTATCTGTTCTGTATCTAACATGCTGGCCTGGCAGGCTAAGGAATTAAAAAAAGAAAATGTCTCTTCGGAAATTAGTGCATGATACTATGTCCGTACAGCGCAGCCCGGGAAAAGAAGCAGTAAGATTTTAATGACGGATCTTTTTTACGGAAATATTTGAGAGCTTGGTGTGTTATGAAATATATGCAAGCATTTGGTGCTGCATGGTTTATAATGCCCTGAAGCAAGTTGTAAGCCTTATCAGCATCTGGGAAGATCAGAACTTTCCGTTTGGGTTTTGATTAATCAAATATATTATGAAATCTTTGCTATGCCTGATTTTTGAGAGAGTCTATTTTTGATATTAATATGCCTCTACAGATTAGATACAGATCAGTTGTTTCATGAAAAGAATTCTCTTATCTTTTCTCTCTTGTACAAAAAATTATGTTTTTTAAAATAAAAACCATCAGATAAATATTTAAACACAGATTTCCTTCATGTGGGTGTCTCTTCCATGCTATTTCACTTATAAGTCTTTGTACAAATGAGACACTTTGAAATGTAGGACGTTTAAGAGTCTCTAACTTTTGAAACATTCACTAGAGGCCTGCAGCCTGCTTCCTAGGAGGAGGCAGCCAATTGTATTTCATTCAGCATCTTTACGGCTGTGTGTTAGAAGCCCGAGTGCTAAACCACTAATCTCATCCTATTAACCCAGTCATATAACCTTGAGCTATCCAGACTTGCAGATGACAACACACAGTACCCCTAACATGTATATCAGCCATGGTGTGAGGTTTTTATCAGGTACAATTAATGTTTGAAAGTACCTGCATTAAAAAGACAGGTATGTATAGTTTGATTCAAAAGCATCTACAGTAAATTTTCCAGTGTTAGAATAATAACATGTCACTTCTACCACTGTATTAGGGTCTGTCGGTAATTACATTATAATCCTCTTTCATCCCTTTGGATAGGGCTAATGAACTTTTTTTTTTTATTTTGCTAAACTGGAGAAAATAGATGTTTTAATGTTATAATTGTGCATATCAAAAAGGACTATCAAAACGACTGGTCTCTATTTTTCTGCTCTCTCTTGCTATTCATGATAGCTCAATAATTTATTTGTTTTAAAACAAAAAATTTGTGCACAAATCGACTCTTCAAATAAAAATGGACGTTCAAGATTATTTAATATTTTAACTTGAAGAAGGACACAGCTTTCCTCTTCAGAAAGTAGATTTACTACACAAGTGCAATCTTTTTCAAGCAAAATGGCGAAGATCTTTACCACACAGGCTAGAGGTCCAGTCCTGCCAGCCGCTGAGCAGTCCGAGCTCCAGCTGAAGCTGGCTGGCAGGGACCCAGCACTTTCCAGGATCAAGTCCGTAACGCATAAGCACACCAGCTACTTTGATACTAGTGACCTTAAATGTTTTGGTCTATGGTGTCAATGATCCATGAACTAAGACAGATTTACTGTACACAAGTGACAGTAGCGCTTTAAGAAGAATAACTAAGGAAGTTGTGTCAGCCTTCACTTTGACTCTCCTTGCTCACAATGTATACCTTAAGCCCTGTGTTTACCTATGTACCGCAAGTTCTGGGTTTTTCTGTTGAGATCTCTTCTGTTTCTCTGTGTATAATCTAGCTTTGCAAAATTCCTTCCCGGCAAGTAATAATTTTGCTGAGTAAACAATCAGTAGTTTAGTAAGCATAATAATTGTAGTGACAGATTCACAAAATCACTATTACGCTCCCTGCTATGTGAATATTTATAAGAGGTACATTTAGGACATACATGTGGCCTGAGGCTTCTGAATCAGTTGTGTGCGATGTCTCACATCTGTGCGGGCACAGAGGAGATCAGCGACCTGGGGAGAGCGGTTGGATGCCCCTGATTCTTGGTCTGCAAGCCTGGCATGTGGCCCAGAAAGTATTAGGCATACTACTCTCTTCTTGCGCTACATTCTTTTTCATGTCCTGCCTCTTAAAAGTGACTTTTTATTTTTTTTAATTCTGACTCTTGGAGCACAGTACACGGCAGCCATTTTCATTGCCTTTCTGTGAGCAGAGAGCTTCCTATGCAAATGGAAATTTTTCCTGCTTTGCTCCCACCGTGTTAGGGTCCCCTTGCTTCCCAGGGGACATGGGAGCGGTGCGAGAGGGCTTTCACACCCGGGAGCGTGCGGTCATTTCTATGCAGAGCTTGAATTCAGCAACGTTTCTCTGTTGGGACTGCCTGCCGCTCCGGGCTTGCTCCTACCAAGTGCTGGGAGCCCCGGTGGGGGTTTGGGCAGGGGAGCTGCTCAATGCAAAACACATCTGGCCTCCTTCACACCCCATTCCTCAGTCTCCCCCTTACCACGGTCCTGCTTTTTCTCACCCTCTCCCATACAGGTAAATACTGCACATGCATGCACACACACACATGCACATAGAGACATGCAGTGCCATGTAAACGAGTGGATAGCCTGGAGGTAAATGACTGCTTTTAGAGCATTTTTTAAGATAGTGTTATGGTTTCCAGCGTACATATTGTAAACCCATGTTTATGCAGGCAACAAATGTACAAATGCGTATGCCGTTTCTGTACTCCGAAAGAAAAGCCGATAATTTTGTGCCACAGAGTTGGCAGACAGATAAACAGCCCCGATTTAAAAATACATAAGATGATGAATAGAATTTCAGAAATGAACCATAGTTTATCTTGTTAATTCTTACTGTGTCTGAGTAGTGACGAAAGGAACAGTGCCAGAGCTCAAGGATGTGATGAATAAGAAAGAGCAAAATGACAACCAAAGGCCCTGGTGACCAGAAAACAAGCTACAGTTTGTCCCCCAGAGAGAGACAGTGATGGGTTGAACTTGCCATTAGAGAGAAGATTAAGTGTCCTTGGTTCCTCAGTTAGTTAATTATACACTCAAATCTTCCCAGTATATCACATAAACCAGGCATTTTGCTTTTGAATATCTGTATACTGACTACTTGGATTGCTTATTGGTTATTTCTCTTGACAACTCAAACCTGAACATTAAATCCCATTGGCAACAACTATCTGTCAAGAGCAAAAAAAATAAGATTTGTGTATTTAGTTTTCATTATAGAAGTGCTTGTAGTTGAAAAAATATGTACCTGTCAAGTTTTCGACATCTCGCTGGGGATGCAAGCAATGCTGTTGTGATTTCAAAACCTGGCTGACAAATTCACGTTCCAGTAGTAAAGACAAATCAAGGTTTTTTTTCTTTTTTTCTTTTTTTTTCTTTTTGCTTTTTTCACCGCTTTGACAGTCATACATAACAATTTGAGACCTAAGTGGCACTTTGATGCACTATTCCATTATTAAGTGGTATAGTCACTATAGAATAGATGACGGGCCTGTTCTCAAGTCATTGTGAATTAAACAGCTTTCAACAATGGGGGAAATTGAATGGCCTAAAGAATTCTGAAACATAAAAAAATAATGATTAAAAATGCGTTTCAGAATCAGCAAGGCATATAATTTAAAATAAT